>NC_135883.1:33690171-34290171 GCF_964194155.1 Cetorhinus maximus
CCCCAATTCAAAACTTCTTTTGCAACTTGTCTATTTCTTTGTCCGTAACAAGCTTAAACTGTACCATGTTGTGGTCGCTATCACTAAAATGATCCCCCACCACCACCTCAGCCACCTGTCCAGCTTCATTCCCAGAATTAGGTCCAGCACTGCGCCGTCCCTCGTTGGACCCTCTACATATTGACCTAAAATGTTCTCCTGAACACATTTCAAGAAATCCACTCCATCCAAGCCCTTAACACTATGTCTATCCCAATTAATGTTGGGAAGGTTCAAATCACCTAATATAATTATCCCAGAATTATCCCAGTCCTTTACCTTGGGTACTTATCTTAGTCTATATTTATTTATAGGTAACGACTTTATAGTCCGTTTTAAATTTTGTTTTTAACATTAAAACTTACACTGAGCACTAAAATACTGAACAAAATTTTTAATACTTACTGCCTCAAGCTTATACAAATCATTACAACTATCTAAAGCAAAGAGGAGCACCACCTTCAACTCTCTCCCAACCCCCCATTGAACTTTTGCCTCTGACTAACAAGGTTGTGGGTTCAAGTCCCACTCCAGGGCTTGAGTATAAAAAAGTCAAGGCTGATACTGTAGTGTAATACTGAGAGAGTGCTGCACTGTTGGAGGATCTATCTACTGAATGAGATGTTAAGCTAAGGCCCCATTTGCCTCCTTGGGTAAAAGTAAAAGATCCCACAGCACTATTTCAAAGAAAGATGGGGAAGTTATCCCTGGTGTCCAGGCCAATATTTGTTCTTCAATCAACATAATGGAAAGCATATTAGCTGGTCATTATCACAGTGCTGTTGTGGGATATTGCTGATTTTCCTACATTACGACAGTGACTACACATCAAAACTACTTCAATAAAGTAAGACTAGAGGTTATGAAAAGTGCTATATAAATGCAATTTCTTTTCATCTTTGTCCAAAATCTCACCCTCACTAAATTCCCAGCTGCATACTGCTTAAATTGCACTCCATTCACATTGTGATCCATGGTTTAGTTCTATCCCTCAGCTCTGTGCAGAGGAGTTGTGTATAAGGCAAATTCACATCAGCAGACTGATGGTCACTGAGCTCTGTCTCATTTTGCAGCAAGAATTGCAACCCGGTACCAAGACAAACACTCTTCCTTTTGCCACCTCATTCAGCCTCATCGCCCAATCAGTCATGTGTTCTGTGAAGTCATATTATAAGAAGTGATTTCATCATAGGCCAATGTTTAACTTTAATCTCAAAGAGTTTCACAAGGGGCTAAGTGAAGAGATTGGATAAGCTGTGGTTCACCCTTTCAACCGCAGCCATTCACTTATCCTGGTTACCACAAAAGAACATGGTGCGGTATTATAAAATGCATATTGGGGTTTCTGAAAGTGGGTGATACCAGATGTGAACCCTGACTTAGTTTCCCTGCCACCCTAAACAGTGTTGGAGGAACAACTCAAAGCTGGTGACAAGAATGCTGTTGCGATAGCTGGCTGAAGCCCTCCTGCTCCCCTGTTCATAACTCCAGACTAGAAGTGTGGCATTTATCAATATGGCTCATGGGTATCTGTAAACATTTCAGGAATGGGGAGGTAGTTAAAACAATTTTTTTTTAAATTGTGCTTCATAGTGCGCCTCCTGCATGTCTGGCAGTCTACGCATTTTTTTTTCTTTTTAGGAAACTATTTTTTCCTTAACATTTTGACAGATGTTCAGGAGCCACCACTGATACAGTTGTGGGGTCAGGTTTAATGATTGCCCTCTCATTGGTAAAATAATTCTACGCTATAGACAAAGCAGGTTGGACATGTTGGATAAAATTTTAAATTTGGATCTACAGTCATCTACCTTCGATCACCAATCTACCCTCCGACCTGCGGGCTATTGGTCGGTGATATAGAATCTCAGAATTTTATAGCACCGATGGAACCCATTCAACCCATTGTGCTGGCTCTTTGAAAGAGCTATTCTGATTATAATTCCCCTATTTTTTCCTCATCATTCTACATTTTGCTTTCATTTTCAAGTATATATCCAACTCCCTTTTGAAAGTTAATATTGAATTTGCTTCCGCTGTACTTTCAGGCAGTGTATCCCAGATTATAACAACTCGCTGACAGAAAAAAAGTGTCCTCATCTTCCCTTTGCTTCTTTTGCCTTAATCCAATCTTAAATCTGTGTCCTCGTGTTACCGACACTCTGGCCAGTGGAAACAGTGAAATAAAAGATTATGATGGAACATAAATCTGTAGCATGCTTGTAAATATTGGCCCATAAATTCATTGTTTATAAGACTTGTCATAAATCATTTTCAATATGTCAATCAGAAACATTAATTGACAAACTTCCGATCTCATGTCACTGGCTGCAGCTGAGTGTTGCTGGCAATCCTTGGCATACGTTCTTCAAACCACTCTGCGAAGCATCAACAATGCACTGAATGGTGCTTAATGATGGTAAAGGGGAGTGCACTTCTGAAACTCCACACATAAGCTCGTGATTTGAAAGCTTGAATCTTCAAATGAATCCCCTCCTTTAAATAGACAGAACCGATCTGAAAATCTTACCTGACCCTAACAAGGAGTGAATAATTTTTTTTTGGCAGCCCAATTTCACAACACAGTAAGAAACAGGAAATCAAAATAACCTGCAAATAAAATAGAACAATATAGCATTGAATGGTAAATTATTGACATTCTTTCAGTTGTGTGAGAGCATGTAATAATTCAAACTTATCTATAGCCCTCATGGGCATTGGATCATTGCCACTCATGAAATTATTTTTTAAACTACACCAGCACTGATGCAATGTCAATTATTTATTAAATGGAAGTAGTCATTTAGCAATCATTTCCCAGCTCTGAAAAATTATAATTAACTACTGTAAAACATAAAGACACGCATTAACCACAGTTAATTTTTACTTATCCATTCGTATTATGCCACTATGGAATCATAGAATCATAGAATGATACAGCACAGCAGGTGTAATGTGCCTGAGCTGGCTGTTCCCACCTTTTCCAGTACATATCTAATTCCCTTTTGAAAGTTACTATTGAATCTGCTTCCGCCACCCTTTCAGGTTGTACATTCCAGATTATAAGAAACTTGCTGCACAAAAAAAGAATTCTCTTCATCTCCCCTTTAATTGTTTTGCTAACTACCTTAAATCTGTGTCTCCTGGTTACCAATGCTCCTGCCACAGGAAACTTTTAACCTTATTTATTCAATCAAAACTGTTTATGATTCTGCACAGTTCCACCAAGTATCCTCTTAACTATCTGCTCTAAGGCGAACAACGCAAGCTTCTCCAAAATCCCCACATCACAGAATCACAGAATTTTAACGGCACAGAAGGAGGCCATTCGGCCCATCGTGTCTGCACCAGCTCTCCAAATGAGCATTATGACCTAGTGCCATTGCCCTGCCTTTTCCCCGTACCTCTGCACATAGTTTCTATTCAAATAATTATCTAATACCCTCTTGAATGCCTCGATTGAACCGGCCTCCATCAAGCAGTGCATTCCAGACCCAAACCACTCGTTGTGTGAAAAGGTTTTTTTCTCACGTCATATTTGCTTCTTTTGCAAATCACTTTAAATCTGTGCCCTCTTGTTCTTGATCCTTTTGCAAGCAGTAACAGCTTCTCCCTATCTACTCTGTCCAGCCCCCTCATGATTTTGAACATCTCTATTGAATCTCCTCTTAGCCTTCTTCTCTCCAAGAAGAACAGTCCCAACCTCTCCAATCTATCTTCATAACTGAAGTTTCTCATGCCTGGAACCATTCTTGTAAACCTCTTCTGTACTTTCTCAATGTGTTCACATCCTTCCTATAATGTGGCGCCCACAATTCTCCAGCTGAGGTCTAACATGTGTCTTACATAAATTCAGCATAACCTCCTTGCTTTTGTACTCTATGCTCCTATTGATAAAATCCAGGATATTATATGCTTTATTAACTGCTCTCTCCACGTGTCCTGCCACCTTCAATGATCTATGCACATATACACATATACATGCTCTGTTCAGGCTGGTATTGACCTTAATTCATTTCCGTAAGGACAAGGCCAGCCAGGCTCAGCGAGCCAGAGGCTTTGCAACAATTGCTGGGATCCCCCGCATCCAGCGTGCAATTGCCTGCACACATGTGGCCATCAAGGCGTCAGCAGGTCAGCCCGGTGCCTTCATCAACAGGATGAGGGGAACATGCAGATAGTGTGTGATCACAGGATGCAGATTCTGCAAGTCTGTGCAAGGTACCCAGGCAGCTCCCATGACGCTTACATCCTCAGACACTCCCAGGTGCCGGGGCTCTTCAGCACTCCAGCCCGGCTGGATGGATGGCTTCTGGGTGACGAGGGCTATCCCTTGAAAAGGTGGCTGATGACACCTCTCCGCCACCCAAGAACAAAGGCCGAACAGCGGTACAATAAGGGCTGTGGTAGAGAGAACCATAGGTATTCTCAAGATACGCATCCGATGTCTGGACCGTTCGGGGGTGCACCGCAATACCCTCCAAACCACTGATAGCGGTTGCATGCTGCACTCTCTGCAATCTGGCACTGGCAAAGGGGGACCCACTGGAGGAAGAGGATCTTGACGCAGCTGCACAGGCGACAAAGGATGAATCCAGTAGTGAGTGAGAAAAGGAACATGTTGAGGAGAATGCTGAGAGCGTGGAGCCAGCCCCCGGTGACCTTCAGGGAGGCAGGGACACCAGGGACGCCTTGATCCAACGCTCCTTCAGCTAGGCTGCCAGATAAACACACCACCTCATAAGGGCTGCCTCATCCATCGTGGGTCACACAGATGACCCTTTCCATGGTCCCTAAGATACACTCAGTGCCTGTGCAATAAAGGTTCGAGCCACCCACGTCCAGCATTACATATTGGCCTACCCTGCACCCACAAAATAAATGAAGCATACTCAGGCCAATAACACAAAAGCAAATTTAATTGTATGTTTGGACTCATAGTCTTGAACAGAAGTAAACTGGTGTTGGTAGTCACGCCATTAAAAAAGAAAAAAAATGGGGGAACAAAAGATCACCCGTGAGCAGTCCCTCTTGTGTGGCCTTCCTCTGGCCAGCAGAGCCCTTGCTGGCCACGCCTGGGAGGGAGCGGCCAATGCCACAGCTGCCATCTGCGCCTCTGCCTGTGACCATAGCCTCATCAGATGTGATGTTCACTGGCAGAGGAGCAGAGGAGCTGCTGCTGTCATCCGGAGCGCGCAGAGAGGAGCCCGCAGAGACAACAAGCAGCTCGTGCACCAATGTGAGGTTGCTCTGGACCTCCCTTTTCACCATTGATGGCCAGACACCTAGCTGGGTTACCGGGCGCCCCATCCATCTCACACACGGACACTGACCAGCTGAGGTCAGTGCCTGTGTGAGGATTTGCAGGTCCGAGTGCGATCCCAGGAACACCTGATTCTAACACCCAGGAGGCTTTAATCCAACGAACCTTCAGCTAGCCCTCCAAAGATGGACCTCCAACACATGTCAGGGCTGCAGGCTCCATGCTCAATACCTGAGAGCAACTTCTGCCGGGTTAGGAGCATTAACGCTATGCCTTGTCAATAAAGCTCAAAGACAAACGAGTCACTCATAACATCATGGGTTCCCGTCAACCTGCAGAAGTAAGGAAACACCCTGAGCCATGTTCACGAATGAAGCATTTAATGAATGTAACAAATAAAACAGAAAAAAGGCTTAATTCAAAGAACAGCACGCCAAATTATAATCAATTAATAGCAGGGCAACATAAAATCACCAGTGAGAAGCCTGTGGTGTGCCTAAGGTGCCTTAAGTTTACATTTTCGGGTCTACGTCTAGGTGCTCCCTCCTCGCTGGCACCAGCATTGGAGACAGCCTGCTCGCTCTGCTGTCCTGTTGGCCTCGATGACCTTGGCAGGCGTCCTCTGGCCCATGGAGCCTTTGATGGCCCCACCTGGGAGGGAGTGGCCGGTTCCACAGCTAGCATTTCCCCAGTCTCTGCAGCCTCATCAGATGCCACGACCACAGACAAAGGGACGGAGGAGCTGCTTCCCTCATCCGGAGCGCCCTGAGAGGTGCCCGCAGAGATGACAGGCAGCTCGTGCGCCAACGTGAGATCGCTTTGGGCCTCCTTGGTCACCATTGATGGATGAGATCCCACTAGCTGGGATACTTGGTGCCCAATCCATCTCCCACACTGGCACTGACCAGCTGAGGTCAATGCTGCTGTGAGGGCTTGCAGGTCCGAGCGCAACCCCATGAGGCCCTGATTGTTCTCCTGGAGGACTGTCCACGAGAATTGCCACTCTCTCCATGGAGGAAGCATTGCGCTCAGCCATAAGGGTCAATGCATTGCTGATGCCCTGCATGGACTCCTCCAGCACAGAGACCATGCCACGCATAGCCTCATGTATCTCCGCCAGATTCTCCCGCGTACCCTGCTGGACTTCCAGCATCTGCTGCCTCAGGGACGACTCCAGAGGCCCATCATCAGCCACCGACTGAGCATGTGCCTGGTCCCCTGCAGTCCTCCGACTGCCCACGCCATGGGCACTCTGTCTCTGCCCACACCTCAAGCGAGTGTGAAGTGCCCTCACAGCTGTGCCCCGGGACACTAGCCGATGATCTAATCCCCACCGAGGTGCTAGTATCTATGCTGATGCCTGCCTGGCTGAGATGGTGTGACGCTGGTGCTTGTAATTCTTCCGGGCCCTCAGGGGTGAGAGGTGGCCCCTCTGCCTCCTCCTCCCGGCCCTGCTCCAGTGAGGCTGAAAGGAAGAACAAGGACATTTGATTAGTTCAAGTCGAGACAATGTCATTGTGCATGCCTGGCCCCCAGGTCAGGATGCGCTTCTCCTTCCATAATCAATGGGAAACCCACGTTGGAAGCTTAAATCACTAAACAGTCAACAGTGAAATGATTGCAAGGACAGACACGGTGACCTCAGCGCTCAGCAGTCTTACCTCCCCCGGCACCCCAGACTCACCACTACCAGTGGACCTGGGCGCATGGCGCCTCTCCAGCTCCGTTGCCTCCTGCTCGTATCTGGTTATAATCACCAATTGTGCCTGCCCTCCACCAGTCCACATCCGCTCAGTGTTATTGTGTGCAGACTAGTCCACCCTGTACCTGGATTCCCATCGCATCCCTGCCACCCCCACCTGAGTGAAACATTGCAGGGCTCTAGTGAATCGTGACCTTGGAGCAGCCGCACACTCAAACCAAGCAGCCAGGGCTGACCCCCTTGCCCAGATTCTGCCTCCATCACATTTGCCACCCACACGGTTTACCATTGCAAAGCCAGGATGCACAAGAGCGTGGAATGCCAAGGGCAGCAGCTGGATGGGTGCCCTGCCACCTGGAAGTTCCCCTCCCAGTCAGTCAGCAGCCTGACGTTGACATGTTTCAGAGTTGCAGCATTGCACCTGGGTGCAGATCCTTGAGGTCGCCCCCAAAACAGGACTGTGGGTGTCAGTGTACCACATGCAGCGGGTACAGAATCCAGCTCGGCACAACCCTCTCAGGGGCAACTAGGCATGGGCAATAAATGCTGGCCCACCCAGTGAAGGCCACATGCCATGAATGATTCAATGCAGTAACTACATTCAGAATTGAGGTGGGCCGGGGGGGAAGCCTAACCGTTGTGTTTAGTGACCCATGCCAACGTGGTACTTACCCTTCCCGAGTGCAAGGGTTCGTTGAAATGCTTACGGCACTGAACCCAGGTGCGTTGCACCACGTGGTGTGAACTCAGTATCTCCGCCACCTCCTCCCAGGCATGTTTGGTCATGTGGGGGGCCTCCTCCTCCCATCCCTCGGAATGAGAATCTCACGCCATGCTGCCACCTCCTCAAGGAGGGCAGCAAGGCACTCGTCCAAGAAGCAAGGGGCACAGTGCCCAACTGACCTGCCCTCCTGCCTTGCCTGCTCACTAGCAGCGCTCTGGGGAGCCCTTCTGCTTTGCAAGGCTTCAAACAGGCCACCAGGTCACCATTGGACCCGGCGGTCATTACCGTTCCACTGCTACCCGCCCACTCCCGCTGTCCTCGGGAGCAACGTTTCACCCTGGGCGGGCCTTAATTGGCCCACCCACATAAAATGGCAGCGTGGAGCTGATCGTGGGTGGCGATCGGCTCCGTGCCCGCCCACGCCCACTCCCAACCGGCCCACCTGACGGGGAGAAAATTCTCCCCCATGAAAATTGCAGAGAAGTAGGAGATGCCTTTCCCTGCAATGGAGACAGCCAGGTCGGGAGTGCCAGATGCAGGCTTCTGACACCCTTTAAAGGCACTCCCAAAAATGCACAGCCTGGGGATGGGGTTGGGAATCCAGGAATCGAGGCCTGTCCACCATTTTTAAAGGGCTCCTGAGTCAACTTGATTCGGTGAAAATCCAGGCCAGCTTCAGTCTTCCAAATATTTAACTGAAAGAAATTTCTGCTCATCCTGTACTAGTTGTCAGATAAGCAGCCTGACACTTTCGAGACCATGGAAGAGTCGAGAGTGTGGTGATGAGGTCGTGCTGTGTGCCGTCTGCATACATGAGGAAACTAGTGTGTCTTTGGTTGTTGTTGCGGAGGGAAAGCATATAGATGGCAAATAGGAGGTGACAGATCCTTGGGGGGCACCAAGGGGTAACAGTGCGGGAGCAGGAAAATTGCAGGTGATTCTCCAGCCAAGATTAGATAGATAAGAATAGAATCAGGTGGCTGTGGCCCCACCCAGCTGGTCGACAGTGTAGAGGTGTTGAGGAGGGTGGTGTGATCAGTGATGTCAAAGGCAGCAGACAGATCAGGAAGGATGAAGGGGGATACTTTGCCTTTGAAACAGTCATATAGGATGTCATTTGTGACTTTGATAAGAGCCGTATCGGTACCATGACAGGGATGGAAACTTGATTCAAGGGATTCAAACTTGGGGTTCAGGACAGAGGGGCAGGAATTCCTTTCACAACAGCATTTTATGTGTACTCACATCTGATGGAAAGTGGCTAACCATTACCTTCCCAAGGGCAACTAGAAATGACTAACAAATACTGGTCTTTCTATTGATGCTCACATCCCATGAAAGAATGAAAAAAAAAATTGGGAGGGTTAGCGTAACTTCTTTGCTTTGATCTCCATGTAGGACCTGATTTTAACTTTGTGTAAGTCAATGGGTTTTGAGAAAGGATCCTGTTTTTTTTTAATGGTTTTGTGAGCTTGACCCACCTTCAAAGGTTTGTGTTTCAACACACCAGGGCTGGAATTTTAAGCCCGTTCCCATGACCACCCCACCACTCACCGCCTGAGAGAGGGCTGGGAGGTGGGAGGGGCACCTACCTGCCTCCCTGGTATTTTACCCTGGCGAAATCCCCCCACTCACCTTCTAGTCCAGCTCCAGCAATGGTCATCATTGGGGAATAGGCTGCAGTCCCAGCAGTGATCACAGCTCCTGGCGGTGCTACTGGGTGTAGAGACCTGATGGCTATCTGATTGTCTGGAAGCTCTCTGAGGCAGGGTTTCCTCCCAGCTGGGGGCGGAAGTCTCATCCTGAGCCAACGGTTGTAAAATCAGCTCAGGGCTTCCCGACCACATGATGACGGGTTTGTCTCTTACTTTTCAGCCAGGGCTCTCTGTACCTGGACCCATATGTCTCTTTGGACCTTCACTGTCTCCAGCTTGTCTAGATCTAAGATTGTACGATTATGGATCTCATAATTTCTGGGCTACCGATGATTGTGACATAACTTTTCAAATGGATTTTGATACTTGGAGGCAACTCAAGAAAGAGTTTGTATTTGTATGGTGCCTGCTGATCCACAGGATATCCCAAAGTGCTTGACAGTCATTGAATTGTTTTTGCAGTGTGGTCACTGTTGTTACATGTGTGAACACAGTAGCCAATTTTGGCATGGCTTTGAGATAAATTACCATATAATCTGCTTTGGTGGTAATGTTTGCTGGTTAACTGCTGGCCAGAACACCAGGAGAACTCAACTGAAGATTGTAGTTACTTGCCAAATGGTTCCCCCTGCCAGAGTCACAGCAGAATGCCTTGACAACAGTCAGCTACTAACTTCTTAAACTATTTGCAACAACTTAAGAGCATTGTATATTCCTGATTTTACATGGTATTTAAAATCCTGTTAAATTTATATAATCCTGTCAAAATCCGTGACTTCAAGTGAATGTAAAAGAACATTGGTTCTTCTGTTTCTTCACCCTGCAAGTGAGCAAGTGTCCCCCCCACCCCCCCCGCCGCAGTAAAGTGTTTTACCTGAATTTGCTACCCAAAACATAGCCAGACAGCAATGATTCAAGTTTCCCACTATGCCTTTGAGTCACACTTGCCAACAGTTGAATGTTACCCAGTGAAGTATACAGTCCGCTGTAACAACAAAGTAAACTTACCTATTTAATAGCTGCAGGCCAAAACATCTTCAGCATTCAAACAATGTGGTAACATTGCACACCTATATCACTTTGCTCAGGATACTATCTCAATAAGACAGTAAAGGTGGCTGTCCCTGATTCATCGCTACTTCGTGCCAAACCCTTGGGGCTGTGGCCATCAATTATCATAAGTGAATGATCAAGAATCGCAGCCTCTACTACAACAGAAAAGACAGTTGTTAGTGGAACCTTTTCAATCATTTTAATCCAGAGTTGGATTACATGTGTGTGAGACCAGGCTATAATATGTGGGAGAAAGTCACTTAGTCATTATTATACTTTGGGACCACAAGAACCTCTGGTGAAATAAATTATTCATAATTTGAGAAACATTACTTTCTGTGCATAATTTTAAACTAGAGCACTGTTCCGATTGCATACTGAATTTAATTTCACCCGAAAGTTGTTCCAAATTTAACTTATCTACCCTTGCCATCATTTTTATAAAATTCAGAATGTACCCAAGGGTATACAACATCACATGCTTTAAATAGCTGAGAACTAGGAGAGCCACAGGTTATCTACACGTCTGAAGTTTTTATCTATATTGTGGAGTAGAAATTGGATGTGGTTGCTTCTGAGCATGCATGAACCCCAAGCGCAGCTGAAAAACATCCAACTCAAAATTGTGTTAGGCCATTTTCAAGCACCCCTGGTGCCTGCCAAAAACAGGCATTAGTGTTTTAAATGTGTATGTGAGTCCTAATTCCTGCTTTCTAGTTCGTCTGACAATGACAATTACACTACGTGTAGCAGCCCATCTCCATTTCTCTCCCTCCGCCTCGTGTTTTGTGTTCACTTCTCCTGTAATAGGGGAACAACAGACATATGAGCGTCTGTAAGTCATGTACTCACCCAATGGGTGCAGTGCATTTTAGTGAGGCTGAGGCAGATGCATCACATTGCATAAGGATTTGGCAGTGGTGGATGGATAAACAGGGAGGTGAGGAAATGCACATAAAGTACACAATAGGTGCTCGTGAGGTTTGTGTGAGAGCTGTTATGTGATGGAGTACACTTGACAAGACAGAGTGGCGGGGTGTGCAGTACAGGATGTAGGTGAATGTGCGACTGTACTCACCTTTCACAACCTTAGGTCATTAAAGCACTTCTTCCAATGCATCCAAGTACAACACAGTGCTGCTGCTGTTAACCTCCTCGACCACCTCTAACCATGCCTTTTAGATTACAACAGGATTTTTCTTCCTGTTGCCAGGGAAGATTATCTCCTTGCTACTCCTTAATGCACCCTGCAGTACATCAAATGAAGCAGCTTTAAACAAGGTGCAGCTTGGAGACTCCAGGTTTCATATTCTGCAATTGCTGTCTCAATTGTTCAAATGTGCAGGCTGCCAATGGAAGCACGATGAATTGTTTGGTTCCCTCAGTTCTTATCTCTCGCTTGTGACATGACCTCCTTGGGGAAATTGTTTTAGTTAGGTTCAGGCAGTTCACACTTGGCTGCAAGGGTATGGAACGGCAGCTAGCTTGTCTTTTCACCCCAACATGCCCATATGTCAGTTTGTAAATGAGGCCCAATTTCAGGTAGGCCTCGGACCTCTCACCTGCGCCCAAATGAAACTCTACTCCATGGTGATTTAAAATGCTTTTGTAAGTCACAGATACCTGATTGCCTGGTAAGATGTAGAAAGGTTTATGTATATAGTCAACCCTGCAATATGATCTCAGCAATTATAGTACTGCACCGTTGAAATGGTAAGCAAAAGTTTTAATTTCATGCAGGTTAATATAAATTTCAACCTGGATTTTTATCAGATCTATATTGCACTAAGGAGCTAAAACTGTATTTTACTTTCCATGCCTTACTTTTGAACTCACTAGCTATTATTCATTGAGGCTGAATTTTCATGCTGGTTTTCAAACTGAGTGGAGAGGCGACTTATATTTTCAGGCTGTGTTCAGACACCCTCTTCACTGATTAAAGTTCATTAAAATATAATTTAATTTTTAAAATGAAAATTTAGGAATAATATTTAAAAGTCCATTCCAGTTTTATAACAGGAGAAAGAAACCTTCGCATGCCTGTGTTGTATGGGTTCCTATCAATTCCTGAACTGACCATTACTCATTCATGGTCCTTCAATTTAATAATTTATATCCCATCTTTGGCACTTATGAGTCACATAGTTCATAGTTCATACATCAAAGAAAAAAATACATAATATGGGTCCCTACAGATAACGTTCTATTAATTAAAGACACTAGTTAGCAGGAGGCAGCTTAGGCTAAATGCCAATCTTTGCATGGATTAAGGAAATTACAAATCTCAGAGATTCAAGCAAACCAGTTTCCAAAGTGGAATTATGCAATATTCCTAATTTCTACTTGGCTATAAGCAGCCCATAATTTTTGCAAAATTCATTTGAAAGGTTCTGAAACTCATAAGCATATCATTCTGAATAATCTAAGCAAAAAGACTCAATTCTGATATTGCAAATGTGGCGGTCAGTTCTTTAGGAGGCCAGATTTCATTCAAGAGCAAATAACATAAGAGGTTGCTAACATTGCAGAGGGATATGATGGATGAGAGATTGGGCTCATTAGTATCCATATTTTGGGGGCACAATGAGTGCTCATGGAGCTGCAGAATAATGTCCGCAATACACGCGTACACTTGAGGGTGAATTGCGCTGGAAGCCATCTTGGTACAAGTGTTACTGCATGACAGTAAATATCTGCTGGACATATGCAGCTTCTGACATCAATCAGCAAACAGCAAAGATTTAACACCAGCAGAGCCATTTTATTAGGTCAATACCCTTGTTTAGCCTCACACAGCTGAATACCCATTCAGCAGCATGAAGAACTGCTCCTACCCACACCCCACACCCCACCACCACCAGAACTATTTCAAGGAATCCTGGCTGGCTGATTTCTTCTGACTGTTGTTATGATACTGCAGGGAGTGGAATGTCAAGTGCTGAAAGATTTTTTGCCGACTTAATGGCTTCTGCACAAACCAGTTGCTCCAAGACATGAGTTCACTCATAAGGATGCTCTTTAGAGCTTGACTGGAAAATGAACAGAGGTCAGACAGAGCAGGACAAGCTGTTGGAAGAGGGAGGAGGAAATGGGGAGAAGGGGATCTCAGCAGAAGATTGACCCAGGATGTTCAGAGAGCAATTTTCCTACTAGAACCCCAACCAGGGACAATGTGTGAGCTGTCTGTGCCGCAGTAAGGACATCCTCACTGAAATCTTCCACCACTCCAATCACAACTGCAACCTCAGAGCAGGACAGGGACAGCATTGCCAGTGGTGGTAAAGGTGCCTATGGCAACGGAGTTTTATGTAGCTGGCTCCGTCCAAGCTGGCGTTGGAACTAACTGCAAAATCCTACAGTATGACATCCCCTGTTATGTTAGGGAGGTTACTGGGGCTCTCTATTCAAAGAGGATTAACCACATATCATCCTCTCTTGCCATAGACAAGGTGATGGAGTGAGAACACGGCTTTGTTAGGGTTTTAGGCTTCCCCATAATGCAGGGTGTCATTGACTGCACATACTTTGCAGGCACAGCTTGTTAACTCTGTCCTATAGCGGAACTAAAAAGGATTCCACTCACTCAACATCTGTCTGGTGTGTGATCATAGGGAGCAAATTATGCAGGTCAAAACCCAGTATCCTGGCAACAGTCATGATTCCTTCTTTCTGTGGTAGTCTACTGTGCCAGATGCATTTGAGCAATCACAGAAAATCAAAGGTTGGCTACTGGGTGACAAAGGCTATCAACTGATGACATGGTTCAAGACTTCAGCGCTCAACTCATGCACACATGCACAGCATGTACACAAGCAAAGTCATGCAGCCATGAAATGTGATTGAACAGACCATTTAGGTGCTGAAATAACACTTCCACTGTCTGGGTTGTACTGGAGGTGCCCTCTACTGCTTGGTAGAGAAGCTGTCAAAATTTGTGGTGCCATGTTGCATGTTGCGGAACCTCACCAACACGAGGGGACAGCCCTTGCCATTGGTGAGTAGCTAAGGAGCATGAGGATGTGGAGTGGAGGAGGAGGAATAGGAAGGGAGAAGGCAACCTTGACAACGACTTTCTATCCCAGCTGTCAGTGAAGAATTCATCCGACTGCGCATTGCTGAAAAGAGAGACATGTTGCTGAAGCTTTTCATCTTGAAGTCAACAGGATAAATGCAAGAATGCCAAATTTTAAACTATCACAGTAATTTATACTACAACAGAAAAGGTTGCTGATTGTTTGGCAAGTCAGCTTTGATTGGCTGCAATGTTGCCATGGAAAAAGCATTAGGGAACGAAGAGCTCCCCAAGCTCTCAGTTAATTCAAAGAATGTGCGAAGCTTGAACATATTCCCTTTGTTTGCAAAAGACGAGCCCCTGCGTATGAATGTACATCACTTCTAGCAAGTATAATGGGCCACATTACAAACTCAACTGATTCAAGTAGCATGTTCCTTCAGTTCTTCATAGTGGGCTGAGTACAGACCATACTCAACCAGCCTGCGCTTGCAAAACCCTCAACAAAACATCTACTGTTAGATTTGATTCTGCGATTGGGCAGCACTTTCTGAACAATCCGGAATGCACCAAACACATTCCCTTCAACGTGGTATTTGGCATTTGCATTCATTAAATTTCATGCCACTTTTGGAAGCCTTACAGACCAGGTACATTTCAATAAGCTTCGCTGACCTCTGCAGATGCCTTCAAAGATTGTGCTGCTTTCTATGTTTTAGTTCACAAAAGAAATTCTGACATATGAGGTGCCATGTTTAGAAACATTAATGGTACTGAGGGCTTGCTCATTATCCGCAAAGAAGAATAGCCACATCTGATGTCTTCTGCATACAGCAACTTATATTTCGCCATGACAAGCATTAGCAATGAATAATTAAGTATTTTATATAATGTTCTGGTCATGAAAAATGATAATTTCACAATTGATAATCCATTATATCTATTCAACTTTATTATCCAGCATAAAGAGAAAGATACTTTAGTGAAATAAATGTGTTTTTAATGACTGAAATGGGGTAGTTATGGTTATTAGCTCAAGATAAGACGCACATTCTACTTGCAGAATGTTATGAAAAATTTAGGGGGAAAATTCAGCTATGAATGTATTCATATCAGGTTGTGGATTGCCTCCAGTTACACAGTCTGCTACCCATAATTCTCAGTGTTCAGGCCAACATAAATCACTTGAGAGATTGCACCACAGGAGTGTCCTGTTCCAACGTGGATAATTGATCGAGGATGAATAAATCTTACTGAATAATTAGGCATAAGAATTCCTCATCAATATTTGTTTCATGAAGAGCAAGAAGAAAGCAGAGGATGGGTTGGAAAGGCATAGCTTACCAGAATCTATTCACCCACATGACAAAAGAATGAAATATAACAGTCTAAAACATGTTGGACTGTTACATTGATAACTCTTCAGTTTACAGAAGATATATGTTCAGTCCACTCCCAAGCAGTTACAGATGTAGTCATGTGGGACATTAACATCTGGTACTCTAGAGACATGGAAATACAGAGGATGGAATGTGCATTCTTCACAAGGGCTGTGTTTCTGTGTGCCTAGAGGCACTTAGCATTGTGTATAAACAACCTCTAATTTGAATGCCAATTTAGGGCACTTAAAGGCACAGCATTTTAACAATAGTTACCTAAAAATTAAATATCATTGGCATTGCATTCACCAGTGCTCTCGCTCAATGCAGTTTATGGAACCTGAGGAGGAAACCTAATTCGCATGGAGCAGGCTGGCACCATGACCTCTACATATCTAGCAGCAGCCCACTCTTTGTGGCCAGAATCTCCAGATCTTGCCTACCATGGTTGGGACAGTATTAAGGGGTCGTGGGAAGGGGACTGCTTCACAGCTGTCCCCCCAACGCTGCTCTGTCCTTCTCAGCCCTCTAAGTAAGTAAATCAATCTGGTAAAAAGAAAGACAATAGGGCCATTTCCTCATGGGTGCAAGCCATTTCCTAAGCCTGGCCTCCATTAGTGGCCCCAATTTCACCCATCTGGAGATTGGTGCATGTCAACTCAATTGGAGAACCAGCCTCCAGAGATAGGCCAGGTCACCACTGAAACAGAGAAAAGGGAACTCCTGACGTAAGGGGCCAGATTTTCCTGTGGGCTCGGGAAAACCAGACCTGCACATTTTTGCGCCTTCCGAAGTGCACACCTGACCCATGTATGACTTTGCCCAGGACCTTTGTCTTTTCACACTGGGGGCAGGCTCGCATTTTGCAAGCTGCGATAGAGATTGTGAGGAGTTTGGATGCAGAGGCAAGCCGGTTAGAATGCATGTTTTGGTTCTTCATCACAGCAGCCTAGCTCCCAAAATCATTTAAAGGCCCTCTAATCTTTACCCTTCACGCCCCTCATCCCCTGCCCACCACTGTGTCAGACCATGCCCCCTTGGGTCACCCATGCCACATCCATGCCCCCCCACACCCTCAGCCAACCCCATGCCCCCTTAGCTGCCAACTACACCCCATGCTCCCTCAGATCTCCCATGCCACTTCCATGTCCCCCGTGTATCCTTCATAGCCACCTAATATGCACTATGTGCAACCCTCAGGAGACATGCAATATGAATTATTTTTAAACCATTAGAAATAAAACTAAAGCTCTAAAAACCTAATAAAACCCTGATTTCAAAAGTACTATCATTGCTACTGGATAAAACTACCCCAAAGCAAAGAAAATGTAATCCTTCAAGTATCTATTAGGTTTATAAACAAACAAAGAAAGCATATCAAAGGCATATTCCATTATTACAGTCTTTTAAAAAATTCCAGCATTCTCTAGAGCACTTGCTGAGCTGAAGCCATTATTAGATTTTGAAACACAGCCAAGCATTCATAAATGCTACAGCTGTCATCACAAAAGCTTCCAGCTATATTGCTGAAACTGGCAGAACAGATGGTGTCCCATTTCCATTCCAAACTCTATGAATCAATGGAGACGAGCAGGTTCAGAGGTTTATTTCAGCTTGCAGAAGCAGGATTTTTAAACAGCCAAAGCTGTCAGTCAATTTAAGTCACAGCACAAAATATGACAGCAGCAGATGACAGGAGTATTTCTTCACATTTTTAATGCATTATGGCACTTTCTCCAAGGTAAAGTACCATGATGCACAACAACACTTACACAATGGTGGTCAACGTAAGAGCCAACTTACCTTTGCAGGACAGATCCCCATGATGAATCACTACATTAAAAACACAACTATATTACAATACAACACCTAACAGTGACATGTGAAAGGATCAAAACATTTTAAACTTAGCTTTCAGAATGTTCCTGACTTATCTCTAGGCTTCCCACAATCGTCACAAACCCTCCAAGGAAGTCTATTTTTCTTAGGGCTTCCAAAACCCAAGCCATGAAAATAGTGTATGGGAGAAAATACGAATTTCCTGTGGTCCTTACTATGGAGACCCCGACTTCAGGAGAGGTGCATGTGCATTTTGCACCATAGGCCTTCCCAACTCAACAAAAAGCCACATGAAAATGTCGGGAAGGCAGAAGGAAGGCTGTTTTTCCAGCAAAGTAAATTAAGTTCAGTATTTCACAACCTAATTCACACCTCCGTTGGGAGAGGAAAATGTGTCCTGAAGAGTCTAGCCCCACTGACCCCATCCCATGACAAAAACTTGTTTTTATTCAAAGCAAGTCAGGAAGCCCCTTGAAATGGCAGGGTCCCAGCACAATTAAGTCTCGACCAGTTTTCAAGCAATGATGTGAGAGGAGGCTAACAGGACCCCTGAAGAATTTCAGCCCCAAACATTCGATTTAGCCTTGTTTGTGCAAATTAGGCAGTATAGTAAACTTCACAATGGCAGCCTGATAAGTAAGAGTACCCCACCTGCCAGCCTGTCACACTAATGCCGATAAAATTCTGGCCATAGAGTATGAATGCTGGCTGGATTGTATTCTCCAGGGGCAGCATTTTACCCCCGTCTGGGGTGGGGGGGGGGGAGGGGTTGTGCAGGAGTGGGCACAGGCGGGTGGGTTCCCGATTGGCGCCCCCGGGCGGGCCAATTAAGGCCTGCCCAGCATGACGCCCGCTCGGAAGTGCTGAGTGCTCCCTGTGCTGGGGGTGGGGGGGGCGGAGGGGAGCGGATTCCCTGAGCCGGGAGCGCACTCTTTTGCGTGAAAGAGCGCACAGATCTCCCTGAGGCAAAATGCTGTACCTGAGCCGGGACATGTCCATTACTTTTATTTAAAAACATTCCGAAATTTTTAAATCCCTCATGAAACCTCATCCCGCCCATGGATGAAGTTTCACGCTTTTTCAGAAGGCCGCCTGGGCTCTTCACCAGCCCGCCAACCTTAAGGTTTGACGGGCAGGTCCATTAATGATTTCAATTACTTTTTTAATGGCCTTAATGGCTGCGCACCCACTAAACTGAAAGTCTAGATGACACAGGGAGACGCACGCCCGATGTCACCCCCGTCATTTTACGCGTCGGCAAGCAGGCCCTGTCCCGGCTCGCTGACCGGAGAAAGCTGCCCCAGGATATGGTCACCCAAGAGACAATGGTAGATAGCTAAAGGTGCAGAGAATTTTTATATTATTCGTTCCTGGCTGGGCCAGTATTTATTGTCCATGCCAAATTACCCTTGAGAAATGCTGCCTTCTTGAACCGCTGCAGTCCATGTACACACACCATATGGTTAGGAAGGGAGATCCAGGATTTTGACCCAGCAACAGTGAAGGAATGATGATAGAGTTCCAAGTCAGGATAGTGAGTCACTTGGAGGGGAACTAGCAGGTAGTGATGCTCCCCTGCATCTTCTGCCCTTGTCCTTCTAGGTGGTAGAGGTCTTGGGTTTGGAAGGTGCTGGTGAAGGACCCTTGGTGAGTTGCTGCAGTGCATCTTGTAGATGGTGCACACTGCTGCTACTGTGCGTCAGTGGTGGAAGAAGTGAACGTTTAAGTTGGTGGATGGGGTGCCAATCAAGTGGGCTGCTTTGTCCTCGATGGTGTCAAGCTTAATGAGAGTTGTTGGATCTGCACTCATCCAGGTAAGTGGAGAATATTCCATCACACTCCTGGCTTGTACATTGTAGATGGCTTTGAGGAGTCAAGAGGTGAGGTGCCCTCTGCAGAATTCCTATATTCTTACCTGCTCTTGTAACCACAGTGTTTACATGGCTGTACCAGTTCAGTTTCTGGTCAATGATAACCCCCAGCATGTTGATAGTGAGGGATGCAGCAATGGTAATGGCATTGAATGACAAGGGCAATGGTTGGATTTTCTTTTGTTGGAGCTGCTCATTGCCTGACACTTGTGTGACACGAATGTTACTTACTTGATCCCAAGCCTGAATGTTGCCCAGGTCTTACTGCCCATGGGCACAGACTGCTTCAGTAGCTGAAGAGCTGCAAATGATGCTGAAGATTATGTAATCATCTGGAACATCCCCCTTCTGACCTTATGATGGAGTGATGGTCATTGATGAAGCAATGGAGGATGGTTGAGCCAGGGACACTACCCTAAGGAACTCCTGCAGTGATATCCTAGGACTGAGATGATTGACCTCCAACAACCACAACCATCTTCCTTTGTGCTAGGTATGACTTCAACCAGTGCAGAGTTTTTCCCTTGATTCCCATTGACTCCAGTTTTGCTAGGGCTCCTTGATGCCACACTCAGTCAAATGCTGCCTTGATGTCAAGGGCAGTCACTCTCACCTCACCTCAGGAGTTCAGCTCTTTTGTCCATGTTTGAATCAAGGCTGTAATGAGGTCAGGAGCTGAGTGGCCCTGGCGGAACCCAAATCAAGCATCAATGAGCAGGCTTTTTCTGTGTAAGTGCCTGTAATGACTTGACAGGTTTCTACTTGAAACAGTAACTTTATTCCTGTCGCATGCATTTTCAACACACCATCCTACTCTCATGCTCTATCTATCTATCTATCTATCTATCTATCTATCTATCTATCTATCTATCTATCTATCTATCTATCTATCTATCTATCTATCTATCTATCTATCTATCTATCTATCTATCTGTCTGTCTGTCTGTCTGTCTGTCTACCTATCTATCTGTCTATCTATCTGTCTGTCTATCTGTCTCTCTGTCTGTCTGTTTCTCTGTCTGTCTCTCTGTCTGTCTGTCTCTCTCTCTCTCTGTCTATCTATCTATCTATCTATCTATCTATCTATCTATCTATCTATCTATCTATCTATCTATCTATCTATCTATCTATCTATCTATCTATCTGTTCCTTCATTTATTTATTTATTCATTGGTTTATTTGTTTGTTTGCTTATTTATTTATTTGTTTTTATTTATTTAAATTTAATTTTTTTCTTTTATTTATTTTTTCATTTTTTTATCCTCTTTCCCCATATCTCCCCCCTCCCCTCACAGGGCCCCCTGTCACTTGTTTGTATGTTTTGCTTTCACAGAGCTCAGACCCTTGTTCTGTTATTAACATCTCTGCTTTCTTACCACCATCAACACCTTTTTATATTCTTTACCATTACCATTAACACTCCCTTGGACTTGTGTCCATGACATCTTTGTCAATCTCTCCTTAACTGTCACCTATCCCTGGCCTTGTATCTCGTTCCACCTGCTCTACCCCCTCTTAAACAGTATAAAATCCATCACATTCCTACTTCTCATCAGTTCTGAAGAAGAGTCATATGGACTTGAAACATTAACTCTGTATCTCTCTCCACAGATGCTGCCAGACCTGCCGAGGTTTCCCAGCATCTTCTGTTTTTATTTCAGATGTCCAGCATCCAGAGTATTTTGCTTTCAACTTTATTACAGAGTAATTTTAGAAGCTACACGCTTGAACCAGGTCCACGACTAGAAAGTTCCGTGCTCCAAATTACCCGCGCTTAAGGCTCATTTGTCAAGAACAATCACGTGGCCCCTAATAGGCAATAGGAAAGATTATACCTTCAACCATTACATTTCCTTCCCCTTTAGATTTTTTTACACTTCCCATTTACAAAGGACATTTTAATTCACAACATATACTCATATACAGGTCAGCTGGTTAAAGATTTAGTCTCTGAGGCGGTTTTCTTATTCGATTGGAGCGATGTAGTGCTACCACTTGATGTTCTTGCACTGCATCGACATGATCAGGAACTGCAGCATCAGGTACATCCTTAGAAAGTGGCAGGTCAGGGTTAGGCAATTCTACAGAGACATCAGGTATGTCCATTCTAGGTTGATCTGTCACCTCAGAGGTTAATGGTTCGACATTAATTACAGGCAGAATAGCTGATTGTTGGAATGTCTCTCTACTCCTTAGGTGATCCACATGTTTTCGAACAATTTGGTCTTCCACTTCCACTTGGAATGACAAGGGTCCATATGCTGAGATAATTATACCAGGAACCCAACAAGGTCCAATTTCAAAATTCCGCATGAAAACTGTGGGTGAAATCGTCCCAGATTTGCACTAAGTGTGGTAGCGGGCAGGTAAAATGGTGTTTTGGCGGCCGGCCGCAATGGCGGGTTTTCATGCCGTAATGCCCCAAACCTGCCACATTATTTATACATTCCCGGGAAACATGCCGTTTCATGTCAGGCGGGCTCGCATTCACCCGCCATGCCATCACCTCGCCACGTCATCACACCGGGCACCACACTTAAAGTGCAGCCGCGTACACACATCTCAGTGCTTCTAGCCCAAAACTACTGCAGGGAAGGTGTCCATGAAAGGCAAAAAGACTGCAGTCCCCAGGTTCAGTGATGCATCATTGGAATGCCTTTTGGATGCCGTGGAGGCCCACCGTGATGGTCAGCACCAATACCCTACAAAAGAGGACAGCCACCCATTGCCACTACAGGATGAATGGTCTCATCCATTCCGCCAGGGTAAGTGACTCTTCTCACGCTCTCAACTCACACACTCACGCACCCATCACACATCCACAAGGATCTCACACCTCAAGGGACAACACCGCTAACTCTCACACACACGCTCACATTTCCATCAGGCTCATATCCTCTCGGGCTCACATCCTCATTCCTGCCCATGGTGCTGCTCACCACACAAACATTCTCCGTAGTGCCATGTGTCCTGCTCACACTCTCTCAATGTTTTCATGCAGGAGAAGCCTGCTCACATCAGCAGGCAGAGGTCCCAGACTGGGGGGGTGGAGTGACCCACATTAAGCCCTTCACTCACTTTGAGGAGTGTGCCATCGCGCTGACTGTTGACGATGTGGACCATGCTTGCGGCAAGAGTGAGGCTGGCGGCGAACATCCACCTGAGGATCCTACACCACATCATCCCTCTCTCAACGCAAATGTGAGTGCTCTCTCTCCTGCTTTTGACTCTGCTGCCATGCACTAATTATCTCTACTTTGGTTCACAGGGAGCTCTGCCAAGCGACTGATACCCTCAGCCAGCCAGTCCCTCAGCTCCATCCATGTCCTCACCTCCAGCCAAGAGGACACCTCCTCCAGTGAAGCAGTGGAAATAAGCAGCCTGGAAGACCCATCACCACAGAGGGAGCAGCCAGCCCACAAGTTATTCTGGAGAGAAAACTGTGTATGTGCCAGGTCCTTTCGAGCCTCATGCAAGCACTCTCCCATGCACACAGATCATTCACGTTTCACACTCATATCAGTGTCCTGAGCATTTTCAATGCTGCCTGCTGGGGTTCACTTTCAGTTGACCATCTGAGCTGACCTGCATCTCCGTCCACCCAATGATCACACTCCCATGCTGCACATGATCTCACCCACCACGACTCTCGTTTCACTTTCAATTTGGACAGCATGGTGCTAATTTGATTTTATTTTCGCTCCCCCTCCCAAGTCACCCATTTCCTTTCCCCCATTACAGTTGCACTCCCCCAACCCCCACCAACCTCCCCTCCGTTACCTCCAGCCACAACCCTTTTCCTTCGGGGATGTCCTGGTGAATGCACACATTCCCTTCCTTCCCAAAAATCCCAACTCCATCCATACTCACCTCCTCCTTCCCACCTCCTCCTTCCCCATGTCGGCCTCCGAGTCCCCATCAACCTCCCTTGATCTCCCTTCTATCGCTATCGTCGAAACCTCACCCTCCCACCCGACCACCTCACTCCATACCGTGCCCACCCTCAGTTCACTCCCCAGAAGGCAGACATGGAGCTATCCAACCCATCCCGTGCACGTTCACCTGCATATCCGCCCCTCCACACCCCTTCCCCCTTCGCACCCCTTCCCCCCCTTTGCACCCCTTCCCCCCTCCGCACCCCTTCCCTCCTGGAACCCCTTCTCCCCGGAACCACTATCCCTTCCGGAACCCCTTCCCTCCCGGAATCCCTCCCTTCCCCCAGTCCTCCCAACCACCCCCCCAATCCCACACCCCTGGACTTCCCCCCCACTTAGTCCCTGCTCCTTCCTGACTCCTTCCTCCACCCTTACCTCTTCCGCCACCCTGAGTCCCTCTCCCTCCCCACTCCCACCTCCAGCCTTACCTCTTCCTCCAGCCTCACTCCTTCCTCCAGCCTTATTCCTACCCCCTTCCTGATTCCTACCTCCACTCTTACTTCTTCCTCCACACTTACTCCCTCCCCTCTCTGCACTCCTTCCTCCCCAGGACAGCCCCCACCCCCCACTACATACACCCTTCCTCCCACTGGACACCCACCGCTCTCCGCACCCCTTCCTACCCATGAACACCTTCCCCTCTCCGCACTCCTTTTCTTGCACCTTCCGCCCCCTTATACCTACCTCCCCAGTTGCCATCTTCTCCCCATTACTTTCACTTCCTCCATTCTCCCTCTCCTCCTCCCAACCTCACCCCAACCTGACACCTTCATTTCCTCCCCTCCCAACTTCACCCCATCCTGACACCTTCATTCCCCCCTCCCAACCTCACCCCACCCTGACACCTTCATTCCCCCTTCCCAACCTCACCCCCTAATACCTCTTCCTCTCCCAGCCGAACCTAGCACTTCCTCTCCCAACCCCTCGACCATCACCCATTGTGAGCAGCAACGGTGACTTTCCAACTTCCGTGAGCTGCTTCACAGCAGAGCCATGTCCATGAGAATCCACCCAGCATGGCATAGGCATTCCTTCAGTGTGCCATTGGTGTCGGGCTCCAGCATCTTCTGCCCCTCAGATGTCCGCAATGTGAGCAAAGCCCTGGCGGGTAAGTCCCAACTTCTTCTACGTCACACTTGTCAAGACGTGTTCTACACCGTGTGTTTTCCTGACATTGTGGGTGGATGATCCAGCAGGGAGAGGGGGACAATTCCGGCGGGCTGGCCTAATAATGATATGCTGATGTGTTACAACGAGGTTCCTGACGTCCGATGGCAGAGAACACGGCCCGCCATCGGCAGGCTGAGCGGACAATCGCGAATTGGTTTCATGCCGTTGTGAAACTGATCACGCCATATTGTCCGCTCGCGCCACTGAATGCGCCTGACGTCGGCTGGCATGGAAAACCCCGGCTCGTGTCTCCTACAGCAAATCTTTGAGCTTTGTGATGAATATCGTGATTCAATTTTTGATTACTCTGATTCATCTCTACCTTCCCCTTCAAGTTCGGAAACACCAGACTTAATCTTGTGCACGGAATAATTCAGACGGTGTTGAACCTGTAGCTGCATGAGGAGTTGTTTGATAATTGAGAAGAAAACTTGAAAGTCAAGTTTCTAGAGTGCCTTCGGATAACCTCTTCATTCCTGATTTGAAAGTTTGCACAGCTTTCTGCTAACCCATTTGATGAGGGATGATATGCTGCTGTTTTAAAATGTTTGATTCCATTTAAGTTCATGAATCTCTGAAATTCTGTACTGGTAAAGATGGTACTGTTATCTGAAACAATGACTTCCAGTGGGCCATGTACACGAAAACATTGGCCCAGCTTTTCAATAGTTGCACTCGATGTCGATGATCTAACTTCCTATATATCCACCCACTTAGAATGCGCATCGACAATCAATAAAAACATGGTGCCTAAGAATGGACCTACATAATCATTATGTAGTCTAACCCAGAGTTACCCAGGCCACTCCCACAGATGCAGTGGAGCTGAAACGGGCAACTTCTGTTGTTGCTGACAATGGAGGCAGTGCTTGACCATGTCTTCAACGTCACTGTCTATGCCTCGCCACCAGACATAGCTTCACGCACCTTCATCTTCGATATGCCTGGAGGCGCTCTGTGAAGCTCTGTCAAGAGTCTCTTCCTTGCGAAGGGACAATGACTCTTGAACCCCACAGCAAGGTTCCATCTTGACAACTTAACTCTGTTTTTTGGACATGGAATGGTCTTATCTCTTCAGACACTGGTGAATTTGACCACCCTCGCAATGCCAGGTCTTGAATTTCCGATAAAATTGGATCTCCGTTTGTTCAATTCCTTATTTTCTTCGCACAATTCACCACAAGGACAACTTCTTGTGGCACTGGAGCATTTATAACTCTATCTGGTAACCAGAGAAACTGAGTGTGTCCGCATTTGCAGTATGCACGCCAGGACGGTGCATAAAGGTATATTCATATGCAGATAATATCAAAGCCCAACATTGAATTCTTGCTGAGGTTATTGGTGGAATGGCTTTACCCTCACTGAATAAACCCATTAGTGGTTTAAGGTCCGACACTATGGTGAAATGTTGTCCATGCAGATTCTGGTGGAATTTCTTCTCTCCTAATATTACTGATAAACCTTCCTTTTCTAGTTGTGAATAACCCTTCTCGGCTGCAAAGAGGGTTCTGGAGACATAGCCCATTGGCCTTTCTGATCTGATTTCTATCTTTTTTTCTGTTTGCCTCAGAGTTATGTTGCGTCCTTCATTTTGATTTCACTGTGGGCCAAATTTCTCTCTGGTGATTCTCTCTGGTGAAATCTTAACTTGGTTCAGTTCGGTGGGTGAGCTGCCCATGGCTTCATTATTTACTGGAAAGTTCCACGACTTTTCCTACTAATGCCTCTTTTGTTTCATTCAGTTGATTCTTCAGCTCTTCTGTATCCTTCTTGTATCTCTTGGCTTCCCCTTGGAACATTGAACATTGTTGAGCCTTCTCTGCTAACTGTTTCTTCAGTTTGTTCAGGGTGGCACCAGATTCGTTTTGTTTCTCTCCATGATTTTCCAGTGGAACCAACTCTGACCTCTAGGACCCTTGCATCCTGCAAAAGCCCTTCAATTCTCCTAACTCAGTCCAAAATACACTGCCATATTCACTTAACAACTCAGGAACTCCTCCTGTTCTCACATGAAATATTTCAGACCAGTTGAACTTAACTTTTTGTAACCGGTCTCAGCCCAGAAGACTAGGTCCTTCACCTGCCACTATAACCACTGGAAGCTGGGCTGTCTGTTGCCTATAGAACACAGGTACTGTGGCGATGCCCTTTACCTGTCTGGACTCTTCAGAGTATGTCTTCAGTTAAGCTGTTGTTCACTCCAGATTCAGTAGTTGGGTACCTTCATTTAGGTATTTAAATGTGTGCTCTCCCACCACTGTGACTGAGGCTTCTGTGTCTACCTCCATGACTAGAGGCTTCTCATTCACTTGAATTGTGATGGTCATTGGTTCAGTTTTTATTGCTTTGGCATTGTGGAGGGAATAGATATCGGTATCGGCAGCTTCTGGTTCTGTTTCTTATGCACTTCAACCCTTTTGGTCTGCTGCCTGATTGGCTGTCTCAATTTCCCCCTGCATTGATTTATTATGAGTCCTTTTTTGTGGCAGTAATGGCATTCTGCCTCCTTGAATCTGCAGGTGTCTGGTACATGGTTACCCCACGTCTGTAACATATTAACTTCAGAATCACTGCTGAAATGCTTCCACTAGGCCTTTTCATTTATCGAGCAGCAGAGAGTTTCTCTTGCTTTGCTGCTGTCGCTCTGGTTTTTGCTCCACGACTGGTGGTAGGTTCCTGCCCCAACTGAAAAACGGCACCAATATTGCAAACTCTGTAAAACCTCGCAACACTTTCCATGGCTAGCCGTTATTTCCATGGCGTGCTTCAAATCGATGCTAACTTCTGAGAGTAAACGGTGCTGAATGGCATCGTTATGAATGCCACAAACCAACCGGTCCCGCAACATATCACTGAGTGTATCTCCGAAGTCTCAGTGCTCAGTCAACTGCTTCAACTCCGCTATATAAGTTGCGATGGACTCTCCTGGGGCCCTTACTCTGGAGTTAAACTTAAATTTCTGCATTATTACCGATGGCTGAAAAGGTGTCTTCACGAGGTCTACCAGTTCATCAAAAGATTTAGAATTGGGCACGTTCAGGGCTGTCAGACTGTGGATGAGGTTATATGTCTTGCTACCGCATATACTCAAAAGAATTGCTTTCTGCTTCTCCTCTGCGGTTATTTCATTCACCACGAAATAAAAACCAAGGCGCTCTACATACTGGCTCCAGCCTTTCACAGACATAAGGGTCGATTCTGCCAAAGAATGGCATGACTGGTGAGTATATTTTTCTTTCTATCCGTAAGCACTGTTGTACTCACATTCACAAGGCGAGGTGCAGCTATTTTACTCTCGTCGCCAAATGCAATAACATGATGTACCAGACAGGTGTCTACTTGAAACGGATAACTTTATTACAGAGCTCTTTTAGAAGCTACATGTTTGAACCAGGTCCATGACTAGAAAGCTTCCCCCTCCCCCACCACACCCCCACCCGACTGCCCGCGCTTAGGGCTCATTTGTCAATAACAATCACATGACCCCTAATAGGCAGTAGGAAAGGTTATACCTTCAATCACTACAGTGCCACTTGATATCACTGTTGACAACACCTTTCATCACTTTTGCTGATGATCAAGAGTAGACTGATGGGAAGGTAATTGGTTAGGTTCGATTTGGTCGACAGGACATACCAGGCAATTTTCCACATTGTCAGGCAGGTGCTTATGTTGTAGCTGTACTGGAACAGCTTGGCTAGGGGTGCGGCAAGTTCTAGAGCTTCAGTGCTACTGCCGAAATGTTGTCAGGGCACATAGGCTTTTCAGTATCCAGTGCCTTCAATCATTTCTTGATATCATGTTGAGTGAATCGAATTGGCTTAAGACTGGCATCTGTGAGGCTGGGGAACTCAGGAGGAGGACGAGATGGATTACCCACTCAGTACTTCTGGCTGGAGATTGTTGCAAATGCCTCAGCCTTATCTTTTGCACTGATGTGCTGGGCTCCCCCATCATTGAGGATGGAGATGTTTGTGGAACCTGCTCCTCCAGGTAGTTGTTTAATTGTCCACACCATTCACAACTGGATGTGGCAGGACTGCAGGGCTTAGATCTGATCTGTTGGTTGTGGGATCGCTTAGCTCTGTCTGTGGCATGCTGCTTCCGCTGTTTGGCACGCTTGTACCCCTTGTTGTTGCTTCACCAGGTTGATACCTCAATTTTAGGTATGCCTGGTGCCGCTCCTGGCACGCCCTCCTACACTCTTCATTGAATCAGCGGTCACCTGCCAGCTTGATGGTAATAGAATGGGGAATGATAGGCCATGAGGTTATGGATGGTGGCTGAATACAATTCTGCTGCTACTGATAGCCCACAGGGCCCTGTGTCCTGGGAAATGGATGTTCCTGGGGAGAAGGGACAAAGATCCAGAAAATAGGCCGGCTCTTATGTCAAGCTCCCACTATCATTTATCTAAATGTAAACAATTTCAGCGTGCATTGCAAGGGTGCAGTAATGCAACTGACTTGAAGCTTCAGCTAGGAGATGTCAGTATGAAGGACAAAACACTTAACCGAACTCCATCAGCAGAGAGTAGGCATGACAGGGATAATGTGTGGCCTAAAACCAAAAGAAAAATGTTGGAATTTTGATAGTCTGTAATTTGTGAACTGCTATGATAAAGATAAAGCTGCATTTTCACCTGTGAACCATGAATGAAATTGACACTGGAATTTAAAGTGATAACAACTGATCCCTGGCTGAACGTCTCAATGAATAGAGTACCTGCAAAGCACTGTCATCACCTGCATGCCCCTACCACACTTTAGAAGAACCTCCTGCTCTTTCATTTCGAACAGGTAGCCAGATGTTATATCACCTGTAGCAGCAGTACTCAGGTTAAGCAGCACTCAAAACCCCAAAACAATATTAACTTTTCCTTTGCTAACCTACTGCCACTTAGTAATGCAGCAATAAACCTCAATTTGCTGAAAACTTTTTTTTTTGACAGAATTCTGATAAAAATCAATAAATAAAGAAATTAGGCAAGTACGTAAATAAAGTGCCTTCTAATATTTTTCTCTTAATTCTATGAGATAATAGAATGCACCACTATCTTTAAGAGTAAAACCATAAAATCGCTGATTATTTATTCAAAACAAACCCCAGTGTGTCTCATTAAAATGAAACTTTATTGCTAATTAATACATTTAAAAGTCAAGCGGGCAAACAGCAGCAGGATATAGATTCAATGCCCCACTCCTCTGCTACATTCCCAGTGTCAGCCTTATTAATGTACAGATATCAGGTAAAGGTCAGGTTCCTCTCCACAGGAAGGAAGGAGTCATCATCCAGCCACTCCTGTATGTCTGATAAAGATGTGAGGAAAAGCACGAGGAAAATTAAAATGGCAAACCGGAATTCAAAACAAAAAAACAAAACCACGCACTAATTCGTCCCCATTAGGAATTTTTCAAGTTGCGTTTAGATTATTGTCTGCAATTCCAGGAGCCATAGCATCAAAAATACATTGATACTCTGAGAGAGCATTCAAAGGAGAGCAATAAGGATAACTCAGAACTCTGAGTTATGAAAATCGGCTAACAGAATGAAGTTTGTTTTCATTTGCTGAAAGAAGGCTAAGAGGGGAGAAATAGCTCATCGTACAACTCTTCTGCAGCTGTTTGGGGCCCTCAAACTATCCACGGGAACTGAGTTAATGCTCTGTCAGCCAAAAGCCATCCATGGATCTAAGTCACTTCCCTCTAGGAGTCATGAAGAGGTGAAGATCGAGATGAAAGCATCTAATGGCAACTTCCTGCATTTCAAGCACTGGCACAGCATATCTCCTGCTTGTTGTCACACACAGAGAGACATTGAAGAAGTGTTGAGATAGTCAGTGGGTGTTGAATTGGTGCCTTCAATGCAACATGGGTGCCAGTAATTACATCTTGGACATTGAGCAAGCCAACCATCCATAAAACCATTGGCCTAGCAACTGTAAATTTTTTAACAATTATTTCACCTGTATTAAGCAAGTTGTAGATGGCATGCAGTAAACCAGTTTAATTTAGATTAAAATTCACCTGAAATCAATGTCATATACAGCAAGTTAATTAACAATTATATCTCAGGTTAATATTGTGAACTGAATGATATTATAATGGAATAAACAAAACAATTCTGAAAAATATGATTAATCTGAATGTCAAGTTAATAGCAAGGGTTTAGAGTGACACCAGGCATGAGGGACTACAGTTATGTGGTGTGATTAGAGAAGCTGAGATAGTTCTTCTGGGAGGAGAGGAGGTTAAGTGGAGATTTAATAGCATTCAAAATCCTGAGGAATAAATAAGAAGAAACTGTCTCCCTTCGCTGGTGAGTGGATAACCAGATAACCAGATAAACCACAGATTTAAAATGATTGCCAAAAGAACCAGAGGGAAGAGTTTTTTTTAAATACAGACAACAGTTATGATCTAGAATACACTGCCTGAAAGAGTGGTGGAAGCAGTTTCAATAGCAACTTTCAAAAGTAAGTTGGATATGTGTGAAAAGGAAAAATTATAGGATTGTGGGGAAAGGTGAGTGGAACTAGTTGGATAACCTCTTCAAAGAGCCAATATAGACACAAAGGGCTGAATGGCCTCCTTCTGTGCTATGAGGCTCTATGGATGGAATTCTCCATGCCCGTTGGCATCGGGCATCATGGCGGGCATGAGCGGACAATATGGCAAGAAGGTCAAAAATCAGTTTCACGCCATCGTGAAACACATTTGCAACTGCCTGCTCCGCCCATCAATGGCGGGAGGTCTTTCCCATCGTCGGATGTCAGCAACTTACTTGTAATACATCTGTATATCATTATCAGCCCAGCTCGCTGGAACATCCCCCACGCTGGATCATCCAAGCATGCATTCATAAGGCATGCAGCTGGTGAGCTGCACTTCAAGGGGAACTCGGAGGCGAGTGCACAGTAATGTTGCGCAGCGCTCGCAAGAGTCACTTGTTGGACTTCAAGGTTTAGGCGCAGCGCATTTATGCAAGGGCACAGGCAAATCGGGTTTTGCCAGCTGGCTGAGAGTGCAGTAACGGGGCAAGGGCTGCCCTGTGGTTGAGGCAACTTGGGGAGGGGATTGTGCAAGGACTGCCCTGTGGTTAAGGTGAGTTGGGGGTTGCTGTGGGGGGCAAGGGCTCTACTGCGGTTGATGGAAGCGCACAAGCATATGCGGGGTGCAGGGGAGGGAAGCGGCCACGCATATAAAGTGACCAATCCTCCGCAGCTGAGACAGTTCAGACACAGACACATTAACATGCTTGGAGTCAGGCCTCCAGTTTTTCTGCCCACTCAAGCAACGCAGAGGCCTGAAAGTGCCAACAAGTGCTCCAGAGCCTTTTACCCCTCAGGCACAGATTGCAAAATAATGAGTGCTGCAGAAGAACTGGATGGCTGCACAAGTTGTACAATCTCCTTGCTATGGCCATGGAGCAGTCACTGGTGGAGGTGCTCAAAGCCCCTTTGCAATGTCATCATTCAAGTTTGGACCAGTCTCCCCCATGGTTCAAGCTAACAGTGAAGCCTTGCAGTGCGGGTTAGGAGAATGCCTGTGCCTGAGCTGAGACCACAGCATGCAGTCCAGTGGGCGACGCTTCCGCCAGTTGGTCAGGTGGAGAAGGGGTTTCGGGCAGCCATGCAGAGCACTAATTTCTGGCCATCCAAGTGGTGGCCAGCACTTTCCAGGATACATTAAGGGGCCTTCAGGCTTAACCAAGAGAGGTTCTTAGCACACCCAAGCTAACCCACGTGTCTCTATCTTTCATCCTGCAGGAGGAGTACATCAGGATAATGGATCCTGGTGACCTAGCTGTTTAACTCATGGCTTATAAAGAGCAGAGATGAAGGAGTGGAGAGCTACAGAGGCACCTGGCTAGGCAGAGGGAGGAGCAGCACCCTCAGGAAGAAGGGACAGCTGAGGCTCCCATACACGCCACTGAAGAGCCACAGTGAGCCAACGTTGGTCGGCACCTAGCTAGACCCAGGATCTATAGACGTTGCCTTTCATTCCTGCAGATGACTGAGAACCAGTGTTGCTGAAGACTGTGCATGTATAGGGAACTGGTCAGTCACATCTGCCAACTACTGCAGGATTTGGTGCCACGGGGACATGGAGGGCATCCACTGCCACTGCCCATGAAAGTGACTGCGGATCTCAATTTTTAAGCCAGTGCTCTTTTCAGGGCTCCACAGGTGACCTCTGTGGGATATCGCAAGCCCTCACCCACAAATGCATCCATGAAGTCATGGACGCCATCTTCGCAAAGGCACACAACTTTGCGCATTTAACCCTGAACTAAGAAAGCCAGGATGCAAGAGCGCTGGGATCTGCCCAGTTCTCCCATTTCCCACTGTGCTATCAACTGCACTCATGTGATGCTTCGATCTCCATGGCAACAAACGGTCAACTATGTCAACAGCAAGGGCTTCCACTCATTGAATGTGCAGCTCGTGTGCAACCACCACAAACGCATCCTGCAGGTCTGCGCACGGTTTCCAGGGAGTCTCCATGGCTCCTACACCCTTAGCAGGTCACAGATCCCTGACGTCTTCCAAGGCCCACAGAAGCTGCAGGGATGGCTCCTTAAAGACAAGGGCTACCCACAGAGGCCGTGGCTGATAACACCCAAGTGGTGGCCTCAGACTACAGCAGAGCGAAGGTATAACGAGGCTCATGCTGCAACTCGCGACTTGTTGGAGCAAACCATCGGGATGATGAAAATTAGGTTACGGTGCCTGGACCAGTCTACTGGAGCCCTGCAATATACTCCACATTGCCATCGTCTGCTGTGCCCTTTACAACCTGGCGCTGCAACGGGGAGAGGAGCTGGCTGAGAAGGAGATGGAGGAGCTGCACGTCTCCTCCGATGAGAAAGACGTCGACGCGGATGAGGGTGATGAAGTCCTTGAAGGCGACGTTGACGGCAATGAGGCCAGCCCACTGGCCAGACAAGGCAGGCGTGCTCTGGAGGCCCTCATAGCTGCTAGATTCGTGAAGGATGATGTTGACAGGCAGTGAGGAGACACCATAGATCCTCAAATTGCTTCTGTCATGGAGATGCAGCTGAGGCCGTATTAGTTGCTCAATTGCAGGAAGTTGATGATGATATGCAGTGAGGACACTCTATAGATCTTCACCAAGCCTCTGTGAAGGTCTGACTCCTGTCTAGATGAGGGCAGCTCGCTTGTGCTCTGTGATCAAGGTCATATCATGGAGATGCAGCCATGAAACTTTAAATGCACTTAATCCTTTGTCAGCCTTCAGCACCTGACCCCTTCAGGTGCACAGCATCACTGGTCACAGATGCTGAAGAGATGGGGGCCAGCCCCTCCTTAAAGGTGCTGAGAGCACACAGAGAATGTCGGGACTCTGTGACACCTGCCCACGACATTCTGACAGCAATGAGATGCACCATCGAGGTGCAGGCATCATTCATGTGTCCAGTGAGTGTGAGGTCGGACCATCAGTTTGGTCTGAATGTTACACACTGCACAGGGAAGAGGTCCTGGAGTGAGGCACCTGCCTTTATCTTGTGCAGGGACCAAGGTTTCACATCTGAGTGACACGAACACTGTTCATCAGAACAAGGAACTATAAGCAAGGAGACATTCTTGGAAGTTTATCTACAATAATGAACATTAAGTACAAGTGATTAACACCCATGTCAGGCTTTGCACGCCGGACATCCACAGCAGAGGTGGAGGCAGCCTGCTGATTGCTATGCCCCGTCTGATGACTTTGATGGGCATCCTCTGGAAGGCCAAGACCTGAAGTGCCCCAGCCTGCTTTCAGGGTCCTGCTGTGTGGCAGTGGTACCCTCCTCAGCCTGTGGAGCTGGAGCCGCTGGGATCACAGGAAGGGAGGATTCGGATAGGCCAGATGCTCCTGAAGTCACCTGGATGGATGGCTCCGGGTGTGCACCTGCTGATCCTCCTCCCTATGGGTGCCCGAGGGCCCCTGGCTAACTCCTTGAGGAGGAGAGGAAGCTGGAATGAGATCAAGCTGCCCCACACCCCTCTCGCGTTGACACTGTTGGAGGCAAACCATGGTGTCAGCAATGGAGTTGAGCCCATGAAGCAGTGCAGGAGCAAAGTCGCAGACCAAGGTCTCGATGGCAACTGCCACCCTGCCTGTGTTGACCTCGGTGTGTTGGCATGCCGGTGTTATCACCTCAGTCTGAAGGTGGATGGACTTCTCCATTGAGGAGTGCAGTGGGCATCCCTTCCTGATGTTCCTGAGCTTGCCTTTGCAGCTCCAGCAACTGTGACATGACCAAGTCCCGAGGCTCATCATCTGTCTTGGACTCAGCAAATTTCTGACCTCCAGCAATCCTCTGAGTGCTGGGCACCTGGGAAGTCCCTGCTGCTGCCTGCTGTGGATCAGACAGTGAGATGTGTTCACCAGATTGTGACCCCGAGGCTACTCTAAAGCTAAGTCCCACCGAGATGTGTTTTTCTGCGCTGGTGGAGGTTATGGGTGGGTGCAATGACAGATTTACAACTGGGGTTTCAACAGATTTTTCTTCCTGGGTGTCTTCAGAACTTGAGTGGAGGACTTGGGTCGTCGACTCTCTCGGCTGTTTCCCAGATATGCCTGCCAAAGCAAGGTGAGATAATTAGTGCATGGCAGTGGCTTGTGAAACAGGACACATCACTCACAGCATGGTTGTCTGATGGATGTTGCACTGCTGGATCCTCACTTGGTAGAGCAGCACCGACCTAACTGTCAGCACAGGAATGGTCCAGATCTTCAATGGCATGCTGTATGAATCTATTTTATCAAAATCCATGAGAACCTTGGTTTCAGGCATTCCTCTGCGACCTCTCCCTTTTTTTGTGTGCCAGCATGTCCTGCATGAAGACAGGAGGAGAGAGTGTAAGCAGGATGCCTGCCAGATGATAAGTATGCCTGGCATGTGTGGGTGGTGAGTGGTACCATGAATGGGATGAAGACATTGAAGGTGTGTGGGAGAGAGTGAATGGCGATGTCCCTTGAACTGGCAGTGAGTGCAATGCCTGTTGATGTGTGATGGGTTTGTGAGTGTGTGAGTTGAGAGCAATGAGAAGAGTGACTTACCCTGACAGAATGGAGGAGAACATTCATCCTCTTGCGGCACTGGGTGGTTGTCCTCATTTGCAGGGCTTTGGCACTGGCCACCACTGCCGCCACCTCCCAAGCCAGATTGCTGCCCCTTCTGCGGCCAGAGCAGGGGTAGAGGATATCACGGCAGGCCTCCCCGGCACTCAAAAGATGTTCCGGGGACACGTCACTGATTCGTTGGGGCTGCAGTCTTCTTGCCTTTCAGGGCCCATGTCTTCTGTGCAGCAGTCCTGGGCTGGAAGCACTGAGAAGTGTGTGCGCGGCTGTGCTTTAAATATGGTGCCCGGCGTGAGGAAGCGGTGAGGTGGTGGCGTGGCGGGCGAACGAGAACTCTTCATGCCATCGAAACGGCACATTTCCTTGGAATGCATGATTAATAAGGTGGGTTTGGGAATGATACGGCATGAAAAGCTGCCATTGCGACCCGCGAGTAAAGCCTTCTTTTTCCCACCCATTACCACACTTAGTGCAAATCTGGACAATTCCACCCTATGTTTCCACAAGTAGCAAACACATTGACATAGATTTCCAATTTGCTTCTATGTGTAACATTGGCTTTGCGGATTGCTATCCATCAGAGAAATGGTCCAATTTGCACTTCCTTTCAAATTACCAACAGGAGCACTCACAGCATTAACTGCCTTTTTCAACCTTATAGGTCAACAGTGACACTGGATCCTTCCATTTATGCAAAAGAGCATCATAATTTGTTTATCCTGTCGCTGTGGATAAGAAGGAATCTTTCATGCATAGGAAAGGACACCATCCCTGGTGGGATCACCTTGTAAAATTATTCTCAGACCAAATATAAACAGACCAGATGGCGTGTATCATTAGAAAGTCATTGATCTAGACACTCTTAGGTGGGTTGGGCTACATGATCTGAGAAAATAAAAGGTTAATCGTACTATCAGAATTATGAGCTCCAGTTTTAAATCCAGGTAAAGATCAACAGTGAAACTGCAACAATCTGTGTGGGTCACCCCGAGCATGAACCTAGGCCCTATTGGCCCAGATGTTTCTGTGAGTGAATCTAATGGCATCTGCTGTTAGTTAGACTTGCCTTTAAATGCTTAAGATTTTTTTGTAGGGTAAGTTGGTGAAAAGATGAGCTAATAATGTTGCAGCGAGGGTAAAAAGGAATCTGGGATCTGAATAAACGGAGTAAGTTGTATCTACTTAACCAATCAGGTTGACGAACTTGGAAATAAACAGTACAAGCGCTCAGAAGAAATTGTAAATTAAAATGAAAGGTACAGAAAGAGAAATAAAAATTGGGTTGGGGGGGCAGAGAGGGTAAAATGAGACAGAAAGAAAAAATACAAAATGAGTTTTAATTTTAAATTTGACATTTTTAAAATCTTCGACAATTAAAAAAAGAAAGACTGAGACTCCACACTTATAACAATTCATTTTCAGCGCCAGAGTGGTTGTTTGATTGAAATTCATACTTACTGTTAAAAAGGATACTTTTCTGAGGTGAGATTATTTCATGCCTACATGCAAATACAGCAACTTCACACCATTTAATACAGTGACATGATATTTGATACAATGCCACACAACAGACTTGTGAGAAAAATTCTAGCTCATGGAATAAAAGAGAGAGTAGGCACTTGGGTAAGAAATTGGCTGAGTGACAGGAAACAAAGAGCAGAGGTTAAAGGATGTTTTTCAGATTGAAGGAAGGTTTGTAGTCAAGTTCCCCAGGGGTCAGTGTTGGGGCCCTTGTTCTTCCTGATATATATTAATGACCTAGACTGTGGTGCTCAGGGCATGATTTCAAAATTTGCAGATGATACGAAGATTGGAAACATTGTCAACTGTAATGAACATAGTCTTGAACTTCAAAAGACATGTTGGTGGATTGGGCAGACAAGTGGTAGATGAAGTTCATTGCAGAGAGTGTGAGGTGATTCATTTTGGCAGGAAGAATATGGAGAGACAGTATAAAATAAAGGGAGAAACTCTAAAGGAGGTGCAGGAACAGGAGGACCTCAGTGTATATGTACATAAGTTATTGATGATGGCAGGGCATGTTGAGAGAGCAATTAATAAAGCATACAGTATCTCAGGCTTCATTAATAGGGGCATTGAGTACAAGGGTAGGGAGGCCATGTTGAACTTGCATAAGGCACTAGTTAGGCCTCATCTGGAGTACCGCGTCAAGTTCTGGGTGCCATACTTGAGGAAGGATGTGAAGGCATTGGAGAAAGTACAGAGGAGATTCACAAGAATGATTCCAGGGATGAAGAACTGTAGCTATAAGGATAGTTTGGGGAGGTTGGGACTGTTTCCTTGGAGAAAACAAGCCTGAGAGGAGACTTGATAGTGGGGTATTCAAGATTCTAAGGAGTATGGACAGGGTAAATATTGAGAAACTGTTTCCACTTAAGAAAGCATCAAGAACTAGAGGGCACAGATTCAAAATAATTGGCAAAAGGAGTAAAAGTGATGTGGTGAAATTTTTTTTTACCCACACGTGATTGGAAACTGGAATGAACTTCCTGATAGGGTGGTAGAGGCAGGTTTGATCGAGGTATTCAAGAAGGAATTGAGTTGTTATCTGAAAATAAATAATGTGCAAGGTTACGGGGATAAGGCAGGGGAGTGGGACTAGGTAGAATGCTCTTTCAGAGAGCCAGTGCAGACTCGATGGGCCGAATGGCCTCCTTCTGCACTGTAAAGATTCTGTGATTCAATCCATTTCAAATTGAGGCAAAGCTAATGGTGAAGGGCACAGCTTGGACAGCAACTTTTGAATATTTATGTTTAGCCATGCCTCTGCCCATTGTCTAAAGTTTCTATATCATTTAAACATAAATAACAGCGAGTTCTCATTATCAATTTGACAGGATAATCGGGGCCATTAGCTCTGGGCATTTCTTTTTAATTCATTTTTGGGAAGTGGACATCACTGGCTAGGCCAGCATTCATTGCCCATCCCTAATTGCCCTTGAGATATTTTGACTGTCCTGAAACTGACTCGAAACTGAGGCCAGTGGGGATGACAGTGGGCAAAAGCGGATATTCCCAAGCCAGGGGGACACGGAGGATGTCCAGCTGCCAGGTACTCAGGCAAATGGTCCCCAGCAATTTAGATGAGAGGGTAAGGGAGTAGTAGGTAAAATTCCTGCTCCTTCTGGTCCACAAAGAACATTTTTATCAGTTTATATAAAGGCACGTAGCTGGGCCCCCTGTCACCAGGATGCTACCTGCCTCAATAAAATTAACCTTGCATATTTCTGCTAAAATGTGCATTACCAGATCTACGTGCTGAACTACAGTTAAGTGATTAGGTAACTGATATAATCGGTGTAAATAATGCATGTTTTTAGAGACGCAGAATAACCACACATCAAGCATAGCAACGCATTATTAACATCAATGTCTAATAATTATTATTTTTTCAATTACTTGACGCTTTCCAAAAAAAGGATATTACCTGAAATTGCTGCTGGACTGCACTTACGGCAGGAATGGCACGTTTTGGGAGATCCTGCTGCTTCTGTCATACAGCGATTCAATATTTGTATTAATGAATTAATCAGAGTAAACTCCTGTTTGCATGATCAGATGGCTGAAGGAACATTAAAGCTACTGACACAAATTTCAAAGCACTGTTGCCTTTATTTAAAGAGCAACACTCTTGCTTGAAATATAAGGGAAAAGCATCCCATCACTGGAAAATGAAGGATCCTTGACCCCACACACCAATGTTCACAAGTTCTGCTTTTGTAATAATGCTGGATGAAAGCATGGAAACATAGAAAAAGAGAAGCAGGGGTGGGTCACTCGGCCCTTCCAGTCTGATCCTCTATCTCAACACCATACCTCGCGCTCTCCCTATATCACTTAATGCCTTTGGAGTCTAGAAATCTATTTATTTCCTTCTTAAATATATTCAGTGACTTGGCTTCCACAGCCTTCTGTGCTAGAGGATTCCACAGGTTCACCACCCTCTGAGTGAAGAAGTTTTTCCACATCTCAGCCCTAAATGGCCTACCCTATATCCTGAGACTGTGACCCCTTGTTCTAGACCCCCCAAGCCAGAGGAAACATCCGCCCTGCATCCAGTCTGTACAGTCCTGTCAGAATTTTATACATTTCAATGAGATTCCCTCTTATTCTTCTAAACTCAAGTGAAGATAGGTCTAGTCAGTCCAATCTCTCTTCATACGACAATCCTGCCATCCCAGGAATCAGTCTGGTGAAGATTTGCTGCACTCCCTCTTTGGCAAGAATATCCTTTCTTAGATAAGGAGGCAAAAACTGCACACAATACTCCAGATGTGGTCTCACCAAGGCCCTGTACAGCTGCAGTAAGGTGTCCTTGCTCCTGTACTCAAGTCCTCTTGCAATGAAAGCCAATATACCATTTGCCTTCTTAACTGCTTGCTGCACCTGCTTGCTTGTTTTCAGTGATTGGTGGACAGGGACACCCAGGTCCCTTTGTACAGCAACATTTCCCAATCTATCACCATTTAAATAATACTCTGCCATTCTGTTTTCCCTACCAAAGTAGATAATTTCACACTTTTTCCATGCTATACTGCATCTGCCATGTATTTGCTCACTCAACTTGTCAAAATCACCTTGAAACCTCTTAACATCCTCCTCACCGCTCACATTCGCACCTAGTTTTGTGTCGTCAGCAAACTTGGAAATATTACATTTGGTTCCCTCATCCAAGTCATTGATATATATCGTGAGTAGCTGGGGCCCAAGCACTGATCCCTGTGGTACCCCACTAGCCACCGCCTGCCCCTCTGAAAAAGGCCCATTTATTCCTGCCCTCTGTTTCCTGTCTGCTAACCAATTCTCAATCCATGCCAATATATTATCCCCAATCCCATGTGCTTTAATTTTGCCCAGTAACCTCTTCTGTGGGACTTTATCAAAAGCTTTCTGAAAATCCAAATACACCACACCCGCTGGTTCTCCCTTATCTATTCTGCGAGTTACATCCTCAAAGAACTCTAGTAGGTTTGTCAAACATGATTTCCCTTTCATAAATCCATTTTGACTTTGCCTAATCACGTTGATATTTTCTAAGTGTCCTGTTATTACACCCTTTATAATGGACTCTAGCATTTCCCCTACCACTGATATTAGGCTAACTGGTCTGTAATTCCCTGTTTTTTCCTTTCCTCCTATTTTAAATAATGGGGTTACATTTGCCATCCTCCAATCTGCCAGGACTGTTCCAGAATCTGTAGAATTTTGGAAGATGACAACCAACACATCCATTATTTCCATGGCCACCTCCTTTAGTACCCTGGGATATAGATTATCAGGCCCTGGGGATTTATCGGCTTTCAGTCTCATTAATTTCTCCAGCAATGTTTTTTTTTAGTAATACCAATTTCCTTCAATTCCTCTTCACTAGACCTTTGGTTCCCTAGTATTTCTGGGAAGTTATTTGTGTCTTTCCCTGTGAAGACAGAACTAAAGTAGTTGTTAATTGCTCTGCCATATCTTTGTTCTCTTTTATTCTCCTGCTTCGCACTGTAAGGGACCTACATTTGTCTTCACTAATCTTTTTCTTCTTATATACTTATAGAAGTTCTTACAGCCCTCTTTTATGTTCCTTGCAAGTTTACTCTCATACTCTAGTTTTCCTCTCTTAATCAATCTCTTGATCCTCCTTTGCTAAATTCTAACCTGCTCCCAATCCTCAGCCTTGCCACTTTTTCAAGCAACTTTATATGGCTCCTCTTTTGATCTAATACTATCCTTAATTTCTTTTGTAAGCCATGGTTGGGCCACTTTTCCTGCTGTGTTTTTGTGCCAGAAAGGAATATATAACTTGCAATGTATGCATTCATTTCTTAAATATTAGCCATTGCCTGTCCACCATCATGCCTTTTAATGAAGTTCCCCAATCCATCTTAGCCAACTCACACCTCATACCTTCATAGTTTCCTTTGTTTAGATTTAGGGCCCTAGTTTTGGATTGGAATACTTCACTTTCCACCTGAAGGACGAATTCTATCATGTTATGGTAACTGTTCCCTTAAGGACCCCACACAAGAAGATTATTAATTAACCCCTTCTCATTGCACAAAACCAAATCTAGGATAGCCTGTTCCCTAGTTGGTTCCTCAACATACTGGTCTAAAAAACCATCTCGTACACACTCCAGGGATCCATCCACCATAGCATTATTGCTCATTTGGTTTGTCCAGCCTATATGTAGATTAAAGTTACCCATGGTTACTGTAGCACCCTTGTTAGATGCATCTCTAATGTCCTGTTTAATACTGTCCCCTACCTTACCATTACTGTTTAGAGGCCTATATACCACTCCCACTAATGATTTCCACCCCTTGTTGCTTCTTAGCTCCACCCAGACTGATTCTACATCTACATTTTCTGAACGAAACAGAGCATACTGTCCTTGTTGTCACTCAAGGGAACCCTTTCCCCACCCAAAAAAACGGAGTGAGCCAAAATATCTGGCTAGTCATAAATGACCGGGAAATGTTGTCAGCAGCACCCAGGAAGAGGTAGCAGACCCCTAGAGAGCTGTCAAGGCAAGGTGACCCTAATTTCTTTTCCCCAAGCTACATACCGCAAAGTGGTTCCTCAGGAAATGGATTACACTTCGCTACCAAAACACTCACGGTCTAAAGTTCTGGCCCAGACCAGTACTTATGCTTCGCCAATGTCTCCTCTGACATGTCCTTATAATCCTATCAGTATGTCTTTCTATCCCTTTCTCTTTTTTTTTACTTCCAATATTTGTAGTGGAAGTTTCAAATAGTAAGTCCAGCATCAACCCCTGCAAATATTTAACATTTTTGTTCACTGTTTAGAGCAAGTTGGTATGTAGAATAAGAAAAGAAATTACATCAAACTAAAAAATATAGATATAAATATATAACAGTACGGTTATGATCCCTGCAGAAACTGATAGCTTTTAAAAATAAATGTGACCTTCTTGTTAACAGCTGAAAGAACGACAAGTCAAGATTTCATTTCTTAAAAACTTTTGCTGTAACAAATGACTAAAACACTGTTAACTAAAATTGGCCTGAATTTTTCCCTCGTTAGGCACGTGCGATTGGCAGGCCCTGGGAGCAGCCAGGAAACGGACCCCCAGCCACGATCAGCCCCCAAACACGATTTTACGCTGGCTAGCCAGTTAACGGTCAGCCAGCATGAAACACACGCTGAAAAGCTCAGCGGTGCCAGGGTGGGGGCAGGTAAAGGGCGGGTGACGACATCACCACAAGCGCCTTGTTACACCGAGCAGTGACCATCTCTGGGGGCTTTCTTTAGTTGTCGGAGTTTCCTAAATCCACAACCAGCAATGAAGCCTGTCCCAGTGATCCTTCCCTTCAGGTCACGCCAAGAAGAATCTCCCATATCCTCCGATGGCTGCAGGGTGCGTTGCTTCGACTAGAGACTGTCTCCCTTCCGCATCCAGCCGTGGTAGTTCGTAAAGCCAAACAGCACCTTCCCTCTGCTGACCACGCAAAACTTCTGCCTGTCTCTGATATTCATTAATTTGTTGGAAAGTCTGTAACCTGATCTCAAAAATGGTTCCTCTACCCTCTTCCCCATGGCAACGTGAAACACATTAACCTCACATCCAATTAGGAATGCTGATTAGTTATTCTTGACCCCCAACTCTCTTACATCTTTGAAGTAAATGGATAGTTTACGGCACAACTGTATACAACCCAATACCTTCAACACCTTTCAGGGACTTTGGAAGACCCAGAGTCTATCCATTGTAAACTCAGAGACTCCTGCCATTGTATCAAAGCATAACTACCTTGCACCTTCTCTCAGTAAAGGAATATAAGCCCTCCTTTGATCTCTACCAGTCAAGCTACTTAGGCTTACTGTCAGGCAGACTCAGAACAGGCCACGTGAACCTCTTTACCTTAAATTTAAAAATATTAATCATTGTATAAACTTCATAATCGTAATGATATAAACAATTTAGACTAAGACATGGTGGAACAAGTTGTGTTTCTGGACTGGAGTATGTGGGAGTTTGTGGACAGCAAGATTGTCCTGAGCAAACACATGTTCAGCCGATGTCCCCATCTCGAATCTCTCCAGCTCAAAGTCTTCGAGCTACAGTGCAAGTTAGAGGCACTCTGACACTTAAGGGAGAGGGTGGAGTTTCTGGACAGTTGGCTCCAGATTTCAATTGCACCTTGCAGAGAGGCACATATGCAGAATAGGGTTGGTGTGACCAATAGTGTACAGAGTAAGGCGAACTCAGGTGAGATAGAGAATGAGGAACCACAGAAACTGATTCTATCCAACAAGTGCAAAGTACTTGCTATCTGTGAAGATATGGATAAGTATTATAGGAAGGGTGGTGGTAGGTGGGGCAGGGAGTAGGGCTCGCCATGCAGGGAGCATGACAAGCAAACCCTGGTGTGTTTGTTTGCGAGCTCCCAGTAGGACCCCTCTTCAAAGGCACTTAGTGCCTGATCAAGGGACACGACTACAGGAAATGCCAGGCTGGGTGGGGTGGCACTGAAAACCACCCCACTGCCCTTGCTGCTGACCCTTCTCCCCAGTGACTCAGACACGTAGCCCCATTCCCATCATCGCTTACTTGTGCCGTGTCCTTCCTCAATCCGAGGCCTTGGGTGGTTGTCATACCATCAGTAGCTACTGCCTTCCAAGTGACACTGTGAGTACAGAAGAGCAGCAAGACTCTCTTTGGCCAGGAGTTCTTGGCGGACAGGATATCTGCACCCGGGATCCTTGATCCCAGGCAACACCCACTGCTGGCCTGTTAAGTACCTGAGTGGCACAAGATTCAGTGGGCATTCCCGAAAAGAGGCAACACGGGGGTATCACTGGCTCTTCAGCCAGCAGCCGAGACCTCTGTCGCCTCCACAAAGTTCCGCCCCTAGTCGTCAAAAGGAAAAAGAGAAACAGGTGCTTCACATTGCAATTTCCAAATATAAATTTCGACAATTGGAAGTAAATAAAAACTGTCCATACTTGCACTTTGCCCATTAAAGTATGTGACCTATGATTACATTTAAGGTTCCTTTGAATCTTCAGATATGGAGTCTCATATTGTCAGTAAGTTTAATAATATCAAGCAAAAGTAATAAACATTATCCTGAATTTTTAGATCAGTTTGGGCCATAGTGACCCAGTTGTTATGAAACAGCCTTTTGTTAAAGCTGAGTTATTTAAAAATCCCAGAGGGAAACTTTAAACAACTGTCATAACCTATACTTTTAAGTGGTATGTTTGAGATGCAATTCTAAATTCAGGAATCAGGCCACCAGTTCTCGAGAGGTTTTATATTAAATGAAATGAAACATTTTATTAATTTACACAAGTTAAATACATAAATACGGCTACAAATTACTACTATCATAACTTTTAACAAATTCCTAAACTAATCTCCATTAAGGCAACAGCAATCCATAGATTTTTAAGCAGGCACTTTGCAAAGCATTTTCACCTTATGAATTCAAAATGGGGTTCTTTTCACTTTGGTTCCTGTGGACACAGTTGGAGGCTTACGGCTGCTTTGATCTTACATTACCTCTGCTCTACACACAGAAAACTGCCAAAGATATACCTAGTACAGCTCACTGAATGTAAATTATCATTGTATCACTAGCCTCTTTGAACCCACCTCTGCTAACAATAAAATCCCTTTCATACTATCAATTTTATTAGCAATATAAACATATTGCTTGTTCTCTGCTCACTGGGTGCCAGATTGCACTCGCTTTCTAGAATGCTCTATTCAAAAAATGCAAATGCACTCTACCTCTCTTACATCCCAAAATTAGTACATATCAAAGCACCTAGACTAGTTGTCGTTAATCCAATTAAGACACACCCACAGACTAAACCTCTATTTTAAAAGAAAAATATTTTCCAATAATATTATATACATTAATAGCTTCATGGCACAGCCCATTAAAGCAGAAATACCTGCCATGTCAACACTGCATGTGGAAGCTTATCTCATGTCTCAGTTGTTTGATCATTCTGAGCTTGAAATTCATGTTGCAGACATAAATCTGCCATTTTTCAAAGAAGCTAATTAAATCAGACTGACTAAACTTTGTTGGCTTAATTCTCTGAGATGTTGGGGTGGATTTTCCAGAGAGGTGGATTCCCCAAACCACCCCTCCCTCCCAATCAACCTAAAAATATGTTGGCACTTCGCCAAGGAGAAATCTGGCTGCCCGGCAGCGATAATATGTTTGGGACGACCTTAATTAGTGCAGAGTGCAGCTTCCACCCCTCAGGGACATGAAGTCCCGTCCTGGAGAGCTGCCAACCAATCTGATTGGCTGGCAGCTCTGTACTTCCAGCAGTGCCAAAAGACAGTAGTGGTCATGGCCGGGACTACAAGCAGCCCTGAAGAAGACGTGACGGTGTCTCCAGGGCTTCAGGTAAATCCGGGGATTTTGGATGAGGCACAGGAGACCCCAGCAAGGGAGGGGAGGCGATGGGGGTGTTGGGTTAGAGAGGCCGAGAAGGAGGGACAAGGGAGGGGGGGGGCGATACCATTTCTGGCGGGGTGGGGGGGACCTGACCCTGACCCTGACCCTGATCCTGATGGGCACAGGGGACCCCCCCCAAAAGGAGGTATCCCCCTACCTGCTCAACAGCAGCCTGTGCAATGAAAGCTGCCGGGCTACCCGTCTTGCTCCTGAATTCCCCCGCAGACCATAAAATTGCAACAGAGGCAAAATGAGGCCCTTAACTGGCCTCAACATGCCTAAGGGCAGGCGGGCTGCCTGACGCCTTACCCACCCCCAGTAATATGGGGGACAGTTCAGGGGTAGTTGAAAGGTGGCAGGCTGTCCAGCCACTTTATTTTATATGCCCCCTGACTTCAAAGACTCCAGCAGGGGCTGGGGCTGGGGCTGGGGGTGGGGGTGGGGGTGGGGAGTGGTATAAAATTCAGGGTACCCGCCTTATGATATACCTTCCTTATTGGTACAGAATTGAGGTAAGTTGTAATGTGGGCAACTTCAGGGTGATTTTCATCTCACTACCAACCTATTTTTGGTATAAGCGTGACAGTAGGGAGACAAATGTTTTTTTTTAAATTTGCCGTTGACAATCCACCCAAGGCTTGCCTGAAGTGATTTTTAAGCAGGTCTCAATTTAGGCAGACTGTTTTCCTGCCTCATTCATATCTTATGGCACTATGGTGTACTTAGGACCCCAGTGCAATATTGACCTTCCACTAGTCCGAGGGTGAGCAGAACCCACAGTGGAATAGAATGTAAAGCACCCAAAACAGTACTCCTTAAAGGGACAGCTTGAGGTCTTTTAGTAAACATTCACAGAAAGCTTCCCATGGTAAAATGTAATGTCCACTATTGATCTCCCTGTGACTTCCCCCCCCTCTATCGTCTGCTCCACCTAAAAATTCCCTACTGTTTCAGTTCCAAGGGGAAGCTGCTGTAAGGAAGTGGTGGCTCCAGAAATGGCCTGAAAATTTTTAAGGATGGGGGAGAGTGATTTTTTTTGGGGGGATCTGTAGAAGCATCGGGGCACCTTCCACCTTCCCTTGACTACTTATATCTGTAGTGTAATGGGTTAATAGAATAGATATGCTAACGAGTGATGTAGACTATATGTCTGCGACATCAGCAGCCATGTGCTAGAGACTTGGTCCAGCAGATAGGCAGATCTCAGTGGGGATGTGATGACTCAGTAATCCACCTTGTATGTATTGTACGTGGTGTAAATAAACCAGTTTTGAGGAACTACCTGAGTCGGGCTGCAGTCCCACTCCATAAGATACATGACCTAGCACATCCATCAAACAGTATGCAGCTCGACTACAGCATGGATCCACCAGATTCCACCACTCCCCTGCACCCCCACCCCAGCATTGATGTAGCGAGCTTCTCACCAGTGCTCATTGAGCAGCAGCAGGACATCCAGATCACACTGAGGAGGACCGAACCTGAAAATAGTGACATAAAGCTTGGACAATCAAGTGTCTGTTAAGAAGACATGTAAAAGTGGGCAGAGGAGTATTGAGTGGAGTGCTTAGGCTGTAAAATTTAAAGAAAGTGATTAAATTCAGCTTGCGACAGGTACCATTCTTCTGTAACATTAGTTGAATTTTGAGGCTAAAACAATATCATTAATTGCACCAGACTGGGCTGCAGCATGAGTAAAAGGCTAATCCACAAGGCCTGCCAGCATTAGCAAATTACAAGCAGGTAATTTAAAACTTCATTGTTACCTAACCCAGTTGGTTTATACATCCCACTTGGCCAAGAAGAAAAAGCAGCAGAGAGAAGAATATAGACCATAATCTGAGTAATTCGTACACAGTGTAGTATGATTCAATAGGCCTGCCAAGGCACAACAGGCAAGAAGAGACAGATTGGGGGTGATTATTCCCAGCACAATTTAAATTCTACCAAGGAGCCAGCATGTAATCACAAGGTAAGATTCTAACTGGATAATCAGCATTGTTCCAGTAACTCAATTAATCTTTCAGCTGTGTTCTTCACCTCCACAGCAGCTCTGATTCTGAGAATGACAAAAATGGGGTTCAGCCAGGCTATTGGAGTAGGCTGTGCTGTGCCAACGTCTCATTAAGCACCTAATTTTACAGTGGGATATTTTGGCACATACAGAATGTGTAGTTACACCACATTACTCCTGGCCAGATTGGAGACGATTGGGTAATTCCCTTGGACTGCTAAAAGTATTGAATTTACTTACATTATTTATATATGTAACTATCTTCCACTCACTGATTTTGCTGTAGAAATGATCCTGACGTACTCGAGAGACTCTATTTGCTGTGGCTTTAGTCATGAGTTCTGAAACTCCATCCCACCACATTTCCAACTCATTTGATACACTGTTTCTCCTCCTTTCAAAAATGGAGGCACCCTGAGCATACTGAGGTATTTTGGTGGCATCCTGAACGATGGCCGTCAACACAAATATTGATGTTTTGATGGTCAAATGCCATCCGAACATTGATTGAGTGGAAAGTCTTCTTCTTCACCTGGGTTACGGGCCTGATGTGAGGATCCCTTTTGCAATCTGCCACACCTTGCAGTTGAGGAAGTGGCTCAACCCACCAACATCTTTGTGGACTATCCAGTCATTGCTCCCTTTTCCGTGTGTCTTGCAAATATCGATCTGGATATTTGGACCCTTGGAGCTGCTCCTGCTCCGCCATCCTAACTCCACCAGCAGTGCACCCCATTCCCGCTGTACTTCCAATGAGGTTAGCACGGTGGAGACGGACCAGATCTGAGGAAGTCCTGGGTCATAAAGCTTGTCACTTGCTTGTGTGCAGTGTGGAGCTCCTATCATGGTTGGTGCTCTCAGAATGGCTTGTAAGCAACATTCCCTCTCATTTTTTATTGTTGTGCGCAGCCTATTCATTTAAGTGTGTCGGGCCTTTGATTTTGTTTTGCATAGCCACAAACATGCAGTGACTGAAAGACGCCTACTTGTGTTCAGCCTGCATGAGATCATCTGGTTGCTGTGCAGTCATGCAGCTTAGAAGAAACATTTCTTTTCAGAATCTGGTACCATTCTGCTTATTCGTTATATATTACTTCAGAATTGTGCACCATTTCCCACGAGAAGGATTTTGATGTTACATTGAAAATATTAGGGCCAATTTTGACTTTGGGAATGGTATAAAGCAAGCAAAAGGGAAATAAGAAATAAATATCAGGAGAGATGCATTACAGGTGTCTGACTCACTGTGACTTGTTTTACACCATCAATCAAAATTAACCTCATTACTTTTAAACAAATACCAGCCCTCAGGGGATAAATATTACCAGAGCAACAAGATGGGAGGGAGGCAGCCATTAATACTTGCGTACATCTTTGAACTGAGACAATAACAGCTGGCTCCTCCTCTTCTGGTAGAGATCAGGAGGTGTTGGACTCCTGCCAACCCCTTAAACTATGCACTAATACTGGCTTATTTTCCAAGGTCAGCAGCCATCAAAATGTGCCCAATGGAATACCAGCGATCAAGGGGAAGCCTTGCCATTGCTCGGTACCAAGTTAGTGATGGTACTGCAGTGGGATCGCCACTTCAACACGATATCAGATAGCAAACTTTGTAAAATGGAAGAAGCACCTATAGGAAATCTGTAGTATCTGCCACTGTGTCCTTACCAAGTGCCCCGCCATTCTCATCTTCCACCTTGGAAGTGGTAACCCCTTCAGTAGCCAGTGCTATAAGGCCAATGGCTTAGGGATATGATTCAGGGCCACTACTCTGCAGGGAGCAAAACCTAGGCTTTATATCAGGATGGTTCCGTTCATTTGGTGAGATGCAGCTGGCCAGAACTTATTAACAGCCTTGAATGATAATTCTTCTTACCGAGGGGAGATATGAAGAGCCAAACCCCATTTGTCTGAGGGATAGAAAGTAAGGGAATTCTTTATTCTTTCATGGGATGTGGGCATCGCTGGCAAAGCCAGCATTTTTTGCCCATCCCTAATTGCCCTTGAGCTGAACATTTCAGAAGGCAGTTAAGAGTCAACCACATTGCTTTGGGTTTGGAGTTATAGGTAGGTCATATCAGGTAAGGATGGCAGATTTCCCTCCCTAAAGAGAATTAATGAACCAGATGGGTTTTTATGACAATCAATGGTAGTTTTTTGGTCACCATTACTGAGATTAGCTTTACATTCCAGATTTTTTTATTCATTGCATTTAAATTTCACCAGCTGCCATGGTGGGATGTGAACCCATATCCCAGCACTTCAGCTTGAGCTTGGCTTCTGGATTGCTAGTCTAATGCCCTTACCACTACACCATCATCTTCCCTAAAAAAAAGCCTCACATGTTACAAATTGAGTCTGTGAGGTCTTTTGAACAGATGAGCAATAAAGTTGGTCTACTTTAAGAGAAAATAGGGACTGAATTTTGTGTTCCCCTGAGGGCAGGTTGGCAGGCAGGCAACATAAAATTGAGTTTGCAATGCCATGGGTGCCATTCCTGGCACCTGCCCATTTTACGTGCAGCGGGGGAGATGTCAGGCAGCCTGACTGCCCATGGGTCAGTTGAGGCCCTTAAATGGCCAATTAATGCCATAACGGGTCAGGCTCACCCACAATGTTTACACTGGAGGGGTGGGGCCACGGTGAGTGTAAAATCCAGGCTGAGAGGACTTTGGCGTTGACAGTGGGTCAGATTTCATAAGGAAAGACTGCTCAGGGTGGGTGAAAGTATTTAAACCGCTAAAAGAGACAATGTGACATTATTCATTTTTGCCTTGAAAATAGACCTGAAATTAGAAACTGAAGATGAGACTTGACTATAAGTGTTGCTCATTTTTCAACTGCTGATTGTAAAATAGGTCATTCAACCTATTGAGGCATCATAGAACCATACGTAAGGGCACATGCAAAAGGCTGTCTCCAGTTCAAAACACAAAGGGTTACTATTAATGTCTCTCTAAAATGTCATTGTTGTGTGCAGCCAATTTATTCAATGCAAGGGACTTTGACATTTTTTTGTGCGGTCAGGTGCGTGCGGTATTTACCACAAAACAAAGCCTGTATGACACCTTCCAGGCTGTTGCATGGGCATGCATACGTGCAGCTTAACGGAAGCATTGGCTATCATTGTGACACCGCTAAGTTATGCAATCATATAATTAGATATTGCGCAGCACATGTGGACAAAGGGACCAGGACAGCATTAACCAGAGCCACTGAACTCAAGAGAATACCTGAGGCTGACCTGAAATTTGGAACACTGTGGAAAACCTCACTTCTGAAGGAAGAGCCTTTTCTGCTCCTGATGTTGATTGGAGCTCATCATGAAGTAGATGATACAACACTCTGACAGCCTTTCTCGTGGAGTGTTCACTAACATGTCCGTACACCTGTATGCCATATGCACCGATCTTCGAAATGATAGTTGGGAAAAATTGCTTCAGATGTCATTGCACTTTATTAATTCCTCTTCCTTGTCTACATCATGCAGTACCAAGGGAATCTGCAATGAAATGTTCATCCTCATCAGTTTGAGTGGAGAAATTTAAATGGCAGTAGCAGCCAAAAAAAGGAGGGAAAGGGCTGGCAGGAAAAATCCACAAGTGATGGACTACTTAACAGGGAATGCAAAACATTGATTTCAATGGAAAAAAAAACATCAGGAGAATTATAAAACATGCTGACAAAATGTTATTATCCATTTTACACTATCGCTCAAAGTCAGGATGTACTTTAATGGCTCTTAGCCTTCTACCTTGGTGTTTCTAAAACATGTATCTTCACAGTTTGCCTATGCTGCCATCTAGTGAAAATAATACCAGAGCACCAGCTTGCCTGGAGACCAGTGGCTTGGAATGCACACAGAATCCCTGCACAGGAAGCAGGAATGCTTTTCAAGTATGGTTAAGTTTAGTTAATTTAGTCAAAAGCTTTCAAGAAGAACGTTAGGAACTCAGGGAGCCAGTGCAACATGCACAAGGTGGGCGAGGAGCAAGTTGGCCTAACCTTGCCCACATGAGGCTGGGGTATTTTAATTCCTGAGCCTAATTTCCATCTGAGTGATGGGGTGCTTATAACCCTCATGTCAGGAATCAAGCAGCCAGCCCACTTGCCACACATAATTTCAGACGTGAGTCCAAAGACCTGTTTAAATCAAGGTTGTATCCACTTCATGGAGTTTGCATTTTTCAATACTAAAAGGTAGCTTGGTTACTGAAATGGGTAGAAAATCTGCCCCTGGCTGTTTCAAAGTTGTACAGGCCTAGACAAAGGTGGCTGATAGGGTCAGTGCCACCTGCATCAACCCTTAGGGCATAGCTTCAATGTAAAAGGTTCATTGACCTTAAAAGAACAACAAAGGGGAATATATCTGTTCATCTGTTCAGCTGCCTCAATGGCACGTGACAACACTTCTGTAACCCCCTTCCCCACCACGCTGAATAATTCTCTCCTCTTCATCATGTTTTTCAACATGCAATCTCAAAGGCACACTGAAACACCACTTTTTCTCATTCCAAACACGCTCACCATTTTTCCTCTCTCCACACCACACACAGACACCATTCTCTGCTCACATATTACCAGTTGCACAACCACCAACTCTTCCCAGCACTTTTTCTTCACCACACTTTGCTTTCTATTCATCACCTCCCCGTGCTCATTCAATCTTGCTTCTTCTCCCCCTCTCAGACAGGCACAATATGCGAACGCCTCACATGTCTCCTCTTACACTTTAACAGCTACTGGCTGACTTGCACCCTCCACAGAACAAGACAGCACATAATATGAGGTTGAGGACAAGGTAAAGGAGCAGCATCATTACCCTGCTCCAGGCAAAGCAGGAGGCCTTTGAGATCAGTTAGCAAGGCCGAACCATGAGTATCGGAGAAAGTGAGTCTGGTGGGGTGGATCTGAGCAGGATGTCCGCTTTCTGACTTGTAACCCTTCATTCACCTCAGCAAATATTTAGCAAGCATCACAACTTCAGGCTCTATTTTTAAAATTACTAACTCTTCAAGTCAAGCTTCTCTGTGCTGTCCTGACTATTGTTCTGTTTTACTTTCTCCTTGTCAAATCTTAGCAGAAGAAAGCTCTGGAAACCTTCAAAAAGGGCAAGGACAATCTTCCTCAATTTCACACTTCATTCCTCTGAAGCACCAGCTCGGAGATAGGCACCCTGGTTGGGTTAGAGATTGAGATAAAATGGTCAGCAATTAGTAGATCAACAAACCTATGCAGCAGCATTGCAAAGGCTGTCAAACATAACCAGCAGAAGGGCTCCCCAGAGCGGTGCTGGTGAGCAGGCCGGGCAGGAGGGTATGGCAGGGGGGCACTGTGCCCCTCATTTCTCAGACGATTGCCTTGCTGCCCTCCTCGAGGAGGTGGCAGCATGGCGGGAGGTCCTCGTTCCCAGGCATTTTACGTGTTGGCGTGTGGGGCCCGCCCCCGCACGCCAACGAGAAAATTCTGCCCCTGGACTCACAAGCAGTTGTATCAGGTATTGGAAGGCCCGCCAATGACTATGTCTAAAAGTCCATTTTCAATCTGTATCATGTCATTTTGCATGGCATCAGCACTGGGCATTCCACACTGGAGGGTATGATCATCTACGGGGATGCTCCAACAGGGCCCTAACAACAGGAGTCAAAGGCACCAATGTTTGCGGCTTTAGTGGAAGCTGAATTGACTGCTGCAGGCTCCACCTTGGGGAGACAGGTGGATCAAATAGTTCAGGGCTTTCAAGGAGTCACTCATCATCTGCAGTTTGCTCTCAAGCTGATCAGTGAAAATCATGATCCCAAGACCACAGAAGTGCCATTGGTACTATGGGATTGGTACATGTTGCCATCTTTTAGTTGTCAGCATATCTACCCCTTTGCCACCGGGTCAATCAATACCTGCCATGATGCCAGCAAGTCAGCTGAGTCAATCTACAGCATTGAGTGACAGCAGTCTGCAACCAGCCCTTCATAGATTTGGGCCCTCAAAAGTAACAGTCATGGGCATCTCAGGGCCAGAGATCATTAGAGGAGCACTTTGTGTGCATAGCAGAGTCTGGAGGTAACCGAAATATGAGTAAAGAGAAGTTCAGCAGTAGAGAGGCAGGGGCAAGGGCAGAGACAGTTTATGTAGTGGAGACGGAAGGAGACAGCCCTTGTGATGCAGAGGATATCAGGTTGGGCATTCAGTGCAGGGTGAAATATGATGCTGAGGATGCAAATAGTTTGATCCAATCTGAGGCAATGGCAGGATGGGCAATGGAATTAGTGGCTGCGGGACAGAGTTTGTGGTGGGAACTAAAGACAATGGTTTCAAATATTCCTAATGTCTAATTGGTGCAAATTACCTCTCAACCAGGACTGCATCTTAGACAAGCAGGCTAACAACGCAATGACATAGTCCATAGAGTTGGTGGTAAGGAAGAGCTGGGTGTTGCCAGTGTGCATGTGGAACTTGGCAGCGTGAGAAATGGGTGTTTTTAAAAAAAAATTGGGAATATTGTGTTATTCATGTTATTCTGTGTGTGCCCGTGCGTGTTTGTGGGATTTAATTAAACTGGGCAGAGATTAATAGGTGACAGGTTGTCTGGGGGGGTTTAAAGCATGAAAATGGTGGAGGTGTTAGGTTTGAGGTACAAGTGAATAGGTCAGAAATAACATTTGCATTTTTAGGGAAGTTGAATATTTGTTTGAATATCAAAGGGAAGTCAAAGGTACCAAGAAACATGTTTGCATCTTGCAGGAGCTCCATAGGTAAATAGAAGTGGGGATATTATATTTTATTGACCCAAAAGTAAAGACAAGATAGAAACATGAAAGATTTTATATTTGGAAGGGTTTGAGATTCAAAGAAGTGTGAAAACAATGGAACCTGAGATGAAAGGGGAAAAATGGTATCTTAGAGTTACCGTGGAGAGCTTAAGGGAGCTGTTTGAGCTGCAGTGGCTGGAGCTATAGCTGTAGCTGTTGAGCTGGAGCTGTGAGATGTAGCTGCTGAGCTGTGGCTTCAGGCTGGGAGAAGATGTGGTTTGAATCAGCAATCCAGTCAAGCCAGAAAAGTTTTGGGCTGCAAAAATCAGTCTTATTCTGAAGTTTGGATATTCATAGCAGAGTGGACGAGAGCTACATGTCATGTGGTATGCCTTTATTAAAGTTACAATATGATGCCTTGGGTAATATTACTGGATTTTTATAGTTAAACATCTATAAGGGAGTCTATGACATCTTTTGGCTATCTCCACCTATCATTGGCCCTCTATCCAGCTCTACTTGTCCCACCCCCCCTTAAAACAGATTATATTTCACCCCTCTTCTATTTTTACTTAGTTCTGATGAAGAGTCATACGGACTCGAAACGTTAACTGCGTTCCTCTCCGCAGATGCTGTCAGACCTGCTGAGTTATTTTTATTTTTGTTTTGGATTTCCAGCATCCGCAGTTTTTTGCTTTTATCTCTAAAGGAATGTTGCCTGGAGGTGTTTACTTGTAGGTCTGATCAAGTAGAGAGTCTTTTTTAGGGAATGTTTTGTAAGACCTACTTTAACTGTATAACTGTAATCTTGTCTGTTTAAGTCTTTTTTAATCCTTGTTAATAAAACTTTTACTTTTAATTTTTAAAATTCCAAAAGTGTTACTGGACTTCTTGCTGATGAGCTCAGTACGACCTCTTCCCATTTTCAGAATACAAAAAAAAAGGGTATGGCCCGTAAGCCAAGTTTCCCTCTGGGATTTGGTTTGCGCGGCAATTAACATCGGCTGTGGTCGTAACAGTGGCATGTCTTCAGATTATGTCGCCAAGCGGTAGTTTATTGAAATAGGGGGAACCAAAGAAAGATCTTTGGGAAACTGAAGAAGTACTGGTAGAGGGGCTAAAAGGGAAACCATCGCAAGAGATTCTCTGACTACAACTAGATAGGTAAGATTGGCACCAGACGAGGGCAGTCCCACCCATGTGGATGATAGAAATGAGGCATTTGAAGAGAATGGTGTGATTAATCATGTTAAAAACTGCAGCGAGATCAAGAAAGTTGAGGAAGGATAATGCACCAAGATCACAGTCACAGGAGTTGTCAATGGTGACTTTGATTAGTGCCACTTCAGTGCTGTGGTTGGGGCAGAAACCTGTTGGAGAGATTCAAACGTGGGGTTGCGAGTAAGATTGGCTTAAATTTTCTGACTTTGGAGAGGAAAGCGAAGTTAGAGATGGGGTGGTAGTTTGCAAGGCCGGAGGGTAAAGGTAGGATTTTTGAGGAGAGTGGTGATGATAGCAGATTTGATTGAGAAAGGCGCAGAGGAGAGGGGACCGTTAACCACATTTGCTAGCATAGAAACCAGGGGGAGAATTTTTGCTATGGCGGGCGGGCTAGGTGGGAGCAGGTGGGGATAGGCATGGAACCAATCGCCGCCTGCGATTGGCTGCGTGCTGCCATTTTATGCATAACGCGCGGCTGGTAGTGCTCAGGGCTACCTGTGTGGGCAGGGGGAGGAGGAAGAGTTGGGGCCTTCCTGAGGCATGAAGCTGCCTCAAGGAGATTGAATGGACAATAAAAAACTTTAAGAAATGATGTTAAAATTTATTTAAACATGTCCCCTCATGTGACAGTGTCACATGAATTGGGACGTGTTGGTAAAGGTGGGGAAATTATTTTATTGATTTTATAAAAGCTTCAGGAAACCTCATCCTACCTATGGATGAGGTTTCCTGAAAAACGCGAAGGCCGCTTGGGCTTTTTGCCTGCCTGCCAACATTAAGGTTGGACAGGCAGTATTCATAACTAGTTTAATTACATTCTTGATGGCCTTAATAGGCCGTTGACCTTTTGGCGGGCGCACAGCCGCCACTGGCGTGCGCCCGCCGAACAAAATATCGAGATCACGCACGATAACATCAGGATGCACGGCTGATGTCATCGTGCGTCATTTTACAGGGGGCCCGCCCCACATGCCAACCGGAAGATCCAGCCCCAGGAAGAGAAAATGAGTGCTCAGCTGTTTAATAAGAAAAGGGTCAGAAAGCAAGAGGTGTGTCTCATGGACTCGTTGAACCCCAAGAAGGCATGAGAGGAGCGAAAGTAGAGAAAGATTGGGTTCAGATGTCTAGAGCAGGGTTGCACCTCAGACAAAGCATAGCTTGGCAATCAAGGGAGAAAAAGTTGCAACAGAGACAGCCAAAGAAGTGTCTCAATCTTAGTGACAAAGAAGATCATGAGCTTCTCACACTTATTTTTGGAAGTGAGGGTAGAGGGGCAGGGGAGAGGGTTTTAAGGAGATGGTTGATATCGGAAAAAAGAAGACAGACTTTATCTTTGTATTCCAGGAAGACCCTGCAGTAGTGAACAGCTTTGGTAGAGGGGAGCTCGATCCAATAATGCTTGATGTGGTCCAGCCAGACCTGACAATAAATAACTGAACTGGTTGTGTGCCATATACGTTCATGTCTGCAACCCTTGGAAGCAGGCCAAGGTTTTACTGAGGACAAACTTTAGGGGCAAATTGAAGGGAGCCTCAAAACCTGTCAATGCACTTTAATGTCTAGCATCCCAATAGTGCACTTAATAATGATCTTGATGGTCCCTGACTTTGATTACACCTGTGTTGATCAGATATGGTGGAATATCAGAGGGACATCAATAGCCATGAGTTTAGTGAGTATCCTTTGCCACCCCAGTGGCTAGTATGCCATGTCCCCAGAAGGGTTGATTATTGGTGAAATGGCAGAGCCTTTCTGGATAAATATGTAAAGACCTGAATGTAATGTGTAACAGTATACAGAATCAAATACGTCATAGAACACCCCCGATTCAAAAAGATATACCATAGAGAGAATGTTGTTAGTTCACTTTACAGATTTCTCACTTCCTCTGAAATGTTATTGCATCTCATAAACAGCAACAGAATTTCAATCTACATACGTATCATAATTAAACCGTCAAAACAAACCATTTATGTTTAAGCCATTGTGACAGTGCACACAGTTGCTTAGCGCTAATCAGCTTGTATTTCATGGTCTTCGTGCAGCTTTTTTTATTTTGGTAAGTTCCAAACCCATGACTTTGCAGCATGAGTTCCCTGTCCCTTTATCACATTCCACAATTAAACATGTCATAAAAATACAACAAAAGTTAAAAAAGACCCTTTTCTAATGGACTGTACTTATCCAGGTATCACATTTCCTTTTCTGATATAAATAATGTTGCTGCCACACTGAGTGTAAATGGTTACAGGCTTTCTGTAGTGTGGAAACAGAAGAAACAGCAAAGTTATTTCAGACAGATAATTTTATTGAAAAAATATATATTACATTCTTGCTTATACTCAACACTGGCCCGCTCCTGTTTATCAGTAGGTCTCACTGGTGGCTCCAGTATTCAGCGTCACTTGAATGATTCATTGTTAAAACTGTGTCAGGGTCATAATTGCATCATGAAATCTGACGTTTACATATTAGTGAGGATGTTGTCTGTCGGCAGTGAGCGCATCCAGCGGTTCCCAAAATAGCAGAAGATGCAGGAAAGAAGATGGCTAAGTCTTTTAACCCCATCCTTCCCCACTCTTGTGAAGTGCAAGAGGTTAAAGTTGGGGCTCCAGCATCTGATAGTCAGATATCATGGTAGGGCATGGTGGGGCGTTGGATGTTGCGCGCAGGGAGCCGGATGCTGGGAGGGGGGGGAGTATGATTGCAGGGATGGGGTGCGTGGTGGGGAGGATGTTGGCCAATCGTCGGAGGTAAGCTTGTTAGGTCAGGAGGAAACACCCCTGATCCTCCCAGCCCACAAGCAATATCTGATGGATCCAGCCCTTCATGCCTCCCTTCAGCTGCTGGGTTCCCGGGGCCCCAGAAATCCCATTCTGCAGATGTAGTAATAAAAGTTAAGCTAACTTGGAGGAATGTAGCTTTTGTTTTATTTTTTCATGGGATGTGGGCGTCGCTGGCAAGGCATTGCTACAATATTTCTTTGATGGCCCTGCCTTCTGGGAGTGGTGAGCTGGTCATCCGCATCCAATGCGCCTCTGTTAAACCAAAAGTGAGCTGTTTAGAGAGATTGGAGGTGGGTTGGGGGGTCAGGTTTCCACTTTTTAAATATTTAACTCCCCATTACCTGCCTCACACGGCACCCCTGCCCCACCCCACCCCCACCCTGGAGTGCTGCAATTACCCCTATTGTTTTCATTCCCTGCCACATACCCCAACCTAGCAACTCATCCAACCACATCCCCTGGCACAACCAGATCGTTTTCAGACTCCCTGCGCTGAGCTAATGATCTAATTTCCCCTCCATCATCCAGACTATGCCTCTATAACATCACCACCCCACCCCACCCCACCCCCGCTCAATGCACCTGCCTCAGCCTAGCGGTTACTAAACCCATCAAGCATGCTTTGTTATATTCAACATGACTACACTAATGCTCTTCTTGCTGGCTTCCTACCTTGCACCCTCCATGAACTTTAGCTCACCCAAAACTCTGCTACTTGCATCCTAACTTGCCCCAAGCCTCGCTCACCCATTGCGTCTGTGCCCACAGACTTACAGTGGCTCATGGTATGACAACATCTTGATTTTAAAATTCTAAACCTTGTTTTCAAAACCTTCCATGGCCTTGCTCCTCCTTATCTCTGTTCTCTCCATTCCATCCCACAAGCTTCCAAGAATCTGCACTTCTCCACTTCTGGCCTCTAGAGCATCCCACTTTTCAGCACTCCACCAGTGCGTGCAACCGTGCCTTCAGCTGCCTAGGCCCCAAACTCTGAAATTCCTCCCTTAAACCACTCTACCTTTCTGTCCCCTCCTGTAAATCACTTCTGAAGGCCTACATCTTTGACTAAGATTTTGGTCACCACTCCCAATATTTTCTCACATAGCTCAATGTCAAGTGATGTATTATAACCTCATAAATATTGTGAAATGCCTTGGACATTTTACCACATTGCGTGCAAGTCGTTTATGAAGTGCTCAGGTTAATCAGAATTAGAAGTGCTGTGGTGGACTTCCAACAGTATTTCTGTACCTTCTGGGCTGCTCACCTTGCCTGGGGTGCTGCAGCACTTACCACAGATTAGCATGGTCAAAGATGTACTAAGTCAGTTAAAGATGCCAATTAAATGTCCCCATTTTCCTTAGTGAAATCGACCACTCTTTGATTGAAAGCTATTGATTGCAGTAGGCAACCTGGTCCTTTAACTTTTAACCCCCATTCAGCAACTTAGTAATGGCATTTCTCATGTCTAGTGCTGCTATGGAGGTAATGATGGAAAATATACCAGATGGTCTATACCCATCATTCACATGTAATTTGAATATGTTTACCATGACTTCCAGAAGAACAGGGGCCAGCAGAATAGTTCCCACCCAGATTTACTAAGCTAGCAAAATGCAGCAATTAGAATTATACAATACAATAGTTATTTTATATTTATAAAGCACTAAGTGGCCTCACCATTCAAAATAATTCACTTAAGCTGAAGGAAGCAGTGTGTCAAAAATAAATCCAAATTTCTCCACATTTGTTCAGCAAAATGCAAATTAATGAAACTGCTCGTCACACAACATTACCATTCATACATTCCTTTAAACTGCAAGGACACAACCTCATTTACACTTTCACCTTCCTTCTCACAAAAACTGAGGCTTGTGAAACAATTGGCACTTCCTTATTTATCTGCATCCCGTCACTGGAATATCTTTATTACATGGATATTTGAAAGAAAGTGAGAAAGAAGCACAATTACATTTATGTTGTCATTGGCATCCTTTTGTGAGCTCCCTCCCCTGTGATCGAAGGGACCCATAGAATAAAAAGGGCAGTGATGACTACTTCAGTACAGATGGTTAACTGTACCTGTCGGTTATCATGAACCAAGTGTCATACAAGCATTCCTGTTGAGACCAAGTCTTGCTGAGCATTGTTCCTCCAGTTCAAAGATTGATTTTATTTGCTGATTTGTCAAATAAATGAAATATGCACTCAGTGACTTATTTGGCAGAATCTGATGAAAAGTCATCGACCTGAAACGTTAGCTCTATTTCTCTCTCCGCAGATGCTGCCAGACCTGCTGTTTTAATTTCAGATTTCCAGCAGCCGCGCTATTTTGCTTTTGTGTAATTCAATGACTTGCCTGAACTTACAACCCAATCACGTTCTGTTACTGCTGTGTACCTTACAAACTAGAACTGCAAAGTTTAAACATTTAGACCTTTCTCCTCTCTCACTGACCCCTCCAGTATTTTCCATTTTTCTAAGCCTAAGAGATGATAGCGTTGTGCTACTGCCATGAGAAAGCTATTATATGTGGCGGTGTGCCAAACACCGTGCAACAACAATTTGTGAATTACATCGTGTAGAATTAATTCGATTTATTTTCTCGGTCCCCTTTTCGACTGGCTCAACATTAAACCTCAGGAGAAACATTGTGAAGCAAAAACTAAATAGATGCTTTATATTTCACAGCATTGAACTAATTTTGCATTGCATGCCTTGCCGTAAAAAGGGGTCAGTGTAACTACTAAAAGAAAATAGACTATAGGATTGAAAGTGCAGCATCTTGCAGGGAACAGTCTTATACAGCACAAACACAGGCAGTCATTTTCGGAAATACTATCTACACCATCTATGGAACCCTGCAGAGTTTGAAGAATCCATCAAGAAACCTAGCCCATTGATTTCCATTAAAATAAAAGAATTTAAATCTTAAATTGAACTGTGCATGATATAAAATAAATGGAAATTTCTGGTTTAATTAGTTAAATAAATGCGTAACTATCAGCATACCTAATAAATTAATCAAACAAAATGCAACTTTTCGTTCTCGTTACTCTATGAGCTTGAGGTTGACCTTCAAAGGTCAAAAAGCAAGAGGAAAAGATATTCATTAAATACTCAGCATTTGTTTATTGTCCACTTCCAAGAGTTCAAAACTTAAAAATGTTAGACCATTGCCAGTTAACAATAGGGATCGTGATGTAGCCAAGTACAACATGTCTGTGTTCCAAATCTTGTGGGTTTTCTCCCTTTTAATCATAATTTTTACATGTGAAATATAACTTGAGGTGTTCTACAAATTTCAGAGCATAGGAGGAGCATCTATGCAAATGTAACTGTAGCCTTTCCTACCAAAAAGACAAAAGGGATTCTGGACCTGTCCAGAACAGCTCACAGGTACAATACGAGGTTTCCCTTGGCAGCAAGAATCATTCAGTCTGACAGAAATAACAACAACAATTGCTAACAACAATGAATGACCTTACCCTTGTTTAAAATTTTAAACTTCTTTGCCTTTTAAGAATCAATTACCTTATCAAGCTCACAGATTGAAAAATAAATTAAGTGGCCCCCTCAAGGGGAGTAAGGAAAAGAAGCTGCATCTAACATCCACAAAATAAATGAGCTCATTCCGCCTTCTTCAGCTGAGGTACCAACTCTGAATCATCCGTTGAACAAGATAACACAATACAAATATTTGCATTATGTTTGCATTTTTTCCCGATTTAATAGTTTCTTCACGGATTACAGCTATCCTTGGGGAAGGAACAAATTTAAATAACTAAAAATATTCTGAGAATAATTAAGAGCTTTCTCTTTCCTTCAAAGTAGAGAGTCACTATCGAAGATGACATCATTTTTCTATTCCTGATGACTGCTTGCATACAGAATATTTATTCTAAATAACAGGGAAGTGGTGTTGTTTCCTGTGGGAAAATAACATGACTTTGGAATTTTAAATGATAACGGTATATCGCTTGATTGTATCACAAATCGGTGCTCAAAATATTAATCATAAACAGAGGGACAGGAGTAAGCCATTCAGCCCCTCAAGCCTGTTATTCAATTGGCTGATGTGTATTTTTTAAAAGTTCATTGGATGAGAGTACTGATAAGGCCAGTTTTTAATGCTCATCTCAGTTTGTCTTGGGAAGGTAGTGGTGAGACTCCTTTTTGCATCGCTGCAGTCCATATGGTGTAGGTACACCCACAGTCCTGTTAGGTCGGGAGTTCCAGAAATTTGACCCAGTGGCAATGAAGGAACAGTGATATATTTCCAAGCCAGGATGGTGTGTGGCTTGAAGGAGAACCCTGAAGGGTAGAGGTCACAAGTTTGGAAGGTACTATCTAAAGTACTTGTGAGTTGCTGCAGTGCATCTTGTAAATGGTACACACTTTCATTGTGCTATGGCTCCAAACAGTATGCATTCTTTCCCTGATTCCCATTGACATCAATTTTGCTAGGACCCCTTGATGCCACACTCAGTCAAATGCTGCCTTCCTGTCAAGAGCAGTAACTCTCGCCTCACCCCTACAGCTCAGCTCTTTTGTCCATATTTGGACCAAAGGCTGTAATGGAGCCTGGAGCTGAGTCACCCTTGCCAAACTGAGAAATGGTGAGCAGTTTATTACTGAGTAAGTGCCATTTGATAGCACTGTTAATGATGCCTTCCATCACTTTGCTGATGATTGAGAGTAGATTGATGGGGTAATAATTGGTCAGATTGAATTTATCCTACTTTTTGTGGATAGGACATAACAGAGCAATTTTTCACATTGTCAGATGGATGCCAGTGTTGCAGCTGTCGTGGAACAGCTTGGCTAAGGGTGTGGTTGTTCTGGAGCATGTCTTCAGTACTACAGCTGGGATGTTGCCTTTGCTGTATCCAGTGCCTTCAGCCATTTCTTGATATCCTGTGAAGTAAATCAAACTGGCTGAATACTGGTATCTATGATGCTGTGGACCTCTGGAGGAGGCTGAGATGGATCATCTACTCAGCACTTCTGGCTGAAGATTGTTGCAAATGCTTCAGCCTTGTCTTTTACATTAACGTCCTAGGCTCCACAGTCATTAAGGATGGAAATATTTTTCGAACCTCCTCCTCCAGTTATTTGTTTAATTGTCCAACACACCATTCATGACTGGATCTGGATCTGATATATCTATGTCTAGGAATGATGTTCAGCCTTTATTTATGTTTTTTATCTTTCTTATGTAATCATTATTAATTTGCTGTTTCCCCCTTTAACCAATGTTGGGGATATTGCCTAGTTCCAGTTTGCCTTCTAACTGAAACAGAAGACATAGATTTCAAAAATTACCTCTAGAAATAACAGTCAGGGATATGTTGATTCTTCAAAGAATGCATGTAGAGGAGAATTATGCTTTCTGTCATGACAGAGCCTATTCTATTTGCAACCCTCAAGCATGTATAAGAAATGAATTTGGCAGCAGAAAAAATGTACATATCTGTAGTCTCAGGATGAGACAGAAATTGGGAAATTATATTTGACATGCACTGAAAACATGCACTTGCATTACTTCCGAATGTGGATACACTGGCCAGGATTTTCCGTTTGGAGGAGGGAGGGAGTGGGAGCGGGCGCAGACGGGTGTGGACACGATCGCCGCCTGTGATCGGGTCCGCTCCGCCATTTTACATGGGCGGGCCAACTGAGACCCGCCCAGCGTATTTGCCGACTCCCATGGACAGCGGGAGTGTGTGGGCAGTGGCGAGCGTGCACAGACCGCCGGGTCCAGTGTCGACCCAGCAGCCTGTTTAAAGGAAGGCCTGGCAGCCTCCTGTAGGCTGCTCACAATGGCCAGTTCCAGGCTGCAGCAGAGGGATTCAGATGTGCAGGCCAAGCTGGAGGGAAGGCCAGAGGAGCAGGGCAAGCTGCAGGGTAGGCCAGTGTGCCCCTCGCTTTTCTAATGACTGCCTTGCTGCCCTCTTCGAAGTGGTGGCAGCACGGTGGGAGGTGTGGGTCCTTCAGGATGGGAGGAGGAGGCCCCCCCACATGACCAAACGTGCCTGGGAGGAGGTGGCGGAGGTGGTGAGCTCCCACGATGTGGTGCGGTGCACCTGGATCCAGTGTCGCAAGTGCTTTAATGATTTGTTGCACTCTAGAAGGGTGAATACCATGTTGGCATTGGGCATTTAATCCAGCAGGTAGTCTTACCCTCTGAGGCCCCCTGCCCCCAAGTCTTGGTGTCGTGACTGCATTGAATCATTTGGGGCATTTTTCTTTTGCTGGGTGGCCAAGCAGATAGTGCCCATGTTGAGGTCAGCCTGAGTGGGTCATGAGGAGATGAGTTTCCCCCGCACCATGTGTTGTTCTCAGTTGCACATGACTAGTTTGGGGACAACCTGGAGGAGCTGTAGCTAGGCGCAGACTCAGAACTCCAGGACATGTCCTATTCAGGGTGATGAGATGATGGAAGGGGAGCCTCAGGGTGTCGTGACAAAGGACCATCTGCTGCCCTCTACATTACACATGGCTGCGCCTTCTTGCTATGGGAGGAAATACCATGTGGTTCCTAACGTGATGTACACGGCAGGGGGTTGCGGAGGTGGTGAGCTCCCGCGACGTGGCGTGGCACACCTGGGTCCAGTGCCGCAAGCGCTTCAACAATTTGTTGAACTCTGGCAGGGTGGGGAGCAGGCCTAGCATCTTGGTCTGAATGATCAGCAGCAGTGGGGTGAGGAGGCACTGGAGGCCTGATATGCCCCACTCTGATTGGGGTGTGCCGTGTGCGTGCAGAATCCATGTGCAATTTTCACTAATGAATGGTCTTCTCTCTTTTTCAGGGGAAGAATGCTCATAATGTGTCTGAGCATGCAAGTACTGAAGATGGCCAGACGCAGCTCTCCATATTAAGCTGTTTCAAGCAGGAGGCCCTTGAACTGGAGAGGCGCCATGCACCCAGGTCCACTGGTGTCGGTGAGGCTGGGGTGGCACGGCCAGGTATTTAAGGCCAACAGTGAGGTCTGTATTGTCCTCCCAACAGCCATAGCATAGATGATTGTTAAATTAGTTATTGTTGCAACATTGCTGGGCCATTGGTTCTGGAATGTTGAGCGCATAATGAACTGAAGGGACATGCATGAAGTTTGTCAATGTGTGCACGCTAACTGATCCACTGTCCTTGTTCTTCCTTTCAGCATCACCAGAGCAGGGCCGGGAGGAGGAGCAGCAGAGGCCCCCTCTCACACCTGAGGGCCCTGAAGTCTCACCAGCGTCACACCATTTCTGCGAGGCAGGCACCAGCGCAGATACTAGCACCTCGGTGGGAATTTGAACATCGGCTAATGTCCTGGGCACAGTGATGAGGACACTTCACATTCGCTGGAGGAGCTGGCAGAGACAGAGAATGCCCATGGCGCCAGCAGTCGGAGGACTGCAGCGGACCAGGCACATGCTCAGTTGGTGCCTGATGATGTGCCTCTGGAGTTGTCCGCGACGCAGCAGGTGCAGGAAATGCGGCCGGGTGTGCGGGAGCATCTGGGGGAGATACATGAGGCTATGCTTGGCTTGGTCTCCGTGGTGGAGGATTCTACGCGGACGATCACTGAAGCAATGAGCCACGTGTCCGAGCACCATGCGGCCTCCATGGAGAGAGTGGCGACTCTTGTGGAGAGCCTACTCCAGGAGACCAATCAGGGCTTCCTGGGGATGCGCTCTGACCAGCAAGCCCTCACATCGGCATTGACCTCAGCTGGTCAGTGCCAGTGTGGGAGATGGTGTGGGCACCAAGTTTCCCAGCTCGGTGCCCATCCATCCACGATGAGCAGGGAGGTCCGAGGCGTCCTCACGTTGGAGCAGCAGCTGCCTGTCGTCCCTGCAGGCTCCTCTCAGGGCGCTCCAGATGAAGGCACCAGCTCCTCTGCCCCTCCCCCAGTGACCATATCATCCTGTGAGGTTGCGATGACTGGGGGGATGCCAGCTGTGGAACTGGCAGCTCCCTCCCAGGCAGGGCCAGCACAGGCTCCACGGGTCAGCAGATGGCCACCAAGGTCATCAAGGCTAACAGGACAGCAGAGTCAGCAGGCTGTCTCAGATGCCACTCCCAGCGATGGGGCAGCACCAAGACATAGCACCCGCAAACGAAAGCATTAGGCATCTTAGGCAAACCATGGGTTTCTCACGGGTGCTTTTCTGTTGGCCCGAGGTTAGGTCCTTATGACTTATTTTGGATTGTTTACGCTATTGTTTAATAATTGTGAGGACTTCTGCTTCACACATTAAATGCCAGATGTGTGACCATGGCTGAGGGTGCCTCGTTTCTTCTGCATGTGTATGTTTAACAAAAGTGTAATGAATGATTTGTTGGACATTCAGCTTTATGTACAAGGCCCTTAGTTAGTGCTGGTGACTTGGCAAGTTTTGCACTTAGGTGTCGAGGATCGAGGCGGCAGCCCAGGCTTGTCCTGGTGATCCATCTGTGTTGTGCTAGCTGAAGGTTCATTAGATTAAAGCATCCCGGGTGTCCCTGCCTCCTTGGAGTGGTCCCAGGTCAGCGTCTACCCCCTCAGCATTTCCCTGTGCCTGCCCATCCTCGGAATCACAGCTGGACTCATTGTGTGCAGCTGCAGACACTGCGTCGACGCCGTCATCGTCCACTGCGTCCCCCCTTTCCAGCGCAAGATTGTGCAGAGCGCAGCATGCTACCACTATCAGCGAGACATGATCTAGGGGGTACTGGAGTGCACCCCCTGAACAGTCCAGGCATCGGAAACGCATCTTGAGAAGACCGATGGTTCTCTCCACCACAGCCCTTGTGGAGGCGTGGCTCCTATTGTACTGCTGCTCAGCCTCTGTTCTTGGATGGCGGAGAGGCGTCATGAGCCACTTTCTGTTGTGATAACCCTTGTCACCCAGCAGCCATCCATCCAGCCAGGCTGGAGCTCTGAAGAGCCTCAGCACCTGGGAGTGTCTGAGGATGTAGGCATCGTGGGAGCTGCCTGGGTACCTTGCACAGACTTGTAGAATCAGCATCCTGTGATTACACACTATCTGCATGTTCATAGAGTGGAAGCCCTTCCTGCTGACAAAGGCACCGGGCTCACCTGCTGGTGCCTTGATGGCCACATGTGTACAGTCTATAGCACCCTGGACGCGGGGGAAGCCAGCAATAGCCGCGAAGCCTCTGGCTCGCTCTGTCTGGCTTGCCTGGTCCCAACAGTAGTGGATGAAGGTCAATGCACGGCTGAACAGAGCGTCTGTGACCTGCTTGACACAAGTGTGGACAGCTGATTGAGAGACGCTGCAAAGATCACCCACCGAGCCCTGGAAAGAGCCAGAGGCATAAAAGTTGAGGGCAGCTGTGACCTTCAGGGCCACTGGCATGGGGTGTCCGCCCACACAGTTAGGGGAGATCTCAGGCCCAATCATCTGACAGATATAGTTCACTGTCTCCCTTGACAGTCAGAGCCTCCTTTGGCACTGCACCTCAGACATATTGAGGTATCTGCTTCGCCGCCTGTATACCCTGGCAGCAGGATAGTGGTGTCTTCTGTGGCCCCTTCCACCTTGGACTACCTCTTGACCCTGCGCCCCTTGTGCCTGCGTCTGTCCCAAAGGTGGCTCTCCTGGAGGCTGATTGTCCACTCCTGGCCTCCCCCACTTCTAGCCCTCCCTTCCTCCTCAGAGGAGCTGCCTCCAGTGGACAGATCAGATCCCATACCCAGGCTAAGGGAAGGCTAAGGGAAGGCCTGGAAAAGATTCCTCACTGCAAAGTGCTGACCTGAAGGTTAAGAGTCCAGAAAAAGCTATTGGGATGCATTCTGAAGTACTGCAGATCACACAGGCAAGTTTAAAAAACTTCCTGGAATAAATACTTCATAGATCAGATTCACAACCCATTGAGCCCTCTTATCCCGCCCGTGGATAAGGTTAATAGAAATGTCTCCTACCCGCCTGCCTGTTGCGCCCGTGCGCCGACCCGAAGATCACACGGGCGACGAAAAATCGGCATCAATTGAAGACTAAAGGGCCTTAAGTGGCCTGTTAATTAATGGCGGGCGCATGTCGGACTTCATCGCGCACCCGCCCAATGAAATATCGCAATGGCGCACGGTGACATCGAGACGCTCGCCTGACATCACCGCGCGTCATTTTACGCGTGACGTGCGGGTCCGCCCCCTGCACATCAAATGGAAAATTCTGCCCACTGTAACCTCTCTGGTCTGGAATGCTCAGGAGCAATCTCCTGGATGAGAGAATCAGGTTAGAATGCCTAACCACAAGTGTGTGGAAAACGCCGTAGATGTAAATATTTATCTGAAACAAAAAATAGTGATAAAACATGCTAAAGAAATAATAAAAATTGTTTTACTCATCCAAATGCTGTATCTCCCATGTCTCTGCTCCCAAAGCACTGCATTAAAATGATGCTTGGGTCTGCTTGAAGCATTTCCAGGCAGCTGGTGTTTCTGAACAATAGATTTCCAGCTGGAGATGTTACAGTATAGTAATATTGCTTGTGGCACAGACAGTAATCGCTCTTCTAACTCTTATTTAGGGCAGGTGGCATGCTGGACGGGCCAAGAAGGAGAGTTCACTTCATTTTAACTCCCGGGCCTCATCAGCATTTGACATTGCTCTCTCGCCTGCCCAAAAGCAGCAGGATTAGTGTAAGAGCCAGCAGGCCGAAGCGCAAATTCAGACCAAAGTCTAATGCCACCATGGACTCAAGTGAACATCTCCGGCACAATGTTGCTGCTGTGGGTGGGTGGGGAGGGCTTGGAAGAAGTTGCGTAAGCTGTGTGAGAGAGGCAAGGGAAAGGCTGGGGAAGCTCAAGGATTCCTTGTGGAGCATTCCTAACTGTCCTCACCCGCAATGAATCCTCAAAGAAGTTGATTAAATATATTTGTCTTTTCATCGGGCCACACTGTTGACCTCCTCTCAAGACCTGACTGCTCCGATTAGTCCACTGTGGCCCTCCTGATTTTCTGAGTTAAGATTGTTAACACCTCTGAGCTGTGCTGCTGGAATGTAAAGCAAACTCCTGCCTGCCTTGAGCTGGTTGCCCTCCTGTGCCTGTTTTCAGGTGAGGAAAAAATAAAAACAGCTGGGTTCGCCTTGCAAACCACAAGGGATAGCTGAGGCAAATAGCATAGGTGCATTTCAGGGAAACTGGGGAAACACAAGGGAGAAAGGAAAGTAAGATGAAGAGGAGTGGCAGGAGGCTCGTGTGGTGCATAAACACAGGCATAGATCTGTTGGGTTGTATGGCCTGCTCTGTGCTGTGCATTCAATCAATTCTATGTCATCCTCAAGTGCACCGGGGAAACTGGGTTAAAAAGCAGACTTGTAAAATAGGGAAGGCAGAAATACGTACAAAAACATTTCAAAATTCTTGATGATGCTCCAAGGCCCATGACAATTTAGATATTAGGTTTCTTTCAAACATTCTGGGGATGTTTTACATTTTACATTACCACCATTGTAGCCCTGGACACAGGAGACACCAGTACATTACTCACCTGTAGCATTGTTATTGCAGGCAGGGTGAGTGATTGTTTTAATTTTTTAAAACTGTTTTATTTACTTTCTTCTTCAGTTCTGCTGCTACGGGTGTTGAAGGCTGCTCAGTGAAAAGAAGGTGCAGAAACTTGCGAATAAAAATAGAGGGTATCATTTACTTATCATTCATTTCTGAAGAACAAATATAAAAATGTTTCCTAGTAATATATGGTGTGGTTAGCTAATGTGGGCAAGTAGCTATTAATTTGAAGGCAGCCATAATCATGATACGAGCAAATAAATCTAACATTCATATCAATTCCATTAAAGCATTTCCAAGCATTTGAAATTAATGATATTATCTGCAGATGGTGAATTATTGCACATAGACTCCAAGTGAAAATAAATCACAGACTAAAAGGTATCGTCATCCACAATAAACTCAGAAATTTCCCAATAGTAACAACGCGTTTAAAGAAATCATTTGAGTCGTTTAGGTTGCTATGTCAAAATATTCAAGCAATGCAGTAAAAAGATTTCACTAGTTATCATCAATGACTGGTGATTAGATAATGGATATTAATACTCTTATGTATTGATGACATGACATTAATTTGAACACAAGTCTCCAGGACAGTGATTGTATGTCACCATTGGGCTAAAGTACGAAAGACAAAAGGGATTTCTGTCATCAAGATGGATTAAAAGCTGCATCTTGTAATGTTGAATTTCTGATGGTGCTGTTTAAAGATATAAATGCTACAAGTAAGCAAAACTCTGCCTGCACCTGGCATTGGTGATAACTATATTGATGGATAATTCATACTGATGGTCAACCTTAAGCTCCAAGTCTATGATTAGTGATGGAATTGATCTGAGCTCTATCAGATATTCCTATCATGAATGTTTCCTTATCTCCAACCAGGGAATGTATCATAAAAATTTGATTTGTAGGTATAAGAAGATATCCGTTACAACTTTATTACCTTGCTAGTGTAAAGCATGGTTTGTCAGGCACTTGTCTGCCCACATCAAGTGCTGCCTGAGCACTGTAGGGATAATAGATTACTGCAGCATGCATCAACTATCCGTTATATACACTGCCCGATTTTCCTTTTCCATTGGTGACTGAAATTAAAGTCATCCACAATGTCTTTCTGAATGAGGACAGAGTGAGGGTGGGGGCTGACATTGGATGACACGTGAAAAAGGGCACAGGGATCACAGTGCATAATTATCTCATGTCCATTGGTTGCACTACAGCCAGAATGCCACCCTCATGTTGTCTGTTCGTTACTATGATTCCTGCGTGCAGGCAGCGCTCCCCACAATGCACACATCAGCAGAGGATCCAATAAGCATCATTTAAAGCTATCCTGCACCTCTTAAAAGGATAGGGCATTTTGGCTGCTGGTGATGTTGTGATCACTCTGAATATTGTCTGTGGAAGAATCAACAACACTGACCATGGGAAAATAATCTGCACCAAGGTTTTCGGATGCTGCACTGGAGGTCTTAGTGAAAGAGGTAGAATGAATGTGAGATGTCCTGTATCCTCAAGGGGCACAAGGCCCTCCAGACACATTCTTGGAATGCAGTAGCAAGAAATATTAGTGGAGGTCAATACCAGGATTTTAGCCTCAAAGACCTAGTGCAGTGCAGGAAGAAGTTTAATGATCTTAAACAAGCTGTCAAAGTCAATGAGTACATCTTCAAATGCCATATCCTACCAACTGTGCCAATGGCCTAATCTACAGTTCAATTCACTCCATCACTCACTGCCAATAATATCTAGCAATCAGGATTCACATCTAACATTCTTATGCTTCCCCTCACCATCAGACACTAAGCACTGCTGTGAGTCTCACACCCACATATCAAAACTTGCACACACTGGCAGCTACGAAGTCACATTCATTCACATCACCCAAATATATTTCACCACACTCAAAGCCACATTTTGCTCTTTCTTGCAGGAAAAGATGGCACACAATAGGAGGCAATAGAAATTAACAGGACGGGGAGAGGCATGCCTGCATATTTTATCCCTTGTGGCAGAGGCAGTGCTGTCCATTATGGAAAGGGCCATTACTGAGGCCATGGCCACCAATGGGGCTGAAATAATTGATAACAATCTGTTATCCCACATCTCCCTTATCCTACAGTCTCTTCTGACTTACAAGCTTCAGATGGTGCTAGCATGCACTTCTTACTTTCTCCTCACTCCTCACTAGAACCCAACCCTTGTCCCTTTTAGACCTGGAAGCAGCCCTGGCAGTGATGGAAGAGCAGTAAGACAGTGATGCTGAAGACCCACCATCGCTCAAATTCATATTTTCAGACACCAGCTCAGATACTGACACTGCATTTAAATTAGAGAATTGGACAGAGGTGGGATCTGCAGAGGTAGGCTGAGAAAATGGGGACAACTCTGCTGGAGCCAGGGCTGAGGGAGGGGACAGGGCAGGTGCCAGCTCATCGGAGGCAAGGTCACACACTAGTTCTAATGCAGAGGCCTTAGATGAGAATTTCAATGGGTCAGGTTAAAGAAGAAGGCTGATGGGTGGACACATCCAAATGTTTGGTGCACTAGAATGTCTGCATTCAATGTCAGGGAGCACCAAACTGTCACAGAACTTGGAGTTCATCCTTTCTGAAATGGAACAGGTGGCCACATATAACACACCTGAGTAGCAAACCGTGATGTAATGTCTGATGACTGATGATTCAGCTTCCATTGCAGACCAAGCAGCATCTACCCAATGTCTAAGTGTTACAAGGGAATCTCGGGCTGTTATCATGCAGACTCAGCTTGCTCCCATGAACGCTCACTACTGTCATCATAACTCTGGACACCAGTAGGCAAATGGGCTTCCAGGATGTCATAGCAGTCCATAAATCTGTTCCCGGACAGATTACCAAGATTGCTATGGAACTGCCTTGGAGTTCAAAGTAGCTGTGCTCTCCCAGGATAACAACATCCATGCTCCCTTCACTGCTTTGCCTCTCAGCCAGCAAGCCCAGGCTGCTAAGCCCAAGCCAGTATAGCACAGTCTGCAACAGGGTGTCCTCAGCTCAGAACTGCTCAAAATCGGCCTCTAAGCTCATCTGCAGTCTCCTGCTCTGAAAGTCAGCAGCCTTCTAATAGCCATGCAGGGTGATCGGGGAACAGTTTACTTAGTAAACCAAGTGCCTAAATCAAGAATTTGGCACAAGTGGAATCCCTCTCCTAAGTATTTCTCTAGCTGTAATTTAGATTAACATGTAGAATTTGACTTAGAATGTTACATCTGCAAAAGGACCTGGATTCTGGTTAAGATGCCTAAGTTAACAGAGCCTGCCTATGTCTGGCAGTGGCATTTACCATTGATCAGTTGAAAGTGGTTGCTTGAATAAGTTAACTGCTATAGCAGAAAGCTAAAGTAGCGGTTGTAACTTGGCTGTGAGTCATAAGCTCTCTACATAAGTAGATAGTGTTTAAGGTCTCTATATAAGTAGACATTGTTTGTTATCGTATAGAGTGATTTGGGAACTACGTGCTTCATAAACTGAGTGCTAAAGTCGTGAATTTGGTGCAAGTGGGAATTCGGTGCTGCTTCAGGGGTTCAGTTCCAAGAGACAGTCACACTCCTTAGATTAAGTCGAACTTTAAAGCTGGTCAATGGTCAGCAACAAGAAGCATTGACTGTGAGTCTGGCAGGTATAAGGGGGTATAGTGATGGAGGAGCCTTGGCCTATGAATTTGACCAACAGGTATGAGGTACTTCCTATCTGTGTGGATGAGAATAAGCACTGCAGAGCGAATGGGCAAACCGACCATGGCACCATGCTGAGGATGCCATTCAAATGGGATGAATGAAAAGGTATGCAGTTGCAATAGGGAACAGTATAGCCAGGAGGATAGATACTGTTCTCTGCTGTCGCAGGTAGGGGTTCCGAAAGTTTTGTTGCCTGCCTGGCGCAAGGGTTAGAAACATCTCTACAGAACTGGAGACGAAGTTGGATTTGAAGGGGGAGGATCCAAGGATCCAGTTGTCAGGGTTCATGTAGGAGCCAAAGACATAAGTAGAACCAGGAGTGATGCTCTGCTGAGGGAGTTTGAAGAGTTAGGGTCGAAATTAAAATGTGGAACCTTAAAGGTAATAATCTCTGGCTTATTACCTGAGCCATGGTGACCAACTGGTGAAAGTTCAAGTAGATTAGAGATTTAAATGCATGCCTCAAAGAGTAGTGTGGAAAGGAGGGGTTTTGATTCATAAGGCACTGGCACCAGTATTCAGGAAAGAGTTATGTTAGGTTGGTCTGCACTTTATTATGGGATTATTAATTAAACCTGACTCATTGCACAATACTACATCTAAAATATTTATATTCTATTTGGTTCCACAATGTATTGTTCCAGGAAACAGTCGCAAAAGCACTTTCAACAAGCTCATCTTCCAGACATTTGCCAATTTGATTTGTCCAGTCTATATGAAGATTAAAGTCCTCCATGATTATGAATTGCTTTTGTTGCAAGCTCCAATTATTTCTTGCACAAATTAAGTACCAGAAGTCGAGGATAACCAAGAGACGAATAACAGTGAGGAAATAAATGTAATTAATATCAACAATGATAAAGCATTGGAGAAACTTAAGGGACTAAAAGCTGGAAAACCCTTAGCACCTGATGGTCTATATCCTAGGGTTCTAAAAGAGTTAGTTTCAGAGATAGTGGATGTACTAATTATGATTTTCCAAAACTCCCTCAATTCTAGAACAGCCCCAGCAAATTGGAAGTTAGCAAATGTAACGCCAGGAGAGAAAACAGAAAACTAAGCCCACTTAGCCTGACGTGAGTTGTCGAGGAAAATGCTGGAACCTATTATTTAGGAAGTCTTAACAAGGCACCTTATAAATTATAGTATGATCAGACAAAGTCAGCATGGTTTTATGAAAGGGAAATCTTGTTTGACAAATTTATTGGAGTTTTTTTGAGGATGTGCCTAATACGAGAGATAAAGGAGAATTAATAAATTAGTGTAGCTGAATTTCCAAAAGGCATTCAATAAGGTGTCACACAAAAGTTTAGTACACAAGATAAGGGTCCATGGAGTTTGGGATGATGTATTAGCATAGATAGAGAATAGGCTAATGTCCAAGATGCAAAGAGAGTAGGGATAAGCTGGGCATTTGCATGTTGGCAGGCTGTAACTAGTGGAGTTGTACAAGGTCATTGCTAGGGCCTCAGTTATTTAAAATCTATATTCATGAATTAGATGAAGAAACCAAGAGTAATGTATCCGTGTTTGCTGATGATACAAAGCTAGGTGGGAATGTAAGGTGTGAGCAGGACACAGAGAGGCTGCAAAGAGATATAACAGGGTTAAGTGAATTGGCAACAAGCTCTAGATGAGCATAATTTGTGGAAGCATGAGATTATTCACTTTGGTAGTGAGAATAGAAGACCAGAATATTGTTTAAAGACATTAAACTTCTAACTATTAATATTCAGAGAGACTTGCGTGTGCTCATACAAGGAGTACAAAGTTAGCACACGGAGGTTTTTTTTATTCATTCACGGGATGTGGGCTTCACTGGCTGGGCCAGCATTTATTGCCCATCCCTAGTTGCCCTTGAGAAGGTGGTGATGAGCTGCCTTCTTGAAACACTGTAGTCAATGTGGTGTAGGTACACCCACAGTGCTGTTAGGGAGAGAGTTCCAGGATTTTGACCCAGCGACAATGAAGGAACGGTGATATATTTCCAAGTCAGGATGGTGAATGACTTGGAGGGAAGCTTCCAGGTGGTGGTGTTCCCATCTATCTGCTGCCCTTGTCCTTCTAGATGGTAGGGGTCATGGGTTTGGAAGGTGCTGCCTAAAGAGCCTTGGTGAGTTACTGCAGTGCATCTTGTAGATGGTACACACTGCTGCTAATGTGCTTCATTGGTGGAGGGAGTGAATGTTTGTGGATGTGGTGCCAATCAAGCGGGCAGCTTTGTCCTGGATAGTGTCAAGCTTCTTGAGTGTTGTGGGAGCTGCACTCATCCAGGCAAGTGGGGAGTATTCCATCACACTCCTGACTTCTGCCTTGTAAATGGTGGCCAGGCTTTGGGGAGTCAGGAGGTGAGTTACTCGTCGCAGGATTCCTAGCCTCTGACCTCCTCTTGTAGCCGCAGTATTTATATGGCTAGCCCAGTTCAGTTTCTGGTCAATGGTAACCCTCCCAGGATGTTGATAATGGGGGATTCAGTGATGGTAATGCCATTGAACATCAAGGGGTGATGGTTGGATTCTCTCTTGTTGGAGATAATCATTGCCCGGCATTTGCGTGGCACGCATGTTACTTGCCACTTGTCAGCCCAAGTCTTTATATTGTCCAGGTCTTGTTGCATTTGGACATGGACTGCTTCAGTATCTGAGGAGTCATGAATGTTGCTGAACATTGTGCAATCATCAGAGAACATCCCACTTCTGACCTTATGATGGAAGGAAGGTCATTGATGAAGCAGCTGAAGATGGTTGGGCTGAGGACACAACCCTGAGGAACTCCTGCAGTGATGTCCTGGAGCTGAGATGACTGACCTCCAACAACCATAACCATCTTCCTTTGTGTTAGGTATGACTCCTACCAATGGAGAGTTTTCCCCCTGATTCCCATTGGCTCCAGTTTTGCTAGGGCTCCTTGATGCCACACTCAGTCAAATGCAGCCTTGATGTCAAGGGCAGTCACTCTCACCTCACCTTGAGTGTTCAGCTCTTTTGTTCATGTTTGAACCAAGGCTGTAATGAGGACAGGAGCTGAGTGGCCTTGGCTGAACCCAAACTGGGTGTCAGTGAGCAGGTTATTGCTAAGCTAAATGCTGTTTGATAGCACTGTTGATGACCCCTTCCATTACTTTACTGATGATCTAGAGTAGACTGATGGGGTGGTAATTGGCCACCTTGGATTTGTCCTGCTTTTTGTGGACAGGACATACCTGGGCAATTTTCCATATAGCCGGGTAGATGCCAGTGTTGTAGCGGTACTGGAACAGCTTGGCTAGGGGCGTGGCAAGCTCTAGAGCGCAAGAATCTGTGGCAGGCAGGTTGGCGAGGATGAGGTCAAGTATGGTTTTCCCTCTTGTTAACTCCCTCACCACCTACCGCAGAACCAGTATAGCAGCTATGTCCTTTAGGGTTTGGCCAGCTCAGTCAGTCGTGGTGCTACCAAGCCACTCTTGGTGATGGACATTGAAGTCCCCCACCCAGAGTACATTCTGCGCCCTTGCCACCCTCAGTGCTTCCTCCAAGTGCTTTTCAACATGGAGGAGCACTGATTCATCAGTTGAGGGAGGGCAGTACATGGTAATCGACAGGAGTTTCATTGCCCATGTTTGACCTGATGCCATGAGACTTCATGGGGTCTGGAGTCGATGTTGAGGACTCCCAGGGCAACTCTCTCCTGACTGTATACGACTGTGCTGCCACCTCTGCTGGGTCTGCACTGCCGGTGGGACAGGACATGCCCAGGGATGGTGATTGTGGTGTCTGGGATATAACTCCATGAGGATGACTATGTCAGGCTGTAGCTTGACTAGTCTGAGACACAGCTCTTCCAATTTTGGAACTAGCCCCCAGATGTTAGTAAGGAGGACTTTTCAGGGTCGACAGGCCTGAGTTTGCTGTGGTAGTTTCAGGTGCCTGGGTCACTGCTGGATGGTCCGTCTGGTTTCATTTCTTTTAGAGTAGAATGAACAATTGGGAAGGTGTAGTGATTATAGGTATATAGGTATAGTGATTTCCTATTCCATTTAGGGGTCACGTGATTGTACTAACGAATGAACCCTAAGCGTGGGTAATCTGAGGGGCGGAGCAGTCAAGCCACAAAAAAAGGGCATGTAATAAAGAAGTACAGGGCAAAATCGAGATCGTCCAAAAGACAGCAGGCCAAGATAAATGAAGTGAATAATTGAACAGAACCAGAGGCTGCTGATATTGATATCTATTCCCAAAACAATGTCAAAGCAGTAAAAACTGCACCAATACCCAGCACCCTTCAAGTGAATGGGAAGCCTCTAGTCATGGAGGTAGACACAGAAGCCTCAACCACAGTCATGGGAGAGCACACATTTAGATACCTAAATGAAGGTACCCAGCCACTGAATCTGGAGCAAGCCACTGGAGAGTCAATACAGGTAAAGGGCATCGCCACAGTACTGTATCCTATAGGCAACAGACAGCCCTAGGTGAAGGATCTAGTCTTCTGGGCTGCAATGGGTTACAAAAAATTAAGCTCAACTGATCAGAAGTATTTCAAGTGAGAACAGGAGGAGTTCCTGACCTGTTAAGGAAATATGACAGTATATTTCATGGTGAATTGGGAAAGATAAAAGGCCTACAAGCAAAAATATATGTAGATTTGGAGGTGAAACCCAGGGTCTTTAAGGTCAGACCTGTGCCTTACGCCCTAAAGGAGAAGGTGGGTGCAGAATTGTGTTGCTTAGCGAAGCTCGGCATCATCCAGGCAGTCCAGTTTTTGGATGGGCAGTGCCCATAGTCCCTGTGATGAAACCTAAGCAAATTACTCACATCTGTGAAGAGTACAAATTGACTGTGAACAAGGCAGTCGGGGGCAAAGTCGAATTGCGGGCGCGCAGAGGCGCGCCTCCGATCAGCGCCCCCAATTGGGGGCGCGGCTCCATTTTACGTGGGCCCGCCCAGCGCGACGTCCGCACAGAAGCGCTAAGCACTCCCTGTGCAGGCGGGGGGGAACCACAGAATCGCAGAATCACAGGATCACACAGTGCAGAGGAGGCCCTTCGGCCCAACGAGTCTGCACCGACACATGAGAAACACCTGACCTACCTACCTAATCCTATTTACCAGCACTTGGCCCATAGCCTTGAATGTTATGACGTGCCAAGTGCTCATCCAGGTGCTTTTTAAAGGATGTGAGGCAACCCACCTCCACCACCCTCCCAGGCAGTGCATTCCAGACAGTCACCACCCTCTGGGTAAAAAAGCTTTTCCTCACATCCACCCTAAACCTCCTGCCCCTCACCTTGAATTTATGTCCCCTTGTGACTGACCCTTCAACTAAGGGGAACAGCTGCTCCCTATCCACCCTGTCCATGCCCCTCATAATCTTGTACACCTCGATCAGGTCACCCCTCAGTCTTCTCTGCTCCAATGAAAACAACACAAGTCTATCCAACCTCTCTTCATAACTTAAATGCTTCATCCCAGGCAACATCCTGGTGAATCTCCTCTGCGTTCCCTCCAGTACAATCACATCCTTCCTATAATGTGGCAACCAAAACTGCACACAGTACTCCAGCTGTGGCCTCACCAAGGTTCTATACAACTTCAACATGACCTCCCTACTTTTGTAATCTATGCCTCGATTGATAAAGGCAAATGTCCCTATGCCTTTTTCACCACCCCACTAACATGCGCCTCCGCCTTCAGAGATCTATGGACACACACACCAAGGTCCCTTTGTTCCTCAGAACTTCCTAGTGTCATGCCGTTCATTGAATACTCCCTTGTTAAATTATTCCTTCCAAAGTGTATCACCTCACACTTTTCAGGGTTAAATTCCATCTGCCACTTATCTGCCCATTTGACCATCCCATCTATATCTTCCTGTAGCCTCCCTGTTAACCTCACTGTTAACCACCCAGCCAATCTTTGTGTCATCCATAAACTTACTAATCCTACCCCCCACATTGTCCCGAATCCCTAAATCGAGAGTGCACTCTTTCACGCATGCACACGAAAGAGTGCACTCATCTCCCTGAGGCTAAGTGCTGCCTCTGGGAGGTCGGCTGTTCTGTCACAAATATTAAAAATAGAAAAAAAAAATTCCTGACCTATCCTCTCATGTGACATTGTCACATGAGTTGGGACATGTCCATAATTTTTACAAAAACTTTAATAATATTTTTAAAAACCTACATGAAACCTCATCCTGCCCGTGGATGAGGTTTCATGCTTTTTTTCATTCCCGCTGGGGCTCCTGGCCTGCCCGCCAACCTTAAGGTTAGACGGGCAGGTCCATTAATTAGCTAAATGACTCTGTCAACGGCCTCAATTGGCCATTGACAGGTCAATGGGCGCTCAGTTGATTTTGCTGCACCCCCACCTCCCGAAAAATTTAAATGGTGCGCGGTGATGTCGGGAGTTCCGCCCGACGTCACCGCGCGTCATTTTACGCACCAGCGAGCGGGCCCCGCCCCCTGATGGGAAAATCCTGCCCTAGGAGCAAGAGTAGGCCATTCAGCCCTTTGAGCTTGCTCTGCCATTCAGTATGACCATGACTGATCCTTTATCTCAACACCATATTCCCGCTTTCTTTCCATACCGCTTGATGCCCCTAATATCCAAAATTTATCAATTTATTTCTTGAATATAATCAGAGTTATGACTGATGCAGTTAGTAAAGCGGAGCTATTTAAAAATTCCAGAGGGATACTTTAAACAATTGTCATAACCTATAATTTTAAGTGTTATATTTGAGATGCGACTCTAAATTCAGTAATCAGACCACCAGTTCTCAAGGTTTTACATTAAACTACATGAAACATTTTATTAATTTACACAGGTTAAAATATATATACACATGGCCACAAATTACTACTATCATAACTTTTAACAATTTCCCAAACTAATCTCTATTAAGGCAACAGCAACCCATAGACTTAACCAAACACCAGGCAAAGCATTTTCACCTTACAAATTCAAAATGAGGATCTTTTCACTGTGGAACCTATTGGATCAGTTGGAGACTTACAGCTGCCTTTTGATCTCACATTGTCTCTGCTCTGCACACCCAAAAACTGCTGAAGTTGTATATACCACCAATGATTGAATTCAAATTCTCATTGTCTCACCAGCCTCTTTGAACTTTACCTTTTAACAATGAAACCCCTTTTGTAGCACCAATTTTATTAGTAATATAAACATATTGTTTGGTAGCTGCTAGAAAGGCATCAAGTTTTCACCCCACTTCTTGAATGCGCTATTCAAAAAATGCAAATGCACGTTATCTCCCTTACATATCAAAACGAGTACCCATCAAAGCACCCAGATTAGCTGTCTTTAATCCAATTAAGACACACCCGCAGACTGAACCTCTATTTTAAAAGAAAAATATTTTCCAAAATATTATATACATTAATAGCTTCATGACACTCAGTGACCCGGCCTCCACAGCCTTCTGTGGTAGAGAATTCCATAGGTTGACCACCCTCTGGATGAAGAAATCTTTCCTCATCTCAGCCCTAAATGGCCTGCCCCATATCCTGAGACTGTGGCCCTTGGTTCTAGACTCCCCAGCCAGGGGAAACATCCTCCCTGCATCTATCCTGTCTAGCCCTGTTAGAATTTTATACGTTTCAATCTGATCCCCTCTCAGTCTTCTAAACTCTCGTGAATACAGGCCCAGTTGAACCAATCTCTCCTCATACAACAGTCCTGCCTTCCCTGGTATCAGCCGAGGGAACCTTATTAGATCTCATTGCAACATGCAAGATTCTGAAGGGACTTGACTGAGTAGACACTGAGATGTGTTTTCCCGAGCTTAGGAATCTAGACTCAGGACAAGGGGCCATTCATTTAGAACTGAGATGAGGAGAAATTTCTCCACTCAAAGGGTTGTGAATTTTTGGAATTCTCTACCCCAGTGGGTTGTGGATTCCCCATTTTTGAATATATTCATGGCTGAAATGGATAGATTTATGGCTGAAATGGATAGATTTTTGGTGTCTCATGGAAACAATAGGGAACGGGAGGGAAAGTGGGGTTGAGGCAGAAGATGAGTCATCATCATATTGAATGGCAGAGCAAGCTTGAGGGGGCCCTCTCCTGCTCCTAGTTTTATGTTGTGTTCGAGGAACACTAGGACAGGCAAAGGCACATGGAAAGGGCATTAACAAAATTAACAAGCATTATTAGCATATTTTTGTATACATTATGGCATGATTTATTTTTTAAATTTAGATTGGAATGTGTATTTTGTTTAGATTTTTAATTTTACCTTGTGGAAAATAGGGCAAGGTGCTAGTCACTGATGGAGAAAACTCTCATAGAACCTGGCCAGAAAGGGGCTGTATAGGTTGCAGCCTTCCTTCCCCTTCAGCCTCCTTCACTTCTGCATCCCTCTTCATGGAGCTTGTCCTGCTTTGCATGTCCTCTGCTCATTTTTCCAGTCATGCTCAATGCCAAAGAGAAGCCCAACTAGGTCACCCATGCCTGGAAGTAACAGGTTTCTACACAGGCTTTTATGTCACTGAAAAGGCAGTTCAGCACAAGGCAGATCACTCCCTGTACACTACTAAAACTTGAAACAGTAATAGAAAGCAGCCAAAATGCATGGAATTGCAGCAACAGCCAGAAGAAAAAATCCAGCATCCAGCTGTAAACAGCTCATGATCCCTTTGAATAGAGCTGGCGGAAGACTCCTTCATGTTGGTGAACAGTTGTTCAGCTGTGCGAAGTTAAGAGAAGACTTGGGCTGGGGGTGCTGGAGCTCCAAAATGGCAATGCTAGAGTGTCAAATCAGCATTATACATTAAATTGATGACTTGATCCGTCTATTCCGCATGTTGCTGCCAGTTGTAAAGTGTGCACGTGCTAACATCCTCACCAAGGTGGAAACCAGTGCACTTCCCATTGAAGAAAAATGCATGCCCTCTACAACCCCAGAGTCTGCCACAGTGATAAATTTGAACAGGCACTGATGTGAAGAAGGATAGAATGCAGTCCGATCAGAACAAAGATTAATTGAAGCTGAGGTGGTAGCTTTTTAACTCAAGTAGAGGAAGTCTGATTATCCTGCACCATGTAGTGTTTAGGTCGAAGCAAGTCTTAATTTGCAGCTTTACTGTAAATGAGGCTTTAAAGGAGCACATGCCCTCTGCCTCTACTAAAACAGTGTGAAGCTAGAAACTAAATCTGAATTTCTAATGCCTTTTCACAATCTGACTGAAGTGACCTTTGTAAAGTATCCAACGCCTGTTTGCTTTTTTTAACCTGTTTCCCATTTTAAAAACTTGCTAATGACTTATTGAATGTATAATTTCTTAGTACTGGATATTTGCCCTGTACCTGTTCATTATTCTCTCCCCCCTGTTTTGGTCCATCGACACCAGGCCTCCAGGCAGGATATCAAGCTATCTTTTCCTTCTAAAGGTGCTTATGCATCCACTGTCTTTTTTTCCCATCATTTTCAGTTTTTATTATGGAATTTGAATTAGTATTGTAAAAAAAAAATTTGCATGAAAGAAGCATAAACTGAATCTGAGCAAGTTGTAATGCAGCAGTATAATTTTTAAGAAGTTAAGAAAATGTGTCAATTCATTTCAAAGCTACTGAACTGAAAAGAGGTTACCACAGAAATACACAGCACATAACTTTAGCTGATCTTATAGAGTAGCAGTTAAAAGCACAGGATTGGATATTTGTGCCAAGGCAATGTTAGTGGTCAACATCATAAATTAGGCTGTTGTATATCCCAATCCTCCATTGCTGTCATTGCCCCAAAATTTACTGGGAAACAGATCCAAATACACAACAGCAAGGATAGTGGCAAACCAAGGAGCTCCAAAGCAGAATCACTGCTTAAAAGCATTTTTGTACTCAGTGAGAATGTAATGGCTGCTTTTAAAAACTTGCTCAATTTCAATCTCTCCACGAAGATTGTGATGATCTGTTTTGAACCAATATTCAAAAACATACAAGAGCTTTTTGACTATCTCACAGATTAATAGTGAATTGTGTATCGTCAGTCCACAACCACAAGTAATTGCATGAGCCCATTACCCTTGGTGGTCCTTTTTACCCATTAACAACAGGCAGCTTTATGAAGCAGTACAACAGGGTCACTGCTGTTTCCTATGTCCAGAACTAACGTTTGCAAGTAATCAAGTCCACCAACATCTTAACAATACTCTTGTAAACCAAGAAATAACCTAGTGCAAATTCAGGCAAGTCACAGGGCTGAATTTTGCGTTTGTCGGGTGGGCGGCGGGCCCGACCGAATTGGCGGCGGGTGTGGAACCCATCTCCCCCGCCGAAACAGGCCGTGCCGCCATTTTGCGCGGGCAGGCCAATTAAGGACCGCCCAGTGCATTTCAGACACCCGTGTTCATCGGGAAAATTAAATCTGCGGTAGGCATGTTCAGACCGCCGGTTCCAATGGGGAACTGGCAGCCTGTATAAAGAGCAGCCAGGCAGCCTCCTTTAGGCTGTTCACCATGGCCAGTCATCGGGAGCACAAGAGGTGAGGGCAGAGGAGGAGGAGGGGGGCAGGCTGCAGGGTAGGCCAGCGGGGGGCCAATGTGCCCCTCAGTTCTCCGATGCCTGCCTTGTTGTCCTCCTGGAAGAGGCGTCCAACCATTGGGAGGTCTTGTTTCCGGAGGATGGGAGGAGGAGGGCCCAGGCAGGTATGGCAGGAGGTGGCAGAGGCTGTTAGCTCTCCAGATGCTGTCCGGCGCACATGAACCCAGTGCCGCAAACCCTTCAATGATTTGGTGCACTCTGGAAGGGTGAGTACCATGTCGGCCTTGGTCATTTTACCCAGCAGGTAGCCTTAGCCTTTGAGCAGCCCCACCCCTCCCCCACCCATATCTTAGTGTCATTACTGCTTTGGGCATTTGGTGCACGCTAGGTGGGCAAAAAGATAGTGACCATGCTTACATCAACCTTAGTGGTTGATGAGAAGATGGGTCTCCCCACAGCATATGTTGGTGTTTGTCACACTTGAATAGTCTGGGGGCAACCTGCAGGGGAGGCAGCTAGACACACACTCAGAACTCCAACACATGTCTTATTGATGGTGATGAGATGGTGGAAGGGGAGCCTCAAGGTGTCGTGGCCAAGACCAACCTGGTGGCCTTTGTGCTGCATTTGTCTGTTTCACAGACATATCATGAGTATTAGAGTGGACATTGATGTTTATGTACTAAGCCCTTAGTTGCAGCTGATGAGGTGGAAGATGCAGCACCTAAGTGCCACATGTGGAAGTGCCAGGCAATGCTGTTCCTGCAGATCCATGTGTGTGGAGCTAGCTGAAGGTTCATTGGATTAAAGTGTCCCGGGTGTCCCTGCCTCCTTGGTGTAGTAGCGGGTCGGTGTGCTGCCCCTCATCATTGCCCTGTGCTTCCTCATCCTCTGAGCCACTGCTGGATTCATCATGTGCAGCCTCATCCACTGCGTCAAGATCTTCATCGTCAACTGCATCCCCCCTTTCCAGCACAAGATTGTGGGCAGTGCAGCATGCTACCACTATCACAGAGACATAATCTGGGGGGTACTGGAGTGCACCCCCTGAGCGGCCCTGACATCGGAAGCGCATCTTGAGAAGACCGATGGCTCTCTCCACCACAGCCCTTGTGGTGCCGTGGCTCCTATTGTACTGCTGCTCAGCCTCTGTTCTTGGATGGCGGAGAGGCGTCATGAGCCACCTTCTGAGGGGATAGCCCTTGTCACCCACCAGCCATCTATCCAGCCGAGCCGGAGCACTGAAGAGCCCCGGCACCTGGGAGTGTCTGAGGATGTAGGCATCATAGGAGCTGCCTGGGTACCTTGCGCGGACTTGTATAATCAGCATCCTGTGATCACACACTATCTGCACGTTCATGGAGTGGAAGCCCTTCCTGTTGACGAAGGCACCGGGCTCACCTGCTGGCGCCTTGATGGCCACATGTGTGCAGTCTATTGCACTCTGGACGTGGGGGAAGCCAACAATGGCCGTGAAGCCTCTGGCTCGCTGTGCCTGACTTGCCTGGTCGCAGCGGAAGTGGATGAAGGTCAATGAACGCCTGAACAGAGCATCTGTAATCTGCTTGACACAAGTGTGGACAGCTGATTGGGAGACACCACAAAGATCACCCACCGAGCCCTGGAAAGAGCCAGAGGCATAGAAGTGGAGGGCAGCTGTGACCTTTAGTGCCACTGGCATGCGGTGTCCACCCACACAGTTAGGGGAGATCTCAGGGCCAATCATCTGACATATAGTTGACTGTCTCCCTTGAGAGTTGGAGCCTCCTTTGGCACTGCACCTCAGTAATATTGAGGTAGCTATTTTGCTGCCTGTATACCCTGGCAGCAGGATTGTGGCATCTTCTGCGGCCCCTTCCACCTTGGACAACCACTTGGCCCTGCGTCCCTTGTGCCTGCGCCTGGCCTCCCAAAGGTGGCTCCCCTGGAGGCTGATTGTCCACTCCTGGCCTCCTCCTTATTCTATCCCTCCCTTCCTCCTCAGAGGAGCTACCTCCAGTGGAGTTTCCCAAATCCATACCCAGGCTAAATGTAGTCCTCCGGAAAGCTACAGGCCCGATAAAGATTACTGACTGCAGAGTGCTGAGCTGAAGTTTCAAAGTACAGAGAAAGCTGCTGGAAATCGATCTGAACTGCTACCGATCATACAGGCAAGTTTAAAACACTTTCTGCATTAAATATTTCAGAAATACATTAACAACCCCTCTGAGCCCACATATCCCGCCCGTGGATGAGGTTTGTTAAAAAATTCGTTACCCGCCTGCCCGTTGGTCCCGTGGGCCGAAGCGAAGATCGCACGGGCTCCTCAAAGTCGGCTTCATTTGCCGAGTTAAGGGCCTTAACAAGGCCTTTAATTAATGGCGGGCGCGCCCGCCCAGCTAAATATCACGATGCTGCGTGCTGACGTCGGGACGCTCACGCGACATTTTAAGTGCTGACATGCGGGCTCCGCCATAAAATTCTGCCCACAATCACCATTTTGGCTTTGGGAGTGGGGTAGGGGGTGAAGCCTGAAAACCTTTTAGAGTTGTTCCATAACTCCTGGCTCTTTTGAAGCTGCAATCATGGCATTCATTGTAGTTTACTATGGTGGTACTGTCCAGGAAATTGCAAGCAACCATTACTTTTTAAAAACAGGAATAGGTAATTAAATCTAACAAGGCCAAAGCTTCTTTAAAAATTCAAGTGATCTTTCTAACTGCAACAGATTCACTGTCTAAAACCACTGCTCTGACCAGTCAATGGTTTTATTCAATGTTTCATACCATCTTAACACAGTCTATTGAGCCTGCTACATGGACAGTGCCTCAACTTCAAGGTCACAAGATTGCATTGGACAAAGGGTACACTTCAGTCCATTTGGTTCATCCTTCCAGTCACAGCAATTAATGATTCCTTAAATGAGCTGCCCTTAACCAACCTTCCCAGCATCGTTTCCCAGATCTTGGCCAGTTGTTGCACAAGAATTATCCTCTCACATCTTTTCTAAGGTTTCCCTTCACAATTTGTAAAATGTGGCCATTGGCGATCAGCTGGTAAATGGAAGGGGTGGCAAAATGCCAGCAAAAGGTTTTGGGAGGAAAGCCCAATGTGTTTTTGCCACCAGGGGTGTTCCTAGGGAACAGCAGTGGCTCCACCACCCACCAACTTGTGAAGGGCAGCCAATTAAGCTAGGCAATAGGATTATTGCTGGTATTTTGGCAGTGGCAGAACCACACATCCCCCCCACCCTGCCTCATGATGAGTCTGCCAACTACATCGAGACGGCTTCCCAGCTAGGCAGTGACTCCATTTCTGGACACTCCATTTCCCAAGGTGGGTTCCATCAGTAGCAATTTCTGTTCCTGCAACCCCAATGCTGCCACTAGAGGGTTCAGACTCTCCAATTGCTGGACACTGTATGGCTGGACCCAGCTATCAATATTTTCTGCTGCCCTTTATGGGCACCTAAATATGGAAATGCCCTCTTTTTCCCTTTGCAGCCTCAGCAGTGGCCATCTCTATTGGTGGCGCTGCCAAGGTTGTAGAGCTGAGGGACTTCTGACTGGGCTCGGAGAGGCAGGCCACTATCCTGAATTTACCATTGCCGGTAAAATTGCCACCACGGCCCTGCCATTCGCCTGCCCGGGCTCGTGAACGCAGCATTAGTACTCACAACACAGTACAATCCTGGCCAGTGTGTTAGAAGTTTGTGTCTGGCCTAGATACTTCCTTGGATTTATTGGAATCATTCACTCCCATAAGTGATTCCACGCCTCTTACATGCCAGAGTTGACTCACGCTGCCTAATACCTACTTCTACTTTGCCAAACACTCAACAAATTGTGGATACTTCTACTGACTTAACTGTGCACCCAACTTCTTGTCTTCTGAAAATGTGACAGGAGTTCAGTGTTGGGTAAATTTACTGTGAAACAGAGCCACTTATACTCTTAAAGGGCATGAGCTCTACTTGCCAAAAAAGCCAAGGATGACTCGAGGTAAGAGACAACATAAAACTAAAAGAGAAAGTTACTGGTATAATAATAGTACTCTCTTGTAATCTGAGCCAGGATACTCATGTCTTCTGCACATGCCTCTCCAAACTCTTCAAAGGTGGACTGAGAAATCAGTTGGTTGGACAAAAGCAGATGCACATCATTAAACTACTTTGTTTCCTCGTCATTGAAAAGGCAGAGCAACAATTATGATCAAAATCAATTCATGCAATCAATATCCAATTAGTCTTCACACAATAATGCAGGGTGATCAACACACTATGCTTTCCCATACCCATGTGAGGCTTATTTTTATGAAGAGCAATAATTCAGAATCAGGAAATGACAGTCTCATTAGTGTGCCTCTACTTGTAGGAAGGTTGTGAGAATAACAATAGCACAATGCAAGCACCCCGACAGGGAAGGGGCTTTTAGGGAATGTTAACATGGCCAGTGGAAAAGAAATTTCTGTCTCACCAAACCGATTGAATTTTTCATGGAAGTTATAAATTAGTGGATGTCAGAAGCATGGTCAACATTCTGCATTTTGATTTTCAAAAAGCTTTTTGACAAAGTGATGCACAAGAGGTTACTAAATAAGATTGAGCGCTGTGGGATTAATAGGTTAATTTTGGGTTGGATGAGGAACTGGCTGCAAGTAAGGGGGTTACTAACAGTAGTGGCTCTGATGGGGGGCAGTCATTAGTGGAGTCCCACAGGGATTAGTATTCAGACCATTACTCTTTACCATCTTTCTCACCGATCTGGATGAAGATTTGAGGAGAACTGTTTGTGGAGGATTCAAAGATTTGTATTGGCGGGAGGACCTTAGATGAGAAATATAGAGTCATTGCTGTACAGAAGAGGCCTTTTGTCTCATTGAGCCCATGCCAAAGGTTGCAAGAAGATCTAGGAGAATTGGACTGTATCTGATAATATAAACAGATGTGGCATAATGCACTTGGAAAGGGGCCACTCTGAGCAAACATACCCCCTCAGGGTTGCATAATCAAGGCTTCTGAGCCGAAAAGGGCCTGTGTGTTGTAAGAGTCATTGGGGAACCATGACCATTGTCATGACGCTATAGCAAAATCTAATAGAGCGTTGTATTACCGTGACTATTCAGTACAAAATAAATATATATTATTCTGTACTTTAAAAAGAAATAGAACACTTTAGGAATACAAACGGGGTTCTGTGCAGTGCAATCGTATCCTGAATGCAGAAGCAAGTTGGACAATCAAAGTGATTTAAGGAGATACCCAAAGTATAACCTCGGGCTGTGTGATACAAATATTTACAGCTGGGAAAATCTTGCAGATAATCCTACAAGGTAATGATATATGGTATAGCTTTATCTTGCAGGAGAACTAGTCTATAGTAGAAATGTGCACAGCAATCTGTCAAGCCTGGATGGTTAGGGCCTGTGAAATATGCAGGAGTGTTTTCTGTTCCTATACTGGATTTAATAATTACCAGTGTAATCGATAAGACTTATTCTTTTTGGAACAAGGGTCATCATTTTTGTGTATAGAAGACGATACCACCTACATTGTACATTTTCCCCACTGAATTTCATATGCCAGAAATCAACTCAAGTACAAACTTTATAGAGCATTCTATAAAGTGTGGCTACTTCCACTGAGTGAACTGTGCAGCTTGTTAGGCAGAATCGTCCCAGATTTTCACTAAGTGCGATAGCAGGCAAGAGAATGTTTTACCCACCAGTCGCAATGGCGGCTTTTCACACCCTATCATCCTAATCCCACCTCACTAATCATGCATTCCCGGGAAACACGCCATTCCAAAAGCAGGCAGCCTCTGAATCACCCGCCGCGCCATCAGCTCGCCACTTCCTCAAGCCGGGCGCCATATTTAAAGTGCAGCCATGCGCACACCTCTCAGTGCTTCCAGCCCAGGCCTGCTGCACAGGACACATGGCCCCGAAAGGCAAGAAGACTGGAAGACTGCAGCTGACTGATTCACTGATGCAATCAAACCAATGTGCTCAGACGATCCGGGGGTGGGGGGGAGGGGGGGGATGATTCCAGCGAGATTAACTTACAATGATAAGCAGAAGCATTACAATGAAGTTCTTGCCGCGCGGTGTCGGGAAACGCGGCCCGCCACTGACGGGCAGAGCGGACGATTGCAAACTGGTTTCACGACATCATAAAACCAATTTTTGGCCTTCACGCCCTATTGTCAGCTCACAGCACCAAACACGCCCGCCGCGATGAGCACGGAAAATGATGCCTGTTGTCCTCTGAAAACGTGACAGAAGGTGTTCAAGTTAGGTGTTCAAAAGAGAATTTAATGTGATGCAGGGCCATTTTATACTCTTAAGGGGCAAGAACTCTACTTGCCAAAAGAAGCCATGGATTACTTGATGTAAGGGACAACATAAAAGGAAAAGAAAAAGCAAAAATTAGCACAGACCTTGCAAATGAGAAAGATAAAGCAAACAGCAAATTATGTCAAAACGAATAGTAAGAGCTACAAAAAGAGAGCATGGACAGAAAATTGTAAAGAATACCAAAATCAACACAAACATTTGGACAATTACATTCGGAAAAAAGGGCGGTCAGGAGCATTGTGAGCCCCTTAATAACCGATATTGGTGATACTGGTTAATGAAAATAATAAAATGATGGATATGTTAAATAATTACTCACATTAGAGGAATAAGTTAGCATGCTGGACATTTCAAGGAAACTCATATTGAATCAGGGACAGATACTCATCGAAATTAACCTAAGCAAAATAATGCCACTAAAAAGTGACAAATCCCCAGCACCAGGTGGCCCAGGATTTTACAGCCCCTCCCCGCCTGGTGGGATATGATGGTCCCACCAAGCCGAATGGAGATTTAAATGGCTCACCACATCCGCTGTGAGGAGACCCACCGTGGTGGGGCTGTAAACTCCTGGCCATGATTTCCATCCAAAGGTTTTAAAGGAAGGTGAAAACTTTGGAATATTATAGTTTAGGGCATCTGCAAAGTCTCTCGCCCCGGAGCCTTTCCTTTAGATTGGAAAACTGTGCATGTCACTCTGCTTTTCAAGCAAGGTGAGAGAAACCAGAGCATTGTAAAACAGTTAGCCTACCATCTAGGAAATCCCTAGAGGCTATAATTAAGGATAGGGTGACAGAGCATCTTGAAAATTTTCAGCTGACAGGAAAAGCCAGCATGGATTTGTAAAAAGAGGTCATGCCTGATGAACCTGATGAAATTTTTTGAAGAGGTGACTAAAATAGTGAACAAGGGCATGTCTATGAATGTTATTTATATTCCAGAATGTCTTTGATAAAATCCCTCATAAGGGACTGTTAGCTGAAGTTGAAACTCATGGAATTGAATGCAACTTATTGACCTGGTTCAGAAATGTGTAGGCTTAATACTTGTTTTAAGGGTACAAATTTGTTTCCCCCTATAACTCCAGTCCAGTGTGAAGTTGGACTTAAAAAGCACCCCATCAGGACAATGATTTCCTGGATTATTTATGGACTTAGCACAGAGACTTTTTCATGTGATGAGAAGATTTTTCAGGTATTGGTTTCTCTGCACGTATGTAAGCAAGGACAGGAAGATCTCTCCTATGGTGGGTACAGTTCAAACTGAAACCTGTCGTTTAGCTCCAGTCTTGCTGATATGATTTTATATTGATCAGTAATGCAATGTAACCACAGCTTGAACTACGAGAAGAAAACCAATTAAGATCTATGTTTGATCACAAGTTGTGGAGGGTTAGAAATTTTCAAGCACTAAAGAATTATTGTACATCCTGTTTATATTCTAATCATTCTGACGTTTTCCATTGACATCTATTTCAAACATCAACAATGAAGGCTTGACCAGTATTTTAAGAGTTAATATGAAGTAAAAATGAAAGATTAATAAAACTTCAAAAAATCATGTAAACTAAAACCATGAAATACCAGTTCAGATTTACATATGCTTTACAAAACCTTGGACTCATTCCAGGTAGGGAATACTATTTGGCCCCACCTTTGTTCCATTACAAGATAGGACATAACATCTCCTCTTGCTCTGCGTAGGAGCTTCCACCTACTCTTGACCTTGCTCTAAGCAGGACACAACACTAAGATGCAAGAAAGATTTACCAGAATGATGGCAGAACGGAACTGTTATACCTATCAGGAAAGGTTGACTGGGGTGGGGCTCTTTACTCTAGAAAAGAGAAGACTGAGGAGTCTGAGATCTGAGGCCATAAATATAAGGTAGTCATGAAGAAATCCAATAGGGAATTCAGGATAAATGTCTTTGCCAATTGAAGAATCTCCTGCAGCAAGCATCCTCCTCACTTTGAGGGACTGCTAGAGAGAGAGAGAGAGTAGTCAGAATGTGGAACTGCTATCACAGGAAGTAGTCAGACAAATAGCATAGATGCATTTAAGGGGAAGCTAGATAAGTACATGAGGGAGAAAGGAATCGAAGGCTTAGATGATGAGAGTGGAGCAAGGATACTCATGCGGAGTACAATCACCGGCATCGACCTGTTGGGCTGAACGGCCTGCTTTCTTTGCAGTAAATATTTAGTAACAGTACGACAAAATATTGCAGATATCCCAGATAGCTCCATCCAGAGGGAAATAGATGGATGGATAAAGATTGTTCAGTCACTTCTTCAACTCTGAGCAACAATTATTGATCCACCTAGATACTGTTGAGTGGTGGCCGAGTTGGTGCTTTAGATAGAGTCAATCAGCACACATTTCTTGAGTGGAAACTTTAAGTTTATTAACAAGGTACTCAGCAGCACTACATATGTGCTTTTTTTACTCAAACTCTATCTCTACACAATTAGTTACTAACTACAGACTACTGAGGTAGCCTGCACTACTCTCCTATTGGGTACTAAAGATCATGTGATCATCCTTAACATCATTGTTCTTAAAGGTACGCTACCCATTGGGGAGAATTTTCCCTATGTCGGGCACAGGTGGGCATGGACCCAATCGCCGCCCGCGATCAGGTCCGCGCCGCCATTTTACGCAGTAGTTCATGACTCCTGTGCATAGCAGGAGTGGGCGGGCGACGGTGGGTGCGCTCCGACCGCCGGGTCCAATGGCGACCCGGCAGCCTGTATAAATGAAGGCCTGGGAGCCTTGGAAAGGCTGCTCACAATGGCTGGGAGAAGGGCTCAGCAGAGGAGCAATGTGTCTGACGCAAGTCTGGTGCGTAGGCCATCGGGGCAGGCCAGGCCGGAGGGTAGGCCAGTGGGACAGTGAGCCCTTCATTTCTCTGATGAGTGCCTAGCTGCCCTGCTGGAGGAGGTGGCAGCATGGCGGGAGGTCCTTCTTCTGAAGGATGGGAGGCGGAGGCCTCCCCACCTGACCAAACGTGCGTGGGAGGAGGTGGCCGAGAGTGTTAGATCCCATGATGTGGTACAGCGCACATGGGTCTAGTGCCGCAAAAGATTCAACGATCTCCTGCGCTCAGGAAGGGTGAGTACCATGTTGCCTCAAGTCACTTAATACAGCCGTCACCCTTTCCCCCCAACCACCCCAGTGTAAGAGATGGATGAGGCATCTAGTCACTCTGCTAGGTGCCCATCCTTCAGTGGTGAGCAGCAAGGTTCAAACAAACCTTATGCTGGCAGACCAGCTGCATGTCACATCTGCAGGCTCCTCTCAGGGCACTCCATATGAAGGCAGAAGCTCCTCCACCACTCTACCAGTGGCCATGGCATCTGATGAGGCTGCGACGACAAAGGAGTACCCAGTCATGGCACTGGACGCACCCTTCCAGGTAGTGCCTACACAGGCTCCGCCGGCCAGAGGACGACCTCCAAGGTCATCAGGGCGGACAGGACATCACAGTCAGCAGGCTGCCTCTAATGCTGCTGTCAGTGATGGGGGGATGGAGTAGCACTCACAAGCGGAAGTTTAAGGCACTACAAACACAAAAGGGGCTGTATTGGGTGATATGACTTCAGTTGAAATGCGTTCTATGTTCAAATTGTGCAAACATGATCCACTAGCTAAAGATGTTATTCTGTTTCATGGTCTGAATGTGTTTTATGTTTCTATTAGGCATTGGGCATGGGACTGACTTGTAACAGATGGGAAGGGCTGCAAACTTTATTTCAGAGGTAGTTGGTTGTCATAAGGATCATGGCCTCATCAGGAACGTTCAGTAAGGAGGCATCCCCCATGCCCTCACTTTCATGTCAAGCCTTGGATGCCTAGCTGAATGAGCGGGAATCAAGGCTTCCCTGGTCTTCCTGCCTCCCACAAGGTTCATCACTTCCGCAGCCACGTGCTCACCCTGGACCTCCTCCGGCTCCTCATCAGACCCATCAGTTGAGATGTCTTCTGCGGCCTTAGGAGTTGTCTTACTCTCTTCATCCTCTATAAAGGTGCCCCTTTGACAGATACAAATTGTGCAGAGCACAGCACTCAACGACAATAAGTGAGATGTCCTCGGGAGGATACTGAAGGGCTCCCCCTGATCAATCCAGGCAGTGGAGCCTCATCTTGAGCAGCCAATGGGCCTCTCAATCACCGCCCTTGTAGAGGCATGACTTCAATTGTACTTCTGCTTCTGCCCTTGGGTGTCGGAGTGATGTCATGGGCCACCTTTTCAGCGGAATCCTTTGTCACCCAGGAACCAACCACCCAACTGAGCTGGAGCAATGAAAAGCCTTGGCACTTGGGAGTGTTACAGGATATACGTACCATAGGAGCTGCCTAGGTACCTGGCGCAGACCTGCAAAATCTGTGTCCTGTGGTGGCAAACAATCTGGATGTTGATGGAGTGGAAACCCTATTCCGTCACCAATGGCACCTGGCTCACCCACTGGCCCCTTTATGGCCACATGAGTGCAATCTATGGCACCCTGGATGCGGGGGAGGCCAGCAATTGCGAAGCCTCTGGCTCGCTCAGCCTGACTGGCCTTGTCGCTCCAGATACGAATGAAGTTCATCACCCATCTGAACAGAGAGTCAGTGACCAGCTTGACACAGCTATGGACAACAGATTGGGAGTCACCACATATATCTCCCCCTCACCCTTGGAAGGAACCGGAGGTGAAAAAATTCAGTCCCAGTGTCACCTTAAAAGCCACTGGCATCGAGTGGCCACCGACACAGCTTGAGGTGATCTCTGGGCCAATAATGTGGCAATTGGAGGTCACAGCCTCCTAAAGAGGCAGAGCCTCCTTTGGCACCAGACCTCTGACATGTCCAGGTAGCTGAGACTCTCGCTGCAGAATAATGGTGTCTTCTACAGGCCTGTCTGCCTTGAACTTCCTGCTGGCCCTGCACCCTGTGTAGCTGCGCCTCTCTTTCCACAGGTCGTTCTCTGGGGCGCTGCCCATGGACACCAGGCTTCCATTTCCTTCTGGGCCTTTCCTCCTGAGGGGAGGAGGTCCCTCCTGCAGAGTAAACAATCCCCGTTTGCTGGACTACAGCTGGCACAGTGTAATGCCCTGAAGGGTGTACTTTGTTGAAAGCCTCTAAGGAAGCTTGTAAGCAAAAGAGTCCTCCAGAAAACACAGAAAATGCAAATAACTGTTAGAAAAGCACCTACAACCAGCTGTCACCTAAACTCCTACCTACTCACATAGCCACAGCTCTGGTCGACTTTTATCCTGCCTTGGATTGTGTTTCACTTCAAAACAGATTGACTGCCTGGCCATGTGGCCTATGCACTGACCGCAAAATCACACGAGCCACATAAAATTTCAATCAATTGCCTTTTTAGTAGGCTTAATCGGCTGTTTAATTGTCTGCAATGAAGACACGGTGATGGCACGATGATGTCAGGACACGCGCCCAATGTTTTCTCGTGAGATTTCACGCGAGGTCAGTTCGGCTGCGCACCCGATCCTGCAACATAAAACTCTGGCCCATGCCCTTTTCCAGGCCAAATAGGTAAAAGTTCCAAAACCCTGTAGCTACTTATACCCTAACATTATCAATTCAAATTTATCTCACCTATTTTCTTTTCAGATATTTTCTGAAGTTCAGTGAGGAGGTAGAATCAAGGATGTATGATTAAAGGAGATATTCTTATCTAAGATTTACATTTTTACTAATATATTAGAGTAATTATAAAATCAAATATTCTCAATTGTACTAATTGTATTCCAGCAAAACTGGAACGTGTATATAACCAGTGCTAAGGGTAGGTACAATTTGTAAATGTTATTCTTTATGTCATTCTCATTCTAATCCACAATCAAAACTCTCTTGGCATTCTAAGTTTCAGTGATATTGTTCCGATACCTTTATGTTTTTATATTCGATAATAATTTGTCTCATCTATATTACATTGTCATTTTTCCTCGATAAGCTGGGAAAAGCTAGATGATAATATCTTAAACTCAATAAAATACACTTTCCTGCCAGCCATCAGAGTCCCTTCTCATGAGTGTGATTTTTTTTAATAAGTGTCGTACTCACTTCTCAATATCAGTTGAAAAAAATGTGTTGCTAAATCTTGTGTTATTACAAAGAAGGCAATTTTTCACCTCCAGGAAGATTCTTATAAATATTTTTTACTGTGGACAACAGAAGCTGATGGTTGAATTGTTATCTTGGCTGCTCACAGACCCTGAAAAGGAATAGCTGGTCTGGGAAGAAATCATGATAAACTGACGGAGGACATTTCACGTCTGTCATGGCTGTGGTGATTTAAGTTTCTTCTTGAAGGTTGTTAAGGCCTTGTTAACAACCAATCTGAATAGAATCTATCCAGAATTGTTAAGTTCTTTGTAGTCACATTCAGACCTCTGTGAGGAAAGGTACAATGTTAAAGGTTCTCCACAACATTTTTCTAAATGAAATAGTACACTGGATCTTTCATCATAGCTATGTCAGATCAGCATCAGATTAACTACTGTAGCCAGGAATGCATGTGGAAGAGTAAGATGTCACATAAGGGTTTCACTATGCCATATAAAAAGCATCATAACAGTCTATTGGACTCTATGTACAGTTAAGGCATAGTTTGTGCTTTTCGTTGTGCCTAGCAAGTCCTAAGCGAAGGCTTAGTGGTAATACTCTCCCCCCTGATTTCAAAGGTTTTAGATTCAAACCCCAATCCAAGGACTTGAGCACATCATCTATACTGACAGTCCAGTACGTTTCTGAGGGCCTTTAAAACGAGATGTTGACCAGAGTCCCCGTCTGCCCTCTCAGGTGGATATAAAAGATCCTAAGAAAGGCAGGGAGCATCCCTGGTGTATTGGCCAATATTCCTCCCCCAAACTAACACAAAAAGAAACAATCTGGTAATTATTTCCTTGCTGTTTGTGGAACCTTGCTGTGGCTGCCATGTTTTCTACATTACAACAATGATTACACTTCCAAAGTATTTCATTGGTTGTAAAGTCCTTTGAGATGGCATGAAATCCTGAAAGGTGCATATAAATGTGTTTTTTTTTCTTTCTTTCAACAGCACATGACAGTCTCCAAGATATATTTCAAGTAATGCAACTTTATTCAGTGGCTGGGTAGTTGTGATGTTCCAATGGATGTGGTACCTGTGCTCAATCTTTCCTCCTGAGATAGCATTCCACAGGATTCACAAATCTGCACTCCCACCTCTAAATACCAGCATACTTCCAACTCTTTCACAGACCACTAGCTTCTCTAAGCTGGCACTGCCCTGGTTTTTTGTGAATTCCAGTCTCCCAGCTGCAACTAGTTATAAGTGGTTCCCAGGACTTCTCTGAACCTTAACTGCCTCCAGCACAGGACCAATGGCTTTCTGCCACCTTCTCAGTTCCCCAGGACTTCTCTACACCCTAAATTCCTGGAGCCTGCTACAAGCTCCCAGGGCTTCTACTGTGAGCTGCAAACCACACAAGGCCCAAACTGCAACCAACTTCCTCTTCCTAACTAACACACAGATAAATTGAGACCAGGGAATCTTCGTAAGCTCCACCCACCTCCATGATAATGTAGCTTTTCAGGGTTCACCGAATACTTTTAGACTAATTGAGCACTAACTCCAAGAACAAAACATTTCTCTGGACTGTACTTCTTTACAAGCAGTAGTCATCATGTCTGCAGTTCTCCAGCTAAGTGAGCCCATCTGCTCTTTTGTAGTTCCTTCTCTTCTATTCTGACTGTATAAAACAAACGTGGGTAAATTTGTGAACTGTTGTTTTCTTTTAGGTGTTCTGGCAATCTCAAAAGCCCAGCATTTTAGGTACATTACCTTCACAACAACAATCTTCCCAGAACTAAACACTGCCTCTAAAATATTAACATGAACGAAATATTCGTCATGAGATATAAATCACCCGTCAACATATTTAAATCATCTCAATGCTGAATCCAGAGGAACCATCGGGCTCAGCCTGAAACCATCCAAACCCTCAGTCTACAAGAACAGTATACCTTTAACTTTTATCGAACTCTAAAAAGACTGCTCGATCAATCCTCCCACTCTGTAACTTAGGTGTGCGTGTGCGTGAGAACCTTGAGTGCATGTGTATGTGAAAGTAGGAGCGATTTCATTAATTTTATTAGACTGAGTGAAGTACAATAAATAACTATTTTTCCTTAGTTCTGTTGAAGAGTCATACGGACTCGAAACGTTAACTGTGTTCCTCTCCGCAGATGCTGTCAGACCTGCTGAGTTTTTCCAGGTATTTTTATTTTTGTTTTGGTTTACAATAAATACTACTCTCTTTTCTTTTTTAAAACATACAAGGAAACCTGCCTGTGTGTGTCTTTTACAGTGTTGGGAGAAGAGATCACCCATCTTCATACTGTAATTCGCAGTCGCTATTTAAGGGACAGTTACAGGTAAAACACAGAATTCAACATCAAACACAAATCATTTTGCTCAGAGTTTGTGACGTTGGTAAAACAGATTCTTGATAGGTTTGTGCTTTCAGGTAATAAATCTTCTGGGGCATATGAATGATATGCCAGCATTCTTAGAGAGACAAGAAAAGAATGAAGATCTAACAGTTGTTTTGAGGGAATCAGTGCACAACATGAAGCACTGAAAGTAGAAAAATATATTTGTTTGGACTCGGGATAGGTGACAGGTCTGATAGCCTGACCTCCTTAATCATAAAACTAATATAATGAATAAAAACAAAAAACTGCAGATGCTGGAAATCCAAAACAAAAACAGAATTACCTGGAAAAACTCAGCAGGTCTGGCAGCATCGGCGGAGAAGAAAAGAGTTGACATTTCGAGTCCTCATGACCCTTCAACAGAACTGAGTGATATTACTCAGTTCTGTTGAAGGGTCATGAGGACTCGAAACGTCAACTCTTTTCTTCTCCGCCGATGCTGCCAGACCTGCTAATATAATGAATAATTGAGAAAGAATTTGCATTTATGTGTCACCTTACACGACCATAGGACATCTCAAAGTGCCTCTTTGCCAAGGAAGAACTTTTGAAATGTAGTGTCTGTTGTGGTGCATTAATGCAGCAGCCAATTTGTGCTCAGCAAAGCCCCTTCAAACTACAATATTTGGGGATAAATCTCCAAATAGGCTGGCCCCAATATTACTAGTGGAAGTGGGGAAGATTCAGGGGAACATGGGGAAAACGTGGCAAGGCCAGGGACGTGGAGGCCCTACTGATTTTAAAGGCAGGGCCTTATTTAAATAATCTGTGGGCTCCTGCTCAACAGCTGGTCCAACTGACAGCCTGGAGGCAGGAGCAAAGATTTGTGGTAGGAGGCTATAATCATGGGAACAATCCTTAGCAGTTAGTGAGGGGGATGGGAGGGTGGTAATATCGGGGCCTGGAGGGAATGACAGGAGATTGATGGTAAATTTCATTGCGTTATTTTACCTGGCCCGCAACCAGTTTCCGCCAGGTGGCAAAGGTTAAAATCAGGATTTTGGTGGCCGGCAGTTTCAAAATGGGTGGCAGGTCTGATAGCCTGAACTCCTTAATCATAAACCCAATATAATAAATATAACTGGGGAGACGGTGGCTGCTGCTGGCACAATACCCACCCAAGGCCTAGGATCATCACTGGATCCCAGGGCAGAGGTGAGTGATGACGGGGGAGGGGGTCATGAGGTGAAGGGGGTTGGCAGCAGCAGAAAGGGGGCTGTCAATGGACGTCCCTTTTGATGCTGGGACCCTCCCCCAACCAGAGCTCTCCACGTGGTGAGACCCTCGCGCATTCTTAAGAGCCTCAATTCGCAACAGGACAGGAAAGCCATCACTGGGCCTTCACACCATGGACTTAATCGAGGTGGAGGACGGATGGTGGCAGCATCCCCACCTGCCACTCTCCCACCTAATGGAATGCCCCCCTATCACCAAACCAGAAGAGTGCACAAGATTCCGCCTGTAAGGCCAGAAATACACTTACTGTTCCAATAGCGCCCTGCTCCATCTGCCATCATGAGTGCTGGTGGGAACCTTGGTTTAGTAGCATTGAGCCAGAGGAAATTTCAATTGGATGTGGCCAAGTGGCCAGAACATAAACATTTGATTTTGTTGGTGGAGGCAGAGGTACAGTGTGGCGCCATCAGTGCCCATGTGAAAGTTGGCCCTGATGGTGCCAGAAATGCAGGAATCATGTACTCCGAAGAAAATGGAAAAGTCCCCCTTCAATATTAGTGTGATCAGGATTGCTGCCCTTGAAGAGAACATCACAGTTATTGAGCAGTGCTAATGATGGCTACGGGCTGACAGCATGGCATCTACACTATAGTTCAAAATGAAAACTTATACTGCAGTTCCACTGAGTGGGAGACTGTCCCGTTATAAATTGCATGATTTTTGAACAAAGCAAGTCACCTCAGGATTTATAACTTGTTAACTTCCAACGCTAAAATTGGTTTACTCTATGGCCATATGTATATTGTCACTGCGCACATATGGTTAATTAATAATTGGCCGGGCTCCTTCCTAATAGTTTTCTTTAAAACTATAATCATTTAAGAAGCCAGTAGTTAAACCTGACAGAACGTCTAACAGAGGTGACAAACTGAGACTTTGGAACTGTCAGTTTTTGAGTTTTGATAGTACAATAATATTGTTTGACTGCTTATATTCCTTCCTTAGTAATAATCCACCATCGATTCCTGCCTTGCAATGACTTGCGCTTTCTTGATGGGTGAGCTTGAAGTAAACACATTGAAATGGAGATTTTATACAATCTATTCCATCAAATGATGACAACATCTTGAAAGCAGAATATAGTAAAAGTGTTTTCTAAAGGAACAAAACAGTCACAAGACTCAAGTAAATTTCAGCCATGCAGCTTGATTCTTAAACAGGAGGTATTCTATCTATTCTGCCAGCTTGCCTTAGCTCCATTTCAAATGATTCAGAATTTCAAACTGTATAATATGCTTTTAAATATAGCCTAGTGTTTGGTTGTAAAGACAAATAAAATTATTGTTCTCTGCAACTAAGAATAAAGTTGAAATATTCGTGCTCCAAATGATCATTAGCAAAAGAAAAGCTAGCCTTTGACTTATGCCAATGTTGGGTTCCACATTTTTTCAACTATATTCATTCAAAATATCATGAATTATGTTCAAACTGTAATGGGTTAAGGGATTCTTGGGGTTGTTTTTGACTACCCCCACAGTGGAGCCGGCTGCATTGGCAGTGCTGGGTGTGGGCTTGTGATGCACACCAGCCAGGACCCTTATTCCGCACTGACGAAAATTGGGGCACCAGGAATATTGCTGGGAATCCCAGAGGCCCAGATCCCACCTGCCATTTTTCAAGGTCCATGGAATCTCCCCAGCTCCGTGAAAATCCAGCACATTGAGTAGTTTTTGTCTACGGATGATGCCTGACCTGCTGAGTATTTCCAGCATTTTCTATTTTTATTTCGACCTTTTTAATTATTTTTTGAACCTGTTCATTAGCCTTAAGTGATTTCTGTACTCAGACTCCTAAATCTCTCCGCTCCTCCACAGTTCCTAACTGTTTGTCATTTAGAAAATACTCTGTTCTACCATTTTGGGTCCAAATGGTAATCTCACTCTTTCCCACATTGAACTCCCTACAGTTTTGCCCTACGCTTTAAACTAGGAATGCCAAATGGAATGCGTACCCATTATCCCTAGTCTCATATCCAATTTTCTATTCATATCTGATGGAAGTGTGGAGAATTCAGCAGAACATGAGGAAAACGTAGCAAGGCCCGACCGATTTTAAAGGCAGGGCCTTATTTAAATAATCTGTGGGCTCCTGCTCAACAGCTGTTCCAACTGACAGCCTGGTGACAGGAGCAAAGATTTGTGGTAGGAGGCTATAATCATGGGAACAATCCTTAGCAGTTAGTGAGGGGGATGGGAGGGTGGCAATATCGGGGCCTGGAGGGAATGACAGGAGATTGATGGTAAATTTCATTGTGTTATTTTACCTATTCTCTATTCATGTCTATACATTGCCTCAAATTGGCAACCTGGCCATCACCTTTTTGAAAGGGCTGCCACAGTGCCCACTGGAAACAGGCAGTAGGCCTTTGACTCGAGCAAATGTAATTAGGATCCTGACAGTGTCAAATGACATTGAATGGCCAAAATGTTCCTTAGTAGAATGGAAGTGTGTAGAATTTGAGGCAATGCATTGACATGAATAGAGAATTGGATATGAGATTAGGGATAATGGGTATGCATTCCATTTGGCATTCCTAGATTAGTTTGTAGGGCAAAACTGTAGCTGATGGGAGTTCAATGTGGGAAAGTGTGAGATTATCCATTTGGACCCAAAATGATAAGAACAGAGTATTTTCTAAATGACAAACACTAGGAACTGTGGAGGAGCAGAGAGATTTAGGAGTCTGAGTACAGAAATCACTAAAGGCTAATGAACAAGTTCAAAAATAATTGAAAAGGTCGAAATAAAAATAGAAAATGCTGGAAATGCTCAGCAGGTCAGACATCATCTGTAGACAAAAACAGAGTTAAGGTGCTTGATTTGCACAGATTTAGGGAGATCCCATGAAAAATCCCATGAAAAGACTTGAAAAATGGCAGGTGGGATCTGGGCCTCTGGGGATTCCCAGCAATATTCCTGGCGCCCCAATTTTCATCAGTGCAGAATAAGGGCCCTGTTTGGTGTGTGTCGCAAGCCCACACCCAGCAATCCCAATGTAGCCGGCTCCACCATGGGGGTAGGTTTCTCATAGGCCCCCCACAATTATTGAGGAGTCGGGCCAGCTTTTCAGGTACCCATCGTTCATGATCTCTCAGAGGTGTCATGAACCATATTCTGGATGAGGGAACCTTTTGAAAGACAAGTTCAAAAGGTCTTACCCATGTCCCCCAAGCCAAACTATGTCCCTCCACCCAACCCAATAGCCCCTCATACCCTCCTTCCCAACTTAGCCCCTCCTCCACCCTCATGACCCCTGATACCATGCATGCTAACCTATGCCCCTGCACCCACCCCAATGACCCCTCATACCCTCCATGTCAACCTATGCCCCTCCACTCACCTCCAATGGCCCCATACACACTTTGCAAACCTATAGCACTCTCATGCTTATTTACCCAGTATGCACTCTGTGCAGAACCAAAGAACCCTACAGTACCTATTACAGGCATGGAAAACTTCAAAAAAAGTCATTCATCCATAACTTTCGTAAAAATAAGCTCCTTTTAATACCACCCTAGAAAAGTATCAATCATCCAGGCCTTTTGGGATCAGAGTTACGTTCCAGTTCTATAAAGTTCTGGTTAGACTGCATCTCAGGCAAGAATTTTTCCATCGGCAAGCGGGGGCGAGGCCCACTCGCCGACACGTAAAGTGACACAGAATGACGTCAGGCGGAACTCCCGACATCACCCCCGTCATTTGCACTTTCAGGTTGGCAGACGCGCAGCCGGGTCAGCTGTGCACCTGCCAACCTGTCAATGGCCTATTGAGGCCATTTAAAAACAATTAAACCAATTAGTAGACCTACCCGTCCAACCTTAAAGTTGGCGGGCAGGTCGGGAGCGCTGGCGGCCTCCTGACAAAGCATGGAACCTCATCCATGGGCGGGATGAGGTTTCATGACTGGATTAAAAAAGTAAGATTAACTTATACTTAAAGTTATGTCCATGTCCTAACACATGTGACATTGTCACATGAGGGGACATGGATGGGAAATGAAATTTTCGAAAGAATAACTTTCTCACTCTGGGAGCCGATCTCCCTGAGGCAGCACTTAGTCTCAGGGAGATCGGAGTGGTCATGAAGCGCACTTCCGCATTTGCCACTCCCACCCCCCTCCACCCCCCGATCGCTCCGCGCGGACGTCACGCTGGGCGGGCCTTAATTGGCCCATTCACGAAAAATGGTGGTGCACACCCCCCACCCTGATCAGGGGCGTCAATCGGAGGGCTGCCCGTCCATGCCCACTCCTGGAGATCCCCCCCAACGGAGGGGAGGATTTACCCCTGGATACTGTGTTTAATTCTGGGCACTGCATCTCTAGGTCACTAAAAATACTCTCACCTTCCGCTCTATCCCCCACGGGACTTACTACCAGCACCCCAGCCAATGGGTTTCTGTGACCCAAAACTGAAGCAGTTAGCTGGGGAGTTCCATTTGGCATCTGTAGCTCTCTAGTCAGTTCCAAATGAGGCCAGGGCCTCCAAATTGCCTTTAGCCCAAAATTTATTTCTCAGCACCTGTCCATAAGGGCTTCACACATCAGAGTTGCCCATTGGAAATTTGAGCACCCATTAGCCACAGTTTTACATCCATCTGAATTGATGTTTTGAAAGATTTTGGACAGCTCGTGCTCAAATCTGTGACTGCTGCTCTGAGCAGAGAAGACACTTTTGCCTGGGCAAAGAAGGAAAACTGGACTGTCCAATGTGCCTTAAACCCATGAAGGTATTTTTTTTTTAATCAGTTATTCTGACCCAGCACCTCTCTCAATCTTTTGAGCCATTCTGGAGTCCAGTTTTACAACCATCAGCAGCTGCCTATAAGCTCATCCCCATGGGTCAATCTCCCAATTTAAATGCTGGATATTACTCTTGCCTTTCCCAGGAGTGTACAAGGGATGGGGAGGGAGTAGGGAGTTGCTGCGGGCTGGCCTGGGGGGTGGGTCTGGGGAGTGGTGTGGAGGCGGGGGTGGGGTGGTGGTGTTGCTGGCTAGGTAAGTATCTGGTCATCGTGCTACAGCCATGATGGTTGTGGGAAAGGCTTGATAGTCCAGCTGTTCTTTGCCCATCATTTTCATACATTCATATTGATCATGCAAGGTATTGCAGCCAAGCTTGATCATCTGACCCAGCACAGATCAGAGATCAAAACTTAGGTACATAGAGACAGGGATAAGCACATTGGAATATATGTGACACTTTTTAATGAAATTTCTGAAACCTCATAGATGCACCACGCCATTAACTTTTCTTGGTGCATACTCCTAATCTATAAATTTTTGATTATGATTTTATGGAAATATTTCACTGAAGCAACATAAAAGAAGTACTCTCGCTTGTGACCTTGGTCCAATTTAGACCATTAACCTTCCATTGACATCAATGATCAATTTAACTTACCTACCACACAAGGGGTGATCTGACTAGAGCAGCATACGGGTTGATCACAGATTCCCCTGCTTTGTACCCTATTGCTTTCAGTCCTTGGTTCAACATCCTACTCACTCGGCTGATTGCTGCTGCACTTGACTTGTTGAGTATCAAGTCTACTAAGATTTCTTATTTTCAACTTCATCCTAAGTTATTTCAATTTAATTCACAGTGTGCACGTGTGGCTTATTCATTGTAACTTTATATACTGTACATAGAAAAATTACAATTTGAAACACTAGACACATTCTCCAGGAGTTTCCTGTGCCAGATTTGGGAATAACAATAGTTTAATGTGGCATCAGGAATAATTATGATTGAATCAGAAATGAATTGTATTTAAATTGGCAGCTGCTGTAAGTTTGTGAACAGAGTAAAAGGTTTGCCTTGAATTAGGTGCAACATTTATAAGGTGCTATAAAGACATCTGATCATCAAGAGGCCAGTCAGATCATCTGAAAGAGTCTTAGCAAAATTGAATTGAGGCAGAATCACAAATCATGCAACAAGTTCACTAAAAGCACCTTAATAAGGATGGATTGTGATACATTGTGTACATGAAGCAATACAGATATATTATTAAATTGTTGAACAATAAAACCATAGGATATCCCTATTTTGGTATATAATCACCTCAGTAAAACAAGTTATGGTCCTACTGAAAGATCAGATGTATACACATAAAGAGGGTAGAGTGATAAGCCTATTGAGTTGAAGGATTATTGTGCATATTTTTGCAGTGATAAAGTAAAGAATTCCTTCAACTACAGCCCTAAGATCACTAAAGCAAAACCCCCTGCCTCCCTGAGATTGGAAAGAACATGAAGGCAAGTGTTACATGGAATAACTTGGCAATAAAATTTCATCCAGCCTTCATTGTTCAGCTTCAAGGGAGTGCCCTCATCTAGCTTCACCCTATTCTATACAATCAAAGCCAGAGGAACCTCCAATAATATTTTGTTACCTCAACCCCTCCCACCCTAGCATTGCCCCAGCACCACCCCTCCCTCCAATATTACCTCCGCTGTTCCCAAAGGATCTATCATTGGTGCACCTCTTCTTCATCTACATGCTATCTCTCGGAGATAACATCTGAAGACATGGCATCTGGTTTCAGACAATATCTATTTCTACAACCTCTTTCAACACCTCCACTGCCTCTGTGTTGTCAGACTGCTTGACTGACATGGAGTCCTAGATAAACCAACATTTCCACCAGTAAACTACAGAGATCAATGAAGCCATTGCCTTTGGCTCTCACCATAAACTCCATGCCCTTGTCATCAATTTGATCGCCTTTTCTGGCCCACTGTTTCGGGTTTCACCAGACAGTTCATAACATCATATGAGTCTGTATCACCTCCACCACAAAGGCACATCTCAATAATATCTCACATCTCTGCCCATCTAAGCCCATATACTGCTGAAACCTTGTTATATCTTTGTCAACTCCAGACTCATTTATTCCAATGCTCATCAGGCCAGGCTCCATCAGCAAATGTCAACTTATTTGCTGCCCGTATCCTAACTCCCCTAGCTCATTTGTGTTTTCTGTTCCCCCAATTAAAAAATCCCATGTTCATGTTCAAATGCTTCCGTGGTCTTGTCCCTTCTTTTATCTCTTTGACCTCCTCTGGCCCTATAAGCCTCCAGTAACTGTCTTCCTCCAATGCTGGCCTCTTTTAAACCCCTTGCAGCCAGGATCAGCTTCTACAGATTACTACTGGAGAGCAGTTGTCAGTGCACACTTAAGAAACACTGTCATCCTGGGTCAGAAGGAAAATACCAGTGAAGTTACTCCTCATGGCTATTTTATCATATTCAGCTTCTCCAGGGATTCCCACAGACCTTTCAATCTACAGGAATCCCAGCACAGGCCCACGTTTCTTCTAGTTGCTTTCCAATGGGTCAATACGGCAGGAAAATAAGATAGGAGAATAGCAACATCCCTTCTCACCTCATTAAAGTACTAATGGTGGGCATAATCCAGTCGAATGCTGTTGTCTTCCAAAGCTGAGACCTCTACCACCTAGAAGGACAAGGGCAGCAGACCCATGGGAACACAACCCCCTGCAAGTTCTCTTCTAAGCCACGCACCATCCTGACTTGGAAATATATCGCCATTCCATCACTGTCACTGGGTCAAAATCCTGGAACTCCCTCCCTAGCAGCACTGTGGGTATAGCTACACCACATGGATTGCAGCGGTTCAAGAAGGCAGCTCGCCACCACCTTCTCAAGGGCAAATAGGAATGGGCAATAATTACTGACCGAGTCAGCAATGCCCACATCCCATGATTTTTTTAAAAAATGTTAGCCATATTTGGCTAACTGGGAGTCCCAATTGCATTTATGATTTGAAAATAAATAATACTTGATAGATTTATGTTAGACATGTAATCTCAGTGCTCTTATTAACAGACAAATGCATGGTTACTTTAACTTTTCTGTGAATTTGTTGCTAAAAGTATGCTGGTGTTGTTTCATCATTGCAAGTGCTTGGTTATCGAATGGTGCTAAATAGTCGTCAAGTAAATACATACACATTAATTGCATCTACCTGTATTATAAGAGTATATTTAATTTTCTATCAAAATTAATTAATGTAACATGAGGGGACTAAGACTTCACACACACACATATTTATATATATATATATATATATATATAATATCTCCTCTAATGCCTCTAATGGCTATTTCTAAAATTTTAAGGCTGAGTCTATATCTGTCTGTGACCCGGAAACAAAAGACATGACCTGGCACTTTCAGGGAAACTGACACATTGTTTACTCTGTGGAGCCACTAATGACCTTTTGTGGGCCAAATTCAAAGAGTGCTATATAAAGCATTATAACCCAGCCTGGCCAAAAGGGGTCTGCTAATCTGCTAAGGCAAAGGGCCCCACAACCTTCCTTTCAATTCTTAATGGTTGAGACATTTAACAATCTCAGGGACCCAGACAAGGGATATACATCCTTTGTCAAAGTCAGTGTGGAGAGGCGGGAGTCATGTGACATGGATGTCTGGCTTGTGGAATCAATAATATTGCTTTGCCGAACTAAAAAGCTCAGCCTGCTGTTTACCACCTAACTGGCAGCCTCACAGAAAAGGACCTTTGCCCAGTTTGAACACCTGGCCCCATCTACACTTCTTCTGCTGGATATTCTGTACCATCACCTAAAAGACTGATTTACCTCTGCGTGCCTATTTCATTACGTGAAGTCAACACCACCGGAAAACTGAATTATGCAGCATCGGTTTTTAACCCACCAACCTCTGTGAAAGAATACCCCATTAGACATTGATTCTGGACTCTGAAACCCATGTGAAACAATACTTATTTTCTCTGTGGTCCCTGCACTGTAAATCTTTCTTTTCTCTGTTACCCCTCTTTACTGCCTGAGTGTGGAGGCAATGTTGCAACTCTCATTTCGTGTTCTGAGTATGTGCCAATAAACTAACCCTTTGACTTCACTGTATCTTGGATTTGCTGTGGGGTTACTAATTGAAGATTGGTTCACACCAAAAGCGAGAGGGTGGGAAACAAATCAAAAACACCTTTCGGTGTTTACGGATGAGTGGTGAAAGGAGAAATTAGTGTTGCGTAAATTAACCCACCTCTTGTCTATAACGGTAGCAAAAATGATATCACCTGTGGCTAACCAGCAGCATTAGACAACGCTAATCCAGTATCAATGTAGCCTAGCTATGCCCTTTGAGAACACCCCAGGAAACTCTTTGCCTAAGAGCCCCCTTTCTTTCTTTATTTTTACTGTGCCAAGTGAGTTCCAATTTGTCAGACACAGTGAAAAGAAAACACGTATAATTCACAATTATATATTCCAGCCATTTTATGACGTAATTTTTAATTAAATTCAATATTAGCCTATGAAATTTCTATGCAATAAGAATTTTTAAAATTCCGAAATGGAACAATTCTCTAATAAAATGAACCTTTCATTGTTATTTCCTCTTTATGAGGGAATATGTCACTTTCCTTTTTTTAAGCTCCTCTTGCCTGACATCTCTGCATCCAAGAGGATGGAAGCACCATCTGTTTCCACGGCAGTCGCTGCTAGAAAGTATTTTTTTAATTCATTCCTGGGATGTGGGCATCACTGGCTGGGCCAGCATTTATTGCCCATCCCTAATTACCCTTGAGAAGGTGGTGGTGAGCTGCCTTCTTGAACCGCTGCATTCCATGTGATGTAGGGATAACCACAGAGCTGTTAGGCAGGGAGTTCTCTAGGATTTTGACTCAGCGACAGTGAAGGAACGGCGATATATTTCCAAGTCAGGATGGTGAGTGACTTGGAGGGGAACATGCAGGTGGTGGTGTTCCCATCTATCTGCTGCTCTTGTCCTTCTAGATGGTAGTGGTCATGGGTTTGGAAGGTGCTGTCGAAGGAGCCTCGGTGAATTCCTGCAGTGCATCTTGTGGATGGTACGCACTGCTGCTAATGTGCATTGACAGTGGAGGGAGTGAATGTTTGTGGCTGTGGTACCAAGCAAGCAGGCTGTTTTGTCCTGGATGGTGTCAAGTTTCTTGAGTGTTGTAGGAGCTGTATTCATCCAGGCAAGTGGGGATATTCCATCACACTCCTGACTTGTACCTTGTAGATGGTGGACAGGCTTTGGGGAGTCAGGAAGCAGGTTACTTGTCGCAGGATTCCTAGCCTCTGACCTCCTTTTGTAGCCACAGTATTTATATGGCTAGTCCAGTTCAGTTTCTGGTCAATGGTAACCCCCCCCAGAAGGTTGATAGTGGGGGATTCAGTGATGGTAATGCAACTGAACATCAAGGGGTGATGGTTGGATTCTCTCTTGCTGAAGATGGTCATTGCCCGGCACTTGTGTGGCGCGAATGTTAGTTGCCACTTGTCAGCCCAAGCCTGGATATTGTTCAGGTCTTGCTGCATTTGGACATGGACTGCTTCAGCATCTGAGCAATCGCAAATGGTGCTGAACATCATTCAATCATCAGTGAACATCCCCACTTCTGACCTTATGATGGAAGGAAAGTCATTGATGAAGCAGCTGAAGATGTTTGGGCCCAGGGCACTACACTGAGGAACTCCTGCGGTGATGTCATGGAGCTGAGATGACTCACATCCATCTTCCTTTGTGCTAGGTATGACTCCAAACAGCAGAGAATTTTCCCCCTGATTCCCATTGACTCCAGTTTTGCTAGGGCTCCTTGATGCCACACTCTGTCAAATGCAGCCTTGATGTCAAGGGCAGTCACTCTCACCTCACCTCGGGAGTTCAGCTCTTTTGTCCTTGTTTGAACAAAGGCTGTAATGGGGTCAGGAGCTGAGTGACCCTGGCGGAACCCAAACTGGATGCCATTGAGCAGGTTATTGCTAAGCAAGTGTCATTTGATAGCACTTTTGATGACCCCTTCCATCACTTTACTGATGATGGAGAGTAGACTGTTGCAGCGGTAATTGGCCGGTTTGGATTTGTCCTGCTTTTTGTGTACAGGACATACCTGGGCAATTTTCCATATAGCCAGGTAGATACCAGTGTTGTAGCTGTACTGGAACAGCTTGGCTAGGGGCGGAGCAAGTTCTGGAGCACAAGTCTTCAGTACTAATGTCGGAATTTGGCAGGGCCCATAACCTTTGCAGTATCTAGTGCCTTCAGCTGTTTCTTGATATCAGGCGGAGTGAATTGAACTGGCTGAAGACTGGCATCTGTGATGCTGGGGACCTCCGGAGGAGGCTGAGATGGATCATCCACTTGGCACTTCTGGCTGAAGATTGTAGCGAATGCTTCAGCCTTATCTTTTGCACTAATGTGCTGGGCTCTTCCATCATTGAGGATGGGGATATTTGTGGAGCCTCCTCCAGTGAGTTGTTTAATTGTCCACCACCATTCACAACTGAATGCGGCAGGACTGCAGAGCTTAGATCTGATCTATTGGTTGTGGGATCTCTTAGCTCTGTCTATCACTTGCTGCTTATGCTGTTTGGCACACAAGTAGTCCTGTGTTATAGTTTCAGCAGGTTGATACCTCATTTTTAGGTATGCCTGGTGCTGCTCCTGGCATGCCCTCCTGCACTCTTCAAACTCATCAAAGTGCCCTAAATATTACTCTACTCTCAATTTCCCAGCAAACCACATCAGATCAGAATTAGGCTATTTTAATATATTTTAACACTTGCTTGTTAAGCAGCCTAGAAAAAGGGGTAGATCACAACATTCCCCACAGGTCAGAAATACCAACCAAATGACCTATCCCCTGTGTCATTCCACAGCACACACCCAGCACCCACAAACATGGCAGCCTACAGGTGCAGGAGGAATATAGCCCCTAGGGCCTTATGACATGCTGCACCAGCCCTGAACATTAGGAGTGGCAATGTGGATATTTAAACCTCATTCCATCATGCAGACCTCCAAAATTTCCCTCGGGAACACGTAAAATCTTAAGACAGTCTTTACATCCATTAGGAAATTCTCACCCTGTTAATTAAAACATTGAGGCAGAGCTTGGGGATAGTCATTAGTTTAGAAGATTTGAAGTAGCCACACTCTGGAGGCATGAGGAAACTGGTGAATGGAACATTCTCTGATGGAAATGTTAACCAAGCAATTATAAAGCTCAACTATGATAAAAAATCACTAAAGTGGAACATATTAACAGGTTTGTTCAGTGATGTGGAGATTTTGCTTTAACAGCATCCAAATACTGGCATTTTACATGACAAATAAGCCTCTTTGAATGTGATTAAAACTTGATATACATTTTCATCATACATTCATGAGAAGAACTTCTTGTAACCTATTACACAGGGTGCCAAATTACACCATCAGAAGTTAGCTTCCTCTAAGTCAACTGTAATGATGGTTCCAGAACAGCTTTCAAAACTGATTCTGCAATAGGCCAATACTTTTATATATGAGTTAAACTGACTATAAATTACAATTGCTGAGATCCTGAATGAATAATTTACACATTTCATGACATTCATCTATTTACAATTTTACCACATAGAAGTATTAACTTCCTTAAGATGAATGGATTTGAACTTCACCAATCTGGTGAAAAGCCCGATCTTCTGGTGTCAGAACTGTACCAGGTTGCCATGTTGCAATGTTTTTGTTATTATAAGCTATTCTCATTTATAAATGTGCATAATTAAATCTAAACTGCTACAATTTTTGCTGCCTTTTAAGATTCTCCAGCAAATTCCTTGTGTGAAAATGTTATCTCTAGGGAATCCTTGGCTGGGATTTTCCGTGCCCGTCAGCGTCGGGCATGTTCGATGGCATGAGCGGATAATACGGCATGATAAGTTTCACGATGGCATGAAACCAGTTTGTGATTGTCCGCTCAGCCCGCCAATGGCGGGCCGCATTTCCCACCATTGGACGTCGGGAACCTCATTGTAATACATCAGCATATGATTATTAGGCCAGCCCGCCAGACTCATCCCCCCCCCCAACCCAGCATCCCCCCCAGCCGGATCGTCCACCCACATCGGCGGGAAAACATGCTGATGTGTTTCACAACAGCATATATAAGGCGTGCACTTGGCGGGCTGCTCTTCGCTCGGGACTTCAAGGTTTGTCTATCAACCTTACTTCGGTCAGCACTCGCAGTCATCAGTGCCAGGCTTCACAGACAGCACCATATCGCTTTTAATGGGAGCTCACGGGTCGGTCTCTACCTACCAGATCAGCCATATGTGGGTGGCTTTTCAATGGCTGCAGGGGAAGAGGGAAAAAGAGGCCTCAGGCAAGGGAAGAGACTGCAGGAGGAGAGCTGTACTGCGGAAGGAGGGTAACCCAGGGTGGTGTGTGGGGGCACATGTTGATCTGTGCAAGTGGCCTCAAGATGGTGAGGGCTGAGAAAGCAGTCTCCAGAGGAGGTGAGGCCAGATAGACATGTGAGGCTATGTGTGTGAGAATAAGTGGTGATGTCCCTTGAGCTGGCAGTGAGTGAGATGCCAGTGAATGTGTGATGGGCTTGAGTGTGTGAGTTTAGAGTAATGAGATGGTTTCCATGCCCTGGCTGCACGGATTAGATCATTCATCCTCTTTCTGCACTGGATGGCAATGTTCAAGAAGGCAGCTCACCATCACCTTCTCAAGGGCAACTAGGGATGGGCAACAAATGCTAGCCCAGCCAGCGAAGCCCACATCCCATGAATAAATTTTTTAAAAAGGACAAAGTTGCCCACTTGATTGGCACCCCTTCCTTTCTTTCCTAACTCCCTAAAATCTGCTTTCAGAACCTTATCCCTCTTCCTACGTATGTCACTGGTACCAACGTGGACCACAACCTCTGGCCGTTCACCCTCCTCCAGAAGAATATCCTGTAAATATTTTGTGTTAGCACAACGAAACCAAGAATATCATAGTAATCACTGGACACTCAGAAAATCATAATACAATCAGGGAGAGTCAATGAGGTTTTGTGAATGAGAAAATATGTTTGATTAATTTATTACAGTTCTTTGAGGAAGTAACAAGCAAAGTAGATAAGGGGGAATCTGTGAATGTGTTGTTCTCGGATTTCTAAAAGACATTAGATAAGGTGTAAGGTGTTGGCACCGAGAGAGGATTGGTTAGCTAACTGGAAGCAGAGAGTAGGGATAACTGGGTCATTTTCGGGTTGGTAAGCCGTACCTTTTTTTTCATATTTATTCATGGAATGTGGGCATCACTGTCTAGGTCAGCATTTAAAGCCTATCCCTAATTGCCCTTGTTCAGAGGGCATTTAAGAGTCAATCACATAGCTGCAGGTCTGGAGTCATATGTAGGCCAGGCCAGGTGAGGGCAGCAGATTTCCTTCCCTAAAGTACATTGGGGAACCAGATGGGTTTTTATGACCATCGGCACTGGTTTTGTGGTCATCAGCAGACTTTTAATTCCAGATTTTTATTAAATTCAAATTTCACCATCTGCTGTGGTGGGATTCAAACCCAGGTCCCCAGGACATTATCCTGGGTCTCTGGAATACTAGCCCAGTCACAATACCACTGTTCCACCTCCTCCCCCAGCCACTAGAATGCCAAAGGGATCAATGCTGGAGCCTCAACTAAGTACAATCTAACTCAATGACTTGGATGAAGGGACCAAATATATGGTTGCTAAATTTGCTGTTGACACAAAGACAAATAGTAAAGTAAGTTGTCAAGAGGACATGAAGAGTCCACAAAGGGATTTAGATAGGTTAAGTGAGTGGGAAAAAATTTAGCAGATGGGAGTGTGATGTGGGAAAATGTGAACTTTGGCATGAAGAATAGAAAATCAATATATTATTTAAATGGAGAGACTGCAAAGCTCTACGATCCAGAGGGATCTGGGTATCCTGTTACTTGAATCACAAAAAGTTAGTGTGCAGGTATAGCACACCTTGGGAAGGTAAATGAAATGTTGGCATTTGTTGCAAGGGGAATCAAGTATAAAAGTAGGGAAGTGATGCTACAGCTTTACAGGGCCTTTGTTAGAGCACATCTCAAGTGCCTGTGTACAATTTTGATTTCCTCCCTTAAGAATGGATAGAATTGCCTTAGGAGCTGTTCAGAGAAGGTTCACCTGACTCATTCCTGGAATGAAGGGGTTGTCTTATGAGAAAAGGTTGAGCAGGTCGGACTTATAACATTTGGAATTTAGAAGAATGAGAGGTGAACTTATTGAAACATATAAGATCCTGAGGGGACTTGACAGGATGAAAGTCTCCCCTTGTGAGGAAGTCTAGAAGTAGAGGACACAGTTTTGAAATTAATTGTCTCCCATTTAATACTGAGATGAGGATTTTTTTTCTCTGAAGGCCGTTAGCCTATGGAATTCTCTTCCCTGTAGAGCAGCTGTGGCTGAGTCATTGACTATGGTCAAGGCTGAGTTAGATAGATTTTTGATTGACAAGGGAGTCATTGGCTACAGGGGCTAGATATGAAAGTGGAGTTGAGGCCACAGTCAGATCAACCATGATCTTATCAAATGGTGAAACAGGCTTGAGGGGGCCAAAAGGCTTACATCTGCTCCAATTTTTGTGTTCTTGTGAAAATAATGCATAAACCTTTAGGGGTCCAGGTGAAGCCCGAGGTCTAGCCCATGAAGGTGGGCCCCATATCTGTTGTTGGACAGGCTAGTGTACCTGGACACATTCAGAGTACCAGGTAATGGAGTAGGAATCTCCTGGCCTGGGAGTCTCCACTTATAGCCATGGTCCCGTTTACACTACTGACCTTGTGTGATGCAAGAGAAGGTTGGTAAGTGGATATGCCAGGACCTAGAGAAGTTTGCAGCTCTCCTCCCAGACACCCACTGGATTTAGAACAGGAGTGCACTGACATTTCAGCCCTGGTTGTCTGAAATGGAAAAAATTGTATTCTTCGCCCAAAAATATTTGGAGCCCATTTTATACACATTTTATCCCACTTTCATTCTTCCCTTTTCCCCTCCTGCTCAATGTCCGTGCTTTGTTATCTTTGTTTCTGTACGATTGTTGCAGAAATGCAAATTGCTATTCATAAATGCCTTTCAGACTTTGAACACAGTACTGCAAAAGTAAATAATAACTTAATTATATTTGCAAAGTTCATGCAACTTAAATGGTGTTTCCATTATGGTGAAGTCATGTTAACTTCACTCACTACTTCCAATCTAAATTTTTCTCATATGTTTGGAAGTGGCTGTGAAAAGGAAACACACTGCTATATGGTGAACTACAATTGGAATAGCAATCTGGTATTAAGTACAGTGAATATCAAGTCCAAAATCAGAAATAATAAATAATCATAAAACAATACAGCTTGGCTCTAGGCAGAATCTTGTGAGCCTGTGACATAAATGCTTTGCTTCCTCTAATGTGAAATAGTGTCAAGTAAACAGTCTGTTTAATGTCATCCAAGAACTAGGGGGTAGAATTTCGCTCTGTTCAGTTTACAGGCAGCTGGCTGGCTGCCCATTTATGCCAACAGAAGCCAAGATCGGGATAGCCAGCCGACACCAGGCTTCCATGATATGGGGCAGCCAGGCCTGGCTAAAGGGAGGTTGAGAGAAGGTCTATTTCTGGGAGGGGGAGAGTGGGAAGGGAGCATTCCTGTTTCTTTTCGTCCCATAAATATAAATAACCACTTATCTATGGGCTATGTATTACGTATCTATGTGTTATAATCCTAGCCCCTTTTTGGGATAATTCCGGATCAGATGTACTTCTCGGATGATCACTCTCACTTAAGGTTGAGAAAGACAGGCCTCACAGACACTTAAATGGGTCTGAAAAACTGATCTAACTCTCCCTGCCAACAGAGACAATTGACACCCTCCAGAGAGCCTTTTTTAACAAGTTTTAGCTAGATTATAACAGCCTGGATATTATAAGGGTCTGAACGCCTCTCCTCAACAATGTACCTCTCCACTGAAGATTGTACAGAGATGGGTTTTCAAGTTTAGATCCAGAAGAGTATGTGAGACAATATATTTTCTAAGTTATATAAAGGTTTATTAAAGTACCAAACATGCAATTCACTTTTGATGGTAATTCAATCGCAATATTAACAGTTCTAGGAAAAGCAAAGTACAATCTTGTTTCTAGTAGAGAATCCAGATCTCATTAACTTTACAGAGAGATATTTAAGATATCTACCAATATTTAAAGTAGGATTTACCTTAAATCCCCGAGTAGAAAGCTACCAAGTCTAGCAAGGACATCTCTTTCCCAATTAAGGGGGAAAATATCATTATTACATTGTAGCAGCATACTTTTACCTGAAAGGCTGGAGTGAATCCAATAAAACTAAAAATCCTACTGTGTACTTACAATATTTATACAGTAAAAGAGCTAAAACAGCAGGAAGCCTGCTCAGCATGCATACTGGTCAACATCCTTGTTCTCATCAATATCCTTCAAACAAACAAGATACTGAGGGGCGCAGATAGTGATCACTTCCTTGCAATACCAAGTTTCCAAAATTCAGTTAATAAGTTATTTAGGGTCATCCTTAATGTTATCCATTGTTAGATTGTAGTGTCTTACAAGTTATCAATGCCTTGCTGAGGTGATGTAAAGGCCACGCTCCTGTTTGTTAAAACTACCTTGTGTTAAAGGATATGTCACAAGATATTGTTGTACAATTCTATCCTTGCATGTTTACAAACTTTTTAAACCTTTTCTGTTGGTCCAGCAGAGGAACCCTGCTTTTAATTTAAACTCCCTACTTCATAGGAGAATCGCTCTTTTTAAACTTATAACTCCTTATTTATAGCTCGGTTCTCTTCTAACTTGGTATTTATAGCTGCGTTCCTTCACAGATCCTCAGCTGATAGTTAGTCAGAAAGTTATGAGTATCATAACTTGGGTGGATCAGCCGAAGGCTGTCCTACAATGCCTGCTGATTTCAAATGAGGAAAAATAAAAAGAAAACTTTAGAGAGAAAAAAAAAGTAAAGCCCACCCAATATAAATTTAGCATGTTTTCAAGCCAGGTTTCTTTTCCTCAAAAATGTGCCAAATAGTTTACTGCACAGAAATGAATGAGCTAGAAATGAGGCTTCACACTTTATATCAAGAGATGCAGCTTCTGTAAATAGACAAATGACACTAAGTTGGTTAGAGATCCTATTCATGGGTAATGGCTCCATCATCAGTAGCCGCAACAGAAGAAACTGCATTCGTTACCCATTGAGGTTAATGCTACCACTGCTCCACTGCCACCTCTTTCATCCTCCACATTCCTGTACAAGTGTTTATCTGTCCTGGCCTCCACATGCTTACTATCTGCTTCCTCTGATGTATATAGCTCAGGGCCAGTGCAAGAGTATTAGGCACCCTGGGCAAGCCTTCAGCCTTGGGTGCCACCCCACCACCATCCCACCACGTCCCACAATCGAAAATGAATATTGTGCATTAGTATGAATAAAACTTCTGCATTTACATGATAATAGGAAATATTATGATACTGATTGTGTATTCTCATTATTCTACACTTTTCACAGGGTATGTACTTGAAGAAATGCACATTATAATGTATAATATGGCTCACATTATGTAATATTATGTGTTCCTGCAACAGTTACTAGATGAATTTATGCATGTTATACACAATCAATAATAATTATGATATAGAGTGGGCTATATTAAGTTACATTCTTTGTTATTATTTATTGGTTTGCAGTTTTGGAATAGTCATGTAGATGTTCAAATTTGTAAAACTAACATAAACAGAATGAGGATTATAATATGAAATTTTGGGAAGGACTGCAATGTAAATACATGGAAATTTATATGTATGTCAGTATATGTGGATGTATGTCAATAGATCTAGACCTTTCATTCCCACTGCTGAAGCTTGTTTGCTTAATTGTGCAGTTTCATGAATAGTTCATTCCACTTTTGCTGCCCCTCCAAATTTTGCCACTCTAGGTGACTGCCTAGTTTGCCAAGTAGTTGCAACGGCTCTGATGGAGCTAGCTGGTGCTTTCAACAACTGGTGTGAATGACACAAGTGTTATGGGATGCTATTTGCTTCTGCATTTCTTGGAGTGCTGACTGGGTCTAGCAGAAAACCTCCAAAAAATATAATTGGGTGGGAAAGACATTTTCAAGTCATCCTTGCAAAGTGATATACTGCGGCCTAGAAACTCATCCGTACAACAATCAGGGCCATGGAGAGAAATCAGGGGCCCTGGTACTTCTCCTGTTTCCAGGCCCCTTATTCCAATACCAGCACCCCACCCTTCCCCTTTAAACCACCCCCCCTTCCCAATCATGCATGATATTTTTTCCGCTTTCAAAATTTACCAATCAAATCACCAACAATCATAGAAGGATCCTAGTAAAATGATCATGTCTATTGTTGGCATCTGGTTACAAATATCATCTGATATATATGCAGCATGGGTAATTAGTATTAAGAGCAACAACAAAATAATGCAGTGTTAGTTTGTGCGCACTCTATTGGTGAGTCCGCCACAACTATTAAACAAACCATAGAGTACAAATTTTACTTTAACAGCATCATGGAATATTGTTAATTTGATGGAAAGATATCCCAATAGTTATTGATAACACTGTGCAGATAATAACGCTGGTTTTGGTGACTGCCTCAGCCCTTATTAACATGTTCTGCACATTGCACCATATGGACATGGTGACAGTAAATTCATATTTGGGGGAAAGATTCAATACCTGCAATGCAGATAAACTGCACAAGATCTTTTCCATTTTGTAGAAGAAGTAGAAGACTTTCTCCTGCCTTGGTGCATGATATTATTCAATATAATTTTTCATACAAGAAATGTAATTGTATTCTACTTTATCAGTAATCTCATAGGGTATAGAGATAAAATGATTCCTGAGTAACAAAGTGGAAAGATTGAACAATGTAAGTCTTCACTGTCAGTGAGAAGCATTGGAGTACTCAGGTGTATCTGTGGAACACAACTTTTAAGAGGCCAGAGGACAAAGACTGAATGGTTCACAATTTTTGATCAACAAGCCTGAAGACTCTGATTGCTGCTTCTCACAACAATACATTTTTAATGTTCTGATGAAGAGTCATACGGACTTGAAACATTAACTGTGTTCCTCTCCGCAGATGCTGTCAGACCTGCTGAGTTTTCCAGTTATTTTTGTTTTTGAATACATTTTAATGTCTACTATGCAACACAACTTTATCGCAATATATCAATGCCTCAAAGCAGGTAAGCAGACAAAAGGGCAACATTGAAGCCAATGGAAAAGATGTTTGAGAATCATGTGCAATGTAAAGCAGGTTACTGATTCACTATGAATCCTTTATGCACTCCTGTCTTAGCAATTGCACTCGACAAAGCCTGCTCAGTAAACTTTCATTAGCAACAAAATAAACAGAACTCCAACCATGATCCCACCCTCTGTTCGCAAGATAATTTTGAATTACAAAGGCCATCTAGCCCAACTCATCTCATCCATCCAAATGATATAGGACATACAAACATGCGTATTAGGGGCAGGAGTAAGCCATTCAGTGCAGAAATCCCCTGTGGCTGTCCCCCTCTCTAACAGTTATACCGTTTTGGATACTGTTGGGGGGATGGCCTATCAGGGGAAAACAACAGCAGTAACCAGAGCAGTGGCACCATGGCTGGCTCTGTTGTTCAGCAGGGGGGGTCAAAGCACAGAAGAGCAATTGTCATAGGGGACTCTATAGTCAGGGGCTCAGATAGGCGCTTCTGTGGTCGTGAAAGAGACACCAGGATGGTATGTTGCCTCCCTGGTGCCAGGGTCCAGGATGTCTCTGATCGGGTACGGGACATTCTGAAGGGGGAGGGAAAACTGCCAGAGGTTGTGGTACACATTGGTACTAACGACATAGGCAGGAAGAGTGAAGAGGTCCTGCAGCGGGAGTTCAGGGAGTTAGGCAGAAAGTTAAAAAACAGGACCTCTAGGGTTGTAATCTCAGGATTACTCCCTGTGCCACATGCCAATGAGGCTAGAAATAGGAAGATAGTGCAGCTGAACACGTGGCTGAACAGATGGTGTAGGAGGGAGGGATTCTAATATCTGAATCATTGGGATCTCTTCCGGGGCAGGTGGGACTTGTGCAAGAAGGACGGGTTGCATCTAAACTGGAGGGACACCAATATCCTGGCTGCGAGGTTTGCTAGTGTCACTCGGGAGGATTTAAACTAGTATGGCAGGGGGGTGGGAACCAGAGCAATAGGTCAGCAGGTGAAATAAATGACTGGGAGCTAGTGAATATGGCCAGTAGGACTAAGAGGAAGAGCAGGCAGGGAGAAATTACTGAACACAGTGGGACTTGGGGTCTGAAAAGCAATTGTTACAAGGCAAGAAGTATAACAGGCAAGGCAGATGAGCTTAGAGCTTGGATTAGTACTTGGGATTACGATGTTATTGCTATTACAGAGACTTGATTGAAGGATGGACAGGATTGGCAGATAAACATTCCAGGATTTAGATGTTTCAGGCAGGATAGAGAGGGATGTAGAAGAGGTGGGGAGTTGCATTGCTGGTTAAGGAGAATATCATAGCTGTACGACAGGAGGACACCTCGGAGGGCTCATGCAGCGAGGCAATATGGGTAGAGCTCCGGAATAGGAAGGGTGCAGTCACAATGTTGGGGGTTTACTATAGGCCTCCCAATTGCCTGCGGGAGATTGAGGAACAGTTATGTAGGCAGATTTTGGAAAGATGCAAAAGCAATAGAGTTGTGTTGGGTGATTTTAACTTTCCCTATATTGACTGGGAATCACTTAATGCTAGGGGCTTGGATCGTGCTGAATTTGTAAGGTGCATCCAGGAGGACTTCCTGAGACAATAGTAGTAGATAGTCCAACTAGGGAAGGGTCAATACTGGACCTGGTATTAGGGAATGAACCCGGCCAGTTGGTCGAAGTTTCAGTAGGGAAGCATTTCGGGGAAAATGGCCATAATTCAGTAAGTTTCAAGGTACTGGTGGATAAGGATAACAAGAATCCTCAGGTTAAGGTGCTTAATTGGGGGAAGGCTAATTATAACAATATTAGGCAGGAACTGAGGAATCTAGACTGGAGGCGGATGTTTGAGGGCAAATCAACAACTGACATGTGGGGGGCTTTCAAACATCAGTTGATAAGAATTCAGGACCGGCATGTTCCTGCTAGGATGAAGGATAAGTATGGCAAGTTTCAGGAACCTTGGATAACGAAGGATATTGTGAGATTAGTCAAAAAGGAAAAGGAAGCATTCGTAAGGGCTAGAAGGCTGGGAACAGATGAAGCCCGTGGAGAATATAAAGAAAGTAGGAAGAAACTTCAGCAAGGAGTCAGGAGGGCTAAAAGGGGGCATGAAAAGTCATTGGCAACCAAGATTAAGGAAAATTCCAAGGCCTTTTATACATATGTAAAAAGCAAGCGGGTAGCCGGGGAAAGGGTAGGCCCACTCAGGGACAGAGGTGGGAATCTGTGTGTGGAGCCAGAAGAAATGGGAGAGATACTAAATGAATACTTCTCATCAGTATTCACCAAAGAGAAGGACTTAGCGGTCGATTTGTCTAGGGAAGAGTGTGTAGATAGCCTGGATCATGTTGAGATCAAAAAAGAGGAGGTGTTAGGCGTCTTGAAGAATATTAAGGTGGATAAGTCCCCAGGGCCAGATGGGATCTACCCCAGAGTACTGAGGGAGGCAAGGGAGGAGATTGCTGGGGCCTTGACAGAAATCTTTGTATCCTCACTGGCTACGGGTGAGGTCCCAGAGGACTGGAGAATGGCCAATGTTGTTCCATTGTTTAAGAAGGGTAGCAGGGATAATCCAGGAAATTACAGGCCGGTGAGCCTTACGTCAGTGGTAGTGAAATTATTGGAGAAGATTCTTCGTGACAGGATTTACTGCCATTTGGAAGCAAATGGGTGTATTAGTGAGAGGCAGCATGGTTTTGTGAAGGGGAGGTCGTGTCTCACTAACTTGATCGAGTTTTTCAAGGAAGTGGCAAAGATGATCGACGATGGAAGGGCAGTGGATGTTATCTACATGGATTTCAGTAAGGCCTTTGACAAGGTCCCTCATGGCAGACTGGTACAGAAGGTAAAGTCGCACGGGATCAGAGGTGAGCTGGCAAGATGGATACAGAATTGGCTTGTTCATAGAAGACAGAGGGTAGCAGTGGAAGGGTGTTTTTCTGAATGGAGAGCTGTGACTAGTGGTGTTCCACAGGGATCAGTGCTGGGGCCTTTGCTGTTTGTAGTTTACGTAAATGATTTGGAGGAAAATGTAACTGGGCTAATTAGTAAGTTTGCAGACGACACTAAGGTTGGAGGAGTTACAGATAGTGAAGAGGATTGTCAAAGGATACAACAGGATATAGATCGGTTGGAGACTTGGGCGGAGAAATGGCAGATGGAGTTTAATCCGGACAATTGCGAGGTAATGCATTTTGGAAGGTCTAATACAGGTAGGAATTATACAGTAAATGGCAGAACCCTGAAGTGCATCGACGGGCAGAAGGATCTGGGTGTACAGGTCCACAGGTCGCTGAAAGTGGCAACGCTAATGGATAAGGTAGTCAGGAAGGCATATGGCATGCTTGCCTTCATTGGCAGGGGTATTGAGTATAAAAGCTGGGAAGTCATGCTGCAGCTGTATAGAACCTTAGTTAGGCCACGCTTGGAATATTGTGTGCAATTCTGGTCACCACATTACCAGAAGGATATGGAGGCGTTGGAGAGGGTGTAGAGGAGGTTTACCGGGATGCTGCCTGGTCTGGAGGTTATTAGCTATGAGGAAAGGTTGGGGAAACTCGGATTGTTCTCACTAGAGCGACGGAGATTGAGGGGCAACTTGATAGAAGTTTACAAAATTATGAGTGGCATGGACAGAGTAGATAGAAGCTTTTTCCCAGGGTGGAAGAGTCAATTATGAGGGAACATAGATTTAAGGTGAGAGGAGAAAACTTTAGAGGAGATGTGCGGGGCAAGTTTTTTACGCAGAGGGTAGTGAATGTCTGGAATTTGCTGCCAGAGGAGGTGGTGGAAGCAGGTACGATAGTGATGTTTAAGAGGCAGCTTGACAAATACATGAATAGGATGGGAATAGAGGGATATGGACCCCGGAAGTGCAAAATGTTTTAGTTTGACAGGCAATATGATCGGCGCAGGCTTGGAGGGCCGAAGGGGCTGTTCCTGCTGTACTTTTCTTTGTTCTTGTTCCTTGTTCTTGAACCTGCTCTGCCATTTGATAACATAGCCTACGTAATACCAGTGACAACAACTCAAAAATACTTAATTGGCTGCAAAGCAATTTGTAACATTGTGAAAGGGTGCGGTATAAATGTTTTTCTTTCATTGTATTTGCATGCAGCAGGCAGATTTACTGTAGCAATGGTGAAATTGGAGGCCCAATTTTGATTCACTAAGGACAATTAATCACAGAACAATCAACTGATGTTAGGAAGTGGCTACAAAGAAATCACTACATTTACAAAACAATTCAATTCTGTAGCTAATACAACCTTACCTTTCTGGCTTCTCTGGTGCCAACCCACAATATATCAAAAATGCCATTTGTTCCTTTTACGCTAATGACACTATCCTCAGGGTTTGTCAATCAGACACCTCCCAGCAACTCAGGAAAATAATGATACAAAGCACACACATTCAGTACATGGGATGTGGGCATCACAGGCTAGGCCAGCATTAATTGCCCATCCCTAATTGCCTTGTTCAGAGGCTATTTAAGATTCATTCACTTTATTGTGGGACTGGAGTCACATGTAGGCCACACCAGGAAAGATGGCAGATTTCCTTCCCTAAAGGACATTAGTGATCCAGATGGGTTTTTACAACAATTGGCAATGGTTTCGTGATCATCATGTTTTTTTAATTCCAGGTTTTTATTGAATTCAAATTTCACCATCTGCCATGGTGGGATTCAAACCCTGGTCCCCAGAGTATTACACTGGGTCTCTGGAATACTAGCCCAGTGACAATACCACTATGCCACTGCCTCAACAAAAACCAGATTGATTCCCCTTCCCCCAGATACAAATTGTGTTGTACATTTTGAATTTGCAGCCTATCTAGGATGGAGTAAAGATTTTTAAAATATTTCTTTATGCAATTTCCCAATGAAAAATAGGGATTTCATTCCCAGACTTTGTAAGAGTAATAAAATGAGCAATAGTAAGTCAATGCCCTATTTTGCATCAATCTTGGTTTTTAGTTTCTTACATTTATTTTGATGAAACCCAAGATTCTAAAGCCTTTGGTACATCAACACAGCATGTCATCAGAATTGTGTCTAATTTAGGGCATAATGCTATTCATATGTTGGTTTAAATTCAAAAGAGCATTTTGAGAAGTGTACAGAATTTAATTTTGTGGTACTAAATCTTTAAAGTGACCCACCCAATACCCCCACCCCAACCCAACCCCCATGCCCTCCATCCCCCACACCCCACCGCCTCAACCCAGTCTCCCCAAACCCCCACCCCACCCACCACACACCCACCCCCTCCTTCCCCCACCCATCCATACTCCACCAAACCCCACCACTGGAGGATAAGTGGAAGCTGTAAGGAAGACACCATTGAACAGGAGCAGCTGTCAGGAGAGGGCGTCCCTTCTCTTGCTACTGTCTGTCCAAGGGCCTCCAGTGCAGTGTTGGAGAACTTTGGAGCCCACTCAGGACTCTCTTCAGCCATGTCTTCAGGTCTGAGTGGATTAGTGGGTGGGATGAGTGAGTGACTAGGGGTGGAAAAACATAATAAGATAGTATGGTACCTCCTCAGCTTAAGGGACACTGACCCCCAATCTCCTGCTGGCTTCTGGTTTGCCCCCTGTTCCACTCCCACCTCCACAATCTCTCCTGTACCCCTGCACAGGAGGAGCAGGAGCATTTGCTCCTCCTGTGCACAAGCTATAAAGGAACTTACCTTATGGGTCCAGCCCTTCTCGCCTCCTTTTAGCTGACGAGTTTCTTAAGGCCAAGGCAAACCAGAAGCCAGCAGGAGAAAAAATTCAAGCCTTGCTAAAATGAAAGCACACAGCATCCTGAAAAGGCTTCAATGTTTGACCCACCTCCTGAAAGGGTCACCCATCCCTCCTCCATTAAAAATGAAAGTGGTGGGCTCGAGGTGTATTAGGTTTCTAGTTGAAATTGTTAACATTTTTATTTCCTGCCCATTTTGGTATTGAGGTTACAAAGTGACACTTAGGGCAGAATCATTCCAGATTTGCACTAAGTGGGTGGGAAAAAGGATGTTTTACCCACTGGTCGCAATGATGGGTCTTCGTGCCGCATTGTCCCATTCCTGCCTCATTCATTATGCATTCCCAGGAAATACACCAGGTCACTGTCGGGGTGTCCTCTAATTCACTCGCCCTGCCACCACCTCAGTCCTTCAGTAAACCAGGTGCATGACCCAGACCTCCCTGTCACTTGCCATTTCAACACACCACCCTGCTCTCATGCCCACATGTCCGTCCTTGGCCTGCTGCAATGTTCCAGTGAAGCTCAACGCAAACTGGAGGAACAGCACCTCATCTTCCAACTAGGCACTTTACAGCCTTCCGGACTTAACATTGAGTTCAACAACTTCAGATCATGAACTTTCTCCTCCATCCCCACCCACTTTTCGATCCCCTTTTCTAATAATTATATATTTTTTAAATATTTTTCTTTTCCCACCTATTTCTATTATTATTTTTAAATGTATTTTCATCCATTGTTTTACCTCCAGCTTTTAGCCTATTTCAATCTCTTCCCCCACCCCACCCCCACTAGGGCCATCTATCATTTGCTCATCCTGCTTTCTACCCTTAATGTCACCTATTAGCACATCCTTTAGCTAATATCACCATCGTCAACACCCCTTTGACCTTTTGTTTATGACATCTTTGGCAATCTCTCCTTTGCCTCCACCTATCACTGGCCCTCCATCCAGCTCTACCCGTCCCACCCCCCTCAACCAGCTTATATTTCACCTCATTTCTGTTTCTCTTTAGTTCTGATGAAGAGCCATACAGACTAGAAACGTTGACTCTGTATTCCTCTCCGCAGATGCTGTCAGACCTGCTGAATTTTTCCAGCTATTTTTTATTTTAGTTACTAATTACCTTACTTTGGTTCACAGGGAGCTCTGCCAAGCGACCAACACCCTCAGCCAGACAGACCCTCAGCTCAATTCAAGTCTGCACCTCCAGCCAAGAGGATACCTGCTCCATTGAAGAGCTGGAAATAAGCAGCCTGGGAGACCCTTCACAGCACTTACCCACACCCTCCACCAACACAGAGACACACACCTCAGTAGGACCTAGATCTGAAGCAGGCTCAGGTTCACAATCTGGTGGTCACCACAAGGACACGTGTCCGCAACAAGTGGAGGCAGGTTCAACCGAGCTCCCCGGCACTTGGAGGACTGCTGGGGAAGAGGCATCTATGAGGTCCAGGTCAGATGATGAGTCTCTGGATTTGGTCTTCCAACTCATCTTGGAGAGTCAGCAGAAGGCAAGGGAACATCACGCAGAGCTGTTAAAAGCCCTCAACAGAGTGGCACATGAGTCAGAGGAGTGTGTCTGCCTGCTCGCTGATGAAATGGTGCCCACATGTGTTAATATGGAGGTCTCCATGGGAAGGAGGCATATGCCATGGAGACACTGGTCCAGCAGAACGTGGAGATGTGTGCAGACCTGCGCTCCATCGGGGTAGCCATGGGTGAGTTCTTGCAGTGGCAATGTGAGAGGGAAATGGGGCACCTCAACATCCCTTCAGGTGCTCCTTCCCCTCAAGGAGTCAGGCCGGGGCACCCAAAGGGAGGAGAACTGGTTTCTGGACACCCCTGGGCCATCCGTTTAGGAATCTCAGAGGCTCTCCTCTCCTTCTGAGTCCCCTTTGCCTGTGACCCCCTCAACCTCATTCTCTGTCACCGCAGAGGGAGGAGCTGGCCCACAGGAGGACAGCCAAAGCAAGCCAGGGCCCTCAGGACCTTGGTTCTCCAGGGGACACATGCCAAAGTCATCAGAGGCAACAGAGCCAACAATTGCACAGGCTGTCTCCACCCCTGCTGCGGATGTCAGGGCAGCACCTAGAAGAAGTGTTAGACCTAGAAGAGTTAAGAATTTCTGATCACAAGTGGTTGCATGTGTGAACATATTTTGTAACTTTATAATCTGAAAATACATTCACTTTCACTGAATAATATGTAATGCTGTCTTTCAGCTTCATTTACAGGCTTCGTGAATCCTCCTCCTGCATCCCCCCTTCCCCCCGCCACCAGCAGCTCAGCTGCACGCAGCTGGCCCACGAGTGATTCTGGAGGGAGAAGTGTGTGTGTGGCAGGACCTTTCACAGCCTCATACGAGCCTCTCCCACACACACGGAGCCTTCATCCATCACACTCAACTCACTGTCCTGAGTATTTTCAGTGCTGCCTGCTGGGGTTCACTTTCGGTCGTCCATCTGAGCTGACCTGTATCTCCACCCACCCAATGATCACACTCCCATGCAGCATCTGTGACCGGCCAACACGAGGCTCCGCCCACTTTCTATTTTATATGATGGTTGTTGTGAAGTATATCTTTAGCTTCCCAGTCCTTTCCCCTCCCCAAGTCACCCATGTCCTTTCACCCATCACTGTTGACCTCCACTGACATCACCTTCCAACTCCCCACCGTCACCTACCAACCTGAAGCCTTTTCTTTCTGGGATGTCCAGGTGAACAAGCACATTCCCTACCTTCCCGAAAATCTCACCCCCATCCACGTTAACCTCCTCCTTCCCACCCCCGGAGTCCGTGTCTGCCACCGAGTCCCCACCAACCATCCTTGCCATCTCTTCTGTTGGTACCATCACACCCTCACCCTCCCACCCTATCAGCTCACTCTGCCCTCTCTCATCCTCACCATTCCCTCCTATCACATCCACCCACATTTCTCTCCCCAGGAAGCAGTCATAGACTCCACAGACCCCTCTCTTCGAGGTTCACCGGGACACCCCGCCCCCTTACTCCTTCCTCCACTCTTACTCCTCACTCACTCCTAACTCCTTCCTCCAGCCTGGCTCCTTCATTCCCACTAACTCCCCCACCCCCTCCTCCTGGACTCCTTCCCCCCTCCAAACTCTTTCCTCCCCCTGGACTCCTTCCCCCTCCCGAGCTACCTTGCTGGGAGTCGGAGCGGAGTGGGGCCTGCGGGAGACAGTAGCGAGCTGAGGTGCACCTATAAATACAGACCGGGGATTGCAGAGCGGCCTACCTTGCTGGGAGTCAGAGTGGAGCGGACATGCAGGAGACAGTCGGGAGCTGAAGAGCACCAATAAATACAGACCGGGAACTCGAGTGAGGAGCAGAGCTGGGGAGAGCAACGTTTCACTGTTTCACTGTTTCAGCTGCTGGAAAGCTGCAGTCGGGAAAAAGAAGAAAAAAAAAGCAACTGCGACGTCACAGGAAGCTTGTAAGTTGCTTGGCCGGTCGGTGCTCAGTCTAAGGGACAGTATGTGAGAAACCAGCTTAGGACAGGCGAACTCAGGTCGATCTATAAATAAAAATAAACCTAAAACTTTAAAATAATAAACCAAAATTTGAAAACTTTAAAATTAAAATAAAACAATAAAGATAAAAAAGCAATAAAAATGAAGTAATTTAAACAAACATCTAAAACACGTACTTTTGTAGTTAAGAAGCATATAACCTTTAGTTATCAGTGTGCTAGCATTCAATAAACACAGTAAATTGTAGCATACTTAGGAAGAAAGTAATTAAAGTAAATTAACTAAATAACATAAGTTAGAATGGCGGGACAGGTGTTATGTTGCAGCTGTGAGATGTGGGTGCTTTTGGATTCCAAGGCGATTCATGGCAAACACGTCTGCAGGAAGTGTAAACAGCTTGAAGAATTCTGGATCAGGATTATTGACCTGGAAGCCAAAATACAGTCACTGCGCAACATAAGGGAGGGGGAGAAATACCTAGATACTTTGCTTCAGAAGACAATCACACCTCTTAGAAGAGTGTCACCTGTTTTGGTCAGTAGTGAGGGACAGGAGGATGTGACTGAGTGCAGCAGGTAATGGGACCCAGCAGACAGTAGTGGAGGAGCCTCAGACTTTGCAAATGTCAAACAGGTTTTCAACCTGTGTGGATGAAAGCGAAGTCTGCAAGGTGGATGAGCAGGCTGGCCATGGCACTGTGGTGCAGGAAGCCGCTCAAGTGGTGGGAGCAAAAAGGAATGTAGTGGTAGTACGGGATAGTACAGTGAGGGGGATTGACACTGTTCCCTGCAGCAAAGAGCAAGAGTCCAGATGGCTATGTTGCCTACCCAGTGCCAGGGTTCAGGACATCTGCCCAGGGCTGGAGAGGAACTTGCAGTGGGAGGGGCAAGGATCCAGTTCTCGTGGTCCATGTAGGTACCAATGACATAAGCAGAACTGGGAAAGAGGTTCTGCAAAGTCAGTATGAGGAGCTAGGTACCAAATTAAGAAGCAGAACCTCAAAGGTAGCAGAGACAACAATATGGTTGAATTTTACATCCAGTTTGAAAGGGAGAAGAGAGGGTCTAAGACTAGTATCTTAAACTTAAATTAAGGCAACTATGTGGGGATGAAAGCTGAGCTAGTTGAAGTGAGCTAGGAAACTAGGCCAGAGGATAGATCAATAGAGAAGCAGTGACAAACATTTAAGGGGATATTTCAGAGTATTCAGAATAAGTACATACTTATTATAAAGAAAAATTCTAAGGGGAGGGCTCCCCATCTGTGGTTAACTAAATAAGTTAAGGAAAGCATCAAACTTAAGGAAAAAGCATACAACTCCGCATAGATGAGTGGCAGGACAGATGATTGGACAGAATATAAAGAACAGCAGAGAATGCCTCAAAGGTTAATCAGGAGAAAGAAGTTAGAGTATGAGAGGAAGCTATCTAGAAATGTCAAAATGGATAACAAGAGTTTCTACAGGTATTTCAAAAGGAAAAGAGTAAGTAAAGTGAGTGTTGGTCCTCTAGAGAGCGACAGTAGGCATTAATAGTAGATAATAAGGAAATGGCGGAAGAAATGAACCAATATTTTGCTTCTGTGTTCGCTATAGAGGATACAAAAAACATCCCATTAATAGCTGCAAATCAGGAGGTGAAAGGGAGCAAGGAACTTGGTGAAATTGAAATCACTAGGGAAACAATACTGAGCAAATTGATGGAGCTGTGGCTGGCAAGTCTCCAGGTCCCAATGGATTACATCCTAGGGTCTTAAAAGAGGTGGTTAATAAGGTAGAGATGTGATGTTGTTAATTTTCCAAAATTCACTGGATTCTGGAAAGATTCCATCAGACTGGAAAGTAGCAAATATAACCCCTCTATTCAAGAAGGGAGGGAGGCAGAAAACTGAAAACAATAGGCCAGTTAGCTTGACGTCTGTCATGGGGAAGTTGTTAGAATCGATCATGAAGGAAGCTATAGCTGGGCTCAAGAGCTCAAGGCAATTGGAAAGAATCAGCATGGTTTTGTAAAGGAAAATCATGTTTAACCTATTTATTGGAGTTTTTGGAAGGAGTAACATGCACAGTGGATAAAGCGGAACCTGTAGATATACTGTACTTGGATTTTCAGAAGGCATTTGATAAGGTGCCACATCAAAAGTTATTCTAGAAAATAAAAGCACATAGTGTAGGGGGTAACATATTTGCATGGATAGAAGATTGGCTGGCTGGCAGAAAGCAGAGAGTATGCATAATGAATCTTTTTCTGATTGGCAGGATGTGACGAGTGGCGTCCCACAGGGGTCTGTACTGGGGCCTCAACATTTTATGATTTACATCAATGACTTAGATGAGAGGAGTGAAGACATGGTAGCTAAATTTGCAGATAACACAAAGATGGGTAGGAAAATATGTTGTGTAGAGGACATGAGGAGGTTGCAGATGGATATAGATAGGTTGAGTGAGTGGACAAAGACCTGGCAAGTGGAGTTTAATGTGGGAAAATGTGAAGTTGTTCACTTTGGCAGGAAGACCAAAAAATCAGAGCATTACTTAAATGGAGAATAACTGCATAATTTCGAGGTGCAGAGGGATCGAGGTGTTCTAGTACATGAGATACAAAAAGTTAGTATGCAGGTACAGCAAGTAGTTAAGAAGGCTAATGGAATGCTACCCTTTATTACGAGAGGGATTGAACATAAAAGCAAGGATGTTATGCTCCAGTTATACAGGGCATCGGCACAACGCACCTGGAGTACTGTGTGCAGTTTTGCTCTCCCTATTTAAGGAAGGCTGTAAATACATTGGAGATGGCTCAAAGGGGGTTTACTAGATTGATACCTGGAATGAGTGGGCTGTTTTATGAAGAAAGCATGGACAGACAGGGCTTGTTTCCGCTGGAGCTTAGAAGAATGAGGGGTGATTTGATTGAAGTATCTAAGGTCCTGAACAGACTTGCCAAGGTGGACGTTGAAAGGATGTTTCCTTTCGTGGGTGAGTCCAGAACCGGGGGCACTGTTTTAAAATTAGGGGTCGCCCTTTTAGGACAGAAATGAGGTGAGATTTTTTCTCTCAGAGGGTTGTGCAACTTTGGAACTCTCTCTGCCTCAGAAGGTGGTGGAGGCAGGGTCATTGAATATTTTTAAGGCAGAGGTAGATAGATTCTTGTTAGGCAAGGGAATCAAAGGTTATCAAGGTTAGATGGGAATGTGGAAATCGAAACACAAGAAGATCAGGCCATGATCGTTTTCAATGCGAGGGGCTGAATGATCTTCTCCTGTTCCTATTTCTTATGTTCCTATGTTCTTATGAACTCCTTCTTCCCCACAAATTCCTCCCCCCACCTCCGAGATCCTTCCTACCCCCAAAGTCCTTTCCCCCTCCAAACTCCATCCCCACTCCAAACTCCTTCCCTTACAACTTCTTCCCCCTCACACCTACCTCCTTAGTTGCCCCATTCTCCCCTGTTACACCCTCCTAGACTCTCCACTCCCACCCACTCGATGATCATCCGTAGCAGCCCATGGCCAAGACACTGATGTCCCGAAGCGTAACTCAGACTTCAACGGTGTCCTTCCAGCTTCCGTGAGCTGCTTCGTGGTGGAGCCATGTCCATGAGAATCCACCCAGCATGCCATGGACATGTTCCTCCAGGTTCCGGTAGCTGTAAGACTCCAGCATCTTCTGCTCCTCGAATGTCCGCAATGTGAGCAAGGCCCTCACAGTAAGTCTCTACTTCTATACATCACACTTGTCAAGAGGTATTCTGGGACGGCGTGTTTTCCCGCTGTAGGGGCGGTAAATTTGACTTATGGGGCTGATTCCAGCGAGCAGGGCTTATGGGCTGAATTTTACGTTGATCGGGCAAGTGCACGCCCGACCCAATCGGGTGTGAAATCGCGCAAGATGACAACGAGCCAACATCCCGACGTCACCCGTGCTCGCGCGACCTTTAAGTCGGCGGGTGCACACAGAAGTCAGAGGCACACCCACCGACAATTAAGAGGGCAATTAAGCCATTAATGATGCAGTTGTCTGTCATTTTATGGAGCCCGTCCAACCTTATGATTGGCGGACTGGCAAATTGGCCAGGCGGCCTTCACATTATTCAGCCGATTTGTCTGGCCGATTTACCCATCTGTGGGCAGCATTTTTATAATCCGTATGTTCTGATGCCTGATTGTGATGCTTGGACATTGTTTTCCTGACTTTAAAAACTTTATTTCCTGGGTTTCAGGCCTTCAGCTACCTGAGGCAGGCCTCTGCCTTCGGGGAGCTTTTTGTCAGCACTCGCCCATGCCCGAGCTGACGTCATCGCCTGCCTTTCTCCCACCCCCAGCGCTGAGCATTTTAACACGTGCTTCACACTGGCTGACCGTTGATTGGCCAGCCAGCTTGAAATCACGGACAAGGGCCGATCCCAGTTGGCAGTCGTTTCCCGACCGCTCCCGGGCCTGCCAATCATGCCCGCCCACCAAGCTGAAAATCCAGGCCTATAATTTTTTTAATTCATTTACGAGTTGTGGGCGTCATTGGCTAAACCAGCATTTATTGCCCATCCCTAATTGCCCTTGAGAAGGTGGTGGTGAGCTGCCTTCTTGAACCACTGCAGAGCACGTTGTGTGGGTACATCCACGGTGCTGTTAGGGAGGGAGTCCCAGGATTTTGACCCAGCAACAGTGAAGGAACAGTGATATATTTCCAAGTCAGGATGGTGAGTGGCTTTGAGGGGAATTTCCAGGTAGTGGTGTTTCCATGTATCTGCTGTCCTTGTCCTTCTAGGTGGTAGCGGTCGTGGGTTTGGAAAGTGCTGCCTAATGAGTCTTGGTGAGTTCCTGCAGTGCATCTTGTCTTTGATACTCATTGCTGCCACTGTTGTCGATGCCGCTGTATTAACATGATGTTCTCAATGTGCGGCAGCGGGAAACACAGCCCGCCATTGACAGGCGGAGCCGATGATTGCAAACTGGTTTCACATTGTCGTGAAACTAATTTTTGGCCTTCCTGTCATATTGTCCACTCACACCCGCAGGACGCCCGTACCAGCAGGGACGGAAAGTTCCAGCCAGAGTGACTGCTTGTGAGAATATGAATGTGCATCATGTAGCTTGGTTGTTTTAGAAGGATTTTTGGTGCAATTCCCTTTTTAAGGTGTTAATGCGATGACAGCTCAAGTGGTAAATTGCAACTTCAAATGTATGCATGCTGTGGCATGGGGATGCCTAACAAACAAGGGCTGTAAGGAACTTTGCTCAGGAAATTTGCAAATGATGTGGCAGGTGATGTGTGCCAGGTGGACTAAATCCACAAGGGAAACACTATAACAACGGTTTCGCAATTTGTATTTATTACGAGAAGATTTGTGCACTGAATTCAGAAGTAATGAGTCCACTAACGCCTTTAGAGGTTTTAAAAATTAAACTAAAGCATTTTTTAACAAAAGAAAAGATTTCAAGCACATTCGTAAGATTACAGTTACTTAATCCCAAAATCTTTAATTAATCTGACTCCCAACTACTCACCCCCTTTGAGGCAACTGTCCAAAATATATTTTAATATTAAATAGGCAAGCCAGCAGGTTTACCACAGCACCTGCTCGACAGTGGAATTCCAAAGGTTTTCCTCCACCTTTGGCTACTGGGCACAGCAGGCTTCTGCAAAAGTGGCTGGAGGCTTCCCCAAGGCTGTTTTAGATGCTTACATAATGGCAGGCCTATTACTGGATCTGTACACCTGCGGTCTCATGCTACAGTGCTCCAAAACCTTGCCAGACCCTGGCTGCCACAGATACCCCAAGTGCCCATGCTTCTTTTTCAATAGCCGCAGCATGTTTCAAAATGCTGGATTCATACTTGTGACTTGGACAGAAGGGCTAGGGATTCGCAATTGGGCTGAATTTTACACCTTGCAGGCGGGCGCACGCCCCACCCGATCGGGCGTAGAATAGCGCAAGACAACACTGGGCAAGCATCCTGACATCATCCTGCGCTCGCGTGATATTTCGGTCGGCGGGCACACGCAAAAGTCGGCAGCGTGCCCGCCTACAACGAAGAGGGCAATTAAGCCTATTACGGTGCAATTGACTCCGATTTATTGTTGCCCGTCCAACCTTACAGTTGGTGGATGGGCAAATCGGCCAGACAACCTTTGCATTTTTCATCAAACCTCATCTACGAGCGGGATGAGATCTCCATGATGAAATAAAATATAAATAAATTTCTGTGGACTACGCTTTCATTAGCTAAATTTTCAGGTGATTGATTATGATGCATGAATACTTTTTTTATCAGCTTTTGAAACCTTTATTTTTGCTTTTTTAGCCCTTCGGCTCCCTGAGGCAGCTCTCTCTCTGCCTTCAGGGAGTTTTCTACCAGCGCTGGCCCGCACCCGCACTGACGTCATTGCCCGCCCTCCTCCTGCCCCCAACCCGGCAGCGCTGAGCTTTTCAGCGCGCGCTCCACGCTGGCTGGCCGCTACTTGGTCAGCCAGCACGAACTCGTGGTCGGGGGCTGATCGAGGTCGGCAGTCCGTTTCCCAGCCAACCCCCGGCCCGCCAATCATGCTCGCCCGCCAAGCTGAAAATTCAAGCCAAGGGGTTAATCAGGAGTGGGTGCGGAAGAATGGGAATGGCTATGAACAAGCAGACACCCCACTGTAAACCGTTCTGCCCCAGGAGTGCCTGTAATAGAAAGCCTACCCTCTGACATGTTTTATTTTATGCTGGTGATCTGATATACTGCCCTGCAAGGCTGATGAAATAAAGGCAATAATGTAACATCTGAGAGCAATCTACTTTCGTTATAGATGGGAAGTGACTGAATGTTCACAAATGGGACAGTACTCGATCATGTGACTGAATTTTATTGCTGTAGCGACCTTTATCTGTGACCTCGTGCTGCAACTTAAATCCATCAGCCTGACAGGACTCTTTCCAAGTAATAAAACAATGAAAGGAAACCTCTAATGCTTGAATCTTTTGCTCACAGGTTATTTTGTAATTAAAATAATAATGGCTGCTTAACGATGTGGTTGATTTGTGGCTGCTTACATTTTGCTTTGTTAAAGTAAAGTAAAGCAGCGTGAAAACAATGTTGCCTGATATGGGAGGATGGAAAAAATATTCATATTTCACATAAATGTCATGTAAACCCCTTAGGAGTCTTGAAGTATTTCTGATAAATCGCAACATAAATCTTTGAGGACTTGTATTAAATTTCAGTGGTCACTGTAAGATTTTCAAAGGAATCGTATACAAATTGTAACTTTTGGATTGGGAGGTGGTTTGTGCTAGACATTTAAAATGACTGAGAGGTAACTTGCCCAGGAATTACACTGAAGTTAAACATTTAATGGGAGATTTTAGGAGGATAGTTTGGTATTGTACTGGATTACTAAGGAATATTCATTCCCAAAAAATCTTGCAAATAATTTGCTAACAGTTTGAAATAAATGAACATAAAATTATTTTGTACTTGTTTAAAATAAATATCCATATGTAAATAGTCTCATATAATTCATGCAAAGTCTAAACTAGATATTCAACATTGAAATGTGGATTCATTTGCTGAACATCACCTTGAAACACTCAAAATTATGGCAGTAGGTGAAATTATAATTGTATGTTCAGTGAAATAGCATAGGAACAAGCAACACCACCAGCAAATGGAAGTCCAGATTTTTACTACCCTTCCCATACAGTAGAAATCTAGAGCTCTCTTCCACAAAAGCTGTCTATGGTTAATCTAAATTTTCAAAACTGAGGCCAAGAGATTTTTTGTTAGGCGTGTTGAGGGACATAGATTAAAGGTGGGCAGCTGTACTACAGTACAGTAAAATGTACTTAAATGGCACTGACATAAAGTTTGTTACTTAAAAGAAAAAGCAACATTACAGGATAGCAATAATATGGCTGCTTGGATGTAATAATACTACTGTATGTGAGACACTAATTACACGTGAATTGGTAATGACCAACTGAGGGCCAATAATGAAAAAAATGGTTTTATATCTATTACTGTTAATCTATAGTTTCATCACTGCCTTCTTCTAGTGTTTTACTTTTTTTCATATTTGTTTATTGGATGTGAAAGTCATTGTCAAGGCCAGTAATTGTTGCCCATCCCTAATTGCCCTTGAGAAGGTAATGATGAGCCACCTTTTGAACCGCTGCAGACTGTGAGATGTAGAGACATCCACAGCGTTAGTAGTAAGGTAATTCCAGGTTTATGATCCAGCAGCAGTGAAGGAACAAGGTGATACAGTTTCAATGAAAGGGTGGTGTGTGGCTTGGAGGAAAACTTACAGGTGGTGGTGTTCCCATGCATCTGCTGCCCTGTCCTTCAGGTGGCAGAGGTCGAGGGTTTGTAAGATGCTTTCAATGGGGGCTTGGCAAGTTGCTGCAGTGTATCTTGTAGATGGTACACACTGCTGCCGCTGTTCAATGGCGGTAGAGTGAGTGATTATTTAAGGAAGTGGATGGGCTGCTGGTGATGAGCTTTTTGATGGTCTGCACTCATCCACGCAACTGGAAATTATTCCATCACACTCTTGACTTGTGTCTTGTAGATGGTGGGCAGCTTGGGGAATCAGGAGGTGAGTTACTCACCGTAGAATTCCCAGCTTCTGATCTGCTCTGGTGGGCACAGTATTTTCGTAGCTAGTCCAGTTCAGTTTCTGGTCAATGGGTAATCCCCAGGATGCTGATAGTGGGAGATTCAGAGATGGTAATGCCATTGAACATCAAGGGGAGATGAGGGAGTGCTGCACTGTCGCAGGGTCAGCACTGAGGGAGTGCTGCACTGTCGGAGGGTCAGTATTGAGAGAGTGCTGCACTGTCGGAGGATCAGTATTGAGAGAGTGCTGCACTGTCGGAGGATCAGTATTGAGAGAGTGCTGCGCTGTCGGAGGATCAGTATTGAGAGAGTGCTGCACTGTTGGAGGGTCAGTACTGAGGGAGTGCTGCACTATCAGTGTCAGTACTGAGAGTCAGTAGAACTCTGGTTGGGCCACAACTAGTCCCTTTTCCTTAAAAAGGGACACCGGTAAAACTGGGAACTAAGAGCGCTGGTCCAAACTGTTTTTTTCCTTTAGGAAGTGCCAGACAATGATCTACAATGAACAAGAGAGAATCTAACTATTGCCCCTTGACATTCAATGGCATTGCCATTGCGGAATCCCCAACTATCAACATCCTTTGGGTTACCATTGACCAGAAACTGAACTGGGCTAACCACATAAGTGCTGTGGCTACAAGAGCAGGTCAGAGACTAGGAATCCTGCAGCAACTAACCCACCTCCTGACTCCCCAAAGCCTGTCCACCATCTACAAGGCACACGTCGGGAGTGTGATGGAATACTCCCCACTTGCCTGGATAAGTGCAGCTCTAACAACACTCAAGAAGCTTGATATCATCCAGGACAAAGCAGCCCACTTGATTGACAACCGATCCACAAACATTCACTCTCTCCACTATGAATGCACAGTGGCAGCAGTGTGTACCATCTACAAGATGCACTGCAAGAACTCAACAAGACTCATTAGACAGTATGTTCCAAACCCATAACCACTACCATCTATCCGTGTGGGATAAAAATTGTCAGCAGCATTGCCAGTGTGAGCAGTGAGGAGCTAAGGAGATAGTTGGCTGCTGGTTGCTTATTTCAACTCGACAGCTTCATCTCTGTTCTTAGCTTCATTCTTAGCATTTCAAGGCTTCATTTCAGGACACATTGGTGTCTCCAAGGCCCCCGGAGGAATTTTACCATGTTGTCCCTTCCAAGCATCAGACAGTCTTCTGTTACCCTGGTAATGGGGATTGTGGTCTCCACTGTTGGCACCACCTCTGAAGAGAGGGGCAGAAGGGAGAGGAGGCCAGGTGTCCTATGCAGCTTCCAGAGGAGCAACCTGTGGGAGGAGAGGCACAGGCACAAGGGGCACAGGGCCAGCAGGTAGTCCAAGGCAGAAGGGGCCGCAGAAGACATCACTACCCTGCTGTCCGGGTTTACAGGCAACAATGCAGCTACCTCAACATGTCCAAGATGCAATGCGTGCAAAAGAGCGCAGAAGTCTCCCTGAGACACCTCTGTGCACAATTTAAATACTTTCTTAATGGCCTTAATAGGCCTTTGACAGTTCGGCAGGTACACAGCTAACTCAGCTGTGTGCATGCCGAACTGACAATCTAACTGACACGCAGTGATGTCGGGACACACTCCTGACATCACCACACATCATTTTACACACCTCTGTGCCTCAGGGAGGTTAGTTTCATTTATGAAACATTGAAAAAAGTTTCTTTTTAAATTGAAGGACTTGCCTCCTCATGTGAAACTGTCACATGAGCTAGGATATGTCAATTAATTTTTTCAAAATTTTTTATTTAATTAACAAACCCTTCATGAAACCTCATCCTGCCTGTGGATGAGGTTTCATGAATAATGTGAAGGCCGCCTGGGCTCTTCGCCTGCCGCCCGCCAACCTTAAGGTCGGATGGGCAACATTCTTCACAACTTAAATACTTTCTTAATGGCCTTAATAGGCCTTTGACAGTTTGGCGGGCGCACAGCCAACTTGGCTGTGTGCCCGCCGAACTGACAATCTAAATGACACGCAGTGATGTCGGGACACACTCCTGACATAAACATATTAACAAAACATGACAGAACAGAAGATCACCTGTGAACAGTCCCTCTTTTTTTTTTAATTATTCATTCATGAGATGTGGGCGTTGCTGGCTAGGCCAGCATTTATTGCCCATCTCTAATTGCCCTCGTTCAGATGGCATTTTAAGAGTCAACTGCATTGCTGTGGGTCTGGGGTCACTTGTAGGCCAGACCAGGTAAGGACAGCAGATTTCCTTCCGTAAACCAGATGAGTTTTTACAACAGCCAACAATGGTTTCATGGTTGTAATCATCAGACTTTTAATGAATTCAAATTTCACCATCTGCCGTTGTGGATTCAAACCTGGAGCATTACCATGGGTCTCTAGAATACCAGTCCAGTGACAATACCACTATGCCACTGCCTCCCCCATTGTGCTCATGGTGCCTTAAACTTACGTTTGCCAGTGCTGCGCCTTGTTGCCCTACTCCTCGCTGGCACTGGCATTGGAGACAGTCTGCTGATTGTGCTGCCCTGTTGGCCTTGATGACCTTGGCAGTCGTCCTCTGGCCAGTGGAGACTGTACTGGCTACGCCTGGGAGGGAGCGGCCAATGCCATGGCTGGCATCTCCCCAGTCATTGCAGCCTCATTGGATGTCATGGTCACTGGCAGAGGGGCAGAGGAGCTGCTGCCATCATCCTGAGCACCCTGAGAGGAACCCGCAGAGACGACAAGCAGCTCGTGCACCAACGTGAGGTCACTCTGGACCTCCCTACTCACCATTGATGGGCAGGCACCTAGCAGGGATACTGGGTACCTCATCAATCTCCCTCACTGGCACTGACCACTTGAGGTCCTTGCCTGTGTGAGGCCTTGCAGGTCTGAGCACAACCCTAGGGACCCCTCATTCTGTTCCTGGAGCTGCCTCTCCATGAGAGTCGTCACTCTCTCAATGGAGGAGGCAGTGCACTTGGCGATGAGGGTCAACGTAGTGCTCATGCTCCACATGGACTCCTCCACAACAGAGACCATGGCACGCAAACCCTCAGGGATCTTTGCCAGATCCTCCCACACATGCCACTGGACATCCAGCATCTGCTGCCTAATGGATAACTCCAGAGACTCATCATCTGCCTTCAACTCAGCATCGTCCTGGTCTCCAGCAGTCCTCCAGCTGCCAGTGCCCTAGGCACTCTCTGCCTCTGCCTGCTCCTCAAGTGAGTGTGAAGTGCCCTCACCGCTGTCACCAACATTCTAGCTGATGATCTAATGCCCACCGAGGTGCTGGTATCTGCGCTGGTGCCTAGTTCAGAGAGGGGGTGTGATGCAGGCGCATCTAAAGCCCCATGGTCCTCTGGCGTCAGGGGTGGCTCTTTGGGGTCCTGCATATGAGTGCCTGCTGGCAAAGCTAAGGGGGAACAATGACATGTCATTAGTTTAAGTCATCACACTGTCACTGTACATGCCAGGCACCCTGGTGAGACAATGGAGATCTGCATCATGCTGCCAACGTCTTTCGATGATCAATGGGGACTCCAGGTTTGAGGCTCCCATCAATGAGGAGACTGCACAAAAATGATTGCACAATCCAACACCCTCACCTCTGTGCATTGCACTCTTACCATCATTGGAGACCTGACTCTCCACCACTGGCTGACTGAGATGGGTGGCAACTCCCCAGTTCCATTTCATACCTTGTCATGATTAGGAGGTTTGGGGGGCCTCCGCCTGTCCTTGACCTCTCGGTGCTGTTATGGCTTTTCTTCTCCTGAAAGGACAGAGGAGCATTGATTATCCACTCTCTACCTGCAGCGCCATTGCAGCCTGGCCAACCCCACCTGAGGAACACCTTGCAGGGCACATCCTAGTCATGGCCCTTAACCCACAAGGCACTCAGTCCAAGCAGCCAGGGCTCACCACCTTGGCCAGCTCTGGCGTCATTGACAGTTGGCACTCAGACTCTAACACCCCTGAGCTCCACGGTGTGGGACAGCCAGCCCTTAACACTTCTCCACACTGATCCATGCCAACTTGGTACTCACCCTTGCCAAGCACAACAGGTCTTTGAACCTTTTGCAGCGCTGTACCAACGTGCGCTGCATAATGTCATGGCTGCTGACCTCGGCTGCCAACCTCCTCCAAAGCTTTATTGGTCTGGTGTGGTGGCCTCCTCCTGCCATCCCTGAGTATGAGAGTGTCCCGCCTGACACCAACCTCCTCCACGAGGACCGTGAGGCACTCGTCTGAGAAAGGGAGGCCCACATGCCCACTTGACTTGCCCTCCCGCCTGACGTTTCCTGCCGCTGGTATGGCCATTGTTCCAGTCTCCGGACCTAAGGGGAGAAGTTACTTCCGGTCGAGGGGGTTGTGCGGAGGTGGGCGTGGGCAGGCGCGCAGCCAATCGGTGCCCCCAATCAGCTGGGCGCCGCCATTTTACGTGGGCAGGCCAATTAAGCTGAGCGCTCCCTGTGCAGGCGGAGGGGGGGGGTTGCCTGAGTTGGGAGTGTGCTCTTTGGCGCATGCGTATGAAAGAGCACAGAAATCTCCCTGAGGCACAGAGCGACCTCAGGAAGATTACTTTCACTTATAAAACATTGAAAAAGGTTAAAAAAATTTTAAGGACATGTCCCCTCATGTGAAACTGTCACATGAGCTGGGACATGTCCATTAATTTTATTAAAATTTTTCAAACGCTTTAAAAACGTTCATGAAACCTCATCCCGCCTGTGGATGAAGTTCCATGAAAAATGCAAGGCCCCGCCTGGGCTCTTAGCCTGCCCGCCAACCTTAAGGTTGGACAGGCAGCTCAGCTAATTGCTTTACTGATTTTTTAAATGGCCTTAATAGGCCTTTGACAATTCGGCAAACTGAAAATCTAAATAACGCGCAGTGACGTTGGGACGCCCCCACTCACCGAGCCAAAGATTCTACCCTAAAGACTCTCCCCTGGCAGCCTTCAGGGAACTGCCTTTGCCGGTTTTAAAGCGCACGCCGGGTCGCCATTGGAACCAGCACCCACCAGGCACCCGCCACCGCCCAGCCCTTCCCGACCATTCAGAAGACGCGTTTCACGCTGGGCGGACCTTAATGGACCAGCCAGCATGAAACCGCGTTTGCAATGCAACTGCGGCCAGGCGTGGATTCCACATCCACTTCCGCTCCCGCTGACTTGACGCGCACACCAAGCGTGAAATTTAGGCCACAATCTCTGTCCGTGTTTCATTTCATTTTTCTTTTCTGGTTTATTTGGTTTTTTTTTAACCTCGTTTCTTTTATTTTGCTTTTATATGGTAGCTATTCATGACCTTGCCGTCAGAACTCCTCTAGACACAATGTTTGGGCTGAACATTCCAGGAAGTGGGGTGGTGGTGGATGGCTAGGCCCCCCCAACCCTGGAAGCAAAGCTAACATGGAGCCCACCCGCTCCACGACCCGCAGCCGTAAAGCACTCCAGGTGGGCTAAACAGGGCCAGTGTGGGACTTCCACCCCTCACTGGCGAGGAAGTCTCCAGCCCTCAGGGGTCAGCTAATCCGAATGGCTGGAAGCTCCATCGGGGCCTGGCAGCGCCAGGAGCGCATTAGTGGGCACTGCCGGGACTGCAACGAGGAAGCAGAAGGCGGCCCAGGATCCCCAGAGACAGGTAAGTCGGGGGTCTTGGGCAGAGAGGGCCTAGGCAGGTTATGGAGTTGGGTGTGAGGGTGTGGGTTTAAGGCAGCAGGTGGGTAGGAAGAAAGGGAGTGGGTTTCTATGTTAAGGGGAGATCCCCCCCTGAACCACAAACCTCAGGGAGATTACTTTCACGATCAAACCTCCCCCACCCCCGGCTTCCTTCCTGCCCTTTGTAATTTTAAAAATCAAACCACCCACACACCATCCCCAACTGCCCACACCAAGGCCAGGATTTTCCGGCCCCTTCACGGACGGGACCCGCTGCGGTTGAAGCGGCGCCCTAGCCAAAAGTCCATTGACTTGCGACAGGACCGGAAGATTCCAGCGGCGGGCGGGTGTGGAGAACCCCGCCTCAAGAGTTTTATGGCATAGGCAACGTATTATGGGGGTGAGCTCAGTGGTAGTTGGGAAGATGGCAGGGTGGGCGCCCACCTCAATTTAAGTGCACGCCCGCCGAAAACATGCCCCCAACGCAACCCTTTGTGTCTTTATCTGTCCCATTGGTCCTTGCAGCATGAAACCCTTTGTCATTTAATCTCTCTTGCCTTCCACCCAATCACAGACCATTCCTTTTGTCCTTCTCCCCAATTTCCATCCTTTTACTTACACAAAACTTCAAACTTTCAAACTTTTCCCTTTTCGCAGGCAAGGTCACAGGCCTGAAACTTTGGGGCGGAATCGCCCGCTCTCGTTTGCAGCAGGTGTCGTAGCGGGAGGAAGAAAATATCGGGAGATCACAAAAATCGGTTTCACGTCTTCGCAAAACCAGTTTGCGATCGTCCGCTCCACCTGTCAACGGCGCGCCATGTGTCCCACCACCACACGTCAGGAACCAAATCTTAATGCTTCTGCATCCCATTATAAGCCCTGTTCACCGGAATCATCCTCCCACGCTGGATCACCACGCTGACGTGTTTCACAACTGTACATAAGCGACATGCACCTGGCGAGCTGCACTTGGCTCAGGACTTCGAACACTGTTTATCCACCTTGCTTCGGGCGGCACTCGCAGTCATCAGCACCAGACTTCACAGGCAGCACCACATCACTTTCAGTGGGGGCTCATGGGCCGATCTCTACCCACCAGGCTAGCCGTAAGGTGGGGGTGGCTTTTCAGCCACTGCGGGGCTGGGGCTTGGTTGGGGAAAGGGGAGGAGTGGCCTCAGGCAAGGGAAGAGGCTGAAGAGTGAGGGTTGATTTGGGGAAGGAGGGTATCCCAGGATGTGTGTGTGTGGGGGGTACATGTTGACCTGTGCAAGTGGCCTCAAGATGGTGAGGGCTGAGGAGGCAGTCTCCAGAGGAGATAAGGCCAGGGGGAGATGTGAGGGTTTGTGTGAGGGAGTGACTGGTGATGTCCCGTGAGCTGGCAGTGAGTGAAATGCCAGTGAATGTGTGATGGGTTTGAGTGTGTGAGTTTAGAGTGATGAGATTGTGCCTTACCCTGGTGGCACAAACAAGATCATTCATCCTCGCAGCATTGGCACTGATCACCACTGCCACGGCCTCCCAAGCTGGAGTGGTGAGATTGCTGGACTTCCCACGGCCAGAGCAGGGGTGGAGGATATCACAGCAGGCCTCCAAAGGCATTCCAATGACAGGTCACTGAACTCTTCTTGGCTTTCAGAGCCATGTCTTCACTGGAGCAGTCCTGGGCTGCAAGCATTGAGAGCCTCAATTCCTCAGGGTAGAGCCCTCAGCCCAACCATCTTCAGCTGCTTCATCAATGGCCTTCCTTCCATCATAAGGTCAGAAGTGGGGATGTTCGCTGATGATTGCACAATGTTCAGCACCATTTGCAACTCCTCAGATACTGAAGCAGTCCATGTCCAAATGCAGCAAGACCTGGACAATATCCAGGCTTGGGCTGACAAGTGGCAAGTAACATTCACGACACACAAGTGTCAGGCAATGACCATCTCCAACAAGAGAGAATCTAACCATCGCTCCTTGACATTCAATGGCATTACCATCACTGAATCCCCCACTATCAACATCCTGGGGGTTACCATTGACCAGAAACTGAGCTGGACTAGCCATATAAATACTATGCCTACAAGAGCAGGTCAGAGGCTAGGAATCGTGTGAAGAGTAACTCACCCCCTGACTCTCCAAAGCCTGTCCATCATCTACAAAGCACAAGTCAGGAGTGTGATGGAATATTCCCCACTTGCCTGGATGAGTGCAGCTCCCACAACACTCAAGAAGCTTGACACCGTCCAGGACAAAGCAGCCTGCTTGATTGGCACCTCATCCACAAACATTCACTCCCTTCACCACAGATGCACAGTAGCAGCAGTGTGTACCATCTACAAGATGCACTGCAGGAATTCACCAAGGGTCCTTCGACAGCACCTTCCAATCCCACAACCACTACCATCTAGAAGGACAAAGACAGCAGATAGATGGGAAGACCACCACCTGGAAGTTCTCCTCCAAGTCACTCACCATCCTGACTTGGAAATATATCACCGTTCCTTCACTGTCATTGGGTCAAAATCCTGGGACTCCCTTCCTAACAGCACTGTGGGTGTACCTACAGCACATGGACTGCAGTGGTTCAAGAAGGGAGCTCACCAGCACCTTCTCAAGGGCATCTAGGGGTAGGCAATAAATGCTGGCCTAGCCAACGACACCCACATCCCATAAATGAATTTTAATAAACTGTGTGCGTAGCTGCAGTTTAGATATGGCACCCGGAGTGAGGTAAGGGTGTGGCAAGTGATTCAGAGGCTGCCCACCAGCAAGACAGCGTGTGTCCTGTGCCTGCATAATTAATGAGGAGCAAAGTGGATGATACAGCACGAAAACCCGCCATTGCTGCCGGCGGATGAAGCATTTTTCACGCCTGCTACCGCACTTCGTGCAATTCTGGGATAATTTCTTTCATTAACTCTGTTTTCCTCTCCACATATGCTGTCAGACTTGCTGATGCTTTCCAGAATTTTCTAGTTTTAATTCAGAGGCCTGCGCTGTTCACTATATGTCAGCCCTTCCTGAAAGTATGTATGTGTTAGATAAAGAAGTGACCTGCCCCAGCTGACATGATCCCACAAAGGCTGACTGACATATTTACACTTGAGGAATAACTGCTAATGCAGAGGGTCATCAGCCAGGTTGTCATGTCCAACAAGGCTCATCCAAACACCATCCTATTTAATTCAATCCAAATGCATTGTTTTCTTATAGCAGAAAAGGTTAAGGGGAGGTTTGATGGCCATGTTTTATAGAATGGAGGATTTTTATGAAGTAGTAAGGAGAAATTGCTTCCAGCAGCAGAAGGGTCAGTAACCAAAGGACAAAAATTTAAAGTAATTGGCAAAAGAACTGGAAGCAACACGAGGGGAAAAAAATGTGCAGCATGTTGTTATGATTGGGAATGCACTGAGTGAAAGGGGCCGGAATCTCCTGCTCTCACTGGCGGCAAGCTTGGAGGCAGGCTAGGCTATGTAATTAAGTGGGATGGTGGCATACTGAAACCCCACCACCTTCCCACCTCTGTCAGAAATAAGCTCAGGACAGGTAGGGCCAGAGGGTGAGCTTCCCTTCACGCTGCCTATTGAGGCCCTCAATTAATGACTCCTTAAGGGTCTCATCGCTGGTATTAACCGGTGACGAGCAAGCCTGTTGCCATGCAGTGTGCACAGCAGCAACTGTGCAGCCATTTTGTCACCTCCTGGCCGGTGGGGTGTGGGGAGGTGTGGATGTCCCTTCCTCAGAAGCACTCAGTGCCTAATCAAGGGACTGGACATCGGGAAGGCGCAGCCCACTGGGAGCCACCCTCCTGTCTTTGCTGTTGAATCCCCAGCACCCATTTTCCCGTGACCCCCAACTCATGATACACCCCACCCCACCCCCTCACCCCATTAATTACCTGTGGCCTAGGTCACTCTGTGATGCTGGGACTCCAGTGCCTCTCCTTCTGACCACAGCCACAACCTCCCCAGTGGTGCTACTGAACACAAGAGCTGCCAGCCTGTGATTGGCCAGCAGCTCTCAGTCGGCGAGACTCCCTGCCCTCGGGGCCCACCACCGGCCTTGCCACTGCCTGATGGGCGTCTGGTTCAGCAGGCCTTCCTGAAAAGAGGCAGTGCGGATCACTTGCTGGCTCTCCAGCAAGCAGGCAAGACCCCTGACACCTCAGCAAGTTTCCACCCAGGGCGGCAGAAGCAGATTCAATATTAACTTCCAAAAGGTAATTGGATAAATACGGAAGGAGAATATTTTTCAAGGCTGTGGGGAATCAGGGCTCTACACTGTATCATTCCACAATTCTATGGGCTGAATTTTGCCGTCGGCGAGCAGGGGGCGGGGCCCGCTCGCCGACGCGTAAAATGACGCGTGGCGACGTTGGGCAGAACCCCCGATGTCATCCTGCCCTATTTAAATTTTCAGGAAGACGGAGGCACAGCAAAATCAGCTGTGCACCCGCCGACCTGTCAATGGCCAATTGAAGCCATTGACAGAATCATTAAAGCAATTAAAGGACCTGCCCGTCCAACCTTAAGGTTGGTGGGCAGGCCAGGAGCCCCAGCGGCAAATAGAGAAAACATGAAACCTCATCCACCGGTAGGGGTTTTAAAAGTTTAATAAAGTTTTTGTGTTATTTATGAATATGTTCCATCTCAAGTGACATTGTCACATGAGGGGGACATGTTAGGGAATTTTTTTTTCTATTTTTCAAATTTTTCAAAGTGGAAGCGATCTCCCTGAGGCAGCACCTTAGCCTCAGAGAGACGTGCGCTCTATCGTGCACATACGCGAAAGAGCGCACTCTTGCATTTGGGGAATCCCCCCCGCCCGCACATCCACTTAAAATGGCGGCGGGGCCCGCTTCTCCAGCGGGGATCAGCTCCCCGCCCGCCGGAGATTGGGTCGGGCCCACCCGCCCGACAGGCAGGAAATTCTGCCCTTGGATTCTCTTCTATGATTTCAGACAATTCAGTTTACAAAATTTATTGTTGGCTCTTATATTTCATAGATCCAACATTTTTCATGGAATTTAATTGTGATCATTTGCAATTATTCTTCTCCTTGTCTAAACATTTAAGTTCAAATACCACATAGTTCTGATATTAATATTTTGTTTGAGATCATTACACACAAAATGGAACAGGAGACAGACTCAAACTGATACTCACCTTGGGACAAGGAGACGTTCATCTGCTTTGCAATGAAACACCGGTTGTGTCTGATGGAGCATATAAGAGATGATCTCCCTGATGTAATTCAGTAACTCATAATGAAATGCTATAGAGGATCATTGATTGAGATTCTTGAATACACTACTTTATGACCAATTTCATAAGTGCAAATAAAAAGGTTTTTGTATCAACCTCAATAAAGTATTCGCTCTATAGCTGATTCAATATTATTCACTCTAGACTCGTGTTATGTTAAAATAGATTCATTTGGTTAGTGCTTGATATAATCTGTGTATCTAGCAAAATTATCACAGTCCTGTGTACTAAGTGCTGATTCAGTCAGTCTGTCCAATAAAGTCTGTGCCAAAAAATATAGTGTAGAAGCTTCTAATTTCTTTCAGATCAAAAATCTAGTAAATCAGGAAAAACCAAGTAAATTATCCAACCCACAGTAGGTTATCTTACAGGTCGTACAACAATAATTCTCTTCTGGTTGGGGCTCTCTGCCAACACCACTGGATGATAATGCTCCAAGAAGTATGGGATCATTAGCCATTTGCTACTTCATATAAAGATTCTCTTCATGAAATAAATTTTAGACCGAAACAAAACTGGGTATTGCCAATGAATTATATTGCTTCATGCCCAAGATCGGGAAAATGCACATATCCATTAGAATCATTTTACGATAATTGACCTAGTGATTAAAATTAATGGCTGGAAAATTGGGGTACCATGAATCAGATGCATTGACCTCTGTGCTTATTTTCCACACTGCACTGTTGATGAGGCAGGTTCAGAGAGTCACAATTTGAGGGGGGAATGAAAATCTCCCCGTTGCGATAATGCATATCTTTTAATTTACACTTATATATTGTATTACACTCTCAAAGAAAGTTATATATACATTACATTCACCAAAATATATTCACTATCTTTGTTACTTTTGACGCTCCTATTTTCAAATGTTAAGCCAAAACCTACTGTTGGCGATAATTGCAGGCAACATATCACATTCAAATGATAGTCCTCTGTTTCCTATTTTAACAGGGATGTTAATGGGTTAATACTTCCATTAGAATAATGTCTGTTATAATCACTAACACTAATTTCTAACCCGTATGTACCTTTCGCTTTGAAAAATCTACAGAACATGAAAATGTCCATTTGGCCCAAGATATGTTTCTCCTTGGGCATGAGACAATATAATTTATTGGCAATCAGCGATTTTATTTCAGGTTAAAACTCGACTTCATGTAAAGAATCTTCACAGTCCAAAACAGAAAATAGTCAGGCATTAAATAATGAATATTCAACCTGTCAGCATGTTTTTCTGTAAATTCTTTCGAGAGATGTCATATGCTGACTTGCATGTTGATGTAGTTGTAATACATATTCTAAACACATTTGCAGTATCGTTATGGGTATTTATACGTGCTTCAGGCACGATTGAACAAAGGCTACCTTGCCTTTCCTCAGGGCACAGATGGCTTGTTTTACTGTTCTTGTGGACCAAGGACAGGACTGTGGTGTTCTTCATTTCCTGTCTGTCATCAGTCTGTCCTTCCTTGTGCAGAGCTGAAGAGACTTGCTTGGCCCTCCAAGAAGGGTTACATGTGTTAAATCCACATTCTAATGTCCCCATCCCCACCCACCCTCCATGAGCTACATTCTTGTCCTCATTTTTAAATCTTACCTTCGCCTCATCTATCACTATTTCTGTATTCTCCTCCATCTCCATACCTCCGCCACGCCCCCTCGGCCCCCAACCCCCCAAAGAACTCTTCTAGAGAAAAATCAGACTAGGCCGGAAAGCATGTGCAGGGATGGCTTTGTATGATTAACCTACGCCCATTCATAATGATGCGAGCTGCATGCAAATTTCATTCCGCCTGTTCATTTAAATGATAGTGGCATGCAGCCCAGTGCTAATCACGCCTTAAGAGAGGCCCAAGTTCATGTGAGGCTCTCACCACATTAAGCTGGCCAGCAATACTTTAAGTCAGCCTGCACTCTTAAAGATAAGGAGTATTCTGGTTGCAGCTGAGGCTGAAACTGGTTACAGAAGACACTCGGAGCAGGAAGAAGAATGAGTGGCGCAAAAGGCCAGGCAGTGGCTTTGAAGGTTCTGCAATGCAGCACTGGAGGCCTTGGAGCTGGAGGTGAATGGGAAGAGAGAAACCTGGGAACCTGGTGGGAATCAGATAGCTTTCCTATTAAATCTAGAGTCAGGCAGGGCTGCCCTCTCTCCCCTGTCCTGTTTGTGTGTCGCATAGAACCTTTTGTGGAGACCATTAGGAAGGACCTGGGCATAAGAGGAGTGACGATCCCAGGTAGTGGAGGCACTCAGGTCAAAGCCTCCCTGTACATGGACGATGTCGCCGTCTTCTGCTCGGATCCACTGTCGGTGTGCAGACTGATCCACATCTGCGACCAGTTCGAACTTGCCTCGGGAGCCAAGGTAAATCGTGGGAAGAGTGAGGCCATGTTCTTTGGGAACTGGGCTGACCGATCCCTTGTCCCTTTCACCATCAGGGCTGATGGGCTGAAGGTGCTGGGGATATGGTTCGGAGAGACTGGGGCATGTGTTAGAAACTGGAAGGAGCGAGTATCTATGGTGAAAAGGAAACTGGGCATGTGGGAGCGATGTTCCCTCTCCATTGCGGGTAAGAAGCTGGTTATCAGGTGTGAGGCACTCTCGCTGTTGCTGTACGTGGCGCAGGTCTGGCCCATTCCTCACTCCTGCACGATGACGGTCACCCAAGCCATCTTTCACTTTATCTGGAGGTCGAAAATGGATCCTGTTCGCAAGGACGCGATGTACAAGCCTCTAGATACAGGGGGAAAAAATGTGCCCAACATTGCCCTCATCCTGATGGCCACCTTTGTGTGCAGCTGCATCAAGCTGTGTGTAGACCCTCGGTACGCAAACAACAAGTGTCACTACGTGCTGAGGTTCTACCTGTCCCCGGTGTTGCGAAGGACAGGTCTGGCCACGCTGCTGCGGAACGCTCCAAGTAGTTGGACCGTGCCGTACCACCTGTCCCTCGTGGAAAAATTTATGCAGAGAAACACCTTTGACCACAAGTCCATCAGGCAGTGGTCGGCATGTAACGTCCTAGAGGCCCTGTGGGAAAAGGAGATGGTGGATCCTGTGTGATGGTTCCCCGAGCAGACTGTCAAAGTCATTTGGTAGAATGCCTCATTGCCAGAACTTTCCAACAAGCACCAAGATGTAGCTTGGCTGGTGGTGAGAAAAGCCCTCCCCGTCAGATCCTTCCTACACGCCAGGAGTCTCACCCCCTCTGCACGTTGCCCTCGAGGTGGCTGTGGTGGGGAAGAGACCGTTGTTCACCTCCTTGTGGACTGTGCCTTTGCAAAGAAGGTCTGGAGAGAGATGCAGTGGTTTCTGTCGAGGTTCATCCCAAGCAGTTCTGTGGCACAGGACTCTGTGCTCTACGGGCTGTTCCCAGGGACACACACCAAGACAAACATCAACTGCAGCTGGAGGATCATCAACTCGGTGAAAGACGCTCTTTGGTCTGCCCGAAATTTGCTGGTCTTCCAGTGCAAAGAGTTATCCCCGACTGAGCGTTGCAGACTGGCTCATTCCAAGGTCCAGGGCTATGTGCTGGGAGACACACTAAAGCTTGGGGTAGCCACTGCAAAGGCGCAATGGGGAAAGGTCGCTGTTTAAGACCTTTCTGCATAGGGCACCGAGGGGCTGGGAATTGTATAGATCCTTCGGGCTGTACGGCTTACAACGAATGTATGCATTGAATACTAATTGTATTATAATTGTATTGAAGCACCTCAGAGTGCAACATGATGTAGGTTGATAATTCCAATAACATTGCACTGCCTGACTGCCTGTAATGACCATATTGAAATGATTGTAATATTCATTGATTGTATTGAAGCATCTCGTGTTCCATGTGTAAAAGTTGAATCTGATTGTACTTTTTGTGATGGCGATTTAAAAATGTTTTGTAATGTTCTTCCACGTATTTTATGAATAAAGTCTATTTTTCAAAAAAAAGTATCCCAAATGCCTTCTTAGCCACCTTATCTACCTGTCCCGCTACCTTAAGGGACCGGTGGACATGCACACCAAGGTCACTCTGATCCTTGGTACTTCCCAGGGTCCTACCATTCATCATGTATTCCCCTGCCTTGTTTTCCCTGCCCAAGTGCATTACCTCACACTTATCCGGATTAAATTCCATTTGCCACTGATCAGCTTATATGTCCAGCCTGCCTATATCCTTCTGTAACCTAAGGCTATCCTCCTCACTATTTACCTCCCCACCAATTTTTGTTTCATCAGCGAACTTACTGATCAACCCTCCTAAATTCAAGTCTAAATCATTTATATATACCACAAACAGCAAGGGACCCAACACCAAACCCTGTGAAACCCCACTGGACACAGGCATCCAGTCACAAAAACACCCCTCAACCATCACCCTCTGCTTCCTGCCACTCAGCCAATTCTGGATTAAGCTAAGGAAAGGTAAGAGTTCTAATTTTTATTTAAAGTACATAAATAATTTAACATTTTTTTACAGTATTTAACTTAAAGTAAGGGGGTTTTTTTTCAACTAAAGGCATGGCAGGGCAGCTCAGTCCCGTGTTATGTACCGCCTGCAACATGTGGGAAGTTCTAGACGTTCCTGCGCTTTGACCGACCACGTGCCCAGCAAGTGCCATCAGCTGCAGCTACTTGAGCTCCAAGTTTCAGGGCTTGAGCGGCAGCTGAAGGCACTGAGGTGCATCCGCAAGGCTGAGAGTTTCATGGATAACACGTTTTTAGACGTGGTCACCCCACAGCTTACAAAAGTGCAGACAGAGAGGGAATGGGTGACCATTAGTCAGAAGAAAGGTGTCAGGCAGGCAGTCAGGAAATCCCCAGGGTGCATGTCGCTCGAGAACCATTTCTCTGTGTTGGAAAATGGTGAGAGTGACAGTTCGTCCGGGGAGTGCAGCCACGCTCATGCTCATGTGGCTCAGCTGCACTGGGGGGAGGAAAAAGAGGGGAAGAGCAATTGTGGTACGAGACTCGATAGTAAGGGGAACAGACAGGCATTTCTGCGGCTGTAGACGTGACTCCAGGATGGAATGTTGCCTCCCTGGTGTCAGGGTCAAGGATGTCACTGAACGGCTGCAGGATATTCTAAAGGGGGAGGGTAAACAGACAGAGATCGTGGTACATATTGGTACCAACGACACAGGTAGAAAGATGGATGAGGTCCTGCAAGCAGAATTTAGGGAGCTAGGAAGCAGGTCAAAAACAGGATCTCAAAGGTTGTAATCTCTGTATTACTTCCGGTATCATGTGCTAGTAAGTATAGAAATAGGAGGTTAGTCCAGATGAATGCGTGGCTGGAGAGATGGTGCAGGAGGGAGGGTTTTGGATTTCTGGGACATTGGGACTGTTTCTGGGGGCGGTGGGCCCTGTACAAGGCGGACGAGTTGCACCTGAACCGGAATAGGACCAACATCCTTGCGGGGAGGTTTCCTCGTGCTGTTGGGGAGGGTTTAAACTAACTTGGCAGGGTGAATGGGATCCTGAGAGAAGGTTCAGCAGGGGAGATGTACAGCCAAAATTAGAAGAGAGAGCAAGTGAGTCTGGAAGGCATAGAAATTATAGGCCAGTTAAGGCACAAGGGAGTTTGGCAAGGTTGGATGGTATTTATTTTAATGCAAGGAGTCTGACGAATAAGGCAGATGAGTTGAGGGCACAAATTAACACATGGAATTATGATGTCATTGCTGTCACAGAGACATGGTTGAGAGAGGAGCAAGATTGGCAGCTCAAATTCCAAGATATAAGGTCTTCAGGCGAGACAGGGAAGGAGGTAAAAGAGGAGGGGGTATCACAATATTGATCAAGGAATCAATTATAGCAATAAGGAGGGATGATACCTTAGAAGGCTCCTGAAATGAAGCCATATGGGTAGAACTGAAAAACAAAAAAGGAGCAATCACATTGCTGGGAGTGTACTATAGGCCCCCAAACAGTCAGAGTGAAATAGAAGAGCAGATATGTAGGCAAATTTCAGAGAAGTGTAAAAATAATAGGGTAGTAATAGTGGGGGATTTCAACTTCCCCGACATTAACTAGGTTAGTCACAGTGTGATAGGTTTAGAGGGAGCAGAATACTTAAAATGTATCCAGGAGAGCTTTTTAAGCCAGTATGTAGAAGGCCCTACAAGAGAGGGGGCAGTCCTGAATTTAATTTTAGGGATTGAAGCCGGGCAAGTGGTAGGGGTATCAGTGGGGGAGCATTTTGCAGATAGTGATCATAACTCCGTTAGATTCAAGATTGTTATGGAAAAGGACGAGGATGGGCCAGAAATCAGAGTTCGAAATTGGGGGAAGGCCAATTTTAATAAGATCAGGTATGATTTGGCCAGAGTGGACTGGGGGCAGCTACTTTTAGGTAAATCTGCGTCAGAGCAGTGGGACTCATTCAAGAAGGAAATAGGGAGAGTACAGGGCCAACATATTCCAGTAAAGATAAAGCGTGGGACCAACAAATCCAGCGAACCCTGGATGTTGAGGGATATACAGGATTGAAAAAAGAGAAAAAGGGAGGCTTATGGCAGATACCAAGGGCTGAAAACAGCAGGAGCCCTAGAGGAATATAGAATGTGTAGGGGGGAACTTAAAAAGGAAATTAGGAGAGCAAAAAGGGGGCATGAGAAACATTGGCAGGTAAAATAAAGGAAAATCCAAAGTTATTTTACAAGTATATTAAGAGTAAGAGATTAACTAAGGAAAGAATTATTAAGGACCATAGTGGTAATTTGTGTGTGGAGCCAGAAGATGTAGGTAGGGCTCTAAATGAATACTTTCTGTCGGTGTTCACAAGTGAGAGGGACAACATGGGTATGGAAATCAGGCAGAGGGACTGTGATATAATGAAAGAAATTAGCATAGAAAGGGAGGAGGTTCCAAGTGGTCTGGCAGGCTTAAAAGTAGATAATTCTCCAGGCCTGGATGAAATGTATCCCAAGCTGTTGAGTGAGTCAAGGGAGGAGATAGCAGGGGCACTGACAATAATTTTCAATACCTTTCTGGCCACAGGAGAGGTGCCAGAAGACTGGAGGACAGCCAATGTGGTACCATTATTCAAGAAAGGAGGAAGGGATAAACCAGGGAACTACAGGCCAGTCAGTCTAACCTCAGTGGTGGGGAAACAATTGGAAGCAATTCTGAGGTACAGAATTAATCTACACTTGGAGAGGCAGGGATTAATCAAGGACAGTCAGCATGGTTTTGTTAAGGGGAGATCATGCCTGACCAATTTGATTGAATTTTTCGAAGAGGTGACCAGGTGTATAGATGAGGGCAATGCATTTGACGTAGTCTACTTGGACTTCAACAAGGCTTTTGATAAGGTCCCACATGGGAGACTGATAACGAAGGTAAGAGCCCATAGGATCCAAGGCAATTTGGAAAATTGGATCCAGGATTAGCCGAGTGGCAGGAAGCGGAGGGTGATGGTCGAGGGGTGTTTTTGTAACTGGAAGCCTCTATAAAATGGGGTTCCACAGGGATCAGTGTTGAGTCCCTTGCTGTTTGTGGTATATATAAATGATTTAGACTTGAATGTAGGAGGGTTGATTAGTAAGTTCATAGATGAAATTAAAATTGGTGGGGTGGTAAATAGTGAGGAGGATAGCCTTAGATTACAGGAAGATATAGATGGGCTGGTCGGATGGGCTGAGCAGTGGCAAATAGAATTTAATCCGGATAAGTGTAAGGTGATGCACTTGGGCAGGACAAACAGGGCAGGGAAATACACAATGAATGGTAGGACCCTGGGAAGTACCGAGGATCAGAGGGACCTTGGTGTGCATGTCCACCGGTCCCTTAAGGTAGCGAGACAGGTAGATAAGGTGGCTAAGAAGGCACATGGGACACTTGTCTTTATTAGCCGAGGCATAGAATATAAGAGCAGAGAGGTTAGGCTGGAACTGTATAAAACACTGGTTAGGCCACAGCTAGAGTATTGCGTGCAGTTCTGGAATCCACATTATAGGAAGGATGTGATTGCACTAGAGAAAGTGTAGACGAGATTTACCAGGATGTTGCCTAGGCTGGAGAGTTTTAGTTATGAGGAGAGATTGGATAGACTGGGGGTATTTTCTCTGGAGCAGAGGAGAGAGGGGGGACATGATTGAGGTATAAAATTATGAGGGGCTTAGATAAGGTAGACAGGAAGGGACTTTTCCCCTTGGTGGAGGGATCAATATCCAGGGGGCATAGATTTAAGGTAACGGGCAGGAGGTTTAGAGGGGATGTGAGGAAGAATCTTTTCACCTAGAGGGTGGTAGGAATCTGGAACTCACTGCCTGAAAGGGTGAGGGCAGAAACCCATGGCATACAAGGCTATGAGCCTGGCACTAGAAAATGGGATTAGAATAGCTAGGTACTTGTTTGACCGGCCCAGACTCGATGGGCCGAAGCGCCTTTTTTCTATGCTGTAGACCTCTGTGACTCTATGACTATTTTGGTACCAAACTGGCACCCAAAGCACCAAAGCTATTGAGCCATTTATGGTGAAGAACGTGCCCATGGAACTCAGAGATGTGTGCTGCTGTCAGATGGGGATCAGACTACATCCGAGAAGGAAGAGCTGAAATTCTTCATAAGAAAGATGGGTGCAGTCGCAGGCAGGTAAAACTTTACTCGCCGCCCGCAATGGTGGCTTTTCACACCATTTTGTCCCAAGTCCGCCGCATTAATTATGCATTCTGAAAAATACACCAGTTCGATGGTGGGTGGGTCCCATTTGCCCACCACACAATCACATCGCCGCCTCATGACACGGGGTGCCACATTTAAAGTGCAGCCACGCGCACATCTCTCAGTGCTTCCAGACCAGGACTGCCACACAGAAGACAGGCTGGCCCTGAAAGGGAAAAAGCATCCCCCCGCTTGAGTGACGCGTCCTTCAAGCATCTTTTGGACACCGAGGAGGCCCACCGTGATGTCCTCCGCCCCCAGTCTGGCCACAGGTAGATGCATCACCAATCCAGCTTGGGAGGCGGTGGCAGTGGTCGTCAGTGCCAATGCCCTGTAAAAAAGGACAGCCACCCAGTGCCATTACAGGATGAATGGTCTGATCCGTTCTGCCAGAATAAACCACTCTTCTCATCACTCTCAACTCTCACACTCATAAACCCATCACACATCCACAGTGATCTCACACCTCAAGGGACAACACCACTAACTCACACACATACCTCACATCTCCATCAGGCTCATATCCTCTGGATCTCGCGTCCTCATCCCGTCCATGGCTCCACTCGCCACACAAACATTCCATGCAGTGCCATGTGTCCTGCTCACACTCTCTCCATCTGTTTTCATGCAGGAGAAGCTGGCTCACATCAACAGGGAGAGGTCCCAGACCGGGGGTGGACTGACCCACATTAGGCCCCTCACACACTTTGGGGAGCGTGCCATCATGCTGAATGGTAAGGACGTGACCGTGCCTGCGGTGATGGTGAGGTCGGCGGTGAACACCCACATGAGAATCTGGCCCCACATCATCCCTCTCTCAATGCAAATGCGAGTGCTCTCTCTCCTCCTTTTAACTCTGCTGCCATACACTACCTATCTCTACTTTGGCTCACAGGGAGCTCTGCCAAGCAACTAACTCATTCAGCCAGCCAGTCCCTCAACTCCATCCAGGCCCTCATCTGCAGCCAAGGGGACACTTCCTCCATTGAAAAGCTTGAAATAAGCAGACTGGAAGACCCGTCAGAGCGCTTACCCACACCCTCCACCAGCGCAGAGACATGCACCTCTGTGGGACCGAGATCTACAGCAGGCTCGGGTTCACAATCTGGTGGCCACTGCAGCAGGAGGCAGGTTCTTGTGAGCTCCCCAGCACTCGGAGGACTGCTGGGGAAGAGGCATCTGTGGGGTCCGAGTCAGATGATGAGCCTCTAGATTTGGCCTCCCAACTCACCCTGGAGGGTCAGTAGAAGGCGTGGGAACATCACGCAGAGCTGTTGGGGGCCCTCAGCAGAGTGACACATGTGTCAGAGGAGTGCTTCCGCCTGCTCTCTGATGAAATGGTGCCCAGATGTGCACGTATGGGCGTAGCCAATAATGCAGATGCCATGGAGACTATTATGACACAGCAGTTGGTAAAGGCTGAGTTATTTAAAATCCCAGAGGGAAACTTTAAACAACTGTCATAAGTTATATTTTCGATTGGTATATTTGAGATACAGCTCTGAATTGAGGAATAAAAACCACCAAGCCTCAAGAGGTTTCTTATGTAAATTAAATTAAACATTTATTAATTTAACAACAAATTTAAACACATACACATGTCTACAAATTACTACCATAATAACTCTTAAACAAATCGCCAAATTAATTACTCCCAGGTAATCTCCCCCAAAGCAACAATAACCCATAGACTGAAACAGACACCAGGCAAAGCACATTTTATCTTGCAAATTCAAAATGAGATCCCTTTCAATCTATGATAGGGCTTACAGGCTGCTTAGATATGACATGCCTCTGACCTACACACACAAAACTCTTTTCTGTATATACCTAGCCTTCCCTCTGAATGCAAGTTCTCATTGTATCACCGGGCCCTTTGAACTCCACCTCTTCTAACAATCAAATCCCTTTCACAGTACCAATTTTATTAGTAATTTAAACATATTGCTTGGTGTCTCCTAGCTAGGTGCAAGATTTCACCACCAGTCTTTGAATGGTTTATTCAGCAAAATACAAATGTACTCTTTGCCTTAACTTCCTTCCTGTTTAACATCTCAAAACTACTATACATCACAGCACCCAGACTAGCTGGCTTTAATCCAGTTAAGACACACACACTCACACCCACAGACACAGACCCTACTACAAGTCCAATGTAAAATAATTTCCAATAACATTATATACATTAACATCTTCATGACAAGACCCTAGTCCAGCAGAACACAGAGATGTCTGCAGACCTGCACTCTATCATCGTGGGCAAGTCCCTGCAGTGGTAACGCGAGAGGGGAATGGGACACCTCACTGCCGGGGCACCGCGATGTCCATCCAGGTGCTCCTGTCCCTCAAGGAATTAGGTTGGGGCACCCAGGAGGAGGAGGAACGGCAGCTGGACACCCCTAAGTCATCCTCTCAGGAATCTAGGAGGCTGTCCTCTCCCTCCGGGTCCCCTTTGCCTGTGAACCCTCAACCTCTTTCTCTGTCATCACAGAGGGAGCAGCTGGCCAAAGAGATGATTCTGGAGGGAGCAGTGTGTGTGTGTGTGTGTGTGTGTGGGGCGGAGCCTTTCAGAGTCTCGTGCAAGCACATTGGTTCTTCACGTATCATACTCACCTCAATGTCCTAAGCATATGTAATGCTGCCTTCTGGGGTTCGCTTTCAGTTGTCCATCTGAGCTGACCTGCATCTCTGCCCACCCACTGATTACACTCCCAATGCAGCAACTGATCTCGCCCACCACACTGTCGTTGCACTTTCGTTTTAGACAGCATAGTCTGGATTCAGTTTTTCTGCAGCTCCCCTTCTTCTCCCCTCCCCCAGTCACTCACTTACTTTTCCCCAACACTGTTGATCCCCCTGGCATCACCTTCCACCTCCCCTCTGTGACCTACCAGCCACAACCCTTTTCCTTCGAGGATGTCCAGGTGAATGCATACGTTCCCTTCCATCCCGGAAATCTCATTCCCATCCACATTAACCTCCTCGACCTCCTCCTTCCCTGCTGCTGTTGTTCAATGTTTCCACCAAGAAAGGTTGCCTGGAAAATCAACTCCATAACATTCAGACACCCTTACATTTTCCATCATCCTTAGTCCTTCCCTCTTTCCAGCTCCTTCCTCCACCCTTACTTCTTCCTTCAGCCTTACCCCCTCCCCTCTCCACACTCCTTCCTCCCCACAGACTCCCCCCCCTCTCCACACTCCTTCCTCTCCCCTGGACTCGCACCCCTAATACCTCCCACCCCTTACACCTACCTCCCCAGTTGTCGTCTTCTCCCCATTAACCCCTCCTTCCCCTGTACTCCCACCCCATCCCAAACTCCCCACCTGACACCTTCATTGCCCCCTCCCAACCTCACCCCATCCTGACAGCTTCATTACCCCCTCCCAACCTCACCCCATCCTGATACCTTCATTGCCCCCTCTCAACCTCAACCCACCCTGACACCTCTTCCTCTCCCAGTCGATCCTAGATCATCCTCTCCCACCCCCCCAGTATATCTTCCTCTCCCAAACTCAGCTGGACATTTCTCTCCACCCCCTCGATCATCACCCGTTGTGAGCAGACCCTCAATGATGACTTTCCAACTTCCATGAGCTCCTTCACAGTGGAACCATGTCCATGAGAATCCACCCAGCATGCCATGGGCGTTCCTCCAGGGTCCCGTTGGTGTCGGGCTCCAGAGCATCTCCCGCCCCTCGAATGTACCCTGGTGGGTAAGTCCCAAATTCTGCATGTCACACTTGTCAAGACGTGTTCTACACTGGTGTGCTTTCCTGCTGATGTGGACGGATGATCCAGCATGGGGGGGATGATTCCAGTGGGCTGGCCTTATACTGATATGCAGATGTATTACAATGAGGTCCCCGATGTCCGATGACGAGGAACGTGACCCGCCATCATCGGGCTGAGCGTACGATCGCAAACTGGTTTCACGACATTGTGAAACCGATTTTTGGCCTCCTCGCCATATTGTCCGCTCATGTTGCCGAGCACCCCCGACGCAAGCGTGTGCGGACGATTCCACCCAGAGCTTTGAAGGAATTTGTGGCTGAGTTTAATTACCTATATGCTGTGTGTTCTGCCGAGCCGATTCATAAGATCTGTCTTTGCTACATTGCCATATAGTGTGTAGTTTATAGTTTAGAAGCAACCACAATTTGTCTGTTAATTCATGGTCAGGATTTTCCAGTCCTGCCGTGGCATGTCTCCCCCACCCCATCCCCCACCCCGGCAGGTGCGGTGAGCCATTTAAACCTCCATTCAGTTCAGTGGGACCAGAACGTCCATCGGGCGGGGCGGGGTGGGGGTGGGGCAGGGGGGAGGGGAGTTGGGGGTGTCCATAAAATCCTAGCCCATGTTTACCTTATGGTGATTCTGGATATTTGAGTATAGGAGGTTATCTAAGATAGCATTTGGCGTTTGCTCTATTTGACTCTTGAATAGCAAAATTTCTTCTGTTTTAAACCGTAGAGTCTGGTGGCTTCATTCTTTTACTAAATAACTGGGATTTCAGGTTTATTTATTTATTTTTAAAGTTACTGGTCTCTACTGACATCATAATAACCTGCAGTTGTTGTTATGATGGGATGGATATGGTTTCACCACAATGGGAAAGTATCTCTAGTGCGGAGATTTTTGCTGGTCTTTGCGCCTCGGGCATTTTTAGTAATACTCATAGGATTTCCGATCCTAATCGGAAGATCTGGGCCCATTTCCGACCTGATCAGACAAAGAAATGCACACTTACCATCCTCTGATATTTCAGGGCAGTCTTCCAATGGAGGATTCACATTCCGCCCAGTGCAGTGAACCTTGTAAGGAGCAGCGTAGAGAATCTGCACAGAAACCACACCCCTTTTTAATGGCTCTAGATGCCTTATTCCGGTAAGTAAAGAATTTAAATGTCCCAAAGCTGCTTTGAAAACAGCTACAGAGAGAAGGTTAGTGTGTAAGGTAAGTGGTAAGGGGCTAGGGTGGATAAGGGATAGGATGGGTGAGGTAAGTGAGCAAGGGGTATAGAGTGGGTAAGGGATAGGGTGGGTGAGGTAAATGGATGAGAGTAGGGTAAGTGGGTAAGGGGTAGGTTGGGTAAGGGGGTAGGGTAGTAGAAAGGTAGGATGGTAGGTGGTTGAGGTGGGTAAGATGGCGGTGGTTGTGGTAGGTAGCATGACTGGCAGGGGTATAGGTCAATCAGGTGGGTAGGTTGGCAGGTGGGTACGTGGATGAGTAGGTAGGTGGGTCAGGGGGGTGCCAGGTTGGGTCAGGGGTTCATCATGTCAGGTCAGGAGGAGTCATGCGGTAGTCGGAGGGTTAGTTGAGGAGGATTGAGTGCTCGTAATTGAGGCAGTCAGTTGTATTGCTACCCAGGTGCTAGAGCAGGTTTTTTCCTGTCTAACATTTCCTGTATAACTATCCAGGTAAGTAAGTCAGAGCTGTCCGAAGTCTCCTACTCTAAATCTGAGTTGGAGACTTTTTCAGAGGGTCCTGGGAGCAGGGGAATAGCCCATCGGAAGTTCAAACTTCCCTGGAAAAATCCAAATGGCGTCCTTGTGTTGGCAATTCCAAGGGGTCCCATCGCACATCTTCTGGGGTACACCCAGTCTCCCACTATCCAGAAACAGGAAGAGCTAACCCTTTATTGCCATATTTTGATGATAATTTCTCTGAACAGTGGTTCAATGTTTTAATGTTTTTCTTGAACTCATCAGTTGTCCCAAGATGTTGTTTCTAATTTTGCAGTTAATTTGAAGCTGGAATTGAAAATGAATATTGCATAGAAACAAGCCCTGAAAGAGTCATTTGTTGATTGGAGGCCAGCACTCCCTGTGCTGTAGTAACTGCCAAAGTACATTGTATTGCTGTAAAAGAACCACTTCTGCCCCTTTCAGAGTCCTGCAGCTGTCATGAATATTAAAAGCCATATCTCTTCACCTCAGCCCTCCACTTGAGGTACAATATGATGTGCCCAGGGTGAAGACTCTTGCCAGTTACCTCGGTGAATATACTTAACGTCCACACGTATAAAATAACGTCCATTTTATCACTTCTGGTGACACTGTACACAAAGCGGCAGACTCAGAGCTCAAACAGCTCAATATCAGTTAGTTATGGCATGACTGTACATCACATCTACAAATTATGACAAGGGTCTGATGGTATTCCTACAAAAATGCAGGATTTTGCACCCTGTCAATTCATCACATCTTCTTCACAACTTAAGTGTCTCCTCTTAGTTATAGTTATCCAGAAGATTTTTCTTTCAGTCTGAAGAAATGTATCTATGATACAAAATTTGTCTGAATCTCCATTTTAAAAAGAACAATAAATATAGCAATCATACACCTGGAGAACAATTATTCTATTACAGTGTAATCTAGATATGATCAACTTTTTCTTGCAAGAACGGTACTTTTAAAAAATTCTTTCATGGGACATTGGCGTCGCTGGCTAGGCCAGCATTTTTATTACCCATCCCTAATTGCCCTAGAAGGTGGTGGTGAGCCGCCTTCTTGAACTGCTGCAGTCCATGTGGTGTAGGAACACCCACAGAGCTGTTAGGGAGGGAGTTTCAGGATTTTGACCCGGCAACAGTGAAGAAACGGCAATATATTTCTAAGTCAAGGTGATGTGTGGCTTGGAGAAGAACTTGCAGGTGATGGTGTTCCCATATATCTGCTGCTCTTGTCCTTCAGTGTGATGGAAGTCATGTGTTTGGAAGGTGCTGTGGAAGGAGCCTGGGTAAATACCTGCAGTGCATCTTGTAGATGATACATATTGCAGCCACTGTGCTGGTGGAGGGAGTGAATGTTGGAGGTGGTGGATGGGGTGCCATCCAAGAAGACTGCTTTGTTCTGGATGGTGTCGAGCTTCTTGAGTGTTGTTGGAGACGCACTCATTGAGGCAAGTGGAGAGTATTCCATCACACTCTTGACTTGCGCCTTGTAGATGGAGGATGGGCTTTGGGGAGTCAGGAGGTGGGTTATTCACCACAGAATTCCCAACCTCTGAACTGCTCTTGTAGCCACAGTATTTACATGGCTAGTCCAGTTCAGTTTCTGGTCAATGATAATCCCCAGGATGTTGATAGTGGGGGATTTAGCGATGGTAATGCCATTGAGTGGCGAGGGGAGATGGTTAGATTCTCTCTTGTTGGAGATGGTCATTGCCCGACATTTGTGTGGCGTGAACATAACTTGCCACTTGTCAGCCCAAGCCTGAATGTTCTCCAGGTCTTGCTGCACATGGACAGGGACTGTTTCAGTATCTGAGGAGTTGCGAATGGTGCTGAACATTGTGCAATGATTGTGACAAGCTGATTCTAAATAATATGATCAGCAAAATAGGATATGTCCAGAAAATGGTGAGCATAGTTGTGACTGATTAGGATAGTAGAAACAAATCCACGAGGTACCTCACTGGTCTGCTTTTGACGTGATATTGTTTTAAGGTTCCTTTTCTGTTCAGTAAACACTGAAGTTTTCTTCAATAGCTGGCCATAATTCAAACTTCTATCTCAAAGGCACCTGAAACTGTTTCAATTAGCACAATCCATTCCTTCAGAGCAAGAGGTTTCATTCTGTCTCCTCTGAGCAATTAATAATTATTATAATTATGGATTTATCAGGTTGGACAATGGAAGTTGCTAACTCAAGCATTTCAATCTTAGTAAGGATCTATATCCAGTCATCTCTGTTCCTGAGACCCTGGCAGAGATGGCCAGAGGCAAACTGCTACTTTCCAGTGATTTGTTACCTATGTTAGCATGATTTCACATTTAATCCGTATGTTAAGTTGTCAGCTGGAACATATGCCCCAAAGTTAGTAACCTGATGTGCACAGATGGTTTGACAGAGAGCAAATAAAAATAAATTAAAATGGCACACTGCTGCAATCCAAGTTGTTTCTTCCCAGAGCAATGGGATACAGCTGTAATGTAATTTGCACATTGCGATTTTCCAATACTTATCCATTTGCTTAGTGAACAGCAAATCTTAGAAAGCTCCTCCATCCGTCTTACTGTATTTGTCTCAGGAGGTGAAATTACAAATTTGAGAGATCTTTTATCACTGTGAGGGCTTGTGCCTATTGTCACTTTTCCTTGACTTGATGTTGGGTGCCTACCTAATCCCAGTCATCAGAAATGATGGAGATGGGGAAGAAATGAACCACAAGTATACAATAGCCTTTTACAAGACTTAATATTAAACTAATTACAATTAAATGTATTCTTGGAATTTGTTTTGTGAGCTGCTACATACAGGCCTTAAGGAATGGTCAACATTTTAACCATCTTCAGTACCTCTTTGCCCAACACCCTGTAAAGTCCGAAATCAAGATAGTCCCAATTAATCAAATTATGTTTTTCTCCAATTAACACACTAATGGTTAATCTTAGACAATGACTAAACTTGACTCTGTCCAATATTATATTCCATGTGTTAATTTTAATAATTCCATACACCCACTTAAAGAGAATGCATTATAGACAGATAGAACATGGAAAGAACTATCAGGACATGTGTATTTTATGTGCTGAATGCTGTTAAGTATCCTTCAGCTAATAGCAATTTGGGCTTATTGGACTATACATGTGTTTACAAATAGTGTTTCCATGTTACAGAGATTAACATGGATCAATAATAGCTGATTAAGGTGTAGTTGACTGAGGTCTACCCTTCTTAGTCTGCTGTAATTTATGATTTATTGGCAATCTGAACAGAAAGGGCAATCAAAACTCTTCTTACCAAAATGACCTGTCTTGTAGCCGCTATCAATCCATGAAACATAATTGTGTGTAAACATGTTAGAATGAGGTGCTCATTAACTGATTTTATCACAATGAAGTAAAACTTTCTAACCTCTATTGTTTACGGTAGATAAATCCAATAGGCCACATTGGAAACAGGCTCAACAATAAGAACAAATCAGGGTACACCACAGAACATCAAAAATATGCAAAATGATTTAAATTAAATAAGGCTACTAGGGCATAGAGGCCACATAAGATGCCAGGAAAATAGTCATATGTTTTCCCAGCAATTCCAAGTTAGGAGGTTAGATGTAAACTGCAAGCCACCAAAAGGTAGAGTACTACAAATCTGAAGTGGGAAGGAAGAGCCCAAGTTTGAAAGTAACTTCTCATTTACTGGCCCCAATTTTAACAGCTGGTGGCAGGGGAATGGGTACAGTGCGGGCAGCAAACCCAGGGAACCCTGGGAAATGGCCAATCTTGACGTTAGGGCCTAATTCCAATAAAATTCGTCAGAATCCAGCTCAAAACCATTCATGTAGGTTCATTAGCTGGCCACGGGCAAGAGCAAAGGATCACAGGCAAGAATGGTAGAAATCTCTGGGAGAGAGAGGTCATGGAGTATTTGTTTTCTAACTAGCGTTGATTAGCTTTCACAGTGTTCATTCACAAAATCAAGCTGAATCTTGGAAACTTCTGAGATGCTTACAGAGGAAAAGCTGAAAACGGACCACTGAAATCTGCCCAAAGCACTATTTTCAATAGTGAAGCACTGATCTTAAAGGCATTTTAAAGGTGCCTTGCCAAGTAAACCATGTATTTTGGACATTTTAATATTAAAATGGGCTCTATATTTAATTATTGCAAATAATGCCAAACATTATAATCTCCCATGCTTACAAGAGCTGACAGGCATAGAGGATTGTCAAACTATTCATATGGCGGTAGAGATGGCAAGTGAGAAATATTGCTGTTATAGAAGAAGGTTTATGACATTGAAAACAAGAATCGCTTGTTATGAATTGATGAATTCCTAAAAGTATTTTGAATGTAACAATTAATAATTGTTTAATAAAGAAATTAAAATTTAAGTAATAGCCAACCAGTTCAAATTTCTCCAATCTGTGACAGAGGGGCCGAGGAAGCCACGGCAGATGAGAGTGCCGAAAGCTGCTCAGGACCCTCACTCTCCTCCTCAAACTCCTCAGTCCAGAGTAGGCTTTCACGCAGCCTAGAGGGGGTCAGCTGCTGGGGTGCAGCTGGCAACACAACCAGCCACTGTTGGTCCTATTGTGGGTATGCAGCACCTCGCATACTTCATGGAGATCAACGCTTACATTATGAATGGACTGATCCAGGCTACTGAGTGTGCCTTGTACCCTGTGCAGGATCTCAAGCTGCCCCATGCACCCTAGTTACTGGCTCATGTGGCTGTCCATGAGGTTGGCCATTCTCTCCTGAAAAGAGCTCGTGCTCTCGAGCCCTTGAGTGAGTTCATGAACCTGTGCCATGGAGTTCTCCCCTTGCCGAGCATGAGCTCACATTGCCTCCATGATCTCTGCCAGATGTCCGCCCATCTGCAGTACTGTTCCATATACTGAGCCCCAAAGAGTGACTCCTCAGGCTGCCGGAGCATCATTGTGACTGCTGCCCCTCCTCCAAGGGGAGCTGTCCATGAATGCCTCTTACTCTGACACCTCCCCCTCCACCCTAGTGCTGTGTGCCTCAACCAGTGACTCCAACTCTAATCATGCATGAGAACCCACAGATATGCAAGTACCCATGTAGGGGGATGGTGTACTCGTCTGATGTGATACTGCACGCTCTGACATCTCTTCCTCCTCCTAATGCCCAAGGAATGACCCGGCTCATGGGGGTGGCCATAAGCCTCTGAGACCTGTGTGAAACACAAGAGATGATAATGAGATTTCACCTTTCACATCTTAGTGGTTATACAGACGTGTCACCATCAGCGCCATCCAGTGCTCAGCTTTCAGTGATACGATGCTCACTGTAAGGCCGTTCCCTGCAGCCATATTTGCATACACCTTCTGTTGGCCCCCAATCCACCTCCTCCCCTTGCCATCATCATCTTCAGCAGATCCCTCCCCTAGCACTTAACACCATCACTCTAACCATTGAAAACTGCTAATGCATATGTTTCCCAGGGGTTGGGAAACTCTGCAGTGAAAGGGAGGTGGCAGCTGCCACTCTACAAGGTAAGCAGTTGTTTCAGTGTTCCATAATGGCCAGGAGGAGCAAGATTTCTTTCTCAGACCCCTCAAGGATGAATTTGGCCTCCTCCAACTCTGCCAATCATAGGCCTCTCACCAGCTTTCGTTGAGCTTGGATGGTGAGACCCAAGATCCCCAGATTTTGGGCCTCAGGCCTCATTATAATGGAGTCAGCCTGGTGACTTTTGCTGATGTTGCTGATGCAGTATTCACCGCCTTTTGGAGTTTACACAGGGATGTAGTTGGCCTTCTGCTTGGTTGTGATTCATAATCCATTTAAAGATTAATTATTAGTCCAGTGTGTAGGTTTCAGTTTATGGGGAACTAGGTTTGCTAGTGGAAACCTAGGGCTGCAAATTCACAGCCCTTTGACCAGGATCGTAATATGCTGGGTGGTTGCCTTCCATCTGGGATTCTGGAAAGCCTTGTGAGGTGTACAACTTTTAGCTGCTCAAAAAAATGCAGCAACACTGAGGGTGATGGGAAGGACCTTTCCAGGGCTGAGATCTGATGAGTGCAAATTAAATGGTCAGTATAGAGAGTCCAACTAGGCTTCCAACCATCCAATTGGCAGTTCTGGAACATGGCTTGGATTCCGAAAAACCTTTTAAGAAAGTAATGATTACTTTACCTGATGGGCAGGGAGAATTATTTTTCATGGGGACACAGCACTTTCTAACCACATCCTCACCCGAAAAGCAGACAGACTTCTGAAGAGATTCTCAGCCTGCTGGACAAACATGAGACACTCCCCCAGAGATGTAGGTAAATGCCAAGGTCATGTAGATGCATGGATCACCCTTTGATTCTGGGAATCTTGACGAGGTCAGAACTGTAGGCCCCGGGGGGTCACGTCCCAACATTTACGATGCAAGCAGTATAAATTTTTGGCCTCCTTGTCTTTCACTGTTTGCACAAGTTAAAAAGGTTGGGAGAAAACCTGAACTGTAATATCTTGTACCATCCCAAAAATGGAAATTGACCACCTGCTTCTAGTTACATATGGAGGAGAAGGAGACAGTTACACAGAAGAGGATAGGTCGGAGGCTATGTTGTAGTAGGCAATAAATGCAATACATCAATGTTGTCATGGCTAAGTCTAGGATGATTGGATGACTGAAAGCCACACCAGCTGAGCAGGAATAACAACCATCATGCAACTGCAACAAAGATACTCAAACAATTTCCAAACCTCATTTATTGATTTGTTGTGAAAGACACAGTTTTGCATATTTAATTCAACAGAGAATCCAACACAGAAAGATTTGTGAGGCTTAATTGATTTATAAATTCATATGACTTATAACTATCATTATGTTATTCAAAAATTAAAATGTCTAAAGGATCTAATTCAAATCAGTCCTGACATAAACATTGCTTGGCAAGGAAGTGTTCACTGATAAGATGCTTTATTTTGTCTGTATATTTGCAATCTCTAAGACTGCAGTATATAACAAAAGCCCGCTCATTATTTATAAAGTTCATTAAACTGTGACAAAGAAGAAGGTTACACTGATTAGATATTTGAAACTTATTACTTTATTCTTTTCAATGTAATCAATTAATTTCATCTCCTGAGACTGTAATTTTTTTTTTCAAACGCAATTATATTTAACAGCCTGCTGATTAGGCAAAAACAGAAATAATTAATCAGAAAATTACAAAAAAGAATTAATCGTCACCATACATGGTGAAAATTATATCCTCATCTGTTTAACAATAATGAAATGTTACTAACAAATACATTAGTCTAGATGCAAGAGGAGTACACAAACTGCTTGATTTTTTAAAAAATGTTAATACATTTAAAATAATCATTGATGAGCATCTGAAAGCTGCAGCTTCATCTAAATGCATATTGATGACTTTACAGGATGATTGCGCACCAGTTCTGAAAATGTCCCTTCAAGATGTTACTTTGCCTTTCATTCAAAGTGTTCTTTATAGAATGTATAACCCTACAAGTAAACAAAGTAAGGACTATTATAGAAAAGTAGTTATGTATCATTAGAACCCACGATTGCACCTGGTAACATACATACAGGGCTAGGGAGAGAAATCATGGGCCCTGGTGCGTCTCCTGTTTCTGGGCCCCTTTCCTCACCGCCCCCGCCATCCCATCCCCCAGCCCCGGAACCCTCCACCTCAACCATGCGTGCTATTATTTTCCCCTTTCAAGATTCACCAAATCAATTCACCAAACAATCGCAGAAAGGCCCTAGTAAAATGATAATGCCCACTGTTGGCATCCATACATCGTCCGATATTTATGCAGCATGGGTCATTAATATTAAGAGCAGCAATGATATAAAGCAGCGTTAATTTGTGTGCACCCTATTGGTGATCCCACTGCGACTGTTAAACAAACCAGAGGGGACAAATTTTATCATAACAGCATCGTGCAACATTGTTAATTTAACAGGAAACTATCCCATTAGCTATCGTGCAGACAATAACACTGATTTCAGTGACTGCCCCATAACATGTTCTGTACATTGCACTGTACACAGTGACAGTAACTTCATAAAATACTGCAGTTGCTGGAAATCTGAAATAAAAACAAAGAATGCTGGAAATACTCAGCAGACCAGGCAGCATCTGTGGAGAGAAACAGAGTTAATGTTTCAGGTTGATGACCTTTACAACAGTAAATTTATAATTTGGAGAAAGATCCAAAACTTACAACCCAGCTTGCAAGAAAACCATTAGATTTTGTTTTATATATTTCGACAACCTGTTCTGCATAGAAAAGAAAGGCCGTCTCTATACTGCAGCTCACATTGTTTCATTGTTGGTGAGTTGTAGTAGGGAAAGAAGGAGGGAGGGGAGGCAAGAAGAGGAGATCTGCTGCTGCCTGAGCTCCATCCCCCCTACCCGGACAGAAACAGCCAATGAGGCAGCTTACAGTTTCACCACTGCCCGCTGACCCCACCACGTGGCTGATGGCATAGGGCCGCAATGCTCAGAGAGAGAGAGAGAGAGAGGGAAGCCAGACAGACGGAGCCATACCCTGCTGCCGGCTGAAGAGGGAGGGAAGGAAGGAAGAGCTGCTGAATCTATCCGTTACACAGAAAACCCTCCTCTCCAGCCACCTCGGCAAAGCGGCTCTGGGTCCCTGCTTCACATCCTTCACTGTGCTCACAGCTCCCCCCTCCCACTGGGACCAGACGACAAAGGTAGTGGTGGGGCAACAGCAATCACTGGCCGAGTAGCCTGTCAATCGGGATGGTCTACATGCCTGATTGGCTGCTTTGGACACTGACCATCTAGAATGACAGACTACTCAGCCAATGAGCCCGGCCCCTCAACAGCCCCAGTGATTGGTACCATCTTCACCCCTGCCTCCCCTCTTCTGGGCCCTGCAAACAACTCAAATGACACTGCAAGCTTTTATTTTCTTTCATGGGGTATGGTGTCGCTGGCTAAGCCAGCATTCATTGCCCATCTCTAATTGCCCTTGAGAAGGTGGTGATGAGCTGCCTTCTTGAACCACTGCAGTCCATGTGGTGTAGGTACACCCACAGTGCTGTTAGGGAGGGAGTTTCAGTATTTTGGCCCAGTGAAGGAACAGAGATATATTTCCAGGTCAGGATGGTGTGTGGCTTGGAGGGAAACTTGCAGGTGGTGATGTTCCCATGTATCTGCTGCCCTTGTCCTTCTAGGTGATAGAGGTCATGGGTTTGGAAGGTGCTGTCGAAGGAGCACTGTTGAGTTGCTTCAGTCCGTCTTGTAGATGGTAAGCGCTGCTGCCACTGTGTGTTGGTGGTGGATGGCATGAATGTTTGTGGATGGGGTGCCAATCAAGCGGGCTGCTTTGTACTGGATGGTATCAACCTTCTAGAGTATTGTGGGGGCTGCACTCATCCAGTCAAGTGGAGAGTATTTCATCACATTCCTGACTTGTGCCTTGTAGATGGTGGACAGGCTTTGGGGAGTCAGGAGGTGGGTTACTCGCCACAGATTTCCCAGTCTCTGACCTGCTCTTGTCACCACAGTATTAATATGGCTGTCCCAATTCAGTTTCTGGTCAATGATAACACCCAGGATGCTGATAATGGGGGATTCAGTGATGGTAATGCCATTGAATCTCATTGGGAGATGGTTGGATTTTCTCTTGTTGGAGGTGGTCATAGTCTGGCACTTGTGTGGCGCAAATGTAACTTGCCACTTATCAGCCCAAGCCTGGATATTGTACAGGTCTTGGTGCATTTGGACATGGACTGCTTCAGTATCTGAAGAATCGCGAATGATGCTGAATATTGTGCAATCATCGGCGAACATCCCCACTCTGACCTTACAATGGAAGAAAGATCATTGATGAAGCAGCTGATGATGGTTGGGCCTAGGGCACTACCCTGAGGAACTCCTGCAGTGATGTCCTGGGACCTGTTGCTGAATAATTTACACCTGTGAAAATAATTAGATCTTTGGTATCCTGAACTGCTTCAGTAATGGCGTCTGTTGCTGGTATCGTCTACATTGTCACCGGACAAGCGCAGATAAATGCTACATGATGTTTATGCTTAGTGATTGCACTATTGTATCAATGCAACATTTCCTGCCTTGTCAGTGCAAAAAATTAGGACATTGAAAATTAAATCTACTCACTTCAAATAGTAAAAGGCAACTCACAAGTCTACAGGGATCACAACTTATTTTTCTGTTCCCAGCTGGCATTCCCTTTTGAAACCTGAGCGCAATTTTAAATTTGGGAGATGTGCAAAATTGTCGATATCAAATCAGCTTCCCAGGTCCGATTATCCAGCCACTTCAATCAAGAGTGATATATAATGGGTAGCTAATCATTGAGTGCCAGTTTTATATTACCTCACAAGATCAAAATTATCATCCCACATTAATTTGCACATTCAGTGGAGAATGTCTTTTAATCAAATGTTGAAATTCAGCATTAGTTAGAAACTAAGGTTTGTATTCTATGGCCCATAAATTTGGATGTGACATTTATGGGAAAATGAGTGTTGAGGGGTGGTGAGTAGGGATTCTCAGGGATGTATTCCTGTGCCTGAATCCTGCAACATGAGGTGCCCTGATTTTGGGCCTCAGGTTTCATTGACATTGAAGCAGATTGCAGGTAAAGGACAATTGATGATCAGGTGAGCGAGGAAGATGGATCTTCAAAAGGAGGAGGGTGTGGTGACTGGATTGGAAGGTCATAACAACAACGGGTGGAGTGGGAGGGGGTAAGCTCGGCGATGAGAGGTGGAGTTATGCTGCAATGGGAGAGCATGCACCAACAACCCCTGCCCACCCCAATCACCTGCAGTGGGAGTGGGGGATGAGAGAGTTGAGAATAGGGAGGACTTGGGAACGGTGGGTGTTGATAATCCCATCTCAGCAATCAATGTGTCACGTTACAACCCACATGATCAACTCATCTCTTCCCCCCCACCCCACCACCCCCCACCCCCCTCAGTTTCTCTTCTTTGCCTGCTCATAGGTAGCCTCCAGGTATTTCAAAATTGTCGGACAACAGCTGCTGGTACAAAACCGCAGACAAAAGTACTGAAGTACCGGGGGCCCAACGCTTATAAGATAAATGCAATAACATCTGCAAATGTCATATGGTCAGGTATCGCATAGTCAAATGTCATGTGGTCAGAATGTACATGTGACCAAATCTCCAGAATACCTCCAACCAGAGTTGGCAACCCTCATGGGCGATAGTGGTGATGTTCTTTGGATGTTAGCTGGCACCAGCTGACTCAGAACAAACCAATCTTGCAGCAGGGGCCCCAACAGGTGGTATGCCACTATTTACATATGCACAGGGCCCGACATCTATTTCAGGCATGGACATGGCATCCTGGTTTTTCAACCTTTACCAATATGGTCAGCAGTGTGATGACTTCCAACTGCACTGAACGTGCCCTTGCTGCCCACCATATTGAAGGCTTGGCAGGTCATCTTGCACCTGTAAAGCAGGTTTCCTGTGCTTTTTAGAACAATGAATATAGTTTTTAATAGCACAGTGCTACAATGAAATCTGCTTTCCAGTTACATTTTAGGCAATATGCACCACTGTAATATTTCACATGCCAATGTGACATACAATTTTTTCTGTACAGATACTAATTAGTGTTTTTGAATTTTAGCATATCTCAATCAGTCAAATATCATCCAAATGCTCTTTTGAATTTCCAATAAGAGAGGGAGTGAGAAATTGATTTGGTCCTGGCAATGCCTGCACTGTCCAGTCTTGAACAAAGCAATGTGACACAACAAGGTGGGCCACGCAGTATCATTACCTAAAGGACCAGGCACTGTGATTGCAGGTAAGTAAAAATTATAGCAAGGGCACATATGTATAATGCCTTTGTTGTGATAGCAGATCAGCTCAACATTAAGGGAGTAGAAGCCCTTGCTGTTGACGAATTTCACTGATCACTCACTCGGCACCTTGATGGTCACATGGGTGCAATCAGCAATGCCCTGCACCTGCAGGAATCCAGCCATGGAAGCAAATCCCACTGTCCTGTGCCTGCAATGCCCAATCTGTGTGAAATTATATCACCCAGCTCTCACAAATAGGGCGTTAGTGACCTGCAAGATGCAGTGATGTGCTGCACTTGAGAGAAGCCTCCAAGGTCTATTGCTGATCCTTGGAACAAGCCAGAAGTTCAAGGCTGCAGTGATTTTAATGGGTGCTGGCAGGGCATGGTGCCTAGTACTGTGAGGTCTGAGGTCTTCCTCAATGAGGGCACAATCCCCAGAAAGGTGAAGTCTGCTGCAGCATTGGTTCTCTGACATGTCTGGGTAGCTTCTTCTTTAGCGGTACACTCTATGCTGAGAGTATGGCCTTTGTTGCCTTCCTGTCTTCATTCCTCTCCTCTACCGTGCTCATGCCTGGGCCTCTGCATCTGCTCCTGAGGATGTTGATCCTCATTGCTACTCGACTCAATGACCAAGTACCTGAATCCCAGGTCCAGCTGTTCTTTGCTTGCAGTCAGCTACACTCACAATGTTTACTAAGCCCCCTGCTTGTGGCCCCACGAACCCCGGAGTGTCATGAACCCCTCAACAGACTGAGTGCATGCAGAACACTTACTCCACTAACTATGCTCACCTGATGGCAACTGTGTGTCAATGGGTGAGTGCCCCTCTCAGCCTGCACCCTTCAATAGCCATTCCTGTAACATTCCTAGCATTCATGTCACAGAGTACCAGGTAATGACCATCTCCAACAAGAGAGAATCCAACCATCACCCCCTGACATTCAGTAGCATTACCATTGCTAAATTCCCCACCATTAACACCCTGGGGGTTACCATGAACCAGAAACTGAACTGGACTAGCCATATAAATACTGTAGTGACAAGAGCAGGTCAGAGGCTGAGAATTCTGTGGTAAATAACTCACCTTCTGACTCCCCAAAGCCTAATCACCATCTACAAAGCATAAGTCAGGAGTGTGATGAAATACCCTCCACCTGCCTGGGGTGAGTGCAGCTCCAAAAACACTCAAGAAGCTCGACACCATCCAGGACAAAGCAGCCCACTTGATTGGCACCCCATCCACCACCTTAAACATTCACTCCCTCTACCACCGACGCACAGTGGCAGCAATCTGTGCCATCTACAAGATGCACTGCATCAACTCGCCAAAGCTTCTATGACAGCACCTTCTCAACCCATGATCTCTACCATCTAGAAGGACAAGGGCAGCAAATACATGGGAACACCATCAAGTCCCCTTCCAAGCCACTCACCATCCTGTCTTGGAAATATATCACCATTCTTTCACTGTCATTGGGTCAAAATCCTGAAACTCCCTCCCCAACAGCACTTTGGGTGTACCTACACCACATGGACTGCAATGGTTCAAGAGGGTGGCTCACCACCACCTTCTCATGGGAAATTAGGGATGGGCAATAAATGCTGGCCTAGCCAGCAATGCCCACATCCCATGAAAAAGTAAATAAAACAAGACTCTCATTGAATGGCACGGCCATGACTGGTTCCTCACTTGCATTGCTGTATTCTTCTATTTGCCCTGTTCCAGATCCAACATGGCTTCCTTGGCTTCCCACAAAAATTGCAGGCCAGCCCTTAATGAGCAGTCAGTAAGCCGGATCCCACCGGTCCCCTCGCCACAAAAGTTGCTGACTATCGAAATAGTACCAGAAAGCCGGCACATGGCCTGAGTCAGGAAATTACGCAAACGCCCACCTCAGTTTCTGCCCCATTTGGCCACCAATATCCTGTCCCAGGTATTTTGTACAATCTACCTCAATCCTGGGGGTCCTGTTTGTAGAATAATGGGTTACTAGTTATGGTAATGAGATAGTGAGGTGTATCATGATGTAACAGTGACATCAGCAGTCATGTGCAAGAGACTGAGAAGAGAAAATGGGATCATCTGTACAAGAGAGAGAGATGTACTTACCTAGAAGCCTAGAATGCAGGTAAATAAAGGAGTTTTTGAAGAAACCTGCTGGAGTTAGATCGACCTAATTCATTTATAAGTAGTGGGAAACCTTCCCAATCCAGAACAGGCCACAAGTTACTCAAAGAAAGATCCAAATAGTATTTAAAGTGAAAACCAAACCACAAACCATGGCAGCAACAGTGGTGACACCAATCTAACAATGATTTAATGCCATCGACAGAATACCCACAGGGAGAAATCGGAAGAAGACTTCTTCAAAGGAAGAATCAGAAGAATTACCTTGGTAAAAGGCACACTGAGAATTGGTAGTGATGTCAGCACCAGTCGAGCAGTCACTGGCCCTTCCGCAGCCATTTGCAAACCTCAAAGGTCCACAGAAAAGCCAGCGTTGGGAGTCGTGGAAAACCCAATTCCCCAGGTATCAAACAGTGTTGGGTTTGCATACCAACGAGCAGAAGCACCAGGTTAGTATCTACCTGTATGCAGTGGGGTCGGTTGCTGATGATGTCCTCATGAGACAGCGGATAGAAGAGATCTCTGCAGATTTTGAAACCGTCTTGAAAGCTTTCGATGCATACTTCAGCCCAAAATGGAACCTCGTAATCAAGCAAGCACGATTCAGAGATCCCAAAGGCCAGGGGAATCCATTGAATTGTTCTTTACAGACCTCTATAGGCTAGCCAGTTGTTGTGGGTATGATGCATTGAAAGACAAAGTTATTCATGACCGCATTGTTGTCAGAGTCCGCCACAAAAAGCTGTCAGTTCTTTTGCAGACAAAAGATGACCTAACGTTAGAACAAGCGGTTCAATGCATTAGACAAGCTGAACTTAGAGAGCAAAATCAGGTCATAATCCGTGAAAATGCCAAGTCTTCGGTTGAGTCTGTTAGTTGGGTAGGTCCAAAAGGCCGCAGCCCCACCCACCCAAAAGCCCGCCAAAACAGGGGAAATAGTGAGAAACATTGAGCAGCCATTTTAAAATGCAGAAGAACAGGACATTTGAAGCAGTTCTGTGAATCTAAATGTGCAATTAAAGGAAGAAAGCAGGAGAATGTCCATGAAAAGCAGACAATCCAGGAAAATGGGAATAAGGAAAGAAATGAGAATACAGATTTCCTAGGAAAAGTAAAGGGTCAAGAACAAAAAAATTGTTCAGTTGCTTTAGAAGCTAAAGGCTTTATAACTGTGAGTTCAGACTTGATACTCGAGCTGGTGTTACAATACTGGCGGACCATTTGGAATGGCTCAAAGCAGTAGGCATCCAGCCATCAAGAACTAAACTGCAAGCCCAAGTGGTACGGATCTTGAAATAAAAGGTCAGATAACCGTCACCCTTAGCCACAAGGGGTGAGAGATTACTGAGACCCTCTATATCTTGCACAATCAAAGCACATCTCCACTGAGCAGGAATGCATGTACACAACTGGGTCTACTGGGAAAAGTGGACAAAGTCCTATAGCAGGGCAGCCAGGTACCATTCAAGGAGGAATTTCTGAAAGTTGAGTGAAGGACCGACAGATTTGGATTCAGCAGCAGCTGGTGGGGTTTATTCCTTGAGCAGTGAGTTATTTTTTATTGCAGATACAACATCCACTGGACCCCAGATTGTAGATCTCTCAGTTCTTTTTGTAGACAGGCTAGAAGGCACAGAAATATAAAACACTGAAGAAGACAGTGACCATCTGCTAGAGGATTTATTACTCATATGGACAGCCCTAATTTCTCCTATCACCACCTGACCATAAACAGGAAGGTGGTTTTTGATTTGATTCCCCCTTTATAAGCAGTAGCGTGTTTCCCAACTCCTCGATTTTGATGTGATCCAATTTCTATTAATAACACCACAGCAAACTCTTGATGGGATGAATTCAGAGGGTTAGTTTATTTGCACACACTCAAACGTGGGAGGAGGATATCAACATTGCCTCCTTTTCACTCATACAGTAAAAGAGATATTGAAAGAGAAAGATTTATAGTGCAGAGACCACAGAGAAAAGAACTATTGTCTCATGTGTGTGCAGAGTCCAGAATCAAAGTCCAATGATATATTCCTTCACAGAGGTTGGCAGGACGAACTGATGCTGGATAATTCACTTTTCCAGTAGAGTTCACTTCCACCATGAGATAGGCACGCAGAGATGAATTAATCTTGTTGGCGATGGTACAGGAGTTCCAGTAGAAACAGGGTAGATGGGACCAGGCATTCAAACCTGGACAGAGCCCCTTTTCTATGCTGCTGCTTGGGAGATGGAAAGATGGCAGACTGGCAGACTAAGCTTTGCAGCTCCACAAGGCAATATTATTAGTTCTACCAGCTGGGGGGGTGCGGGGTGGTACAGGGGGAGGGTGAGGTCATATCACATGACTCCTGTCTCTCCACACCGCATTTGAAAAAGGACGTGTATTCCTTGTCTGGGTCCCTGAGATTGTTAAATGTTCCATCCATTAAGAATTTAAAGGAAGGTTGCAGGGCTCTTTGTCCCAGCAGATGAATAGACTCCAGTTGGGAAGCATGGGTTCTGTAATGCAGAGGTCCTTGTATGGCTCCCTTTGAATTTAGTCTCTGCAGCCCACGGGGGTTTGGGGGGGGGGGGGGGCGTGGTTGCAGAGGGGGAATTTCTTTGATACTGCCAAATAGCACCTTTTGTTCATAGCTTCAGCCATTTTAAAAGGGCCATTTCCCAATTTTTAAAAGTTTGGAAATTAGCCATTGAGGTCTTAGCCCCCTGACAGTCCCACTGAACCCACCAATGAGAAGCATTATATATCACTGTCTGACCACAGTGAGCTACCCAGGGAGAGCTCGTTGGATCAAACTGCTGGAACAAAGGTATATTAGTTTGTGTTAAAGTAAGTTGACACCCACACTTCAATCTCATCAGCAAGCCATCCTTGCATTAAAGTCATCCTTCAGTGCAGAAGCAGAGGCCAAAACTATAGAGCTTCTACAGCTGAAGAATCTTATACAGGAATTTCATCTAGATTCAGTTCTGGAGATTCAATCCATTGTTGATAATGGTGTAGTCTTTCCTTCTTATGTTAACACCGTCATCCCACTGCCTGCAGCGGAGCAGCCTCACACTGAAGCAGCCATGGCAATGATGCCACTGCCTACTGAAAGTGCAAGTAGTACCTTAAGTATAGTGGGGAAAATGTATTGTCTTCATATTGTGCCATGTCCACAGGATTTTCATCATTCTTCTTCTCGTCTTCCACATTTATTCAAATCTCAGATGCTGAATACCTGTCTCATCATTGTCAGTTCAGCAGTGAATGATAGAGCTGTTCAATTCTTTCTCAAAGGTCAAGATACTTCCATCTTCTCAGACCTTTCTTTAGTGTGATAAGAGGGAGCAAAAGATTCCAGACAGAGTGCTAGTTTGTCCACTTGCTGTTCAAGAGAGTGCAATTGTCCATGTCCTGAAGTTTTCTCTCTTGAATCAGTCTTTCATTGAAAAGGTTTCCTGACCCTTACAATTAGTCATCATAGAGATCACAACCCAATTACCAGAGGTCAGGAGAAGCTGTTATCCCACTCTGACAATATGTTTGTCTTCCAGGGAAAAGATGTGCGACTACATATGTCCACAATGTCCCCCCAGAGAGCTGAGAATGCTGTGGGAGATTGAAGACCTTTATGGCAGTGACTTGGAGTGAGGTAAGGGAAGGAGTTGGAGAGAATCTCTAACAGTACAGGAGATTTACAGAAGTTTAAAAATGTATTATAAATCGTTTAAGAAAATTGTTTAAGATTGTTATTAAAAAAATTGAGATTATACTTAGGAGCAGGTGTAGAATAAGGGGTTAATAGTTATGGTAATGAGATAGTAAATCATGATGGAACAGCGACATCAGTAGTCATGTGCAAGAGACTGAGAAAAGAAGATGGAATAGTTTTTACAAGAGAGAGATGTACTTACCTAGAAGCCTAGAGTATACTATAGTATAAATAAAGGTGTTTTTGAAGAAGCCTACCAGAGTTAGACCTAAGTCACTCATAAGTAGTGGTAAACCTTCAAAATCTAGAACAGGCCACAAGTTACCCAAAACTAGATTCAAATAGTATTCAAAGGGAAAACCAAACTACAAACCACGGTTCACAATAAACATTATCAGGATATAATGAATCACCTCAGACTGTGTGTGACTACAAGCCTATAAAAATTTGAGCTTTCCTTAATAAGTTGTAGAGAGTCAGGATCAAAAGGATCGATGAAGGTTACATCATCACCCAGATGGAAAGCAGGGTAATTTTGTTTGTTTCTTTGTATGACCACTGCTTAGAGGCATTACAAGTGTCAAAGACTTGTTCAAACACAATAAATGAATTGCAATGCAATTAAACTCCAGCAGCACTCCAGTAACACTTGAAAGCTCTCAAGTCTGAGCTTTGCCAACCTGCATCTATGTTTTCTGGGATTTTGAAGAATTGGTGTTGTCCCATTAGCTATGATATTTACAAACAGCATAATGAATGAGTAACAAATTATTTTATGCATTATTCAATTACACTTGCTCATGAAACTATTGATCCTCTGTGTGTTTTATCTACTATCTGCATACAGCTGGGGAATATATAGGTTGTTAGACCAATTGTTTTGGCATATTCATCACATACAAAATTATCCATGCCATCAAAGCAGCAGTTCATTTCCCTATTCTCTGCAGAATGCTGGCTTAATTCCTGCCAGTAATCAGCATCTCTGTGTCAAACATGGAGAGCTGAATGTGATTGTTGCCCTGTGCACCCTGTATTATTTCTGAGCTTTTAATTTCAAGTTATAGAAGATTATCTCAAGACCATTTACACGTACCATATACTTCATCTAGGGTCTGGAACAGGGGACATTGTCTTCATTTGTTATCTTTATAACCATCTAAAAAAGACATAAGAGCACAAAGTCATTCCAATAAACATGCATGAAGAAACATGACATGAATACATGTATTTTACAATTAATGAATTCATCTCTTCTCAGTGAGCGCCTTTAATCCACTGAAGTTCGTAATTCAGCAAAAACACACTAACACTAATGTTCACTAATTCTGTGTAACTAATAGTGACCAAAATCCGGTGGTGTTACTGAAGAAGCTGTGTGGCCAGATGTTTACTTATCAGAAGAATCATTCTCAACCTGAATAACGTAACTTTGTAAAGATTGCGATAGTTGCTCGTTTATCGCCATATAAAAGCTGAGGAAGAATAGAGCAGAAACGTAGCAGTAAATAGCTAAGATACTTGTGTGTTATAATGTTTAATTTCAAGCTTCTCGATCCAGTCCATGTGCTGAATCAGCCCTTGCAGACAAATACGCAAATACCACGTTTTCATTTAGAACTAATTTCATGGGAAATTGAGTGTACATTTTAAACAGATGAGTGTGTATCACTGAGGTCAATAAACTGATGCAAATTAATGGCAGGTTTTACAGGATAATCAGTTCATTTTACATGTCTGCATTCTATCTGCTGAATCTCTAATGGAATCTTAGTAAACTGCCATTTTGTTTTTATTTATAAATTACTAAATCTTACCAAGTCTGTGCACCTGAAAGACCTACCCTTGGCCTTTGTTGACCTTCTGAAATGAAATCCAAACAGTTTTCTGAATTTCAGCTGTCCCCTTGGTGCCTGGAACGTAAACCATGGTCTTTCAGCCAGTTCTTCTAATTCCTTAACCTATAGGACAACTAAGCTACAATTAACTGGCCCAACCACTGAACGTGAACGTTCTGACAACCAAAACTACATCGAGGTATTACCCCTCTTCATAGTGACCTCTGGGACATTCTGAAGCCAGTCCAGCAGCAGCCAGCTCCAGCAGCAGCATTTTTCCTTTTGCTGCTTGTTAAGGGAGCAAGTTTGGGAGAAGAGAAACCTTCTGAAGATTTTACAGTTTTTGGCTTAAAGGAAAAGGAGGAGCATACCATAAGGCTACATGTCTGGGAATTAGATGCCAGCGGGATTGGGTTTAGCTGTCAGGCCCCTGTGGTTAAATTGCTTACCAGCTGTCACTGTAAGGAATCACACATGTTAAATGGCCACTTGGGTAAGGTACTGGGTTTTGATATTGGATCTGTAGCCCAACATAAATCACTACTTTCAGAAGAGCAAATGAGCAAACTGTATAAAAAGACATTTCTAAATGATAAAGGGTATTATGTGGTCAATATAGGGATAAATACTTTACATGCACAGTACTTACAGGATTACCTTATCCTAAAGAGTAAAATATGGCTGTTGGTTGAATGCATTGAAAGCAAGGAGATTATTCATATATTATATTAGTATTTGGCATGATTATTAACTGAAAATTATGTCGGTTCTATATTTTTATATCCCAACTGCAGATTCCTCACGTTCTTCTTTTCATGAAAAGTTGAGATCTAACCTTCAGCTAAGGTGAGAAAGATAAGGCCAAGTTTAACAGAATAGAACTGGACCACGGGCAATTTCTCTTGCTTTACCTAATGTTGCTGTTACTCCACCATCACCAAGGTATCTATCTTGAACTACAAGTTAATGGGCAGAATGTTTAGCTCAGCGGGGCAGGCGCGTGCCTGACCCGCTCAAGCGTTAAATAAAGCGCATTCACGTAGGCCAAGCGTGCCGACGTCAACGTGCGCACTCGTGGTATTTCGGTAGGCGGGCGTGCGATGGAGACGGAGGCACGCCCGCCATTAATTAAGGCCCTTGAGAGACCAATTGTCTCCGACTTTACGGAGCCCGTAGCAATTTTTAGGCTATCGCACGGGCAAAACGGGCAGGCGGGCAAGTCACAATTTGCAAAACCTCATCCACGGGAAGGATAAGAGGGGTCAGTGGCCTTGTCAAAGTGATTAGTGAGGAGTTTAGGATATCACTTGCTGCTGCTTGCAACTGTGAACAGGACAACTTCATGTCGCTTCAGAGCTGCTTTCAGAGAATTTAGAGGCTTCAGTTCAGGACTCAGTGTTGTTTTCCAGACCCCCGGAGGACTCACACCGTGTGGGGCCTTCCAGGTATCAGACAGCCTCCCCTTACCCTGAGAATGAGGATTGTGGTCTCCGCTGGAGGCACCTCCTCAGAGGAGGAAGAGAGGGTCAGAAGGGGGAGGGGGTCAGGTGTCCCTATTCAATTTCCAGAGGAGTGACCTGTGGGAGGACAGGCACAGGCACAAGGAGTGCAGGGCCAACAGGAAGTCCAAGGTGGAAGGAGCCGCAGAAGATGCCAATATCCTGCTGCCAGGGTTTACAGGCGGCGATGCAGCTACCTTAATATGTCTGAGGTGCAATGCCGACGGAGGCTCCGTCTCTTAAGGGAAACAGTGACCTCCATCTGTCAGATGATTGGCCCTGAGATCAGCTCCGACTGTGTGGGTGGACACCACATGCCAATGGCTCTGAAGGTCACAGTAGCCCTCAACTTCCATGCCTCCAGCTCTTTCCAGGGCTCAGTGGGGGATCTTTGTGGACTCTCCCAATCAACCATCTACAGTTGTGTCAAGCTGGTGACAGACGTTCTGTTCAGGTGTGCATTGACTTTCATTCATTACCATACAAACGAGGCCTGCCAAGTTGAATGAGACAGGGGCTTCGCGGCCATTGCTGGCTTCCCCCGCGTCCAGGGTGCTATAAACTGTACACATGTGGCCATCAAGGCACCAGCAGGTGAGCCCAGAGCCTTTGTCAACAGGAAGGGCTTCCACTCCATGAACGTGCAGATAGTGTGTGACTACGGGATGCAGGCTCTGCAAGTCTGTGCGAGGTACCCAGGCAGCTCCCAAGACACTTACATCCTGAGACACTCCCAGGTGCTGAGGCTCTTCAGTGCTCCAGCCTGACTGGATGGATGGCTGCTGGGTGACAAGGGCTATCCCCTCAAATGGTGGCTCATGATGCCCCTCTGCCATCCAAGAACAGAGGCTGAGCAGCGGTACAATAGGAGCCACGGCACCACAAGGGCTGTGGTGGAGAGAACCATTGGTCTTCTCAAGATACGCTTCCAATGCCTGGACCGTTCAGAGAACACACTGCAATACCCCCCAGATCATGTGCAGCGATAGTGGTTGCATGCTGTGCTCTCCACAATCTGGCACTGGAAAGGGGGGACGCAGTGGAGGAAGAAGATCTTGATGCAGCTGCATAGGCAACAGACGATGAGTCTAATAGTGAGTCCGAGGATGTGCACGGTCAGGAGAACGCTGAGGTGCTGACCTGGGTAACCTCCAGGGAGGCAGGGACATCCGGGATGCTTTGATCCAACGCTCCTTCAGCTAGGCTACCAAATAAGAACCACCACCACATGCCAGGGCTGCAGGCTCCATACTTGATCCCTAATAGGACCAGTTCCTTGGTCAACAACATACACTATGTGCCTTTGCAATAAAGTTTCAGCAGACACACGTCCATCATAATATCATGGCCTACCCCGCACCTACAGAACAAATGAATCATACAGAGGCCAATAGCACAAAATAACGTCTCATTTACTTGTGAATGTGAAACATTGAAGAAATTAACATTACCGGTGTTTTTAATCACACTATTAAAAAACGTAAAGAAAAATCGGGCAACCAAATATCACCCGTGATCAGGCCATGTGTTAAGGTGCTTTAAGTTTTTGCTTGCAGGTGCAACGTCTAGGTGCTCCCCCCTTGCTGGCACCAGCATTATAGATAACCTGCTCACTTTGCTGTCTTGTTGGCCTTGATGACCTTGACGGGTGTCCTCTGGCCCATAGAACTTGTGCTGGCCCCACCTGGGAGGGAGCGGCCAGTGGCATGGCTGGCATCTCCCCAGTCACCGCAGCCTCATCAGATGCCACAGTCACTGGCAGAGGGGCGGAGGATCTGCTGCTTTCATCCAGAGCGCTCTGAGAGGAGCCCGCAGAGACGACAGGCAGCTCGTGGGCCAACATCAGGCCGCATTGGACCTCCCTGCTCACCATTGATGGTCGGGCACCTAGCTGGGATATTGGGTGCCCAATCCATCTCCCATACTGACACTGACTAGCTGAGGTCATTGCTGGTGTGAGGGCTTGCAGGTCCAAGCACATCCCCCAACCATTGATTGAGTCCCTGGAGGAGCCTCTCCATGAGACACGCCACTCTCTCCATGGAAGAGGCATTACGCTCGGCCATGAGGGTCAACACAGTGCTTATGGTCCGCAGGGGCTCCTCCATGATGGACACCATGGCATGCATTTCCTCATGTATCTCGCCAGATCCTCCCGCACACCCTGCTGGACTTCCAGCATCTGCTGCCTCATGGAGGTCTCCAGAAGCCCATCATCAGCCATCGACTTGAGTATCATCCTGGTCTCCAGCCGTTCTCTGACTGCCGGCGCCCTGGGCACTCTCTGCCTCTGCCTGCACCTCAAGCGAGGGTGAAGTGCCCTCACCAATGTGCACCAATAGACTACGCAGCAATGTTATGCCCACTGAGGTGTTGGTATCTGAGCTGGTGCTTGCTTGACAGAGAGGGTGTGACGCAGGTGCATGGTGAGCATGGTGGTCCTCAGGTGTGGGCCTTCAGGCTGCTCATGACGACTACCTGCTGGTGACCCTAAAAGGGAGAAGGAGGACATGTGACACTGTCATTGTGCATGCCTGACACCCTGATGAGATAGAGATATGCATCATGGTGCCCTCGTCCTTCCATTATCAATGGGAATTCCAGGTTCAAGGTTCACATCAATATAGAGACTACACTGGAATGGTAGCAATAACCGACATTCTCACCTCAGTGCACTGCACTCTTACCTTCCTCTGGCACCTGAACCTCACCGCAGCCACTTGACTGAGGTGCATGATGCCTCCCTAGCCCCAGGGCCTCCTGCTCGTATCGCCAGTCTGGGACTTCTCAACATTGTTATGGGATGTTTTCTCCTGAAAGGGCAGAGGAGCATTAATTAGTCCACTCTCTACCTGCAGCGTCATTGCAGCCTGGCCAACCCCACCTGAGGAACACCTCGCAGGGCTCAGCCGATTCGTGACCCTGGAGTCGCAAGACACTCAGTCCAAGCAGCCAGGGCTCACCCCCTTGGCCAGATCCTGTCTCATTGACATTTGCCACTCACACTGTAACACCCCTGACGTCCATGGGGGGGATGGGCAGCTCTTAACTGTTCTGCAAAGTGACCCATGCCAACACGGTGCTCACCCTTCCCGATCGCAGGAGGGCATTAAAGCGCTTCCGGCACTGCACCCATGTGCGCCTCACCACGTCGTGGCTGCTGACCCTGGATGCCACCTCCTCCCAGGCCTTTATGGTGAGGTGGGGGGGGCTCCTCCTCCCATCCCTGGGGACAAGGGTTTCTCTCCTCACTGCAACCTCCTCCAGGAGGGCTACGAGGCACTCATCCGAGAAACACGGGGCCGACTGCCCCGCTGGCCAGCTCTCCCGCCTGCCGTGTCCACCCGCAACGGTTTCCATTGAAGACTTCTGCGTCCTTCCATGGCAGCCTTGCAGGGACGGCCAAGGCCGCTTTTGAATCTGCTGCTGGGTCGCCATTGAACCCGACAGATATAATGCCCCCGCGCCCGCCCACCCCTTCGCGCTCATTCCCAAGCCACGCATCACGCAGGGTGGGCCTAATTGGTCTGCTCGTGTAAAATTGCGGAACACTGGCGATCGGAGGTGGGCGCTTTGGGACCCTATACGCCAAGGGCAAAATTCTGCCCAATATTACATACACAGGCCTGATAGCTTAAAGTTTAAAAGTCATCTGGTCACTGGGCCTTTCTTGTGATGGGAATTTGCTGAAGAAAGCCAACAGGAACTGTATTAGTTTTCTCAGACATACTCTTTGAAAGTCACTCTCATAAAAATAAGGTGAACTTTCGAAGGGATTAATGCCGCCTGTTTGGCATTAAATGAATTTGCACATTTCTTGCCTCACAACAAAATTCTGCAATGAATTTTGCAAACTATACAGGTTTGTATATTTGAACACAACAGAGTGAGAATTGGCTCAGAACCAAATTGCAACAATTGTGCTAGTTATAAGTGGCATTGGGTCACCAAAATTACTTGTTTTTGAAAATTCTTTACAATTAAACATAGTAAGGGTGGAAAAGTACCTCCTTCAACCTCCCATCCAAGCATACTCCATCCTTATCCCTGGTGCAAATTGTGAAGACCTTATGAATTTCCTTATTCCCAAAACTAAGATTACTACTTTTTTTAATTCATTCACGGGCTGTGGGCTTCGCTGGCTAGGCCAGCATTTATTGCCCATCCCTAGTTGCCCTTGAGAAGGTGGTGGTGAGCTGCCTTCTTGAACCGCTGTCGTCCATGTGGTGTAGGCGCACCCACAGTGCTGTTAGGGATGGAGTTCCAGGATTTTGACCTAGCAGCAGGGAAGGAACGGTGATATATTTCCAAGTCAGGATGGTGTGTGGCTTGGAGGGGAAATTCCAGGTGGTGATGTTCCTATCTATCTGCTGCCCTTCTCCTTCTAGATGGTAGCGGTCGTGGGTTTGGAAGGTGCTGCCTAAGGAACCTTGGTGAGTTACTGCAGTGCATTTTGTAGATGTCTATCACTTGCTGTTTATGCTGTTTGGTACACAATTAGTCCTGGGTTATAGCTTCACCAGATTGACACTTCATTTTTAGATATGCCTGGTGCTGCTCCTGGCATGCCCTCCTGCATTCTTCATTGAACTTTGGCTTGAAGGTAATGGTAGCGTGGGGGATATGCCAGGCCATGAGACTACATATTGTGTTCAAGTACAATTCTGCTACTGCTGATGGCCCACAGCACCTCATGGATGTCGAGTCTTGAGTTTGCTAGATCTGTTCAAAATCTATCCCATTTAGCATGGTGGTAGTGCCACACAACACAATGGAGGGTATCCTCAATGTGAAGGCAGGACTTTGTCTCCACAACGACTATGCAATGGTCACTCCTACCAATACTGTCATAGACAGATGCATCTGCAGCAGGCAGGTTGGTGAGGCTGAGGTCAAGTATGCATTTCCCTCTCGTTGGTTCCCTCACCACCTGCTGCAGACCCAGTTTAGCAGCTATGTCCTTTAGGACTCAGCCAGATCGGTCAGTAGTGGTGCTACTGAGCCACTCTTGGTGTTGGACATTGAAGTCCCCCACCCATGGTACATTCTGCACCTTTGCGGCCCTCAGTGCTTCCTCCAAGTGATGTTCAACATGGAGGAGCACTGATTCATCAGCTGAGGGAGGGCGGTACATGGTCATCAGCAGGAGGTTTCCTTGCCCATGTTTGGGCTGATATCATGAGACTTCATGAGGGCCAGAGTTGATGCTGAGGACCCCCATGCCAACTCCCTCCCAACTGCATACCACTGTGCCGCCACCTCTGCTGGGTCTGTTACATTATCTGTAAGTTATGATTCCTTGAGGATGGCTATGTGAGGCTGTTGCTTGACTAGTCTATGGGACAGCTCTCCCACTTTGTATGGTTGACAGGCTATGCCGTTGCCATTTCTGCTGCCTAGGTCGATGCTGGGTGGTCATTCTGGTTTCATTCCTTTTTTGAGACTTTGTAGCAATTTGATACAACTGAGTTTTCAGATGGTATTTACATTGCCATGGGGAGTGGGGGGCGGTTTGTCACTGCAGATTTCCTTCTCCTAAGGGGGAATTAGTAAACAAGATGGGTTTTTACAACAATGGTTTCATGGTCACTATCAGACTTTTAATTCCAGATTTTTATTGAATTCAAATTCCACCATGGTGGGATTCGAACCCGGGTCCCCAGAGCCCATTACCCTGGGTCTCTGGATTATTAGTCTAGTGAGACTACTATTACACCATCACCTCCCCATACCACTATGCCGTCACCTCTCCCGCATTTATAGCACTCAAAAAAACAGGCATTACCTCAGCCAAATGTGCATTTTGGAAGGCAGATGCAACTGAGGACTAAGCTGAGGACTGCTACACTGTCCCAGCCTTCACTTGCTTGACTGCTTCCTCTGCTCTTAACCGCACCCTGCATCTTTCTTCTTCAACCCTAAACTCCATCCCAACAATACTCACCTTCATCTCCCTTGTCACTTCCTCCAGATTCAGCTCCACAAGATACACCACATACTCCGTTGATCCTTTCCCATCTCAACTCCTAATCACACAACCAACTCTCCATGCCCAAGACTCATTGGCATTAAGAACTGCTCCCTTTCCTCTGGCACTGTCCTTCCACCCTTCAAAGATGCTGCGCCCACACACTTTCCTTAAAAGAGCTCCCCCAGATCTTTTACCTTCTCCAAATAACCATCTCCTTCTCTTTAAAATTCTCAAATACCTCATTCCCAACTAATCACCCGTCATCCTCTGTTTAAATCACTTCATTCTGATTTCCATCCACAACCATGGTCAAGGTACCAATAGTATCATGGGTTTCTCAGAAGACCTGAACACATCAGCCATTCCATCCTCTCCTCCATGACACTGATTCCCAACCAAACATTGCTAGTACCTCTCCTGTAAAAGATCTCTTCTCCAGCCTGTACAATGTGGCTCAACATTTCACCCTTGGCCTCAACTTGTTCTTCACATGTATGCTGGCTCTTGGCAACATCATCTACAAGGATAGTTTCAGCTTCTATATATACACCGAAAATACCTAGCTTTGACTCTCTACGCTGACCCTTGAATCCAGACCTTTGCTGTACTGCCTGACCATCTGTTTTACATCATGTGGATGAGCCAGAACTTGCTCTGACACAGTATTCTTTTGATTTTCACAATAGTGTTTATTAACATACATTTCATTGCTTAGTCCTCAGTTCCATCCGCCTTCAAAATGCACATTTGGCCTAGGTTAAGCCCGTTGTTTTGGGTGCCAGAAGGCCCCTTAAAGTTCCAAAATGGTGGTTGTGGCACCCATGCACATTCCTAAGGCAAAGTGAGCCTGACATCATATTAGTAAAAGCTTGGACACATGCACTTAATACCTGCTGAAAGCATGCAGAGCATGAAAATTCTGAAATCAATCAGCATGTACCACGGACTTGATGCTCGTCCAGCCATTTTGGAGCTCCAGGCTCCAGACAATGCTCTGCCTTAACTGCCAACATTTGAAAACATCATTGAACATCAAAGACCGCCTATCAGTGCTATTTAAAGAGATCATCCACTATTTACAGGTTAGTTGCTGGGTTGTTTGCCTTGGCTGTTGCTGCAATTCTACAAGTTTTGAGTGCTTTCTATAGTTGGTTAAATTTTCAGAAGTGTACAGGAAGTGGTCAGACACTACTCTTTGGTGGCTTAAAACCAGTTGCTCCCAGGCATGGGAATAGGGATTTCTCTTGGCATTGAACATGATCAGAAGAATAAGCAACACAGGACAAACTGATAAAAGACTAAAGACGGGGAGGGAGAGAAGGCTGTCAGCAGGAGGCTATATCCACAAGGGAGTCTTTAAGGAGCGGATCTGTTGGAGAGTGGGTTGCTGAAGTTCTGTAATGTCCTGGAAGCCCCTTTACACACAGGTATCCAGAGCCATGATGGCAGCAGACTGAGCTTCCATGACATCAAGATGAGGTTGCATGAACCAGTCTGAGTTCAACTCCAGCACTCAGGCATTGACTGGATGTTGCTGATGCTGCAATGGAAGCTGAGACATTGGCCATCAGACACTGTGGGCGGGATTTTCTGGCCTCGCCCACTGCCAGGATCATCCGATCCCACCAAAAGCCAATGGACTTTTGGCTGGCCGGCCGCATCCCCCACGGTGGGTCCCACCATGGCGGGGCATCCCACCATGGCGGGGCCGGAAAACCCTGGCCTTTTCTCCCAGTTGTTTCCACAGGAGTGGTGTTGGAGGTAGCCACCCTACAATGCTGGAAAGAATGGACTCCTAACTCTGGAAAAAAATAAACAATGCCAAATTGGCACTGGAGGTCTCTGTGCTCCTTAACACTGAGGGCAGGCTTCCCTGTGCAGCAAGCATTTGACAATGTGCATCCATCAGGTTTCCTATGTAACCTGGACCATCGGAGTGCTCATCTGAGGTCTCTCAAGCAGAACCTTGGCCCATTTCTCCACTTCTCTGGCTCCCATGTACTTGTGTCTAGTTTCTCACCATGTGCACGTCCGCACTTTAGCCAATCCTCTAAATTATGCACAGTGTCTCTCTCTGAGCTGGTCGCTGCGACTGTGAAATGGAGAGGTTCACGTCATCATCTTTCACTGTCTTCTTGCTCTTCCTCCATTCCCTCGTCATGTTGTAGTTCTTGGGTATGTGAATGGATAAACAGGCAAGAGGAGGGTTGAGAAGAGGAGGAAGGATAAAGTAAAATTAGTGGTTGCTTACACTCACTGCAGCTTCTTAGTCAGAAGAGGTTGTGGGATGAGGAAGAAGGTGAATGAGAGAAGGATTAGGTATGAGGATACCCTCATCTTCTATAGCTTCATCTCGACCAGTGGCCACAGTTTCAGCATGGGGCTTAGGAACATGCAGGTTCCTGTTGGCACCAGTTATGTGCAACTTTCTCCTGCACAAGAGGAGGTTTGCCAGTAAGCAGTGTGTAATCTGTTTGGGTGATGTGCCCATCATGGTTAAATAGCTGCCAGTGTATGTTAGCAGTGAAACATGGGTTTGTGGCTTGTAGCAGTGCTAAATGTGTGAGGCTGAAGTGAAGCATATTAAAATTAGGCATGAGTTGTGATTGATAGGGACTGTTGGTAGGTGAGTGACGGTGGTGCAGTTGGTAGGATATGGTATTTAAGATGAATTCGCTGACCTTAACTACATATCAGAGATCACTGAGAACTTCCAGCTGCAATGCATCTATACCCCTGGAGCTTTGCTCTTAACATTGACTTTCCTCATTGTCTCTCACCATTGCCATCTGACAATCTATCTGAAGGGCCTCCACAAAGGAACAGGACATCTCTCCTGCATTCAATCTCTTCCATAAAGATCTCCAGTGCAGTGTCTGAAAACCTCAGTGTTTGCTCTCTGCTATGATCAGCCATTGCTGATTATTACACAGTATATATTCCCAATAATCATAACACCTCTAGCAGCCGCAATATACTTTCCCATTAAGAGGTGCAGACTAGCTTTAAGAGGCTAGGAAGTAACCAGATTGGGCACTCTACTTTTAAAATTTTTAAAATTCATTTACAAGGTGTGGGCACTGCCAGTTAGGCCAGCATTTATTGTATATCCCCAATTGCCCTTGAGAAGGTGGTGGTGCGCTGCCTTCTTGAATCACTGCAGTCACTAAGATGTAGGTACACACACAGTGCTGTTAGGGAGGGAGTTCCAGGAGTTTGAACCAGTGACAGTGAAGGAACAGTGATATATTTCCAAGTCAGGGTGGTCAGTGTCTTGAGGGGAACTTCCAGTTGGTGGTCTTTCCCATGCATCTGCTGCCCTTGCCTAAGGAGCCTTGATGAGTTTCTGCAGTGCATCTTGTAGATGGTACTCAGTGCTGACACCGTCTATCAGTGGTGCAGGGAGTGAATATTTGTGGATGTGGTGCCAATCAAGCCGGCTGCTTTGTCCTGGACGGTGTCAAGCTTCTTGAGTGTTGTGGGAGCTGCACTCATCCAGGCAAGTGGGGAGTATTCCATCACACTCCTGACTTGTGCCTTGTAGATGGTGGACAGGCTTTGGGGAGTCAGGAGTTGAGTTACTTGCCGCAGGATACCTAGCCTGTTCTTGTAGCCACAGTATTTATGTGGTTAGTCCAGTTCAGTTTCCAGTCAATAGTAACCCCAATGATGTTGAGAGTGGGGGATTCAGCGATGGTAATGCCATTGAACATCAAGGGTCAATGGTTGGATTCTTTCTTGTTGGAGATGATCATTTGACACTTGTATGGCATGTTACTTGCCACTTGTCAGCCCAAGCCTGGATATTGTCCAGGTCTTGCTGCATTTGGACCTGGACTGCTTCAGTATCTGAGGAGTCGTGAATGGTGCTGAACATTGTGCAATCATCAGCAAACATCCCCACTTTCGACCTTATGATGGAAGGAAGGGCATTGATGAAGCAGCTGAAGACGTTTGGGTCCCAGGGCACTATCCTGAGGAACTCCTGCTGTGATGCCCTGGAACAAGGTGATTGACCTCCAACAACCACAACCATCTTCCTTTGTGACTCCAACCAGCAGAGGGTTTTCCCCCTGATTCCCATTGACTCCAGTTTTGCTAGGGCTCCTTGATGCCACACTCGATCAAATGCTGCCTTGATGTCAAGAGCAGTCACTCTCACCTCACCTCTGGAGTTCAGCTCTTTTGTCCATGTTTAAACCAAGGCTTTGATGAGGTCAGAAGCTGAGTGACACTGGTGGAAACCAAACTGAGCATCAGTGAGCAGGCTATTGTTAAACAAGTGCCGCTTGATAGCACGTTTGATGACCCCTTCCATCACTTTACGGATGATTGAGAGTAGATCGATGGTATGGTAATTGGCTGGGTTGGATTTGTCCTGCTTTTTGTGTACAGGACATACCTGGGCAATTTTCCATGTTGCTCAGATGGGTAGATGCCAGTGTTGTAGCTGTACTGGAACAGTTTGGCAAGGAGCACGACTAGTTCTGGAGCAGAAGTCTTCAGTACTGTTACCGGAACATTGTCAGGGCCCATAGCCTTTGCAGCATCCAGTGCCCTCAGCCATTTCTTGATATCACCTGGAGCAAATCAAACTGGCTGAAGATTGGCACCTATGATGCTGGGGGCCTCCAGAGGAGGCCGAGGTGGATCATATACTTCTGGCTGAAGATTGTTGCAAATGCTTCAGCCTTATCTTTTACACTGATATGCTCGGCTCCCCATCATTGTGGATGGGGATATTTGTGGAGCGTCCTCCTCCTGTGAGTTATTTAATTGTCCATCACCATTCACAACTGGATGTGGCAGGACTGCAGAGCTTAGATCTGATCCATTGGTTGTGGAATCGCTTAGCCGTGTCTATCATTTGCTGCTTATGCTGTTTGGCACACAAGTAGTCTCATGTTGTAGCTTCACCAGGTTGACATCTAATTTTTAGGTATGCCTGGTGCTGCTCCTGGCATGCCCTCCTGCACTCTTCATTGAACCAGGGTTGATCCCCTAGCTTGGCAGTAATGGTAGAGTTGGATATATGTCAGGCCATGAGGCTACAGATTGTGTTCGAGTACAATTCTGCTGCTGCCGATGGCCCACAGCACCTCATGGGTGCCCAGTCTTGAGTTGCTAATTTGTTTGAAATCTATCCCATTTAGCACAGTAGTAGTGCCACACAGCACGATGGAGGGTATCCTCAATGTGAAGACGGGACTTTGTCTCAACAAAGACTGTGCACTGGTCACTTCTACCGATACTGTCATGGACAGATGCATCTGCGGTAGGCAGGTTGGTGAGGATGAGATCAAGTACATTTTTCCCTCACCACCTGCCGCAGACCCAGTCTAGCAGCTATGTCCTCTAGGACTTGGCCAGCTCGGTCAGTAGTGGAGCTACCAAGCCACTCTTGGTGATAGACATTGAAGTCCCCCACCCAGAGTACATTCTACGCCCTTGCCACCCTCAGTGCTTCCGCCAAGTGGTGTTCAACATGGCGGAGTACTGGTTCATCAGCTGAGGCCGGTGTGGGGGACGCGGGAGCGGTACCTGTCAATCAGCAGGTTTCCTTGCCCATGTTTGACCTGATGCCATGAGACTTCAAGGGGGTCAGAGTCAATGTTGAGGACTCCCAAGGCAACTCCCTCCCGACTGTATACCACTGTGCTGCCACAGGACATACCCAGGGGTGGTGTCTGGGACATTATCTGTACCGTATGATTCCGTGAGTATGACTATGTCAGGCTGTTGCTTGACTAGTCTGTGAGGCAGATCTTCCAATTTTGGAACAAGCACCCAGATGTTAGCAAGGAGGACTTTACAGGGTCAACAAGGCTGGGTTCACTGTTGTCGTTTCTAATTCCTAGGTCGATGCCGGGTGGCCCGTCTGGTTTCATTCTTTCTCATTGACTTTTTAGTCTTTTGATACAACTGAGGCCATTTAAGAGTCAACCAAATTACTGTGGATTTGGAGTCACATGTGGGCCAGACCAAGTGAGGACATCATGTTTCCTTCCCTAAAGGGCATTCATGAAACAGATGGGTTTTTACAGCAATCAACAATGGTCATCATTAGACTTTTATTTCCAGATTTTTACTGAATTCAAATTCCACCATCTGCCGTGGTGGGATTCAAACCCTAGTCCCCAGACTACCCTGGGTAACTGGATTACCAGTCCAGTGACAATACCACTACCCTTCCGCCTCCTTACTGATCCAGGCTGTGCAGTTAGCACTGGTTGCACCTAGAAATCACAAAAATGAGGGGACATGACAAAGTTGGCATGTTGCCTGCATTCCACTGAACAGGCACATTTTTATCACATCACAGCCTCCACACTCATTTTCAAAGGCTAACCATTTTGACCCCTCAGGCTCAAATCAGCAACATTTAGTGTAAAGCATAACTTCAGCATGCTAAAACAACCATCCAACCATTAGTGATGCTGCTGTATTATCAAGCCAATATGAACAAGTTCAGCATCACCTATATCTAAAGAGCTGTGGGGGTCCATGCAGCAGAGGCTGACCAGAGACTGCACATCACTCTCTCCAGGACAAAGTGGAGGAAGAAGAGGTGAAGGTTACCTACTTTGAGGAAACTAATGTTCAGGCAGGTTAGTAGACCAAGACTCATTGGAGGTAACTTTGGCTTTGAATTATAGCGTAAAATGGGTGATATTCAAAACATCTCTCCAAAATATCTGATCTGATACTGTCCATTTTACATTATAGCCCAAAATCAAAACTGTGTTCACTAATTGCCAACTATTTTCAGTGAAGGACAACCTTTAGCAACAGCAATGTGAGCATACATGTTCCAAGCACTCGGTTGATCTTTCTTAGTTCTGTACCAGTCTATTACCAAGGACAAATGGAGACAGTGGCGTAATGGTATTGTCACGTAACTAGCAATCCAGAGGTCCAGGCTGATGCCCTGGGGACATGGATCCAAATCCCGCCATGGCAACTGGTGGAATTTAAATTTAATAAATAAAATCTGGAATGTAAAGCTAGTTTCAGTAATGGTGACCATGAAACTATCATCGATTGTTGTAAAAACCCACCTGGTTCACTAATGCCCCTTTAGGGAATGAAATCTGCCGTCCTTACCCAGTCTGGCTTACATGTAACTCCAGGCCAACAGCGATGTGGTTGACTCTTAGCTGCCCTCCGAAATGACCTAGCAAGCCATCCCTTTCAAGGACAATTCGGGATGAGCAATAAATGCTGGCCTTGCCAAAGACGCCCACATCCCATGGAAGAATAAAAACATATCAGGAAAGGATGAACAGGCTGCATCTCTTTTCTTTTCAAAAAAGGCGTCTGAGGGGTAACATAATAGAGGTGTTTAAAATTATGAAAGGTTTCGATAGAGACAATACAGAGAGAGTGTTTCCTCTACTGTGAAAGTGCATAACTAGGGGCCATCAAGTCACCAAGAAATCCAATAGGCAATTCAGAAGAAATTTCTGTACCCAAAGAGCGGTGACAATGTGAAACTCATTACCACTGGGGGTGGTTGAAGCAAATAGTATAGATGCATTTAAGAGGAAGCTGAAAAGCATATTATGGAGAAGGGGATAGACGGTTACGATAATAAGCTCAGATGAGAAAGATGGGAGAGAGGCTCAAGTTGAGCATAAACAACAGCATAGACTGGTTGGGTTGAATGGCCTTTTTCTGTGGCATATATCCTATGTAACTTTTTCAAACCCACACTCCAAAAAGAACACTACATGCAATGGGAAATTACATTTACTTGCATTTATTTCTGCCCCTCCATATATTCCTATGTGTGCTAATCACAACACCCATGTTTCTCCCTGATTTTATCATACAATATATTTATCCCATTCCATAATATTAGAATGTGAGGAAATACTCCTCAAATGTGAGCAGCAAATTTGCTGACAGGTTAGTGTGAGAGCTGCACCTTTCTTGGGTTGGTCATGGTCTGGATCCTCTGGGTGTAGAATGATGTAATCCCCCTGCATCGACTTAAGCTATTGGCACATATGCTAAGGCTTCAAGAAGCTGCTTGCTACCTGACAGCTCCTCCTTGCTATACATCTGGTGCAGTTGCAGAGAGATGAGCTGGATGCCCCACAATCTCAGAGGATCACAGAATTGTTACAGTATGGAAAACCATTCGGCCCATCATGTCTGCACTGACTCTACGCATGAGCAATTCACTTAGTGCCATTTTCCTGCCTTCTCCCTGTAACTCTTCAGATAGCCATCTAATTCCCTTTTGCAGGGAGAACAATCTCCATTGCAGGTGAAGGCCTAAATGTTCATTTTGCACAGTGATTTAAACTGCCTATTTCAGCAATGCCAGACTTCCAGAACTGGCTGCCCAAGGTCCCAGTCACAGCACTGAGAGAAATATGTACCATGCATCGTCCCTCACTGTTTTTGGGCTGCCTTGCAGATGGCCAGGAAAATGCTACTTGCTCCAAAGAACTCTGTAGTTCAATAAAATTCTCCTGTAAAACTGTAGCAATGTCAAAGATGCACCTCCGCAAATCTTTGACAGGCTGCTGAGAGTGTGCTCAAAGGATGCTCTGAAAGCCTTCTGCTCCTGAACTAACTAGTAGCAGGTGGAGTGTTTGTGGCAATGTTCTAGTGCTGGTCCTGGGGCACCACTCCCTTTTCTTCATGGCAAGGAGATACAGGGGCACAATTTTTAATGCATCCCCCAGACAATGGCTTCCAATACAGGTAAAGTGATAAGAATTGAGTGCTTCATGCTGTGAGTGACAATATGAATGATCATATCAAATGGAGTGTACTTGCTGAGTGGTGCCACATCAACTCCAAAGTTGTCAGCTGCTTTTTTCAGCTAGTTCATCTTTTGTTCTCATTCACCCCATAAGATTGTGGGACCCAAGACCTGGAAACAGAACACAACGATAAGCACGTTAGGTTGTGAATGACCTACAGAAGTGGGATTCCTTTGTCTTGAGCACTTCCCTCCCCAGCCCAAAATCTCCCAATAATCTGCATGCTGCTTTTCCTGTTGTTCTCTTTATGTGGTGACAGTTTCTATAGAATAAATGTATGTAGCACCAAGGGCATAATACAATTGGAACCCTTACTGCTGCAAACCCACAGTGTTGCTTGGAACTGTACCTTGTATGGTGAATGAGTATGCATGTGCATTTCAGTGAGCACACCTATCTTGGCACTTCTTCTGACACCACTGAACTTCTGCATTTGTTGCAGGTCCATTTGACCTGAGACAGCAATTGTTTGTTGGGGCATCTTCCTCCAAACTTCATTCTTTGCTTTTTTATGGGGAGTTGGGCCTCCTGTCCTGAAGATTGAAACTCCCCATTCCCATATCTCCTGCATCACCACCTCCAAAGCTTTGCTGCTGCACTTGAACCTAAGTGGCTCTGCTTCAAAGGCTAGCTGCAACCCTTTGAGAGCTGCTGACTAGTCTAATCATCTTATTGACAGACAGTCAATAATAAGGTCTCATTCATAGTGCACGTGTTTTACGTGCTTAAACCCTATTCTAATAAAGGCCCATGGCCTAAGTTAGAAAATCTGACTAAGAAAGCTCTTTGCATTGTACATGGATGTAGGAAAAAAGGGTTACTGCTCAAAAAATCAACTCCTATAGATATCATTCTGTCTGAATCACGGTCAAACATGCAGGTCTGGATTTTCACTGAGTCGCGTTGACTTGGGAGCCCTGTAAAAATGGCGGGCAGGTCGCTATTCTGGGATTCCCCACCCCATTCCCAAGCTGTGCAATTTTCAGGAGTGCTTTTAAACGGTGCAGGCTGGTTCCTGTTAAAAGCCCATATCCAGCACTCTGGACCTGGCTGGCTCCATTGCAGGGATAGGCATCTCCTACACCTCCATGGAGTTGGGCCAGGTTTTTAAAGTATTGTGGTTCACAGTCCCTTAGAGGAGTCATGAACCCTAGTCTGCATGAAGTGACATTTTAAAAGTTAAGTTCAAAAGGTTCCCCTCATGCCTCCGATGCCAAATTACAACCCCCCCCACCCATTCACCACCCCCCATGGCATTTCATGCCCCTATGCCAAGCCCTGCCCTTCCACTCACCCCCTATGACCCCTCATGCCCCTATGTCAAGCTATGGCACTCCCATCCCTATTGACCCATTGCACACTTTCAAGAACCAATGAATCCTATAGTACAAAGTAGGATGTCTAAAAAAAAACCCTTGAGAAAAGTCATTCATTGAGAAGTTTCTCCTATTTAAAAAAGTATGTGTACAAGCTAATAAAAGTGACAATCTTCCTGGCCCATCAAAGTTTAAAAAAGCACAAATCTCAAACTTTTGGAGCCACTTAACTTGTGTAAACAAACATTGTGAAATTGACAGCAGATAACAGAGAGCCTGAACTGTCAATCAGACAATGTTTCCTCTGGGGATCAAGTGTCTAGGCTCTCAGCCAAGCTTCATAATGTATGTAATCTGCAGGGATGGTAGCACAGTAGTTATGTTATCGGACTAGCAATCCAGATACCTGGGCTAATGACCTGAGAGACATGAGTTCATATTTCACTATGGCAAATGGACAATTTAAATTCAGTTAATTAAATTAATCTCAAATGAAAAGATAGTATCAGTAGTTGTGACCATGAAACTACAGGTTTGTTGTATAAATCCATCTGGTTCATTAATGTCATTTTGGACAGGAAATCGGTCATCCTTACCCAGTCCAAGCTATATGTGACCCCAGGCCCATATCAACATAGCTGACTTTTAACTGCTCTTTGAAATGACCTATGAAACCACCTAGTTACATTGAAGAAGGTGGCTTATTACCAGCTTCGTAAGGACAATTAGGGATGGGCAATAAATGCTGACTGGCCTCACCAGTAACATCCATATCCCAAGTATGTCTAATAATTATAACAATGTATGACAGCTTTTTCCATAAGTTGGTCAACTCTGTTCAAACAATTATATGGGTGGCCAGCATATTATGACATAGAATCATACATCCCTGGAAGAAGGCCATTCAGCCTATCTTATCTGTGCCAGATCTTTAAAAGAGCTATCCAATTTGTCCCATTCTCCTACACTTTACTCACAGGCTCTACAATTTTTTTTTCCCTTTTCAAGTATTCATCCAATTTCCTTTTGAAAGTTACTATTCAATTTTGTTCCATTACCTTTTCAGGTTGAGCATTCCAGATCATTACAACTTGCAATGTGAAAAAAAAAGATTCTCCTCTTCTTTTCTTCTTGAGTTTTTTCAATTATCTTAAATCTGTACTTTTTGGTTACCAACCTTCCTGCCATTTAAAATAGTTTCTCCCCTTTACTTTATGGGCAGCATTTTCCCGTTGGCGAATGGGGCGGGGGGGCATGTCCCACTTGCCGACGTGTAAAATGATGCGTGGTGATGTCGGGCGGGCGTCCAGATGTCACCATGCATCATTTAGATTTTCAGTTCGGCGGGCGGGCAGCCAACGAACTCTCAAAGACCTATTAAGGCCTGTTAAAAACTAATTAAAACAATAAAATGTCTGACCTTAAGGTTGAGGGGCAGGCGAAGAGCCCAGGCGGCCTTCGCATATTTCGTGGAATCTCATCCACGGGCGGGATGAGATTTCGTGAAGTGTTTAAAAAAAATCAGTAAAATTTTTTCCAAAATTTCATTAACATGTCCCAGCTCATGTGTCACTGTCACATGAGGGGACGTGTTTCAAAAGATTAAAAATCTTTTATTTAAAAGTTTAACACTAAAACAAATCTCCCCGAGGCATCTCCATGCCTCAGGGAGATCTCTGCGCTTTTTCACGCGCATGCGCAAAAGAGCGCAGGGAACCACTCAGGGAATTCCACCCCCCCCCATCCTGCTCGCACAGGGAGCGCTCAGCACTTCCGGGCAAGCGTCACGATGGGCAGGCCTTAATTGGTCCGCCCATGTAAAATGGCGGCGCGGACCCGATCGGGGGCGCCGATCGGATTCGCGCCTGCCCCCACACAACCCGCCCGACAGGGGGAAATTTCTGGCCTATGAAAACTCCTCAAGATTTTGAACACCACTATCAAATCTCCCCTTAACCATCTCTATATTAAGGAAAATGATCTCAGCTTCTCTATTCTCTCCAAATAACTGAAGTCCCTCCTCCCTGACACCATTCTGGTAAATATCCTATATACTTTTGGTAAGGCTTAACATTCCTGAAGTGTTGCGAGCACAATTCTCTAGCTAAAGCCTAACCAATGTGACACAGAGAGATTTTACATGTTTTCTTACCACCAGTGATCAAAGTGATGTTTGTATATGAGGTGTGTGTATTTTTACTCTGGGAGCGGTTGTCCCAATTTAAATAACCCCAGCAGCAAGCTGTTTTGTGAATTTTAAAATAAAGAAGATTATTTATTATTATACACTTTCCCCAGAAGTTTAAAAACATGATGTCTCACACATACAACCACTCACACAAAGGTTAAGTACAGACGAAGAAAGAAACAATACAAATACAGTGTGCAATTGTCTCCGTCTCTTTTTTGTGGCAGGCCTGTTGTTTCTTAGATAAGTTGATGCTTTTAGTAGAAATAAAGGTCTTGTAAGTAGAGGATTCTTGTAGCTGAATTTCCAGGAGGTTAGTTCTCAGGTGAACTTGAAGTCAGAACAGACTGGGGCATCCTTCATCTACTTTCAAGGTATTGCTGTTTATTACTTTGGCTGCTTAGTTGACTGCAGCTTGTTCAATGGCTTTCTGCTGGTCACTTTGTTTCAGAACAGCTTCTGCTGTTACTTTAAAAGCAGGCAACAAACATGGCTGTCTTACCCATGTGACCTGTGGACAAGTCCAAAGCGCTTTCTCAAATAAGGTAGTATGTTAGGCTGTTAAATATCTTGTGTTGTGGCTTTTCACATCTTAAGAGTTTGAGACAGCCAAGGTCTTTGTGTTTGGATGAGGGGCTATCAACATACAATGAAAGGCCAATGAGATCCATTTCACATTCATCTAACACCCATTGAGTTTTGATGAGATTTTGTTGTCCCTGGTGAAACATGGAGGCAAGTTGTCTGCAAACCCTGTAGGTTTTGGTCCATCCTTAAACAATGAGATGTGTGAATTTCACAAGTGATGATGAGCTTCCTTCATTCAATTCCATATCTAATCAGGTATTGGCCGCAGACTCCACTGTCTACAGTTCAAATGCCAAAAGTCATATATGCTGCAGCTATCTTAACAGCTTTTGTGTTCAATTTTAAAATATAGCTTTAAAATTTGTAATATCTTCATGCCTACAGTGGGCATGACAAGTGTTTTACAAAGGTTTATCAGAACATATTTTCTTTTGTATTCTATGCCTCTATTTATAAAGCCAAGGATCCCATATGCTTTTTTCTCAAAAGCATCTCAACTTTTCCTGCCACCTTCGAAGATTAGTGTACATATAATCAAAAGCCTCCCTGTTCCTATACTCCACTCAGATTGTACAATTTTGTCTATATTGCCTTCTTTCATCCTCACTACCAAAATGTATCACTTCACACTTGCCTGCATTAAATGTCATTTGACCTGTGTCTGCCCATTTCACCAGTAGATGTGCTCCTGTAGTCTGTTATTATTCTCCTCAATGTTTACTATATTTGCAAGTTTTGTATCATCTGTAATCACAATTTTAATTTAATAACTTTTATGACTGTTAACATGGCAGCTAACAGTGCTAAACATTGAAGAATGGAATATCTGCTGCATCATACAAAGAACTAGCTGAAAATATTCTAGGTATTCCTGTGGCCAAAGGTATTTTGACCTGGAAATATAAACCGCATTTAGGAAAAAAAAAGTTTGCAAAAATAAATATAGAAGTTAAGGAAAGTTTTTGTAAATTAAAGATAAAATATAGGCCAACCACCGAGAATCTGCACAATACCTTTCCAAACTCATCCTCCTCTCACCTACTCCACATCCCCAATTTAACTTCAATTCTTCCAAGAAAGAACTCAATAGCTTAACTCCCCAGGGTCAGTCAAGGGCAACTAGGGAAGGGCAATAAATACTGCCCAAGCCAGCAATGCCCACATCCCGTAAATGAATAAAAAGGTCAGTGAGATCCAACTGCCAATAAAAAGACCTTCAATCTAGAAAAGGCCAGCACCCTGTGGGTGTTTCCACCTAATTTTATTCAGTGTGCTCATTGTTAAAACTTGTCCACTAGATGCTGTACCGTAATGTCCTTCTAGACATCATCATGGCAGGCACAATCACTCTAATACTTTAAACAAGGCAAAACACTGACCCAGTATATGCCATACAGGCGTGAAAGGATAGAATTTCCCCTGCTAATACTATCTAAAATCAAATGCTATAGGAGTCATGGAGCAAGGAAAATGGATCAGAGAGGCCTATACTTGATCCTTACCCCTGAATGTGACAATTCAGGTTTTCCTTCTCCCTTCTCTGCAACAGGGTTGTAACTCTTGACAGCTTCGTCACATTTAAATGATGGCATAGGGCCGAAGGATAAGGAAACCAGCCATTTCCCCAGTCTTCTTGTCACTGTACCACCAACCCCTAGGAAGACCAGAAGAAAAGTGGTGATACTTGCTGGAGCAGTCATGGGAAGATTCCTGACAGAATCAGGGGGAAAAAAACATTATGCCCATATCACTAGCCGGTCTGCACCCTCTCCCCCAATGCCAGGATCCTTGATGTGGGTCTCTTGAGGAAGATTTAAGAGCAGACCTCGGGGACTTTGGTCCCCTGTAAAATTCCTTCCCCCCACATCGTGGAGCTGCAGCATGTTTCCCACTGCAGTGCCACGACACCTTCCCAGTTAGTAGTTACAGATTTCCTCCATAGAGCAGGGATACCACCAGGAGAAAAGCCAATGTAATAAGACCTAACCAAGAACGTAGGTCAGGACAGTAGGTGGAGGTCCCACCCTGAGCTACTTTCAGTCGTTAAACCTCTCTAAAAGAAAATCCATCCCATAATCTTCCGTAACATTTCAGCTTCTTTCTTAAAGACTTGACATGGAAATTCTTTGATGCCCAATCCATTTTAAAATTCTCGTCATTGTTTTCAGATTCATCCTGCCTTTGCTCTTCTTTATCTCTGTAACCTCTTCCCAGCTCCACAACCGTCCGCGATATCTGCATTCCTCCAATTGTGACTGTTTGCATATTTCCAATGTTAATCACTCCACCAATGGCAGCCATGCTTTCAGCTGCATAGGCCCTAAATTCTGAAATTCTCTCTTTAAACCTCTGTCTCTTTATCACTGTTTCCTCATTTAAGTTGCTTCCTAAAACCTACCTCTTAGTAAAATATCTCCAGGGGCTTAAGAGGAGTGTTACCAAACAACATTTGACACAAAACCACATAAGGAGATATTATGTCAAACATTGTTTGATATTATTCCCATGAAACACCTCAGATGTTTTACTCAGTTAAAGATGTTATATAAATGCAAGTTGTTGTTGTTTTGCAAGCATAAAATAGGGTCCTAAGCACCCATATTAATAAGAGCTGAATAGGCATCCAGAACTTGTGCCTGAAACAGCCTAAAAGTTGCACTTGAACCGATCACCAATCACCGTTCAGAGGCCAAAACCAGTTTTAATGGCAACAAAAATTTTAAAGTATTTATCTGAATGCGAAGCTTGGAGGAGCAGAACATACTTGTCAACAATTAGCTGGACAGGTAGTTTACCTGTCAACCTGCCCTATTAATACCAGGTGAGTAGAGTTAAAATCGGCCCAGCCTTCCCCAAGATTTAGCTTTCTTCGATAAATAAAATCAATACATTTCAATCAACAGCCTTTTACTAATCCAAGCCATGATTCATACTGTACAGATGGCATATTCACAGCATATATTGTAAGAAGGTGAGAAGTGACAGAAGAAAGTGAAAAGCTCGAAACTAATGTAATAATATTTTGGGGGAGAGATTTGTTCACAGAGAGCTGCTTCTAGTGGCGCTATGCATACTTAGCATAGATTCCCCAGGGTAAAGCTATGCCGTGGACTGCTACCTATGCGGCCCACGTGGCTTTCTTCATTGATATAATTGAAGAATGATGTACATTCATGCGCCGCGATCTGCCTGCCCTCTGGGAATCAACATAATCTGCGTAACATATGCAAACTAATTTCTCCACTAGAAGTGGCCATTACAAAATGAATCAGTCATTTTGATACGTACATAATAAAAGTCCAAGTTGTAGTGGCAAGAATTGGTTCTGTACTGTTTATAACATTTACAGTCATTATTTTTGAACTATACTAAATATTCCATCCTATAACCTAGGGCAACAGATTAAAACCTGCCTCTTTTCGACATTCCAATTCCTTGGTTGGAGTACCTCATTGAAGCATACTGCAGCCAGATCCCTGTTTGGTCTTTAATTTTACATTACTAAACTATTCTTCCCTCAGTCTACACCCAATATGAAGTGAGTAATAATTAACAAACCTGCCAAATTGTATTCTTTTATTCTCATGTTATGTCAGGTTACACAATATTGCTGCAATACTTGGGGTTTTGCTCTTTGAGGCTTAGCAGAATTAGTCTTACTCAACTGTTTAAACAATTAAAAAAAACACCAACTGTACAGTCTTAATGCACACTCCACCGCAACAATTAGCCAATGTATATTACAGCCCATTATGTTCCTTTTTATTGCTAACCTTTTCTAACTCTGAGACTTCATCAACGTGCTCTTGTTTCTCTGCCAGCTCCTGCCATGTTGCTGATTCATGTGACCCGGAATCTTTCTGAGCAGACTGTAAGCTCCCTTGTTCTGAAGTCACACCTGCAATGTTGCCACCATGGGTTGGTTGTGAACCTTCTTTCCTTGGACCATCCTGTTCGCCATGAAGTCCATCTGTTGCTGAAGATAGTGCATTTGAATTTCCAAGTACAATAGTACTACCATCAACATTATTGGACAGGCTATCCTCTTTAGTTTTATTGTATTCTTGTACATTCTCAACCAGTCCATCCTCATCTCCTGTCCACCCATTTGGGTCATTCCACTGCTCTCTTCTATTCTCATAATCGTCCACGTCATAATGGAGATCATCTTTATGGTTAGTTGTAGACATAATATCGTCGTAAGGTGGTATTTCTTCCTCATGAACAATTTCAGCAGGGACCTGTAAAATATAACACATTTGTTTTTCCTCAGCTAGGAATTGCATTTCCATTGTCCTAGTCTCCAAATGGAGATCCTTACAACATTCTAGTTGATTAAGGATTCAATAACCTTCAGGTTGGATAACAAGTGAGCCTAGCAGGCTGCAATTGTGCAGCAAACAAGAAGTTGTTTAAAATCTAATGGGCAATCTCTCTCTCCCTCTTCTATTCTGCAACCATACTGTCCATTACAATCTTTCTTATTCCATTATTGGTATTATGGTCATTGCTCCACTAAACTTTTCTCTCTTGCTTCTCCCAAGTCTTAATTGTGTCATTTTCCTCCTCCTTGTATTCTTACTGCTTGTAATATCATGATCCCTCATTACCAGAGAAGAACTATGCTCACAGGAAGCAGCTTTCAGAGTTAGAGTTACAGCATTCGAAGGACAAAACTCTCTGACCCTGATGAGCATGACCTTCTGCTGGGAGTGCAGGATTGTGGAATTACTCCTGCTGTATTGAAATCGGTGCATTTCACATTGTCTTATACTGCAACACATTCATTAACCATGGGCAGAATAACACAGGGGCCCTTCTGTATTTTCATTGGTGGGGGTTTGCATGCCATTAGCCCCCTCAGGCACCCCCACCCTTCACGGCTAATGGCATGCAACCTCCCCCCACCATCCCTACCCCTCATCCACCCCACCTCCCCCCCCCCCACCCCCCCCAACCAACGAGAAACAAAGTCAACGTGGAGCCAGCCGTCCCTCCCCACAGCCATGAAGTGCTGCGAGGTGGATTAATGAGGGCTGAGTGGGACTTTCACGCCTCATTGGGGAGGAAGTCCCATCCTCTGGAGCTGCCAGCAGATCAGGTTGGCTGGCAGCTCCATCAGTCCTGACAGGAGGGCATCAGTGGCTGCTTCCAGGACTACAGAAGAAGAAGACCAAGGCCCAAGAATTTTAATGGTCATTTGTGACCTGACAACTGCCAAACCTCCACTGATCCCAATTTCGAAGGCATTTAGGGGCAGCTATGTGCCCGAGAAGATGGCAGTGGCTCCTGACAGAGCGATTAAATGACCCAGATGGGGAAACCCAGTTGGACCTGTCACTAGATACATATAACAAGCTTTTGGCGTGTTGTTGCTGTTTAGTGCCTAAGCGCACAGAGCCCAGGATAATCAGCCCTCTTAATGTCCAGGGCTATTCATTCAACCAGCTGATCCGTTCACCATATGTAAGCATTAGGAAAAAAAGCCCTCTTTAGTCAATGCCGCACAATGTGTATTTCTTTGAACCCACAGCAATACAGATTTGTTTGATAATTTATACATTGTTTAAAATATCTTGTTTGTGAAATCATACATTGCAAAATAATCTTTTAGGTCAACAAAATACGGCATAATGAAATGATTGTACTAAAAAATGTGCCTTCACATCGTGTTTCTTAAATTAATTCAGAGGTACTTAGGATTTAAACATTGCTTCATAAAATATAGTGTAATTTTTGAGAGACACATAACTTCCAACAGTTACCCTATCAATTTGCTGCACATAAAAATTCAATTAAATTTGCACATGACTTCAATGTGAATTAATTATTAGACCATGGTATATATTTCACATCCATCATAGTCAATGCTAGTAAGATGATAGAGTACAGAAAGTCATTTACATTCATGGTTACCAGACTACTTCATCAATGGAACAGGACAGATAAATCATTTTGCATGTGCAGCGAACTAAAGGGCACTTTGTCCTGATCTAAAGTAAATAAAGAATATAAGAATGTAAGAAATAAGAGCAACAGTAGGCCATACGCCCCCTTGAGCCTGCTCTGTCATTCAATACAATCATGGCTGACCTTCCACCTCAACTCCATTTCCCTGCCTACTTCCAATATCCCATGATTCCCTGAGTTACCAAAAACCTGTCCAACACAGGCTTAAAAAAATTCAATGACAGAGCATCATAGCCTCTGTGGTAAAGAACGTCAAAGATTCACAACTCTTTGAGTGAAGAAATTTCTTTTCATCTTAGTCCTAAATTATTGGCCCCTTATCCTGAGACTGTGCCTCCATGTTCTAGATTCCCCAGCCAGGGGAAGCAACCTCTCTATCTGTCCTATAGAATAGCTTCAGAATCTTGTATGTTTCAGTGAGATGACCTCCCATTCTTCTAAACTCCAGAGAGCATAGGCCTAATTTACTCAGCATCACATCTTAGGCAATGCCCTCGCCACAGGGACAAAACTAGTGAACCTTGGCTGTACGCATCCCTCCTAAGATAGTCATGAATTCATTGGAAAATTAACGGTTTGGAAATCCTTTCAGATGTATTAGGCACTTTTGTTGCCTGAAAATTATGGACATTTTTTAAATTCTTTTCTGGCATGTGGGTATCGCTGCCTGGACCAGCATTTATTGCCCTTGAGAAGGTGGTGGTGAGCTACCTCCTTCAACCACTGCTATCCATGTGGTATTAGGGAGGGAGTTCCAGGATTTTGGCCCAGCAACAGTGAAGGAATGGCAATATATTTCCAAGTAAGGATGGTGAGTGGCTTGGAGGGAAACTCCCAGGCGGCGGTATTCCCATGTGATTGCTGCCCTTGTCTTTCTAGGAGGTAGTGGTCGTGGGTTTGGAAAGTGCTGACTAAGGAGGGTTGGTGAGTTCCTGCAGGGCATCTTGTAGATATTACACACTGCTGCCACTGCACTTTGGTGGTGGAGGGAGTGAATGCTTGTGGATGGGCTGCTTTGTACTGGATGGTGCAAAGTTCTTGAGTGTTGTTGGAGCTGCACTCATCCAGGCAAGTGGAGAGTATTCCACCACACTCCTGACTTGTGCCTTGTAGATGGTGGACAGGCTTTGGGGAGTCAAGAGGTGAGTTATTCATCACAGGATTCCTAGCCTCTGACCTGCTCTTTTAGCCACAGTATTTATATGGCTAGTCTAGTTCAGTTTCCAGTCAATGGTAACCCCCAGGATGTTGATAGTGGGGGGATTCAGTGATGGTAATGCCATTGAACATCAAGGGGTGATGGTTAGATTCTCTCTTGTTGGAGATGGTCATTGCCTGGCACTTGTTTGGCACGAATGCTACTTGCCACTTGTCAGCCCAAGCCTGGATATTGTCCAGGTCTTGCTGCATTTGGACACGGACTGCTTCAGTATCTGAGGAGTCGCGAATGGTGCTGAACATTGTGCAATCATCAGCGAACATCCCCACTTCTGACATTTTGATGGAAGGAAGGTCATTGATGAAGCAGCTGAAGATGGTTCAGCCGAGGACATCAACCTGAGGAACTTCTGCAGTGATGTGCTGGAACTGAGGTGACCAACCTCCAACAACCACAATCATCTTCCTTTGTGCTAGGTATGACTCCAAACAGTGGAGCGTTTTCCCCTTGATTCCGGTTTTGTTAGGGCTCCTTGATGCCACACTCGATCAAATGCGGCCTTCATATCAAGGGCAGTCACTCTCACCTCACTTCTGGAGTTCAGCTCTTTTGTCCATGTTTGAACCAAGGCTGTGATGAGGTCGTTGCTGAGTGATCCTGGCGGAACACAAACTGGGCGTCAGTGAGCAGATTATTGCTAAGCAAGTGCCATTTGAGAGCACTGTTGATGACCCCTTGCATTACTTCACTGATGATCAAGAGTAGACTGATGGGACTGTAATTGGCTGTGTTGGATTTGTCCTGCTTTTTGTGTACAGGACATACCCGGGCAATTTTCCACATTTTTGGGTAGATGCCAGGGTTGTAGCTGTACTGGAACACTTGGCGAGGGGTGCGGCAAGTTCTGGAGCACAAGTCTTCAGTACTATTGCCGGAATATTGTCAGGGCCCATAGCCTTTGCACTATCCAGCCCCTGCAGTCGTTTCTTGATATGACATGGAGTGAATCGAATTGGCTGAAGACTGGCATCTGTGACGCTGGGGACCTCCAGAGGAGGCCAAGATGGATTATCCACTCGGCACTTCAGGCTGAAGATTGTAGCAAATGCTTCAGCCTTATCTTTTGCACTGATGTGCTGGGCTCACCCATTATTGAGGATGTGGATATTTGTGGAACCTCCTCCTCCAGTGAGTTCTTTAATTGTCCACCACCATTTACGACTGGATGTGGCAGGACTGCAGAGCTTTGATCTGATCTGTTGGTTGCGAGATAACTTAGGTCTGTCTTTCACTTGGGGATTAAGCTGTTTGACACCAAGTAGCTCCATCTATCACTTGGGGCTTAAACTGTTTGGCGCCAAGTAGTCCTGTGTTGTAGCTTCACCAGGTTGACACCTCATTTTCAGGTATGCCTGCTGCTGCTCCTGGCATGCCCTCCTGCACTCTTCATTCAACCAGGGCTGATCCCCTGGCTTGATGTTAATGGTAGAGTGGGGGATATGCCAGGCCATGGGATTACAGATTGTGGTCAAGTACAATTGTGCTGCTGCTGATGGCCCACAGCACCTCATGGTTGACCAGTCTTGAGTTGCTAGATCAGTACAAAATCTATCCCATTTAGCAGAGTAGTAGTGCCACACAACACAGTGGAGGGTATCCTCAAGGTGAAGACGGGACTTAGTCTCCACAAGGACTGTGCAGTGATCATTCCTACCAATACTATCATGGACAGATGCATCTGTGCATTTGTGAGGATGATGGCAAGTGTGTGTTTTTCCCTCTTGTTGGTTCCCTCACCACCTGCCACAGACCCAGTCTAGCAGCTATGTCCTTTAGGACTCGGCCAGTTCGGTCAATAGTGGTGCTACCGAGCCACTCTTGGTGATGGACATTGAAGTCCCCCATCCAGAGTACATCCTGTGCCCTTGTCACCCTCAGTGCTTATTCCAAGTGGTGTTCAACATGGAGGGGTACTGATTCATTAGCTGACAGTGGGCATTACATGATAATCAGGATGTTTCCTTTGACCTGATGCCATGAGACTTCATGGAGTCCAGAATTGATGTTGAGGACTGCCAGGGCAACTCCCTCCTGACTGTACACCACTGTGCTGCCACCTCTGCTGGGTCTGTCCTGCCAATGGGACAGGACATACCCAGGGATGTTGATGGTGGTGTCTGTGACATTATCTTTAAGATATGTTTCTGTGAGGATGACTATGTCAGGCTGATGCTTGACTAGTCTGTGAGACAGCTCTCCCAATTTTGGCATGAGCCCCCAGATGTATTTCCACATTTCGTGGCAGAGATGAATATTTGCCCACCAGGCATCTGTTCAAGAGCATTGTTCTAACAACTTGAGATGTTTTACAACAATAGGGTCCAACTTATGTATACTACTGAAATAGTAAAGGTGTACATTGGCTGATGATTTGGAAAATATACACTTTGCTGTATATTAAATACCATATTTGGATTAACTTCAAGCCTTATTAATTAAATTGGCCTAAATTAGCACCTTGAATTAGTTCCAGCAACATGGGGAAACTTGAAATAACAGTTCGATCATACTTGGAGAGGAATGAGAGGTAGCTCAGATGTCATAACAAATCATCTGCTGTTGTATAGTCAATAAAATATTATACTAAAATGAGTCAACTAGAAACAAACATAAAACTGTTATCATCAGTGTGTGCTGTGAAATGCAATAAAATATGAATTTTAATGCCCACTAAAGACATAGTCCATAATTTACTTATTAAGTAAAATCATAATTCACTGTAACATACTCTTTATCTATACCACCACAACTGTAGGCTACATATGTGTTCATTTTTGAAAAAAGAAAAACTTACACATTCACATCACAGATATCTATTCAGAATACAAAAGATTTGGCTAATAGGGCAACTGGTAACGTGTGAACTTTGGCGAAATGTCAGGTCTATATTTTTATTTAACCATGGTCAGAGCTGTAGGAAGGGTGAACTGAGCCTAGGCACTAAAATTGCATTTTCAATTCAGAGAGCCCTTTCATAATCAGGACTTGATTTTTTTAAACTCATCCTTATGATCTGGAGGTCACTGCAGACCAGCATATATTTCTTGGTTGTTCACAGGGTGTGGCCACTACTGGCAAGGCCAGCATTTATCGCCCATCCATAATTGCACTTGAGAAGGTGATGGTGAGCCACCTGAAGTCCATGTGGTGTAGGCACACCTGCTGTGCTGTTAGGCAGAGAGTTCCAAGATTTTGGCCCAGCAGCAGTGAAATAACAGCGATACATTTCCAATTTGGGATAATGCATGCCGACCGAAAGATCACGAGAGTGCACGATGACATCGGGATGCTTGGCCAACACCATTGTGCACTATTTCATTCCCATTTGGGTCAGGCATGCCCCTGCCCACGGAATGAAAAATTTTTCCCAGTGTGTATTTTTCCCAAAAGGCAATATTGACAACATGAATGATTTTTAGATTATGGGAAAAGTAAACTTCCGAAGACATGTAGAACAATGGGATTTTACACATCAAAGAGAGGGAAACATATATAAAGAAGGATGGAAGGATGTAATGTGGGGATGGCCATGTAACATCTTGAAAGGTACACCATGTAAAACAGCCTTGGGGAAAAGCCTCTTGCCACTTATGCAAAAGTCTGCAAGTAAAGTTGTGTTAAAAAGCCTTTGGAATTCCACTGTCGAGTGAATGGTGTGGTAACCTTGCTGGATTTAAATTTAAAACCTATTGTGGACTGTTGCCTTAAAGGGAGTGTGTAGTTGGGAGTCAGGTTAATTAGCAATTTTGGGATTTGTTATAATATCAAATAATTGTAATCTTATGTCTGTGTTTGAATTATTTTCTTTTTTCTTTAATTTAATTTTTAAAATCATTAAAAGTTTTAGCGGACTCATTACTTCTGAATTCAGCATACAAATCTTCTCGTAATAAATACAAATTGCAAAACTGTTGCAGTGGCGTGACCAGGTTTCGCTTGTGGATTTGGTCCGCCTGGCACATATCACTTTCCACATCATAACGGTATGAATACGCTTTTGGAGAATGCAGGTTTAAAAAATTGAATTAAAATGCTTTGAAATAGTTTACTGATAGTGAAGGGGGAAGTGAAAGGGTTAAAGACTGGAACAAGGGACAATGAGGTAGCTTTGGTAATCCACAAACAGCTCTGAGACACTGAGACAAGGTCAGGGCTCATGTGTATGTGCCTTGATCCTGATTGGATGGTAGCATCATGAATATGTGCCTTGAATGTAATTGGATAGTCTAATCATGTGTATATGAGTTCAATTGAGTAGAGATATTAGAGTAAGAAGTATATCAAAAACTGATTTGGTGTATTCAAATGTACTGTGATAAGAAAATAGTACAAAAGTAGCGGAATGTAATCAATTGGGGAGCTGCGCACTATTTTGTTGAATGGATGCAGCTCCCCTGCATATGCTTGAATAAAGCTGGTGAGAAGAAGCTTGAGTCTCGTGTGGTTGCTGCAGGATCGGAGGGTGCTTGAACTCCCTTTCAGTGGCGTAGTTGGCAGGATTCACCCGGACCTCTGTGAAGGCGGAACAATGATCTGGTGAGTATATTTCATTTGAAAATACTCTCCGGTTGTTTGCATCAGACTAGAACGGAGGTCTAATAGGGGGGATCCGAACTTCAGACCACAGACTCAAGTGGGGACAATTGGGTCCCAGGTGCACAGGTAAAGTGGGACAATTGAGTCCTGGGGGATGACTGGATCCCTGTTAGGAGTGCGATTATGGCCAAGAAAACCGAACTCGAGTTTGTTGCGGAGTGAGGCAGTGAGGGAACCATGTCCCCTCACCTCACCCGGAAATAAAAAGCTGATCAGCAAATTGAAACAACAGGGTTGGCAGCTGAGTGATTCACCACAATGTTCTAAGGAGTGGTGAAAAGCTCAGACAAGTGATAAAACCAACAAGGCTACAGTACTTATTCCGAGTCTTTATTTACAACAAACTAAATTAATGAAGAAACATCTCGGTCATGCTGATCGCAGCGGCAGATCGATTTCTCCCAGGGGCCAACAACAGAGAATGGGAATATGTGGAAGGATGATTGGGACCCGAAAGGTCCCCTACTGAATTTTTTTGTAAAAACTTTTCAAAAAATAAATTGATCTAAGCTACAAGAGCTGTTTGTGCTGAAGAGAGAGAGAGAGAGGGAGAGAGAGAAAGGGGGGTACCCCTAGAGGGGGTTAATGAGCAGTGACAGGCAGGAGCAGAGGAAATGTGAGCTTCAGTCAGTTTGATTGTCCCTGTAGGTCGAGCCTCTAAAATCCCTTTATTTCCCCCACTGCCACTTGAAGTTTTGTTTAGAGTATGAGAGTTTTAAGTGGTTAAGTTCAATGTTATAGGAATATAAATACATACCTTTATATATGCGTGTGTTTGTGTGCAATGAAGTGTTTGTGTGTGAGCTTTAATGTGTTTTCTTCCATAAATTGTTATTTGTGTGTGAAGTTCAGCACTTTAGAGTTGACAGCCCCATATTAGATTAAAGGAAAAGTATACTCAAACATTCCAAAGTTTTGAGTATAAGGTTCGAGTTGAGGTTTCTGGCAAAAATCGCAATTTGAAGGTATTATAAAAATAAAACAGGGTTTGCCTTTGTTAGACATGAAACAACTTTTGTACCATCCCCTTGCAGACTAGGAGGGAGTAACCCTTATCACCAGCTTCCAAGCTGATTGATACGTACAAGTTACATTAGCTCGTATGAGTTGGTATTCTAAAATTCCAAGGAAACAAAAAGTACCTGAAATTCAAAAGGATTCTAGGAAAACCAAAAGACATAAACACATGGTCTGGGTGGTTCCAATGGATAAAAAGGGGTTTCTTTTGAAGAGATTAATTAAATAGGAAAGGAAATCTGCATCCCAACAGCACTGATATTTGAATTTGGAACAATCTTGTGATGTGAAAAGTGCTGTGTTATTTAGGAGGTTACTTTTGAATGACTAGGATGCTATCTAAGATAAAGAATGTGTCGATAAACATATGGGAATGTGTCAATACACATGAGAAAGAGGTAGTTTTAATTTTGATAGTGTAAATTACAATTCTTACAAAGTTTTTTTTAAAATTGCGGTTTGGTTCCCGATAAAGTTCTCAAAAGGGAATTTTTATTTTGAAAGGTTTGACAACAATTGACACTATTTCAAATGCTGCAAGCTGTTGTATTTGTAAGTCTGTTCCCAAAATATAAAGTTAAGCTCAAGACCTCGACAAAGTTTTGCAGAAATCCAATTTTTGGCCAAGTTAATGAATCTGGGATAATTCTTTAAAAAAGGGTCAGACACAATTTAGTGGGTTACTTTTGAGACAGTATAATGTTGTTTGAGAAGAAGATAAGGAAGCAAAATGTGTCAATGCCTGAGTTCTGTTTTAAAAATGTTATGAGAATACTTTATTGGACTGTAAAGTCTCTCCAGCTATTGCATGTGTAAAATGGAATGAGGAAAGGATTAAGGGTAGGAGAAAGAGTTAGAGAAAGAGGATACAATATACAAACTGTTTTAAGGGAACTGAATTTGATAATCTGGCCATCACCTGAGACATTGGAACTGCACAGGGTAAGATAAGCAAAGATCTAGAGACAGGGATCCCTGTTGACATGGAATGTTTAATATGGTCTAAAGAATAAGGAAACATTTTAACAATGAAAACAATAGGGAAACTGACCTCAAGCAGAATCTTAGGAAGATCATAGTCAGAGGAAAAAAAAACTTAGTTTTACCTCTATGTGGAATCTGTGGTTCAGGCAATTGAAGGGTAGGGAGACACAACACTTAACAACAATTTACCACAAGATGGATACAGGTAAAAGGAAAGCTGGAAAAGGGCTGAATAGATGCATTATTGACTATATTAATATGCTTGCGAGCTACAAAGGTAAAACCACAGGATTAACACCCTGATGACAGGCAGAGTTAAGTGGCTCCCAGAGAGAACTGCCACTAGAAGTAAAGATAATGAGCCACTGAAAGATAGGACAAAAAGGTGCATTGTAGAGTTGTGTCGACAGCTTATGGAATTGAGGTCCAACGTGGGACAGCAGCAGGAGATAGAGGACTGGAAGGAGTCGGTGGGGGGGCCTATCCAGATGGATTCAGATCAGGGAACTCATTTCACAGGAAGAGTCATTAAAGAAATGTGTAAACTCATGGGGATTAAGCAGAAATTCCACTTTCCTTACCACCCGCAGAGCTCAGGGATAGTAGAGAGAATGAACTGAACTTTAAAAACGTCAATAGCGAAGGCAATCCAAGAAACGGGGAACAGCTCGGCAACAGTGCTGCCAATTATTCTGATGCGCCTCAGGGCTACCCCAAGTCGGACCACCGGGTTCACCCCATTCGAGTTAATGACAAGTAGGGCTATGCAGCTACCCGAGGGAATCACAGTAGGAGGAGGAGACGTAGGACCACTCAAGGGAAGGGTGCGAGACTATGTGAGGGAAATGAGTAAACAGCTGCATGAGTTAAGAAAGGAAGTCAGAGACTGACAGATGATTAAGGACATGGAAACAGGCAAATCCAAAGAACGACAACGGACCCCCCAAGCGGGGAATAAGGTGATGGTCATGGTGAGCCTGGAGCAAACAGGATTTGCCCCCAGGTGGCATGGACCATACGAGGTAATTATGACAGGTGATATGTGCACACTTGTAGATATGAAAATGGGAAGTAAATAGTGGCATTACACACAGTTAAAGATAATATAACGAATCACCAAGTGGTAACCCGGGCAACGGGAGCCAATGTTAATGTCTCCACAGGTCTACGATCCTGGCCACGGGTGTGTCAGTACCGGCATGGGAGGCACCGACAGTTAACGTCGACAACGACATCTGCCCCCACCCCGGACAAAAGCTGCCGAAAGCAGGGTACAAGAGAATGGATAAAGAAACCAAACATCTGGATATTGGATATGGTAACCTCCACTAGACACCAAACACAGACTGTAACTGCACAAGGTATAAATACCATCATGAATGTGACACTGGATAGGCCAGGGACCCCAGTCAGGTTTATGAACCCCGGGTGTAGTCGAACGAAGGCCTTCTACGTCAATAGGACACTTTAACAGCGATGGATAAACAAGGCTAAGGCCTGTTGCATACTCTCAATGAGACCGCCGACGGAATCATAAGCACAGCCAAATCACCAGCAATCGGGAGGGCATGTGATATTCTGGCGTGAGACCTGATTGATGGTGTAAAATCAGGCATCAAGGACATCAGATTTGGAACGATCCCAGAGCACATATTTAACAATATCGTGTGCTCTTGCCAAACTTTGGAATCCTTCACAAATTATAGTAAGGTCACATTCACCATGCTGCCAATACAAGACGCCTTTGAGGCCATTCAAGTATCATTGACTCAATGGTGCTTTATGGCAAGAGAAACTGAGTTCCTTTATGGGGACCTAATGTGTACCACCAACATCAGCTTCTGTCTGCACGTGACTGATTCTTTTACCGTGGGAGGTTCGCACCTGCCAGGCAGAACCACGGGATACCTGTTTAGCCCATGGTGGGATGACATGATGTTCACGGATAAGACCTTTGGTAGATTAGCACATTTAGCCAAGCAAGAGGCCGCACGGATAGCACAGTGATATGTAAAGGATTCCCGGGTACAAACCAATGTCCAAGTGAACTTAGATGTTCAATTGGCTAGAAGACTAACTCAATTAGCTACGCCCTACACTACAGGGGGAAGGTTAACGAGTTGGTGGGGGACAGCCAGAATGGAAATGACAATGGCCACAGGAATTATGCTCTTGTGGACTGTTGGACTTTGCTGTTTCCAACGGGGGATGTGGGATAAATCTCTCCGGGCACCGGCAGTAACAATACAAGGATGCACCCCGGTCCCCCTGCCCATGTACCAGCAAAGGAGGAAGAAGAAAGTCAAATTGTACAGTAGGGTGGTTTTAGGATTCCTCTGACAGTCTGGACGACTGGCCATCTGAAGGACAGGTAGAGGAGGAGTTCTCAACGAAGTATGGCCAACTTGGGCTTTTGCCAAGGGCCAAAAGGAGGGACTGAAGGAGGAAGTGAAAGTGTTAAAGGCTGGAACAAGGGACAAAGAGGTAGTTTTGGTAATCCACAAGCAGCTCTGAGGCACTGAGACAAGGTCAGGGCTCATGTATACGTACCTTGACCCTGATTGGATTGTAACATCATGAATATGTGCCTTGAATGTAATTGGATAGTCTAATCATGTGTATATGAGTTCAGTTGGGTAGAGATATTAGAATAAGAGAAGTGTGTCAATTACTGATTTGGTGTATTCAAATGTACTGTGATAAGAAAATAGTACAAAAGTAGTGGAATGTAATCAATCATGGAGCTGCACACCATTTTGTTGAATGGATGCAGCTCCCCTGCATATGCTTGAATAAAGCCGGTGAAAAGAAGATTGAGTATCGTGTGGTCGCTTTGGGATCAGAGGGTGCTTGAACTCCCTTTGAATAAACCCAACAGCATCTTGTGAGACATATGAAATTATGTTAGCTTTCTATGCATCTTCTAATCTTCATAGCCTGCATCGACAAAATAGGCTAGAAAAAAAGACCTCTGGACATGTCAAAGAATGGCAAAAGCTACAGTATTGCTTACATTCTAACCTGATCAATAGGTAGATCCACCCTCATATCTGCATCTTCTCTCACCTCAGCAGCACCTTGAGTTTCTTTCTGAGTGTCTTGAGCCTTAAACACACCATTGTCTTCTACACCAAATAAACATAATATTAATCTTGTTACATATACATATAAGCGTGTTACCTTTACATACAGTAGTCATCCTACGATGAAAGTATACCATTTGTTACATGAAAGTCAAAAATGTCAGGAACCAATGTCCCCTTAAATGTAGACCATGGAAATGAAACATGTTTATCAAGTAATTTTTCCAAAACAATGTCTCTATTTCCATATTCGCACCAACTCATTGCTAAAATGTATCTCACACCCATTGTTCCGAGTTCATGTTGATCAGAGCTTGTTTGCTTGAACAAACAACCACATACTTTGGGAAAGAATTTCCAGCTGCTGTGCCTGGGACTATTGGATCACTTCTACTCAATGGGCAGAATTTTCCGTTTGTCAGGCGGGCGGGCCTGACCCAATCACCACCGGCGAAACGGTCCGCGCCGCCATTTAGCGCGGGTGGGCCAATTAAGGCCCGCCCAGTGTGTTTCACACTCCTGTGGAGAGCGGGATTTTCAAATTTGCAGCGGGCGTGCACAGACTGCCGGTTCCAATGGGCACCCGGCAGTCTGTATAAGGAAAGGCCAGGCAGCATCCTTTAGGCTGTTCACCATGGCCAGCGACAGGTTAAGGAGGTCTGCACAGCGGGCTCCGGAGGAGGGCAGGCCAGAGGAGGAGGGCAGGCCATAGGAGGAGGGCAGGCCGGAGGAGGAGGGCAGGCCAGAGGAGGAGGGCAGGCTGCAGGGTAGGCCGGCGGGGAGGCCAATGTGCCCCTCGCTTCTCTGATGCCTGCCTTGCTGCCCTTCTCAAAGAGGTTGTAGCACGTCGAGAGGTCCCGTTTACCGAGGATGGGAGAAGGAGGGCCCCCAATGACACGAAGCAGGCCTGGCAGGAGGTGGCGGAGGTGGTCAGCTGCCAAGATGCTGTCCGGTGCACAGGGACCCAGTGCCACAAGCGCTTCAATGATTTGTTACGCTCTGAAAGGGTGAGTACCATGTCAGCCTTGGCCATTTTACCCAGCAGGTAGCCTTAGCCTTTGAGGGCCCCCCAAGTCTTAGTGTCGTTACTGCATTGGGCATTTGGCACATGCTGGGTGGGCAAACAGATAGTGACCATGCTTACACCAGCCTTAGTGGTTGAGGAGAAGATGGGTTCTCCCCGCAGCATGTGTTGGTGTTTGTCGCATTTGAGTAGTCTGGGGGCAACCTGCAGGAGAGGCAGCTAGACACATACTCAGAACTCCAACACATGTCTTATTGATGGTGATGAGATGGTGGAAGGGGAGCCTCAAGGTGTCGTGGCCAAGAGCCACCTGCTGGCCTCGGCGCCGCACTTAGTAGCACCTCCTTGCCATGGGCACTAAGACCCATGTGTTATTGAAAGTGATGGACGCAGCATGTGTCCAAGGTGGCTGTTGGGGGAGAGGGTTGGGAGCAGCCGTAATATCTTCTGCTGACTGATCACCAGTAGTGTGGACAGGAGCTGCTGGAGGCCTCAGATGGGCCACTGTGGTTGGGGTACGGCGTGCATGTGCAGAGTACATGAGCGATCAGCCCCAATAAATGGTGTTCTCTGTTCTGCAGGCGAAAACTGAACACAACAACCAGGAGGGTTTGCGCACTGGTGGTGGCCAGGCCATGCTGCACACACTGACCCACTTCGAAGAACAGGCCATGGAGTTGCGAAGAAGCCAAGAGGCCAGGTTGGCAGGTGTCAGTGAGGCTGGGGTGCAGCGGCCAGGTATTTGAGGTCCACAGTCCCATCCACTCTGTCTTCCTACCATCCGAAGCACTGATGGTTGCTGCAATCGTTAATGCAGCAACACTGCTCATTCACAGACTGATACAGTCAGACGTGTGGGTCATACACAAAGGTCCCTCGGCCCCTTGAGGATGCGCGTCTCTAGCACCTTCCAAAGTCGCCTTATCCCATTTGTGACCACTATCCCCATGGCCTAACATGCCATGGCATCACTGCTGCACATCCAAATACTTATTGCCTCTTAGGAGGGTTTGTACCTCCACCACCCTTCCAGCCAGTGCATCCCACATTACTCTGTCCCAAAGATCCTCAGCACCTCACCTGTCAACCTCATGGCACTCAACTTAAATAAATGCCACTACATTAGTCAATCCCTGCGCCAAGGGGAAATGTTGCCTTCTGTCCACCCGTTCTATGCCCCTCATAACAGTATGAAGGTCAATAATGTGACCTGTCAATCTCCTGTGCTCCACGGCAAATGTCACAAGTGTTTGCAATGTTTCCTCATAACTCCAACTCTCCAGGCCAGCACGCATCCAGGTCAGGAATCTCTGCATTCTCTCCACTCCAATGCCATCCCTCCCATGAAGCACAGGTCACAACTGAACGCAGAAGTGTAGCTGTGGCCTCAACAGTGTTTTCTGCACTTGCAACATGACCTCCCTTTTCCTACATTCTATTCCTCGGCTAATAAAGGCAAGTCTGGCTTTTACCTTGTTAAACGCCTTATGTTCCTGTTCTGCTACCTGAACGGGTCTGCCCAGCAAGGTCCCTGTAATCATCCTTACTTTCCACGGTCCTACCATTTCTCCTGTATTCCCGTACCTTGTTTGTCTTGCCCAAGTGCTTAACCACACACTTATCCACATAACATTCCATGTGGCATTCCTTAGGCCATCTGACCAGCCTGTCTGTATGCGCGTGTAATGTTTGGGCCTCCTCTTGACTATTTACCACCCCACCAATGTTCGGATCTCCTTAGATTCTTGAAGGTTGAGCACATTATGAGCCTGGGGGGGAAAGGGATGAATGGTGTTACTGACTGAACGCTAACTGATCCACTGTCCTTGTTGTTAATTTCAGCATCACCACCGTATGGCCGCCAGGAAGACGTCCAGAGCCCCCCCTCCACAACTAAGGGGCGTCAATTGGCACTTGCGTCACATCATTCCAGCGAGCCAGGCACCAGCGCAGCGACTACCACATCGGTGGGGATTATAAAGTCGGCTAACGTCCCAAGGCACAGTGGAGAGGGCATTTCACGGGTTTGTCACTGGTGCTTTTCTGTTGCCCCCAGATTAGGGAATTTATTTTTGTGAACGTCAGAGCAATGTTTTGTTATGTTTTTGGTGGCTCCATCTGATGGATGGGAATAAAGTCCACATTTGTGACCATGGCTGAGGGTGTCTCCTTTGTGCTGCATTTGTCTGTTTCACAGACATATCATGAGTGTTTGAGTGGACATTGATGTTTATGTACTAAGCCCTTAGTTGCAGCCGATGAAGTGGAAGATGTAGCACTTAAGAGCCGCGTATGGATGTGCCAGGCAATGCTGGTCTTGCTGAAGGTCCGTTGGATTAAAGTGTCCCGGGTGTCCCTGCCTCCTTGGTGTAGTTGCAGGTCGGCGTGCTGCCCCTCATCATTGCCCTGTGCTTCCTCATCCTCTGAGCCACTGCTGGATTCATCATGTGCAGCCTCATCCACTGCGTCAAGATCTTCATCATCAACTGTGTCCCCCCTTTCCAGCGCAAGATTGTGCAGAGCGCAGCATGCTACCACTATCACAGAGACGCGATCTGGGGGGTACTGGAGTGCGCCCCCTGAGCGGTCCAGGCATCGGAAGCGCATCTTGAGGAGACCGATGGTTCTCTCCACCACAGCCCTTGTGGAGGCTTGGCTCCTATTGTAGCACTTCTCAGCTTCTGTTCTTGGATGGTGGAGAGGCATCATGAGCCACCTTCTGAGGGGATAGCCCTTGTCACCCAGCAGCCGTCCATCCAGCCGAGCCAGAGCACTGAAGAGCCCCGGCACCTGGGAGTGTCTAAAGATGTAGGCATCATGGGAGCTGCCTGGGTACCTTGCACAGACTTGTAGAATCTGCATCCTGTGATCACACACTATCTGCACGTTCATGGAGTGGAAGCCCTTCCTGTTGACAAAGGCACCGGGCTCACCTGCTGGCGCCTTGATGGCCACATGTGTGCAGTCTATAGCACCCTGGACACGGGGGAAGCCAGCAATGGCTGCAAAGCCTCTGGCTCGCTGTGTCTGACTTGCCTGGTCGCAGCGGAAGTGGATGAAGGTCAATGCACGTCTGAGCAGAGCGTCTGTAACCTGCTTGACACAAGTGTGGACAGCTGACTGGGAGACACTGCAAAGATCACCCACCGAGCCCTGGAAGGAGCCAGATGCATAGAAGTGGAGGCCAACTGTGACCTTCAGAACTGCTGGCATGGGGTGTCCACCCACACAGTTAGGAGAGATCTTAGAGCCAATCATCTGACAGATATAGTTCACTGTTTCCCTTGACAGTCAGAGCCTCCTTCGGCACTACACCTCAGTCATATTGAGGTAGCTGCTTCGCTGCCTATATACCCTGGCAGCAGGATTGTGGTGTCTTCTGAGGCCCCTTCCACCTTGGACAACCTCTTGGATCTGTGCCCCTTGTGCCTGCGCCTGGCCTCCCAAAGGTGGCTCCCCTGGAGGCTGATTGTCTACCCCTGGCCTCCTCCTTATTCTGGCCCTCCCTTCCTCCTCAGAGGAGCTGCCTCCAGTGGAGATATCAGAACCCATGCCCAGGCTAAAGAGAGGCCTCCGGAAAGCTGCAGGCCCGATAAAGATTCCTGACTGCAGAGTGCTGAGCTGAAGCTTCAAAGTACAGAGAAAGCTGCTGGAAATCGATCTGAACTGCTACAGATCACACAGGCAAGTTTAAAACACTTGCTGTAATAAATACTTCACATAAAACATTGACAACCCCACTGAACCCACATATCCCGCCCGTGGATGAGTTTTGTTAAAAAGTCACTTGCTCACCTGCCAGTTGCGTCCGTGCGCCGATCCGAAGATCACACGGGGGCCTCAAAATCAGCGTCGATTGCCGAGTTAAGGGCCTTAACAAGCCCTTTAATTAATGGCGGGCGCGCGTCGCGCTCCATAGCGCGCCCGCCCAGCTAAATATCGCGATGGCGCGCAGTGACGTCGGGACGCTCGCCCGGCGTTAGTGCGCGCCATTTTAAGCGATGACGCGCGGGACCCGCCACCCGCACTTCACCCATAAAATTCTGCCCAATGAGTACAGGAAAGTCAGGCACGGGGGATCCCATTCCCCTAATGGAGACTACCACAGCTTCTGTTCATTAAATTAAATGGATGGAAAATTGGTTAGATTTCTTAAAGAGCTTGCACTCCTCCCAACCTTTTCTTGTATTCACCGTGTCCAAGTGATCCAATGTTCCCAGGTGCAGGAACTGGAAAATTTCCCTCTTTGTTTTTTGATGATGATTTGATTAATGAGTTAATGAGTTCAATCAAATGTATCTTACGCTTTAAGCCAGAGAGCCACCGAATACTGTGTCATTTCACCTCTCGGGCAATTGACAAGTTAACATTTGTTGTCTCTCTCTCTCTCTGTTTGAACCACATCTGTTGATAACGTGTACTGAATATGGCATTAACCGTGGTCATGGAGGAGGCTGCTGTCAAAAGCATGCCTCCATCTTTGCCTACTTTGCCACTTTCCCCTCCTCTTCTGACAATGTTGATCTGTCTGACCTATGAACCAACAGGTTCTGATTGTGTGGCATTGTTCAATTGGCCATTTAACCTCAAAAATTAAGTATTGGGTGGTTACTTGACTGCAGGATGCATCACGACCGCCAAATTCTGCCCCCATTTCAAAAGTCACTATTCAGCAGAGGTTGCTTTTCCGCTTTCAAATGTCACAATTTCATTTTGTTGCGTGAGGCCCCAGAAATGTACAAGTGCTCCTTTAATCTCTACAAGGAAGCCTTGAATTTCCCCTGCCCCAGGCTTCCTCTTTTCCTCCCTGGATAATGATGGCCCCACTGATCCACTTTCTGATTTTAATGGCCGTGTAGCCACTCACTGGCCAACTTCCCAGCAATTGTGCTCACGAATTCTACAAGTGGCATAACTAATGAGGCCCAGCCATTAAAACCAGCCAAGCCTACCTGCCAGCACAATGCCTACTTTGCCACTTTCCAGCCTGGGAGTTAAAATCGAGCCTAAAACCCTCTCTAAAGAATTCAGGCTGTCTATGAGCTGCCTTTAACAAAGGAGTTGAGAGTTTCAAAATAGGAGACAGTATAACCAATTCTTCTCAAACTTTACAAAACAAAGTCACCAGAAGTTGGAAGCCAGAATGGAGGCTAAATTCATGGCCATGTGTGGAGTTTTACTTCCCCTGATTAGTACAAACAGGGGCACAATGAAGCTGCCCTGCCAATCAGCAACAAACTCCCTGCACAGAAGGACTTTCATTAATGACGTCCCAGACCCAAAATCCATATTGTTTTGTCAAGTTCCAAACTCACCACCCCCTGCGCCCCCATAAAATACAGCCAGCAACCTGGACTGTTGCAGTACAACTCTTAGCGACTGTCTTTCTTTTTTGAAAGTGCATTAAAAACTTGTGTTTGCCTTGGGGGATGCACAGGAATTTTGTTGCAAATGCTCTCTACTTTAGGATATTTACATGTGCAGGTTGCCCTTTTTGCATCTTCACCAGCCTAACATGCAGTATTGTTGATTGCAGTGATTAGCTGCCAGCGTCCATTTTACAACTAATGAGAAGATTTGGTTTCTTAATTTTCGATGTGGCTAGTCCTCCCCACTGCTGTCCCAACCATGAAATTATTAGGAAAATTTCAAGGCTTAGCATTATAAAAACAGTATAAAATTGCAGTATAAAAGTACCATTTAAAAACCCAGTAAAGGGTAATGCAAAATAAATTGTGTATGTTTTTTTTCTTTTTATATCTGCACAGGGCAGTGAAGGAACAGTGTTTCTGAAATAATGCAGTCGATTTTAACCCACTCAAAATCCATTCATTTATAGAGTTAAAATCAGGCAATGTTACAGAAAACAAAACACTTTAAAAATAAAAATGTGCTTAAATTTGTTTTCAAGAGGCACTTTACAACTTACCATATTCTGCCAAAGGACCGATTGAATGTTTGTGGTGTTTGACCTTCATGGGCTTTGCACGGAAAATAGAGTTTTTCTCCCTAGATGGCTTTGCTTCCAGATCTTTTGACTGCCCTTGTATTGTTTGTGGAGGTCCCACAAGCACTTGTCCATCTGTTGTAGAATGGGAGCTATCACCTTCAGACTAGGAATGAGGGAGAGAAACATTTCCCATGGTCTTAAAATGATTTTTATTTCTGTACATAAGACAGATAAAATGTCTTGCATAATTAATATGCACTGCAAATTCATCTTTCATTAATCCTTTTTTAATGATACATAAAACTCACAGGAACACTCAGTCATTGATCTTCCCTTAATTCCTGTACTGTTTCACCATACAGTTTATCAATCATAGAGCTGGACAACCTCATGATTCACTGACTGATCGTGGGAGTGCAGCATTTGTAAAAACCTCTTCACTAAATTTGGGAGCACCAGGGAGTCTTGTACCACACGACCAACAACGTAAAATACTGTCTGCAGAAAATTATTCATTTATTTTCTTCATTTTCCCCATTTCTACAAAATAGTCACCATAACTAACTCTGAGATGGAGAGGGGGGTCTGGGGTACGGATTTGGAGTACAGTCCAATTCAGAAAAATAAGATTCCCTGAGTTGGGTTCTGTGTTGACTGGAAATTTTCCCTCTTAGGACTTCTTTAAAAGTTGTTTCTCTCGACGCCAAAGAGTTCACAAAGGTTACATGCCTCTTCTCAAAATATAAACACCTCTCACCAATTTCCGGAGAAAGTATTGCTATTTTCAGCTTTTTCTTGTGCTCAGCATCATAAGGGTCTGACAACACCTTGAAATGGAATGCTTTTCCATTTTAGGCACTACTTGTGACCAAATCTGTTGCATCAGTCAAGCGCAGGCTAAAAAAAACAATGATTTGTATTTATATAGCACCTTTAAAGTAGAAAAATGTCTCAAGGTGCTTCACAGATGCATAATCTGAGAAGAGAAAAAGTTGCTTCTTTCTGGCCCATAATAAGTCTCACACACTCATCTCCAAAAAGCACTCCAACTACATCCGTACGAGTTATGTACCTTCCAAAACAGCCATTCTCATGACCCTTAGGAACTGGGATGAGACCACCTGAAATAATTCCCCTTGTATTTAACAAAGGGGATGTGTTCAGTTTATCTGCCTGGCTTGAATTTAAAGTCAGGCTTCAGAAATTTTAAAAAAGACAATGATAGATGGCAGTTTTGAAGGATGAAACACTACTCAGTGACACCTCAAAACATATCCGCTTTGATATAACATGGATGAGTTGCACAGTAAACCTGTCTTCATACAGCCTCACAATGTGTCCTAACACCAATATCAGATGGGTGCTCCCTTCTGCACTGATGTAAATTTTTCCATGTGTCACCAATCAATACATGGTTTTTCTGAATGAAATTGATGAATTATGCTTATTTTGTGATGTGAACTCACATTCATCAGAAGTTGGATTGAGAATTTCATAGTTCACCTTAAATAGGACCCTTACAACTACTAGAAGGGAAATATTAACCCCATCAGTCTGGTCTGGATTCAAACTCTGATCCAGGAGAAAGAACCATGCTAACCTAAGCCAATCTGACTGTTAAGCAAATATACCACAAACAACAATTTGTCTAATTAGTACTCCTTCAAAGTCGAAGCAAATCTATCACTGACTAAAAGAAAGCATCATCACTGCAAAGGCAACATTTTGCATGAAGCAGATTACAAGAGACTCCTAATTTTATCTCCTTAGGGGTGAAATTGGTCAGTGCAAGAAGCTCAAAATTGACTCAAGTTGAATTGGTACTCTCCCATGCACAGTTCCACTGAAATCGGTGAAAAAGGTACTGTGTAAAATGGGCTGCCAACTCACTACAAGTCCATGTCACCCTACCGGCACAGTTTCACCCTCAAATTTGAATCTTTATTCAACCGATTCTGGACTATTGGTCGTGCATCAAAGTGAACAAACAAAGTGACATTAGCATGCAAATGCTTAACTTTTCATATGGCATCCTGTTGTCTGCTATTTTGAAGGGGCGAGCCCATTAACATCTCCACTAACACAGCAGCAGAAGAAATTTCACAGAAACACATTAAACATTCACAGAATTTCACCCTGTTGGTCTTCTAATGTTGGTAAAAAATGAAGTTGAGTTTGCAAGGGACAGTAGGAATAAAATAATTTTTCTTAGGAATTGCATATATTTTAATCATAACAACCCTGTCCATGAAGGTAATGAGTCAATGACAAACAATGGTTAATAATCAAAATTAATGTGTGTCAGATTAGAAAGAGTTATTAAGGTAATGAACACATTAAGCTTGTGAAATTGGGCTATACCATTGACTTTACTGGAAAAGGAAATCGGTTGCAGTGTAAAAGAGGCTGGTAATTCACCACTAGCCCATTGCATACTATATTGTTGATGTCAGCCCCTAAGCTTCTAGCACACAGCACCTTCTACTCCACAAATGTACAATGTTGGTATGATATAGCAAGGGCTAATTGTGGGATTGCTGTTTTGACAACTAAGCCACTGGTGGACAACAACCAGATTACCTGTTGGGGAGAGGCCAACAATCCAGAATCGCTTGATCCACCATGCGAAACGTCCTGTAGCTCAAACTGAGGAAACAAAAATTCAGATTTATAGCAATTCAGCGGAATCACAATGCAAAACTTTGCACAGGGAACATACAATTCCTAAAAACCAAAACAGAAAATACGAAAGATAATGTTATTTCAACACTAAGCACAAGGGCACTGTTGATTATTACAGGCTACAGAACCTCATAGATATACTTTCACTTTTACTCAAAAGGAAGAACTAAATGCCAAATATTGCCCCCGTAAAGTCATCAATAATGTCATCTTCCTCTATTGAACATACAATAAAGTGAAGTTAATGGTATCTTGAAAATTTAGTGTAATGTCATTACATGTGGTTTTCTTGGGGCTAGATCTTACAGCCCTGTGCTGGGCATGTTTTTGGCAGGGGCAACATATAGAGTACAAAGGGTGGCAAGCCCACTACCTTCCTGCCCACCCCCGAGCTGTCCCCCCATAACACGATGGGTGGACAGGTGCCAAAATCAGCAGCCTGCCTGCCATTTTAAAATGAATAATGAAGGGTTAATTGAGCTTGTTAACAAGCCAATTAACCTGTATAATACACTGCCCACGCCATAAAATGGTTGGCATGGGCAGTCAGGCAGGAGTGGGTAGGCCGGTTCTTAAAAAAAATTTTGTATAGAGGAACAGCGGGCACATCATTTGGGGAGGTGCCCTTTGCACATTGGGGCATTGGGAGCACCAACCCATGCTCCCCACCCAATGTCTATCAAGGTGTTACCCCCTCTCTTTGTTGCTCCCCACCTGACCTCCAGAGCAGAACTTCCCACCCCCTTACCCCCTTTTCCTAGGCTGCCCGGCCCCTCCCCATCCAAAACCCTGTCTTACCTGGGCTTAGAGAACATGGCTGCCTTCCTCGCGAGCCTGTTTGCAGTCCCAGCAGTGCCAACTACTCAATTCTGGCGGCTGGCTACTCAGACTGGCCGGCAGCTCTCGCGGACAGGAACTTTGTCCCACTGAGAGGCAGAAGTCCCAGTCTTGGCCCGTTTAATCTGTCAGGAGCGATTTATGGCTGCGGGGCGGGCTTTTTTTTGGTGAGCAGTCTGCCCGCGCCCATCCCCCCCCTTCCCCACCTGAGATCCAACACTAGATTATTTTACATCCCCAAATAGTGACATAATATGAAACAGAGATTCAATTTAAACCTCGTACAACTGGTGAAATAATCCCAGTGAGTACAGGTCAGAAGGAGGGGTTGTGGATAGTGTTGAGTGGTGACCTTTCAAGGAACCTACAAAGCAATTAGGACTCTTTTGACCAGATAATAGAGAGCTGCATTGTCAAGAAAGCTAATAGCTAAATTACCCACTGTCAAACATGTTTAATGTTATTATAAATCCTGAACACAAGTGACATTTCTAATCCATGTACCAATATTGATTGCTATCAAGAAGGTATCAAGAACCAAGGCATTTTTCCTTAAAATGCTCTCCAGCATGAAAAGATCCAAAACTGAATATTCTGGCATGCTTAAGCTGGATGTGTGTTACAATAGCTTTTAGGACTAAATACATTCAGATCATGGATAATGTCCGCACTAGAAGACACAATCCATGAAAAGAGAACCAAATGCCTCCAGAGTTTTAGTGTTCGAAGAGGAGCTTTATTTATGTCATTCAGCTTAATCTGTCAATGCATTTTGCAGATTTCTTCATTGTTAATAAAAAGGTCTAATATGTAAAAAATGCAGGGCGAGATCGAGTTGGATTTTCTGTATTCCCACTGGAAATGGGGCAGGATAATGGTGGAGAATGATGCAAAGTCTGGCGATGATAGTACCATCACCTCACCACCCAGTCTCCATTTTCCTCCTTCCCACAGCCTCAAAAGGGCTACCATCCTCCTCCACTGTACACTCATGAAATGCAAACTACTGTGAGCCCAAGGTCCCTGTCCAGTTCTCACCCACCTGTCCCAGTAACTGTTTCTCCTTGGAACAGCCCCAGGAATGCTGCATGAAGCTTGTCGTTTGGGGATCCACTGGCCCTTTAAATATCCTGCTACCTTTCCTGGTGTTACACTGGCGATCCCACTGCAGCACCACCAGGGAATTTGTGGCCAGGCACTGGCAGGCTCCATCTTGCCAGGCGGGAATCTTGCCTACAGTCCTGCACGCATACACTATTACCTTTGCCTCCCACCATTCTCTTCCAACTCAGGGAAAGTTGGCAGGGTCAGGGCATAGTCAGCGAGGCGGGCATAATGCCCACCCTGCTGCCACACGTACCCTAAAGAGGCGGATCTCCTACATCTGTTTCTTGCTCAATTATCTGTCTGCAGCCACTTAGCATCATGCTGCAGTTCACATGTTTAGTGTTGCTGTTCACAACATGATTTTCCAGTGTTGCTGAATGAAGTCATTTGTAATTGTGCCAATTGGCAGTAAGTACACAGCAGCCTCTTATACAACTTAGCAGACTTCATCTGCAGTGAGACAAATTACTCAGTGCTCCTTCCTCCAAAACAAATTTATCAGACTCTAAGGGGAGAATTTTCTCCCTGTTGGGGGGGCGCGGTTCGGGAGCGGGCGTGGGCGGGCGCGTAGCCAATCGCCACCCGCGATCGGCTGCATGCCGCCATTTTGCGTGGGTAGGCCAATTAAGGCGTGACGCACGCCCGGAAGCTTAGTGCTACCTGTGCGGGGGGGAGATTTGGGGCATGCGCTCTTTCGTGCATGCCCACGAAAGACACAGAAATCTCCCTGAGGTACGGAGCTACCTCAGGGAGATTACTTTAATTTTAAAAGGTTGAATAAAAGAATTTTTTTAAATTTTCAGACATGTCCCCTCATGTGACAGTGTCACATGAGCTGGGATATGTCAATTTTAATAAAAATTTTTATTAAACTTATAAACCCTTCATGAAACCTCATCCCGCCCATGGATGAGGTTCCATGAAAAATGCGACAGCCACCTGGGCTCCTTGCCTGCCCCCCAACCTTAAGGTTTGACGGGTAGCCCCAACAAGTACCTCAATTAGTTTAATAGTGGAAGGAAAAGGAGGTGGTGTCGCTTTGTTAGTCAAGGAAGAGATCAGTGCTACAGTGAGGAATGATATAGGCACTAGAGAGCAAGACGTAGAGTCAGTCTGGGTAGAAATAAGAAATAGCAAGGGAAAGAAGTCCCTGGTGGGAGTAATCTATAGGTCCCCAAAGAGTAGTTCAGCAGTAGGGTACAGTATAAACCAGAAAATACTCGGGGCATGTAAGAAAGGCACTGCAATAATCATGTGTGATTTTAATATGCATATAGGCTGGACTAATCAAATTGGCAAGGGTAGCCTCGAGGGAGAGTTCATAGAGTCTATTAGAGATTGTTTCTTGGAGCAATATGTTGTGGAACCAACCAGGGAGCAGGCTATTCTGGATTTGGTTTTATGTAATGAGATGGGATTAATTAATGATCTCAACATAAAGGATCCTCTAGGGAAGAGTGATCATAGCATGCTAGAATTTCAAGTTCAGTTTGAGAGCGTAAAACTTGAGTTCCACACTAGTGTTCTGGAGTTAAATAAAGGTAACTACATAGGCATGAGGGCAGATTTGGCCCTAGTGGACTGGGCAGGAAGACTACAAGGTAGGGCAGTTGATGAACAGTGGCAGATATTTAAGGAGATATTCAATTGCTCCCAAGTAAAATATATTCCAAAGAGGAAGAAAGATGGTAAGAGGGGGGAAAAGCACCCATGGCTAAGCAAGGAAGTTAAAGGTAACGTAAAAGCAAAAACTAATACACACCAAATTAGAAAGGTCAGTGGCAGGCTGGAAGATTGGGAAACTTTTAAAGATCAATAAAGGGTTACTAAAAAAAATAATAAAAAGAGCAAAGGTAAATTATGAAAGAAAACTAGCGCAAATGTAAAAACTGATAGCAAGAGTTTCTACTAGCATATAAAAGGAAAAGAGAGTAGCTAAAGTGAATGTTGGTCCCTTGGAGGATGAGACTGGGGAGTTAATAGTGGGGATCACTATTTTAATCAATATTTTGCCTCAGTTTTCACGGTGGAGGACGCTAGTACCACCCCAATAGTAACAGGTAGTGCAGCGGGTATAGAGAAGGAGGAACTTAGAACAATCACCATTACTAGAGAAAAAGTACTGAGCAAACTATTGAGATTAAAGGTCCCCAGGGCCTGATGGCCTACATCCCAGGGTCTTAAAGGAAGTGGCAGTGGAGATAATGGTTGCATTGGCTATAATATTCCAAAATTCCCTGGATTCCAGTGGATTGGAAAAATGCCATTATAAAGCCCTTATTCAAAAAGGGGGGAAGCAGAAAGTAAGAAACTATAGACCAGTTAGTTTAACGTCTGTCATTGGGAAATTGTTGGAATCCATTATTAAGGAAGTAATAATGGGGCATTTGGAAAGTCAAAATGCAATCCATCAGAGTCAGCATGGTTTTATGAAGAGTAAATCGTGTTTGACTAAGTTGCTAGAGTTTTTTGAAGATGTGACAAGCAAAGTGGATAATGGGGATCCTGTAGATGTAGTACATCTGGACTTCCAGAAGCCTTTGATAAGGTGCCACACAAAAGATTAATACACAAGATAAGATCACATGGAGTTAGGGGTAATCTATTAGCTTGGATAGAGGATTGGCTAACCAACAGAAAGCAGAGAGTCGGGATGAATGGGTCTTTTTCTGGATGGCAAGCTGCAACTAGTGGGGTGCCACAGGGTTTGGTCCTTGGGCCCCAAATATTTACAATCTATATTAATGACTTGGATTCAGGGATAGAAGGTACTATAGCTAAATTTGCAGATGACACCAAAATAGGTGGGAAAGTAAGTTGCAACGAAGAAATAAGAAATTTACAAATGGATATGGACAGGTTAGGTGAATGGGCCAAAATTTGGCAGATGAAGTTTAACGTGGATAAGTGTGAGGTTATCCATTTTATTCGGAAGAATAAAAAGGTGACTTATTATTTGAATTGAGAGAAACTTCAGAATGCTTCAGTGCAGAGGGATCTGGTGTCCTCGTTCATGAATCACTGAAAGCTAGTATGCAGGTACAGCAGGTAATAAGGAAGGCAAATGGAATTTTGGCATTTATTGCTAAAGGAATAGAGTATAAAAATAGGGAGGTGCTGTTGCAACTGTACAAGGCATTGGTGAGACCGCACCTGGAGAACTGTGCACAGTTTTGGTCCCCTTACTTGAGGAAGGATGTAGTTGCATTGGAAGCGGTTCAGAGGAGGTTCACTAGATTGATTCCAGAGCTGCGGGGCTTGTCTTATGAGGAGAGATTGAGCAGTTTAGGCCTATACTCGCTAGAGTTTAGAAGGATGAGAGGAGATCTAACTGAGGTATATTAGGTGCTAAAGGGGGTAGACAAAGTAGATGTGGAGCGGATGTTTCCCATTGTGGGGCATTCTAGAACGAGCGGTCATAGTTTTAGGCTAAGGGGTGGAACATTTAAATCAGAGATGAGGAGGAATTACTTTTTTCCAAGGGTCGTGAATCTGAGAAATTCACTACCTAAGAGTGCAGTGGATGCCGGGACGCTGAATACATTTAAGGAGGAGATAGACAGATTTTTAATTAGTAATGGGTTGGAAGGTTATGGGGAGAGGGCAGGAAATTGGAGTTGAGGCCAGACTGAGATCAGCCATGATCATAATGAATGGCGGGGCAGGCTCGAGGGGTTGAATTGCCTACTCCTGCTCCTAGTTCTTATATTATTATGTTCTTAATAGGCCTTTGACAGCGGAGTCGGCTGCACGGCTGCCAAACTGAGGATCGGAATGACGTGCGGTGACGTCGGGACACACGCCTGACATCACCATGCATCGCTTTATGCTTCGGCAAGCGGGGCCCACCCCCGCACGCTGACCAGAAGATTCAGGTCTAAGTAAACCTTTCCAGCCAGGTAAGAGAGAAAAATCCTTAATCACTTTTCTTCTTCTGAGGATGATCTTCCCTTACCGCACAACAGTAAATGTTAATAGTTGTCCCAAAAGATGGAAACATTTTAACAGAGTTAGTGATAGTCAAATGTTATAATCTTAAATAACACCACTGCTTATTATTAAGCAGACCTTTTAAAAGTTTCCTTTATTGTGAAGGAATTCTATAGACATACACATCCCTTGAAGGAATCACGCTTTTGAATTTGTTAGGGCAATAATGACCACAATGTTCTGAATCTCTGGTTTTCAACCTATCAGCAGTAAGAGTGCTAAGTGTACAAGTGGGTGCAAGTCCACATCTCAAGGCTGGCTAAACTTCAACACTAATTAGAACTAAATGTCATTTTTATTCAGAGAAACCATTGGATTACAAGGGAAATGAAAATGTTACTCTTCTGTGATTGAGGGTTGAGACACAAAGTTAATGCAGAATAGCAGGAGCTCTGGTCTGCATCAAGTCCATATTATACCTCGTATAGGAGTGCTTGATACTAAATAAAAAGCTGTTTAATTCTTTGGCATATTTAAGTCTCATTTAATGGGCCCAAATTAATATTCCCATGTACAAATAACTACACCATCGTGAACAGGCAATTTTTCAAGTGCTTAAAAATTGTGGAGTAGTTTTTACGAATCAGCTCTCCAGGTGTAAACCTGCATGTGCTGGAAGAAAAGTTTGAGAATGTGAGTGCAGGGATCAGCACATTCCACCCGATTTCCAACCATCAAAACCAATGATATTTTTATACTAATCTATTTTGTAAGCTGTGTTTAGACCTTAAGATCAAAAGACGATAAGAGGTAGGAGCAGAAGCCATTCAGCCCATCAAGTCAGCTCCGCCATTCAATGAGATCATGGCCAGTATGATCATCCTCAACTCAACTTTTCTGCCTTTTCCCCATAACCCTTTATTCCCTTACTGATTAAAAATCTGTCTGTCTCAGCCTTGAATATACTTAATGACCAAGCCTCTACAGCCCTCTGCAGTAAAGAGTTCCACAGATTTACTACCCTCTGAGAGAAGAAATTTCTCCTCATCTCTGTCTTAAATGGGTGCCCCCTTACTCTGAGATTATGCCGTCTGATCCTAGATCTCCCACAAGGGGAAACTGCCTCTCAGCATCTACCCTGTCAAGCCCCCTAAGAATCTTATATGTTTCAATAAAGTCACCTCTCATTCTTCTAAGTTCCAATGAGTACAGGCCCAACCTACTCAATGTCTCCTCATAAGAAAATCCCTCCATACCCGGGATCAACCTAGTGAACCTTCTCTGGACTGCCTCCAATGCCAGTATATCTTTCTTTAGATCAGGGGACCAAAACTGTTCACAGTATTCTAGGTGTGGTCTAACTAGTGCCTTGTACAGTTTTAGCAAGACTTCCTTATTTTTATACTCCATTCCCTTTGAAATAAAGGCCTTCCCTATTACCCGTTGAACTTGTATGCTAGCTTTTTGGGATTCATGCACAATGATACCCAAATCCCTGTGTGCTGCAGCCTTCTGCAACCTTTCTTCAATTTAAATAATATTCAGCTCCTCTATTCTTCCTGCCAAAGTGCACAACGTCACTTTCCCACATTATATTCCATCTGCCAAGTTTATGCCCACTCACTTAACCTCTCTATATCCCTCTGTAGACTGTATCATCCTCACCACTTGCCCTCCCACCTATTTTTGTGTCATCCGCAAACTTGGTGATAGTACATTCATTTCCCTCATACAAGTCATTAATATATATTGTAAATAATTGTGACCCCAGCGCTTATCCCTAGCACTCCACTAATCACAGGTTGCCATCCTGAAAATGCCCCCCTTATCCCAACTCTCTGTCTTCTATTAGTTAGCCAATCCTCTATCCATGCTAATATATTACCCCCGATACCATGGGCTCTTATCTTATTAAGTAACCTTATGTGTGGTACCTTATTGAATGCCTTTTGGAAATCCAAATATATTACATCTACTGATTCCCCTTTAACTATCCTGCTTGTTAACTCCTCAAAGAATTCTAATAAATTTGTTAGGCATGACTTCCCCTTCATGAAGCCATGCTGACTCTGCTTGATTAGATCATGCATTTCTAAATGCTCTGTTATTACATCCTTTATAATAGACTCTAACAATTTCTCAATGGCAGATGTTAAACTAACTGGCCTATGTTTTTTGCCTCCCTCCCTTTTTAAATAAATTGGCCATTTTCCAATCCTCTGGGACTTTTCCAGAATCTAAGGATTCTTGGAAGATTACTACCAGTGCATCCACTATCTCTGTAGCTACTTCCCTTTAATATCCTAGGATGTGACCCATCAGGTCCAGGGGACATATTGGCCTTTAGCCCCATTAATTTCCCTAGGACTTTTTCTCTAGTGATAATTGTTGTATTTATTTCCTCCCCCTCTTTTGCCCCTTGATTATTTAATATTTTTGGAATGCTATTAGTATCTTCTACCATTAAGACTGAAGCAAAGTATTTATTCAACTCCTCTGCCATTTTCTGGTTTTGCATAATTATTTCCCCAGCCTCATTCCATAAGGGGCCTATGTTCACTTTGACACCTCCCTTCCTTTTTATATATTTAAAGAAGCTCTTACTGTCCATTTTTATATTCCTTGCTAGTTTACCCTCAAAGTTTATTTTCTACCTCTTTAATTTTTTTGGTCATCTTTTGTTGATGCCAGTGCCCCATGAACTGAAACCCATTCCTCCCACACCAATCTCTGAGCCCACGCATTTAACTCCTTGACTTTATTTATCCCATGCCAGTTTGCTCGTGGCTCATGTAGCAATCCCGAGATTATTACCTTGGAGGTTCTGCTTTTTAATTTAGCTTCTAACTGTTCAAATTCTTTCAGCAGAACCTCCTTTCTAGCCCTATCAATGTCGTTGGTACCAACATGGACGATGACAACTGGATTCGTCCCCTCCCATTCCAAGTTCCTCTCCAGCCTTGAGGAGATGTCCTTAACTCTGGCAGTGGGCAGGTAACACAGCCTTCAGGACTCATGCTCATGGCTGCAGAGAACAGTATCTACCCCCCTAATTATACTGTCTCCTACCACTACTATGCTCCCATTTCCTCCCCCCACTTGAATGGCTCCCTGTACCATGGTGCCGTAGTCAGTTCGGTCACCCTCCCTGCAGTCCCCGCTCTCATCCACACAGCTTGCAAGAACCTTGTAACCGTTGGACAGTTGCAGGGGCCGAGGCTCCTCGAATGCTACCCCCTGAGTCCCCACACCTGCTTCACCTGCAGTCACACCCTCCTGTCCCTGATCACAAACCAAATTTGAATTACCTAATCTGAGGGATGTGACCGCCTGCTGGAGCAAAGTGTCCAGGTAACTTTCCCCCTCCCTGATGTGGCGCAATGTCTGCAGCTCGGACTCCAGCTCCTTAACTCTGATCCAAAGTTCCTCGAGCTGCAAACAATTGATACAGGTGTGTTCGCTTTGGATCACCTTGGTGTCCAGCAGCGTCCACATGCTGCAGCAGCAACACATCACCCGTCCTGCCATTGCTATCATATTTTATTCAATTTATTAATTAAGAACCCTAGTATCCCCACTCTTTATATTTTATTATAACTATTTTTTTATACACACCAGTATCGATCTTATACTTAACAAGCTATCTTTAACAAAAAGACAGAAAAAGACTAGAGATCTAAACACAAACTAAATACCTTAGATTTACTTTAAGGACTAGGGCCAGGGTTTTCCATTCACTGGGTGGGCTCGGTGGGAGCGGACGGGGGCGGTTGTAGAGCCACCACCGCCCGCAATCAGCTCCACACTCGTGGATGAGGTTTCCTAAAAAACGCAAAGGCCGTTTGGCCTTTTTGCCTGCCAGCCAACCGTAAGGTTGGATGGGCAGCGTAAAATTCAGGCTGGTTAATGGCCTAACAGGCCTATCAATTATCAGCGGACGCACAGCCGACTCTGGTGCACGCCCGCTGAACGAAATATCGTGCAACTTCATGATGACGTCGTGACGCACACCCGATGTCATCACACATCATTTAATGGTCCAGCATGAGGGGCTATGGCCCACATGCCAAATGGAAAATTCTGCCCTAGAATTACTCACCAATCCTACTCACCAATCAGTTGCGCTCTGCACTCTTTTCCCTCTCGCGCTCTTTAATGGTCTCTCACTCTACTCTCCCTCTCTCACTGTTAAAGGCCTCACTCCTCCCACACTCTCTTGCTGTAAATCACCACACTGTTTCTCTCACACTCCCTCGCTGTAAATGACCACGCTGTTTCTCTCACGCTCTCTCGCTGTAAATGGCCCTGCAGTTTCTCTCTCACTTGCTTGCTGTAAATGACCACACTGTTTCTCTCACACTCTCTCCCAGTAAATGACCACGCTGTTTCTCTCACACTCTCTCCCAGTAAATGACCACGCTGTTTCTCTCACACTCTCTCCCAGTAAATGACCACGCTGTTTCTCTCACACTCTCTCGCTGTAAATAATCTCGCTGTTTCTCTCACACTCTCTCCCAGTAAATGACCATGCTGTTTCTCTCACACTCTCTCCCAGTAAATGACCACGCTGTTTCTCTCACACTCTCTCCCAGTAAATGACCACGCTGTTTCTCTCACACTCTCTCCCAGTAAATGACCACACTGTTTCTCTCACACTCTCTCCCAGTAAATGACCACACTGTTTCTCTCACACTCTTAATTGAAACGATGGTCACTTTATTTGCACATAGTCAATTTTTGATTTCAGACTGGACAGAAGATCATGTGAGGTGCATTCAAGGCTAAAAATTAGTTTGTGCTGTTAACCAGGTGCAGGGATCTTGATTCACGACCTACCCCCATTCCAGGGCAGCACAAACTGTGAATTTGGTGCTGTTGCCTCATTTAACTGACTGTAGAATAGGGCAGAGCAGCACCCATGCTGCTGGCTACATCTGACCTCAGCTGAGAGCCCAACAACATTGTGCTGATAGCACGTGGTGCAGCCAGCCTTCTGTTCTTAAAGGTAATCCGTCCCTCATTGAGGAAAGCAACACTGAATTACAGGAGGCTATTGCTGAATACTATTGATGCAATTCAAAATAAGAAAAATGGAACACCATGGCAGAAAGGGAGCTCCAGGGTCATGAATGCGGAGCTGAATGCCTTAGTGGCAGAGGTGAGCAGGAGGAGAGACAGCATGGTTCCATGGGGGGACAGGTGGCCCTCATGAATGACTCTCAGGAGGGACTGAGAGCAAGTAACCAAGAAGGTCAATTCCCCATGCCTGGACCCTAGGACCTGGTGGCAATGCCATGAGAAGTCTAATGATCGCAAATGGTCAGTGAATGCATCCTACGTTCCACAACATCAACCTCCGACACTGCTCAAAGCACCAGATCCCTATCACTCGGCCAGCAGCACTCCCTAGCACTCAAGACTCATGCAAAACAACCAAAAACTTCACCTTACCCTCACAGACCTACCAATGATTCCATTCTCACATCCACCTCTTCTTGCCTTTACATACATCAAGCTGCTCAGCTGCGGCAAGCTTCTCAAATCTCACTGCTTCCATTTCTCATAATTCTGCTGTTTTCTAACCTGAACAATAAAGATCAGTTCTATTATTACCCACGCTGAATCAACTTGCCGTTTTAGTTCCTAAACATATAGTATAAATCCATCCACTGATCACCATGCCAATTCAACACTCAAACTTTTGAGAATTTGGTAAGCGACAGCCTTAAGAGGAAGTTTATCTCCAGAGAAAGACTGCAGTGAACATTAAAAACTGCGCCCAGCCTTGGTCTACCTATAAGCAATACCACGAAAAATCTACATTAAGGAATACGTGAGGAGACAGGAGACTATGCCCGAGTGAGACAGAGACCGAGTGAGTAGCAAGTTATGTCCACATAGGAATTCGGCGCACAGGGGAAAGAGGTGTAGCATACATAGGAATTATTCTAAGTTAATTAAGAAGGTAATTAAATTAAGTTAATTTAATAACATAAGTAACAAGGACAGGTGTTATGTTGCAGCTGTGGAATGTGGATTCTCTTGGACGCCAAGGCAATCCATCACAGAATCACAGTGCAGAAGAGGCCCTTCGGCCCATTGAGTCTGAGAAACACGTGAGAAACACCTGGCCTACCTACCATGACAAACAAAGTTTCAAAAAGTATAAGCTGCTAGAGGAATTCCAGGGCCTGAATTTTTTAAGGTGGTGGACGGGCTCGTCCGGACCTGGCGGGGGTGGTTGTGGAGCTGATCACCGCTCGCGATCGGCTCCACGCGCTATTTTACGTGGGCAGGCCAATTACGGCCCACCCAGTGAAATACGCGACCAGTAGCACTCAGCGTTACCTGTGTGGGCGGGGGGAGGAGGGAGAGTCGGGGCCAGCGCTCTTTCGTGCATGTGCATACGCACGAAAGAGCGTTTCAATCTCCCTGAGGCATGGAGCTGCCTTAGGGAGATTGAATCGATGTTGAAATAATTAAAGAAATAGTTTAAAAATTTATTTAAAGATGTCCCCTCATGTGACCGTGTCACATGAGATGGGACATGTTATTGTGTTACATGTATAGATAGGCTGAGTGAATGGGTAAAAATCTGGCAGATGGAGCTTAATGTGGGAAAATGTGAAATTGTTCACTTTGGCAGGAAGAATAAAGAAGCAGAGTATTACTTAAATGGAGAATGACTACAGAATTCTGAGGTGCAGAATAATAAGGTGTTCTCATGCATGAGTCACAAAAAGTTAGTATGCAGGTACAGCAAGTAATTAAGAAGGCTAATGGAATGCTATCCTTTATTACGAGAGGAATTGAGCGTAAAAGTGAGGATGTTATGCTTCAGCTATAACAAAGGATGTGTCCAAAGGAGTTGTAAGTGACAGATTAATGAACAGCTGCCATCTGAAAGCAAAAACAAGAGTGAAACCAAATCCTGCCCAATGAAGCGAAACAAAATGGGGGCAGGGCTTAGGGCCTGAAATTTCTCAATGCAATGCTGAATCTGAAAATGCCTAAACAAAAGAAAGAAAAATATATCATATAAGAAATACAAGGCCCAGGGAACACAATAGGCCAAATACAGAGGGATTTGGATCAATTAGAAACTGGAGCTGAAATAGCTATGGTTTATGTTGTTTAATGTGGATTAGTATTAGGTCTGCAAAAGGGAAATAAAATGATAACATAAGCTGGACAGTGTCTTCCAATAGGAAACAATGTAGCCGAGGTTTTGGAAGGCTGCTCACAGATATGTCACTGAAATCAGGACTGTATGAGCAGCAAGTAAACAAAACTTGACTGCCATTTCCTGGAAAGTCTTCTCTTTCTACCTTCACATGGTCACCTCTGCAGTCCTCGCTTGAACCATTCTATTCCTTGTCTATATGTTGCCTCTCAACAACATTATCAAATAAGCGAGGGGATCAGTTTTCATATGCATGCAGTAACACCCAGCTTCTCCCCTGCTACCCGCCCTCAACTCCATGACTCCTACGGTGCTGTAAAACTTTCTTATATCAAGTAATGGATGAGGCAGAATTTTTCTCACTTTCTCAAGACTGAAGCCGTCCTTTCAGGCTTCCCTTCTATAGCTTCTGATTCCATTTCCCCCACATTAAAAGAGGCTATTGAAAAAGAGGGTGGAATTTTACCAGCTCCAGCGGAGCCACTAAAATGGTGAGGAGCTGCATCAGGAGGACTCCCCGTCGCAGTCCCACTGCAGGGCCATTTTGGCAGTGATGGGGCTGGAAGCATAGCGGCCGCGAGGTGTGAGGAACATTTGCATTTTTAGATAAATTAGGTTAGTTTGAATTTCAAAGAGATGGTAAGGTGTTACACTTAACCATAAGAGGCTAAGCCAAACAGTGTGTTTATTTTTCCCAAAGGTTACTGATAATATGAATGCTATGGAAGATTTATATTATGGAAAAAGTAAAGTTGCAAAGACAAATTGGAACAATGGAATTTACATTAAAAAGGGAGAAATGTAAATAAAGGAGCTGAGGTTATGTGTAAGGAGAAGGCATTCTAAGATCTAACACAAGTGTGAAAAGCTCGTGCATCAAGTTGCTGTCTCTAGGAACCGAAGCTAAGAAAACTCACTGTGAGTATCACTGTCCAGGGTATTGTTTGTTTTGCCTGGGTCTGTTGAAATGTATTGGTTTTTACTGTTGCCTACGGAGGTGTAACTGGGAGTCAGATTAATTAGGGGTGCTAGGAGTTATCATAGTAATAATTTGTAGGTCTATGTATGTGTTTAAACTCTTTTCTTTTATTAATAAATGTTTAATTTAGTTTTGTGAAAAAAACCTCTAAGACGCAGTGGACTTATTACTACTGAATTCAAGGCATGCATCTCGAAATAAAAATACAAATTGCGAAAACAGTTGTGGCAGGTGTTGCAAGTTTCCCTCTGGGATTTGGGCAGCTCAGCATTTACCATCCGCTGCGCCATAACAACAGTTTAATCTTTGCTATTGCTTTCATGCTTTTTAACAATACCAAATAATGATCTGTTGGTACAATTTCCCAAAAGTGGCAACAAATGACAGCTTTCATTATGGACTGTTTAAGAATGGCAATCTTATGCATAATTATCAACTACTACTGCTTCAAAAAAATATTTTGCTGTCAGACTTATTCCCAAGTTTCCCAGAGACCTCGTATGGTTCGATTGGATCTCTTGATGCATCGCTTCTCTCAGCTTCTCGGAACTGATTTCTTCCACTGGAACTGCCAAGACTAGATCATGCTCATTAACAATAGTGTTATTATATGGATGAATGATTTGAGGTTATTATTAGGATAATTTCTTGTAATAATTTTTGAAAAGCTGAACAATTGAACACAAAATAATGATATTTAATAAGAAACCGTCTGTTTCAATTGTTTGAAGTGTGAATGCATTAGGAGTTACAAAGAAGTCATAAGGAAAAACAAAGGGTGAGTCAGGTAGGAAAGGTGACTTTTTTCAAAATGGGTACTATTGAGATGGCAAAAGAGCCTGAGAAACTTGATTATTGTTACAGATTTGAAAAAAAATGGAATCTTTGGCTGTACTTCTAAGCATGTGTAGGTTTTAGTCTTTGTTTTTATCACTATGTTTGATCTTATGGGCAGAATCTTGCCCTCGGATGCCATGCAGGCCCCACCGGCTCGGCGGCGGGCAGACAGCCGACCCCCGCCACTGAAACGGGGCCCGCCGCCATTTTAAGTGGGCGGACCAGTTAAGGCCTGCCCAGCAGCATCCCCAACGGGAAGCGCTATTGGCCATTGACAGGTCGGCGGGCGGACAGCTGATTTTGCTGTCCGCCAGCCTTCCTAAAAATTTAAATGGACCGGGATGACATCGGGGGTTCCGCCCGATGTCATCCCACATCATTTTCCCCTCAGCGATTTGGGGCAGGCCTATGTGACTGTTCTGATACTGCCAATTCTCCGAGATCAAGAGCAGATGCTTTCTGCATTGCTGCTTTTCCCCACATTCTTCCTGTTTTGTCTTGTCCCTGTATGCGTGCAAACATACACTGATGTCAATTAAAGTAGCATGGAAATGATGAAAATCTTAACATATCTTGAGCTCTGATGATAATATTTATAAAAACATCATTCATTTATTATTTCCTACTCCTGTCTCCAACTTTCACACCTCTTCTAGCCAGTGCTGCCTGCGCTAGACATCGCCATACTTTCTTTAAATGCACCTAATCAGCCAACAGGAGTTTTCTTTCCAATCTCTTGTTGTCCTTTCTTCCCCCAGTCTCCATTACTGTCTGTCTGCCCTTCTCCCCCAGAAGTTGACCTTTCACTTTGGCTAGCTCTTTTCTGTCTGTTTTTAATGCCATGTTCCTCTCTTCAGTGCCTCAGCCAATAGTCAAAAAGACTGAGGATCACTACCACCTACATTGCCTGCAAAAGTACTTTATTTGGAAGGAGCTATTTGAAAATAGATTTCAAGGTTCTTAGAGAAACCGTGTGGAAAATCATGGGCGAACATATTGAGGCAAAATGTTACTGTGAACATGGAAAAGTTATTAAGAAAGAAGACAGGAAATACTAATAACTATATAGCACATTATCATACAATGAATTACTTTGAAATGCAGTCACTATTATGTAAGCATGTACCACAGGTATTTTGTACATCTCAATGTCCCACAAACAGCCGTAAGATGAATGACCAGCCAATTATTTTTTGGTGGTATTGTTTGATTGGGGGAATTTTAGCTGGGACAATGGGAGGAACTCCCTGCTCTTCCTCAAAAAAGTGCCATGAAATTTTTAATGCACTTATCGACAAAGAGGTTTTAGTTTAATTGTTGCTTATTTAGATTTAAAATATTGGAACACATTTTGACATTACCATTAAATGATGTGCTCACTTGGGGCAGGCATCTGCTGTTGGCATCAGCTTCAGTAGAAAGCTCTTGTTAATCTGACTCGAAAATATGCTTTTGACTAGACTGGAGAAGAACGCCCATTGCTGAACCAATGCAACATTTCTCACACCAGCTAATCATATCACCACCGAAGAGTTTTTTTATATTATTCTTCGATGGGATGTAGGCATTATTGACAAGGCCATTGCTTATCCCTAATTTCCCTTGAATTGAATGGCTTACTAAGCTATTTCAGAAGAATGTTAATCGTCAACCACATTGCTGTAGATCTGGAGCCACATGTAGGACAGCAGATTTCCTTCCCTAGAGGGCATTAGTGAATCAGATGGGTTTTTACAACAATCAATGATAGTTTCATAGCACTCACTTCCAATTTCAGATTTTTTATGAATTGAATTTAAATTCCACCAGCTCCCATGGTGGGATTTGAACCCATGTCCCCAGAGCATTAGCCTGGGTCTCTGGTTTATTTTGCCACCATCGCCTCTAGTGTGCAGAATGAGACTGATTATTTGGTATCAAATCAGTTCCACACTAGTTGCACTTTTGTGCCATAGACTGGGTTAAAACAACTCTAAAAACTATTTCACATCGGCCTGGGTTTTGCAGTAGTATGACTTTGAAACTGTTAGTGTTTGCTGTTAATACTCCTCTAAAACTGACAGAAAATTCTGGAGTTCAGCAGTTAAACACAGAAATCCAGAAGCTGCTGTCAGTGATTCTCTGCTTTTCCATAGGATACTCTTTTGAAGTCCCCCAAAGCTGAATTAGAAACCACTGAACTGACAAGAACATGCCCTTTTATGCTGTTAGTCTTGCTGTAAAAACCCTTGAAAAGGTTACAACTTGTTGAATGAGTTGTAACTTGGTTATTAGCGGCATACTAAGTTCATACTAAATTCATAATTACTTCTGAAAAACCTCTCTGATCCCGAAAAACTTATTTTAAATTTGTGGAATGTCAAATTTCTTTGTTGCGATAAATAATCTTTCAAAAAATGTTTGCTTAGGATGTTTCAGCTTCAATCTTAATCCCATGTGTAAACCCCACTCATTTATTTGGTCCTCTGTAAAATTTAATTAAAATTGCATTTTACTGTCTGGTTTGCTGTCTGTGAGAATACTTAAATATGATGGCCTGCTTACCCTGTTTGATGATATCACTGTTGCTAGACACCTAAAGATCCTCTTCACCTGTCATCGAATTGAAACTGATATTGGGAAAGGGGAAATCTACACCACAGAGATCGCTACATTTTTATGGAAAACTTCCCTTGAGATAGTGGCGAGTGCCTTCACTTCACCACTAACTGTGAAATCCTGGTGAAAATATCTTTATTGTCAATAGCTGGATGAAATTTTTATTCCAGTCTGAATTTAAACTCAAATCTCGGAAGTGAAAGTGAACCAATTCATTGTAACAACTAATCTTTAGAATTCTGTTCTATTTATATAGTTAGTGAGATGTAGGGATTAGGCCATGTGTGAAATTGCAAAGTACCAGAAAGTTAATTTCACTGTAAGAGATTCCACTAAATATGTGACCAACCTAATGACAGTTATTGAATTGAACTGTACAGAAGTTTATTCCAAAATCAATTCATCTGCTTACTAAAAAAATGACCACTGCCGCCCAAAGACATGGGGCTTTATTCTTCAGTGGATCAATTCTCACCGAGGAGACTATACACACTTGATTATTCTGTTCAAGCCTAATCTAATCGTTTATTAAGGTAGAAAGAAAGGTAATGTTTAAATTGTGACATATTTCCTTGCTGTTGTTGATTGATGATATAACTTTTTTGGCGTTGATTGTGAAATATTGGTTATCTGCAGCATCAATTATGTTTAGTGGGAAGCAATGGCAATTATGAAATGTCAAGTCATATCCATCATTCAGTAGTTTCTGTGTTTGATTCCTTTTATACTTGTAGAATAACTTAGTAAAATTCAAGAAACCAGGCAGATGCCTAATAAAAGGAATAAAATGGTAACTTACTAAAAATTAAGAACCTTACAATGAAACATGTTTGTATAATGACAGAATTTGTGCTTCTCAAATATCTATTTTATCACTATATTTATACGTGTGCATCTAGTCAAATATCAATGGCAAATTTGAAATTCTAATTTTACCAATTTCTCTTTTGAATTCAAATAAAATGTCCCATGATTCAAGGTTTTCTGCTGTCATTATATTTTAGTTAGTTTAACAACAGGAATGCAACTGTCATGAGAATATCACTTTGGTAATATTCAACTAATTCTGATAAAAAAAGAAATAGAGTAGGACCAAACTTAATTCTCTGAGTAACTCTTGTTTAGTTGGCATTCTATAAATTTGAACCAGATGAACCTGGAGGCACAGCAAATGTAAAGGATAATGCAGGTAATCAAAAGATTTCTCACAGCCTAATGCATTTGCCAAGGATCCTGAAGCACCAAATGATGGCTCACTCTGAACTTGAAGTTTTGCTGAGTTGAAGTCTCCCACAGACATGAGGAAAAGTGAGTGAATCACATAGATTTATTTATGCAGGCTTTTTGATAGCGCTCAATCCCAATGTTCTATTTGATCTTCAGCTGAGCTTCAAACCACATGTCCAATCCATCAGCAAGACTACCTACTTCCAAATCTCTGATGCCACCCACCCCTGCCCTTACTTCACCCCCTTCCCAGCTGAAATCCTCATCCACTCCTTCATCACCTCCAGAGCCACCTTCTTCATTGCTCCTCTCACTAGTTTCCTGAGTTCCACCATGCACGAACTCCAATTCGTCCAAAGCTCTTCAGCCATCTCAGCCCCTCACTTCTCAAACTCTCTTACTCGGCCTCACTACTTCTCACCATTTCAAAGGTACTCAAAATCTTAACATTTGACCATGCAGTCTCCACGTCCAGGATTTTTAAAAATTATTTATTTATGGGATGTTGGCATTGCTGGCTGAGCCAGCGTTTATTGCCCATCCCTAATTACCCTTGAGAAGGTGGTGGTAAGCTGCTTTCTTGAACTGCTGCAGTCCCTGTGCTGGAGATACACCCATAGTGTTGTTAGGGGGGCAGTTCCAGGATTTTGACCCAGCGACAGTGAAGGAACAGCGATATATTTCCAAGTCAGGATAGAGAGTAGCTTGGAGGGGAACTTCCAGGTGGTGGTGTTCCCATCTATCTGCTGCCCTTGTCCTTCTAAATGGTAGTGGTCGTGCATTTGGAAGGTGCTGTCTAGGGAGCCTTGGTGAGTTTCTGCAGTGCATCTTGTACATGGTACACACAGCTGCACCTGTCAGTGTTGGAGCGAATGTCTGAGGAAGGGGTGCCAATCTAGTGGGTTGCTTTGTCCTGGATGGTGTCAAGCTTCTTAAGTGTTGTTGGAGCTGCACTCATCCAGGCAAGTGGGGAGTATTCCATCACACTCCTGACTTGCACCTTGTAGGTGGTGGACAGGATTTGGGGGGTCAGGTGGTGAGGTACTCGCTGCAGGGTTCCTAACCTCGGACTTGCTCTTGTAGCCATAGTATTTATATGGCTAGTCCGGTTCAGTTTCTGCTCAATGGTAACCCCCAGGATGTTGATAGTGGGGGGATTCAGTGATGGTAATGCCATTGAATGTCATGGGGCAATGGTTAGATTTTCTCTTGTTGGAGATGGTCATTGCCTGGCACTCGTGTAGCGCAAATGTTACTTGTCACTTGTCAGCCCAAGCCTGGATATTGTCCAGCTCTTAAAAGTAAAATACTGTGGATGTGGTAAATCCGAAACAAAAACAGAAAATGCTGGAAAAACTCAGCAGATCTGACAGCATCTGTGGAGAGAGAAACAGAGTTGACATTTCAAGTCGGTATGACCCTTCTTCAGAGCTACAGAGAAGTAGAAATGTGATGAAATTTATACTGTTTAAGTGGGGATGGAGCAGGTGAAGCTGGATAGAAGGCCAATGATAGGTGGGGGCAAAGGAGGGATTGACAAAGATGTCATGAACGAAAGGACAAAGGGAGTGTTAATGGTAGTGGTAAGGGCTAAAACAGGTGCTGATAGTGGCATTATTATCACATGCCTTCTTACCTTAATGTCACTATCAGCACCTCCTTTAGCCCTTATCACTACCATTAACACACCATTTCCCTTTTTGTTCATGGCATCTTTGTCAATCTCTCCTTTGCCCCCACCTATCATTGGCCTTCTATCCAGATTCACCTGCTCCACCCTGCCTTAGCAGTATAAATTTCATCACATTTCTACTTCTCTGTAGCTCTGAAGAAGGATCATACGAACTCGAGACATCAACTCTGTTTCTTTCTACACAGATGCTGCTAGACCTGCTGAGTTTTTCCAGCATTTTCTGTTATTGTCCAGGTCTTGTTGTATTTGGACATGGACTGCTTCAGTATCTGAGGAGTCACGAATGGTGCTGAACATTGTGCAATCATCAGCGAACTTCCCCACTTCTGACCTTACAATGGAAGGAAGGTCATTGATGAAGCAGCTGAAGAAGGAACTCCTTCAGTGATGTTCTGGAGCTGAGATGACTGACCTCCAACAATCATAACCATCTTCCTTTGTGCTAGGTATGACTCCAACCAGCAGAGAGTTTTCCCACTGATTCCCATTGACTCCAGTTTTGCTAGGGCTCCTTGATGCCACACTCAGTCAAATGCTACCTCGCTGTCAAGGGCAGTCATTTTCACGTGACCTCTGGAGCTCAGCTCTTTTGTCCATGTTTGAACTAAGGCTATAACGAGGTCAGGAGCTGAGCGACCTTGACGGAACACAAAATGAATGTCAGCGAGCAGGTTATTGCTAAGCCAATGCCCCTTCTTAGCGTTATTGATGACCCTTTCCATCACTTTACTGGTGATCGAGAGTAGACTGATGGGGTGGTAATTCGTCAGTTTGAATCTGTCCTGCTTTTTGTGTACAGGACATACCTGGGCAATTTTCCCGATTTTCGGGTAGATGCCAGTGTAGCTGTACTGGAACAGCTTGGCTAGGGATGTGACATGTTCTAGAGCACAAGTCTTCAGTACTATTGCCAGAATATTGTCAGGGCCCATAGCCTTTGCACTATCCAGTGTCTTCAGTCATTTCTTGATTCACATAGAGTAAATCACACTGGCTGAAGACTGGCATCCATGATTCTGGGGACCTCCGGAGGAGGCCAAGATGGATCATTGACTTGGCGCTTCTGGCTGAAGATTGCTGCAAATTCTTCAGCCTTATCTTTTGCAATGATGTGCCGGGATAACCAATCATAGAGGATGGGGATATTTGTGAAGCCTCCTCCAGTGAGTTGATTAATTATCCACCACCATTCACAATTGGATGTGGTAGGAGTACAAAACTTAGATCTGATCTGTTGGCTGTGGGATCACTTAGATCTGTCTATCACTTGCTGCTTATGCTGTTTGGCACGCAAGTAGTCCTGTGCTGTAGTTTCACCAGGTTGACACCTCATTTTTAGGTATGCCTGGTGCTGCTCCTGGCATGCCCTCCCGCACTCTTCATTTGAGCCAGGGGTTGATGCCCTGGCTTGATGGTAATGGAAGAGTGGGGAATATGCCAGGCCATGAGGTTACAGATTGTGGTTGAGTACAATTCTGCTGCTGCTGATTGCTGTCCCACCTTGAGTTTGCTACATCTGGTCGAAAACTATCTCATTTATCACGGTGGAAGTGCCACACAACATGATGGAGGATGCCCTCAATGTGAAGATGGGATTTTGTCTCCACAAGGACTGTATGGTGGTCACTCCTACCGATACTGTCATGGACAGATGCATCTGTGGCAGGCAGGTTGGTGAGGATGAGGTCAAATATGCTTTTCCCTCCTTTTGGCTCCCTCACCATTTGCCGCAGACCCAGTCTAGCAGCTATATCCTTTAGGACTCGGCCAACTTGGTCTGTGGTGGTGCTACCGAGCCATTCTTTGTGATGGACACTGAAGTCCCCCACCCAGAGTACATTCTCTGCCCTTGCCACCCTCAGTGCTTCCTCCAACTGGCATTCAACATGGAGGGGTGCTGATTCATCACCTGAGGGGTGTGCAGTATGTGGTAATCAGCAGGAGATTTCTTTGCCTACGTTTGACCTGATATCATAAGACTTCGTGAGGGCCAGAGTGATGTTGAGGACTCCCAGGGCAACTCCCTGCCGACTGTATACCACTGTGCTGCCATCTCTGCTGAGTCGGTCCTGCCAACTGGACAAGGCATGCCCAGGGATGGTGATGATGGTGTCTGGGACATGATCTGTAAGGTATGATTCCGTGAGGATGACTATGTCAGGCTGTTGCTTGACTAGTCTGTGAGACAGCTCTCCCAATTTTGGTACAAGACCTCAGATGTTAGTAAGGAGGACTTTGCAGAGTCAACAGGGATGGGCTTGCTGTTGTCATTTCCAGTGACTCAGTCAGTGCCAGGTGGTCCATCCGGTTTCATTCCTTTCAATTAACCTTTTAGCATTTTAATACAACTGAGTGGCTTGCTAGGCATTTCAGGGGACATTTAAGCATTACTATGGATCTGGAGTCACATGTAAGCCAGGCAGATTTCCTTCACTAAAGGACATTCATGAACCAAATGCGTTTTTACAATAATTGACAATGGTTTTGTGGTCATCATTAGACTTCTAATTCCAGGTATTTATTGAATTCACATTCCACCATCTGCTGTGGTAGGATTCTACTGGTAGGGGTTCTGCTGTGTGCCAGTGGCGCCCTCTTTGGCCTGTGAAGCTGGACCTGCATAGGTCACAGGAAGAGGGAGGTCAGATGGTCCCAGAGTCACCTGGATGGATGGCCCCAAAGCGTGCAGCTGCTGATCCTCCTCCCTATGGGTGCCTGAGGGCCTCTGGCTGACTCCGTGAGCGGAAGGGGTGGCTGGAGTGAGATCGAGCTGCCCAGCACCCCTCTCGCATACACACTGTTTGAGGCCAACTATGACATCAGCGGTAGAGTTAAGCCCGCGCAGGAGTGACGTCCTGGACCAAGGTCTCCATGGCGGCCGCCATCCTGCCAGTGTCGATCTCAGTGCATTGCAATGCTGGCGCTATCACCTCAGCCTGAAGACAAACGGACTCCTTCATCGTGCCTTGCAATCTGAGGAGTGCAGCGGACATCCCTCCCTGATGTTCCCGAGCTTGCCTTTGCAGCTCCAGCAACTGTGACATGACCGAGTCCAGAGGCTCGTCATCTGACTTGGACTCAGAAATGTTCTGGCCTCCAGCAGTCCTCCGAGTGCCGGGGACCTGGGAAGTCCCTGCCTCCACCTGCTGTGGATCAGACAGTGCAATGTGTTCACCAGATTGTGGTCAGAGTCTACTCTAAAGCTAGGTCCCACCGAGGCGTGTGTCTCTGCGCTGGTGGAGGGTGTGGGTGAGCGCTGTGACGGGACTTCAGGGAGGGTGCCTTCAGATTCTTCTTCAGAGGTTCCTTCAGAGCTCTCTTGGAGGCCCTGGGTCATGGACTCTTTCGGCTGTTTCCCAGATGTGCCTGCGAAAGCAAGGGGAGATAAGTAGTGCATGGCAGTTGCCTGTGAAAGAGGACACATCACTCATGGCATGGTTGTTTGATGGATGTTGCACTGCTGGATCCTCACTTGGTAGAGCAGCACCGACCTCACTGTTACCACAGGACCAGTCCCGGACATCGCTGGCCAGCTGGATGGCTCTGATTTCGAATTTTGTCAGAACTTTGAATTCCAGCATCCCTCCACCTGTCTGTGACCTTTCCCTCCTGTTGTGAGCCAGCTTGACCTACATGGATAGAGATGGGGAGAGTGTATCAGGATAACTGCCGAGCCAGATGATAAGTATGCCTGGCCTGTGTGGGTGGTGAGTCGTCCCATGGATGGGATGAGCACAATGATGCTGTGTGAAAGAATGAATGTTGATGTCCCTTGCACTGGCAGTGAGTGAGGGCCCTGTGGATGTGTGATGAGTTTGTGAGTGCGAGAGTTGGGAGTGATGAAAAAAGTGACTTACCCTGGCGGAACGGAGGAGATCATTCATCCTTTTGTGGCACTGGTTGGCTTCTGAAGGGTGTTGGCACTGACCATCACTGCTGCTGCCTCCCAAGCTGGGTTGGTGACATTGCTGCCCATCCTGCGGCCAGAGCAGGGGTAGAGCACATCCACGGCATCCAACAGTCGCTCGAGGGACCTGTCGTTGAAGAGGGGGCTGCAGTCTTTTTGCCTTTGCAGGCCATGTCTTCCGGACAGTGGTGGTGGGCTGGTGGTGATGAGCGCTTTGCTGGTGGTTGCCTTTTAAAGATGGCGGCCGGCGTGATGCAACAGCGGAGTGATAGTGAGCAAGCAAATGAAAGTCCATCCGCCATAGAAACGGAGTGTTTCGCGGGAGTGAATATATAATGAGGTGAGCTCAGCAGGATACGGCATGAACACTGCCACTTTCATCAGCGGGTAGAACTTCATTTTACCCACCCGCTACCGCACTTAGTCCAATTCTGGGAAAATTCAGCCCTATATTCCAGGAGGAAACCAAAAGCCACAAGAAACAAACTGAAGAACTGAAGAAGCAGTTGAATGGAAGGGAGGAGGCATTGAAAGGAAATGCCATAGAACTTTCAAAGCTGCGAGCAGATAATGAAGCCATGAGTAGCACAGTTACAGAACTGATAGATGTTAAGACTTTGCCAGAGACAGACCTGGCCAACAGTGAAACGAAAATGAAGGATGAGGGTGAAGTTCTGTTGCAGACAGAAAAAGAAAAGACAGAAATAAGATTGGAATATATAAATCTGACACTGACGCGCAAGGAACTAGAAGAAGAAATAGCACTGGATATCTCTGACATACTGAAAACCATTGAGCTGAATGAAAAGATTCGTAAGCTTGCAAAATAATTTGAAAATAAAACAGCAAACCAGTGTTTGGCTGAGATTGTGAAACAAGTGGATATGAAGGTTCCATTTGCGAAACCTATACACCCAGCAAGAACATGATGGACACCATGGAAAAACAAAATTCGAGTCCACTCTAGAAATGATCAGAGTGCACGTTCCCTTTGGAAGGAATGAGACAAACCCACAGTGTCTGAGAAAAACAGGTGAATTTTAATAAAGAGAAATGTAACTCGAAGGAGTGCAAAAAAGTGAATCAAATGGAGATAGCCAAGTACCAGAAACACAGAGTACTACTACCATTCCTCCAAACGTGACAGACCAAGATGTGGAAGAACTGTCAAGCCTCAAGACCATCTGAATTTATAAAGGCAGAAACTTGAGATGGGAGCAGGGATAGTAAGTAAAGATTGTATTACGAATAGTTATAATCCATGGGAAAGTTTTCTTTGGCAAAGAAATGGGGCTGTTGTATGATGTTGCATGTACCTGCATGCCCCTGTAATGTAAAGGTGCTCAGCAGAGCATGGGAGAATAGACCCGCATATGATATGATGTAGAGAGTCACATGGTAATAGACTGAGAGAATAGTCTAGAGAGAACACTGTGGAACCAGCCTGCATGTAGGCAATAGCACATGTATGACAGTAACTGGGATCTGCAAATAGTTAAAGATTAACAATAAATGATTCATGTTTAAATATGCAAGTCTCAAGGTCTTATCATTGCGACATTTAAAGAACCCATATTACAACATCCACCATCTAAAAGGCACAAGTCAAGAATGCGATGGAATTCATGAGTGCAGCACTAAAGAAGCTCAACATCATGCAGGGCAATGCAGCCCTTGAACTGCAGCAGTTCAAGAGGGCAGCTCACCACTACCTTCTCAAGGGCAATTAGGGATAGGCAATAAATGCTGGCCTAAACAGCAATGCCCACATCCCATGAATGAATTTTAAAAATCCTCCACCACCGTCGCACAGTAGCAGCAGTGTGTACCATCTACAAGGTGCATTCCAGCAACTCACCAAGCCTCCTTCCAAACCGGCAACCTCTACCACCTTGAAGGACAAGGGCAGCAGACACATGGGAGCACCATCTCCTGCAAGTTCCCCTCCAAGCCATACACTATCCTGACCTGGAACTATATCACCGTTCCTTCACTGCTGCTCGATCAAAACCCTGGAACTCCCTTCCTAACAGCACTGTGGATGTACCTACAGCAGATGGACTGCAGCAGTTCAAGGAGGTGGCTCATCACCGCCTTCTCAAGGGAATTAGGGATGCACAAAAATGCTGGCCTTACCAGCGATGCCCACATCCCTCAAAAGAATAGAAAGGAATCTCGAAGAATGTGCAGCAGCAATTAGCAGGTGTGATTCTTCTCCCTTCTTTGCAGCAAAAAGGTTTTCCTGAACTCAAAACGTTACTGCTGTAATTCCTCTTACGTAGAGTGGCATGCATATTGGAAATGCCTCTCATGTCTGACATTGATCAGATTGTGGGTTTGGTGGTTCTGAAATTTATTCCTGGGAAGGGAGGAAAGCTCTATGTTGAAATGAAGTTCAGGTGTCAGTGATTTAAGCAATGTGAATGGAGGGATTAAGAACATTTCAGCAGAAACCTGCAATTAGTAACTGAAGTTGGTCGACCACCTTTTCAAGTCACCATCTCTTTTACATTTATCTAAAATGCTAAAAGGAGCTATTGGACCATATTTGGCAGTGGGGGGAGTGGTCATAAATTCACACCAGTTGCAAGGGTAACGTAAACCGTGGAAACTTACACCTACTTGAACAATAAAGCTAGACAATTGAGAGCCTTGGAGGTTTTAGCAGGCATTTCATGCACATAATTAAAAGAAAATTTATATTTAGACCACAACAGCATACAGGCAAATTTTCTCCATACTTTTGACACACTAACTTTGTAACAATGATGTGAGCACTAAAGACAAGGAGGAAATTGTTAGCTGACTACATATTTTAAAAGGAAGAAGTTGATCACCGTCAGAGCTGCACATGGGAAGCTCACTCAAAGTTTAGGCATCCGGTGAAGTGAAGCAAAAGGACATGGGAGAATTGAACCCGGACACACAGATGTATATAAGATCATACATTTTAGTTTTATTTTTCTTCAATATTTAATTTTGGGAATATTATTTATTATATTAAAAATGATAAATCTGCACATATTTCCTGTCAACATTTTCATTATAAATTCCTATGTTCACTGGCATGTAAACAAAGCATGACAAACTTACATAGGCAGTTTCCATCATATATGTGGGCATGTGTTTTATATAATAAAAGTTTAATATTTTACACATCAGTTTCCTATGATGCTGCATAGGAGAGAGAGAAGGCGAGTAGATTTCAGGTGAAAGAAGTGCTTCAGCGAACAGGGATAATTGAAGCAGGTGTGTCGATGTAATTCAGTTCTTATAATAATGAAATACATTGTGTCTTTATTTTTATATTGTTACAGACTGTGATGAAAGAGAATTGAAACCCCAATTCCCTTTCCATACTGTCCATAATAAGTGTGATTTTGAATAGGAAGATGTGTGTGTTTCTTAACCCCTGAGTGTTTGGACAATTTGAGTAACCAGCAACAAGATTTTTGTGCATTTAAATAAAGAGGATTATTTATTCATGCGTTCATTCAGAAAGTCCAATGCTATGGCACTCACTTAGCACTCTCTCACTCACAGACACACACACACATATACACAGATGACAGAGATGAAAATAAAGAGAATAGTGCACTTTTACAAGCCATCAACAAAAGGATAATTCGTAATTCATGTGTTTTGTTCATCTTACAAGGAATATCATTGCAGGCCCAGTGAGTAAGGTGTTCATTTCTGAAGGGTAGTCAAGGTGGATTCAATATCCAGAGTTGTATATCAGAGTTGTTGCAGGATTCCCTCAAAGAGATGGATTTTTCAGCAGGTCACAACATTAGGTCTTCTTGCCAGGAGGTTGGTTTTCTCTGCTGGTGGGCATGAAAAGGAGCAGGCTTGGAGAATTTAAGATGTCTCTGCAGCTCTTGTTTGCAGACTGACTAGTTTCCATTTGCTTCCTTGGGTATAAGATTTTTATCTAGAGACAGTTTCAGTCACATGATCAATACTTCTACTGTCCACCCAGAATGGTTTGAAGTTGGAAGCCATTGCCACACAACGGAGGAAGGATGGGGGTTATTCACACTTACTTATGATGATCTGGTTTCTCAACAGCTCCTGTTATTGAGTTTTGATCCCAAAGCCAGGGAGTCTGGAAGTCCATTGATTTTGAGTTTTGAGTGAGTCCACAAAAAATAGAAGGTGTGAATTGCACAGCTGGTTTTTATTTTGGTATGTCCATTCAAGGGGGCACCCCATCCATGGTCATTCAATTGGGAACATTCCAGAGGCTTGAGGTAGTCTGTGCAGAAATTGCAAAAGTCACCTGACCCTTGGCAGTCATCTTAGCAGCCTTTTAAAGTCAATTTTTAAAAGTGACAGCAGTTGCAGAAAATTCTACACTGAATACAATCCATATCTAAAGCTATGAATACAATATACTTCTACTAGGCATTTCAATATCTTTCCATTATATGTTCACAATCATAATTGAAGCTGTCTATGCAAGCTTGTCACGCTGTAAATACACCCACCCACCAATGGAGGCATTGCAGCATCATTACTGGGAGAAGAGTATAATCGTACTATGAAAAATTTCCTTTATAAATGTGGACGTAGGAATTTACAATGAAAAGAATTAACAGAAAGAATCCACAGAATTGTGTGTGTGTATATATATATATATATATAATTAGCTATATATATAATAGTTCTCCTTATAAGTTTTTAAAATGATTTGTAAAACCCTGATTTTAACGAAGGGTGGGAATCAGAGGCACTGAGTCCAAAGCAGCTGACAAACCCTCAAACTCTGTGAAGCACGGGGCCCAAGAGTTATAAACCAATGAGTTTCATTTGTATACTCTGAAACTGACTCCCAAAGCCGGTAGGAATCATGTCACGAGAGGCGGGCAGGAAATGAGATTGGCAGGGTTTCAGGTCAGTGTAGGGACCCAAGGAAGCAGTTTTCTGCCAAGGCCAGTTATGAACATGGAGGAGGGAAATCAAGAGAGTCCCTGATCAGGGCTATGGGGGTATGATGGAGCCAGGGGAGACCAGAGTTATCCTTGATGTTTCAAGGGGAGCACTTTAAAAATTAAAATAAAAGCATTTACTTGAGCCATCTCAGGCCTGGATGGTACCTGAAGTTTGAAACCATGTGGCCCTTAGTCAAGTCCATGGCTAAAATACCATGCGCACTCCAATGACATAACTGGGACACCGTTTCACCATTTAAATTAGGTCCCACTATTGCATATCTGTATTTAAAAAGTAGAGTTAACCAACATAAAACAAATACTTTGGGCTGAATAAAATGGGGGCACAGGCTCATCCCTCCGCCTCCCCACCCCCCACCCAATCCTGGAAGCAAAGTTGGTGTGGAGCTGACTCGCTCTACACCAGCCTGGCATGGCATGTGGCCTTTCCATGCCTGATTTCTGGATGGTTTTTTTATTCATTCATCACTAGCAAGGCCAGCTTTATTGTCCATCCCAATTCAATATGATGGGGGCAGGGGAGGCAAAGAAACATAGGAACACAGTGCAACCTTTCCCCTCATCACCAACACCCCTCACCCTGCACCCCCCATTTTGACAGCACCTCCCACCCTTTCCTGCCAGGCATAAGGGTTAAAATGCCCCCTTAAGAAAAAACTAATGACAAAAGGTTTCCAGAGATTTACCCACATTTCAAAAGCACTTTGGTCCTATCGTGACATGTTCCTCCCTCTACAGATTTCGGCCCCGCACAAATCCATCCTCTTCCCTTCATAGACCTACTCTCCCCCTGTCCCATTCCTTCATTTAAAAGCCTGCTCTCTTAAGTCGTATTGACTTTGAATTTCTATTTCATCCATATCCTCACTGTTAGTCTGATCTCCAGCTCCAAGCAGACGTTTCTGCCTCTCTGCGAAGGGAGTGCTGATTGTGCAGGTAAGTAACCCTGATCTGTCAAGTAATAAACCAAAACCAGGAATTTCCACCACAGAGAGGGTCCTGTGACCCCAGCCAATGCCCAGTCAGATTCAGGCACCAGGCCTAATGGCAAATCTTGAACCAGAAAATAATCTTAATGCAGTCAGGCCTTTGATAAAAAAAATAACTGCATTCAGGTGTGAGCGGTTTGGCAGCTTTCAAAAGCACCACCTCATGGCTCGCTAGGCCATGCTAGAGGGCTGTCAGTGTTGGTGCTATAAGGTAAATCCCTCACAGGACCCCCTTCACCTTGAAGCAGTCATTATAGCTGTTCACCTGGCAGGCACTTAATACTGCTGTTGGTTGGCGGGTAATTGGTTTAAATAAAGAATTCAGATCTGTATTTAAAAAGTAGAGTTAACCAACATAAAACAAATACTTTGGGCTGAATAAAATGGGGGCACAGGCTCACCCCTCCGCCTCCCCACCCCCCCACCCAATCCTGGAAGCAAAGTTGGTGTGGAGCTGACTTGCTCTACACCAGCCTGCCCCACAGCGCTGCAGGCAGGCTTAACAAGGGTCAAGTGTGGGGAGGAAGTCCTGCCCTCTGGAGCTGCCAGCCAATCCAATTGGCCGACAGCTCCATCGGTCCCAGAAGCTCCAAGAGCGCATTAGTGGCCACTGTCAGGATTGCAAGAGTAGGAAAAGGACCCAGAGGATCCACGGAACCGATAAGTACGGGGTTTTGGGCAGGGATGGTTTTGGCTGGTCAGGGACGGGCGCGGGAGGGGTGGGGGTGTTGGGTTTAAAGCTGCGGGGGGTGGGGTAGGAAGAAAGTCGGGGGTTCAATATTAAGGGGGCCGCCCCCCCGCCCCCACCCCCCCCCCCGCCAATCCGCAAAGCGCAGGCCCCAAAGATCGAATCCACCCCCCTTCCTTTCCATCCTTTGATTTAAAATGAATTGGACTGACCGCTCCTGCCCAGCAGCTCATGCCAACCGTTTTAAGAAGTGGGCAGCGTATTATCAGGATCAGTTGGCTTGGTAACAAGCCTAATTGAAACTTGATTACCTATTTGAATATGGCGAGCGGGCTGCTAATTTTGGTGCCCGCCCACTCCCCCATGTTATGGGGGTGAGCTTGCGGGCGAGTGGAAAGATTGTGGGGGTGGGTGGGAAGGTTTTACTTATTTAACACCCCCCACCGGAAACACGCCCAGTGGGGCATGTAACATTTGAGTCGCATTGACTTTGAATTTCTATCTCATCCATGGCCACTTTGGCAGAAGAGTGGTGATAACCTCTTGAAAGCAGCATAAACACCATTTATGCCATTTTCCATGATTTCTGTGGACCTTCCTCTTAGATTACAGCGAGAGAAGCCCTGTGGATAGTCACCCTTATTATCTCCATGTATTATCGATATGATAGTCTTCTAATGTGCCAATGAACTTGCTGAGATTCATTCTTTTTGCTCTGTCTCCATATTCTCCCAACTATTCAATTATTGCATTTAATTTGTGAACCATCGGTGGTCTGCTCATTTAGATGGCAGTGTTTTTCCTGTTTTATTGCAAAACAGATTTCTGTATAATAAGCAATTTTCTAATCCTTCATTAAATGTGTGTACATGGTGTGAGGAAGAGACAAGAATACTTTATTTTGGCACTGCTAGTATGTAAAGTTTTTAAATCTCATATTACAAAAAGGCTATCGAAGCACAGGAGAAAGTGCAAAGAAGATATAAAAAGTGTTAACAGGACTAAAACGGTGCAGCTATCAGGAAATGCTGGACAGGCCGTGACTTATTTATCCAGAAAATTGAAGTCTGAGAAGTGACCAGATAGAGGCCTTTAAAACTATTGCGGAGTTTTACAGAGTAGACTGAAAGAAGGTATTTCCACTTGTGAGGGAATCCAAATGCAGGGCATAAATATAAAATAGTCACAGATAAATCCATGAAGCTCCAGAACTTGCCACACCCCTAGTCAAGCTGTTCCAGTGCAGATACAACACTGGCATCTACCCGGCTATGTGGAAAATTGCCCAGGTATGTCCTGTCCACAAAAAGCAGGACAAATCCAACCCAGCCAACTACCACCCATTAGTCTACTCTCGATCATCACAATGTGATGGAAGATGTCATCGACAATGCTATCAAGGGGCCCTTACTTAGCAATAACCTGCTCACTGACAATAACCTGCCCACTGACACTCAGTTTGAGTTCCACCAGTGCCACTCAGCTCCTGCCCTCATTACTGTCTTGGTTCAAACATGGACAAAAGAGCTGAACTCAAGGTGAGGCGAGAATGACCCTTAACATCAAATCAGCATTTAACCAAGTGTAACATCAAGCAACCCTAGCAAAACTGGAATCACTGGGAATAAGAGGGAAAACTCTCCGCTTGTTGGAATCATACCTAGTACAAAGGGAGATGGCTATAGTTGTTGGAGTTCAATCATCTCAGTCCCAGGACATCACTGCAGGAGTTACACAGGGCAGTGTCCTAGCCTCAGCTACCTTCAGCTGCTTTATCAATGACCTTCCTTCCATCATAGGGTCAGAAGTGGAGATGTTCGCTGATGATTGTACAATGTTCAGCACCATTTGCAACTCCTCAGGTACTGAAGTAGTCCATGCCCATACGCAGTGAGACCTAAACAGCATTCAGGTTTGGGCTGATAAGTGGCAAGTAACATTCGCATCACATAAGTGCCAGGCAACGACCGTCTCCAACAAGTGAGAATCTAACAATCTCTCCTTGACATTCAATGGCATTACCATCGCTGAATCCCCCACTATCAACATCCTGGGGGTTACCATTTATCAGAAACTGAACTGGGCTAGCCATATAAATACTGTGGCTACAAGAGCAGGTCAGAGGCTGGGGGTTATGTGGCAAGGAACTCACCTCCTGACTCCCCAAAGCCTGTCCACCATCTACAAGTCACAAGTCAGGAGTGTGATGGGATACTCTCCATTTGCCTGGATGAGCGTAGCCCCAACACTCAAGATACTATCCAGGAGAAAGCAGCCTGCTTGATTGGCACTCCATCCACCATCTGCACAGTGGTAGTGATATGTACCATCTACAAGAAACACTGCAGCAACTCACCAAGTCTCCTTTAACAGCACCTTACAAACCACAACCTCTGCCAACTAGAAGGACAAGGGCAGCAGATATATGGGAACACCACAACCTGGAAGTTCCCCTCCAAGCCACACACCATCCTGACTTCGAACTGTGGCCGGAGTTTTCTGCTCACTTTGGAGGCGGGCGTCATGGCGGGCGTGAGAGGACAATATAGTGACAAGGCCAAAAATCGGTTTTACACCATCGTGAAACCACTTTGCGATCAGCCATTCCACCTGTCAATGAGGGGCCGCATCTCCCACCGCCGCACAACAGGGATCGTATTTCAATACGTTAGCATCCCATTTTAAGCCCTGCTCACTGGAATCATCCCCACAAGCTGGACCATCCAGGCACATTGCGCGTGCAATCACAAAGTGCTTCACCTAGCAAAATGCACCTAGCGAGCTGCACTTCACTTGGGACTTCGAGGTTTGTTTGCCTACCCTGCTTCAGGCAGCACTCGCGGTCATCAGAGCCAGGCTTCACAGGCAGCACCACATCATTTTTAGGAGGGCTCACAGATAGGTCTCTACCTACCAGACCAGCCGTAAGGTGGGGGTGGCTTTTCAATGGCTGCAGGGCTAGGGCTTGCTTGGGAAAAGGGGAGAAGTGGCTTCAGGGAAGGGGAGAGGTTGCAGGACTAGGGCTGTACTGGGGAAGGAGGGTAACCCAGGGTGTGTGTGGGGACACATGTTGATCTGTGCAAGTGGCCTCAAGATGGTGAGGGTTGAGGAAACATTCTCCAGAGAAGATGAGGCCAGATGGAGATGTGAGGGTGTGTGTGAGAGAGTGAGTGGTGATGTCCCTTTGAGCTGCCAGTGAGTGAGATGCCAGTGAATGTGTGATGACCTTGTGAGTGCGTGAGTTTAGAGTGATGAGATGGTTGCCTTACCTTGGTGTCACGGATGAGATCATTCATCCTCTTTCTGCACTGGATGACCAACCTCTTTCTGCAGCATTGGCACTGACCACCACTGCCACTGCCTCCCAAGCCAGAGTGGTGAAAATGTTGGATCTCTGCAGCCAGAGCAGGGGTTGAGGACATCAAGGTGGGCCTTCAAAAGGCATCCCATTGATGGATCACTGAACTCTTCTTGGCTTTCAGGGCCATGTCTTCACTGGAGCAGTCCTGGGCTGCAAGCATTAAGAACTGTGTGCACAGCTGCAGTTTAGATATGGCACCCGGAATGAAGAAATGGTGGTGAGGTAACAGCATGGCAGACAATTCAGAGGCCACCAGCCAGCCAGATGGTGTGTTTCCTGTGGCTGCATTATTAAAGAGGTGGGAAGTGCGAAAACCCACCATTGCAGCCGACGGGTAAAATGTCTTTTTTCACACCCGCTTCCACACTTAGCGCAATTATGGGACAATTCCGCCCTATATCGCCGTTCCTTCACTGTCACTGGGTCAAAATCCTGGAACTTCCTTCCTCACAGCACTATGGGTGTACCTAAATGGCATGGACTGCAAGCAGCTCAAGAAGGCAGTTCACCACCACAGTCTCAAGGGCAATTAGGGATGGGCAATAAATGCTGGCCTAGCCAGTGACACCCACATCCTGTGAAAGAATTTAAAAAAGTGTATGAGAGAGAATGGATCAGAGTGGATATGTTGATAGGATGAGATGAAGTAAAGTGGGAGGAGGTTCATATGAGCATTGGCATTGACCTGCTGGGCCAAATGTCCTTCAACTGTGCATTAAAATTTTATAGGCAGTGTGGAAATCTGAGGTATAATACACCTTTAAGAGAATGTGAGCAGAATGACCATGTGACTGTACGACCCAATTGTGGGCTACAATGTTAAGAGTTAGTCCAGAGTTGGGCCTGGTTGGAGAAGCACACATCATGTTGGTGCTCTGTTGTCTGTGTAAATAAATAGCATGTGCTTCATTTCATATTGGTCTCCGCATCTGCAGTATATTGTTATTGACTCAGCCGCCGACAGATAAGTGTGTAACCGGTTCACGAGCAAAGCCACCCTGCAGTAGAACAAAACAGGCAGGATTTAATCAGGCTAACTGGGGTCTCGCTCACCGGTCAGATAACTGGCAGGGAACACCCGTCAGTTCCGTGGGAAAGGCCCCGCAGAATCAAGTGCATGTCAGGCATTTAAGTGGTCGGGCCTTCCCCACGGTCGAGGTCCTGGGCAGCAGAAGTCCCGCCTTCCGGTAGCTGCTGGTGCCTGATAGACATCAATCAGGTGCCTGATAAGTCAGCCCCCACCATTCCTCACAACCGCCCTCCCCGCCGCGAGGCCACTGCCAAACCTGACAGGATTTGTTGAGCAGCCTCCCAGTGGCATGGGAAAGTTGCACAGCCTCCATTTAATCCCTGAGCCACCGCTAAATTGCAGTGGACTCAGGGATAATGAATGTCAATTGGCCGGGAATCCCGCATCAGCCCCTTCTGCCCTGTGACTTAATTGTGCGGGGTTTAGCCACCACCAGGAGACTGACGAAGGGCCTCCCCTGCGATTAAGTGGGCCCAGCTGCCTTGTTTCCCACCGCGACCAGTGCTTTAAATCCAGCCCTCTGAAACTCCTATTTAGTTTAATATTTGTATTCAACACTGGGAGTGACTTTTACTTTGTGCGACATGTATAATGGATGATATCAGATCAGCCACCCATTGTACATTTCTCCTGATTTTCATTTCTGTAGAAATCAATAGAAATAAAAATTGTGAGATAAGTATGAGGCAAGGTTTATTTGACAGTGACCATTTTTATATTCTTGGCCAAAGTCAGTGTGTTTTCAGCTAGAACGTACATAGTTTTGATACAGAAATCAGTCTTGATTCTGGATAGGGTGCTGTCAAGAAGTTGACTTGCGCAGTGGGAGACTCCAGGAGGGAGTGGGATAGGCCAGGAAACATAGCAAGCTGGGACTCTCAAAGATCCTAAAGACAGTTCTGAACATATACTAAGAATGCATATACATACAGTACATAAAATTTTTAATTAACTCTGATAACACTTAAGTGATTACTTTTGAGATCATTCTCTGGCTGTACAATACATTCTAGTCAATTCATGCCCATCAGGAGCCGTGCAAAATCCATATTCAAAAAATCTGCAAAGGGAGTCAGAAATGCATATTTTTCAAGCTTCTCGGTCAGATTGATTAATACCTTCCCGCCTTTTCATAGAAAATAGTTTAAGAAAGGCTCAGTTTAGAACATGCTTCATTTATTTTCTTTCACACTCCTCAGCTCGATTACTTTGATAATACATAATTAGAGGAGAGTTCAATCTGAAATGCACTTAATTTGTTTTACTTTCCCAGCTCTCAGTTGGATAATTTTAACATACAGGAATCCAACCCAACTTCATTACTCAGGTAGTAATGAGTTGGCTAAAAGTAGCACATTCAGTAATATTATGGGACCTTCCACATTCAACATTTGACTAAATTTCAAGATCGCTTGTTTCACATTTTAAACATGACCGACACCTCGCTAATGTCTCAGAGAGTTTAAAGAAAAATCAGCAGAGAATCTGTTCTTCATCAATTGTGAAAAATCTGAAGGATGTTAACTCTTCTGACCTATCTCATTTCAAATTGCTACAAAGATGATAGAGATTTATGTGATTGAGTTATTGCAGCAGGTTCTAACCTAACAGTATAATAAATTCAATTATAAAAGAACAGAGGAAATAAAAGTAAAACCATACCCTTCCTCTGACCTTTCGACCTCTTCTGATTGGAGGAAGCAGATCGGAGTGAAATCTGTAACAAAATACACACATCTATAACCACCATCATAAACCTGAGGTCAGCATCCACTGTCTTGCCATTTATTTCATTCCCATGTTCTGTAAGCCAGTTCATTTATTAATCTGGGAACCATTTCAAGTTTTTCCCCTTTGCTCTGTAACATTTTGAAAGTCATTAAATTTGATAAATATCAAACAAGCAACATATAAATGCCATACTGGTTGAAATAAATTGAAGAGAACGTACAAAATGATAGCTTTATGTAACTAACATTATAAATGCTTTGCAAGAACACAGGTCCCTTATTCAGTTGTAAAAATATAAAATAAATTAACAAGGAACTGCCTAGGACGGTGCTATAATGAAAACTTTTTAACCAAAAGCAAACAAATAATGCCAGATTTCCAAGGGACTTTAACCATTGACATAAAGAGGAGAGAATAGGATCAGTTTTCTTTCAGTCTCTTTGCTGCAGATTGCAAAGTTTCTACGTGTGAACATTTCTCTTCAACCTAGCTCTCAATCACCTCTCCTTACTCTCCCACAAAAGGCTCATCTCCTGTTTCTTTCTGTGAAAGAAACATTGGCACATTTCTCTAAGTTAAAGATGCTACACCAAAAAAGTTGCCGTGTTGTGCACCTGAGAGCTGAGAATTTCAATCACCTCGCCACACGGGCTGCAGCGAGTAAACAAGAAAGTCCATCACTACATTCTTAGGGCAAGGATGGGTCATACATTCTTGCCTTACCAGCTGTGGTAAAGTGGAATACCATGTACCTTTAAGAGAATGCAAGTGGACTAACCATGTGACAGTACTGACCAATCACTGTACAGCGCAGGCTACTGGTTAACTGTAAGTCTAAAGCTGGAGGTGGTTGTGGGAGCACGCAAGGATTTGGTGCTCTGCCTCTGTTGCAATAAACAATCACAGTTTGTTCTTATGTCAGTATCTCTCCGTTATTGATAGCAAACATCAACTAATAAGTGTATATGAAGGCGTGCAATTTGAGTTTACTCGACTGTGAACTCATAGACTCAAGGCATATAACTGGAGACGAGGATGAAAATAGCAAAATTGTAAGACCTCTGAGTGAGAACCCACAAGAAAGGTGAGCAAAACATTAAAATGAAAATCTGTACTTATGTTATAAAATAGACGACAATCAGAGCAGAAAGCAGTGTTGCAGTTTTAAATTTGAAAAAAATGTGAAAAGAGAAAAGCGCTGCAGAATCACGATTGTGGGGATCCTGCCAAAACTCAAAAAGCACGCAACACCTAGCACAGGAAAGCCAACAGCCTGCAGAGACAGAATTGAGAAAAAAATGGTGACTGCTCTTAAAGCGGCAATTCATTTAAAGAGGTACATGCGAGAAAAATGGCTATGGACAGAAAATGATAAGAGACCCCAGAGAGAGGGCAACTCTGCAGAAGGCAAAACACGAATCAATTGACGGCAGTCAAGAAAGCCGCGGTAAGTTATACACCTGAATTCGTCATTAACTGGGAAGCCATTGGAAGTGCAGTCCCCTTGCAGTCATTCACAATGCTGCAGTTCGGGCATGTTGGTCCATTCGACCTCATTTCAGATGGTCTCAGTATGTCGAATGCCTAGCGTTCTTTTTTACCACTAACAACATCCCAGGGGAGGAAAAGAAGAGGGTGATTCTTTTGTCCACATGCGGGAGCAAAACATGTAGGCCGATCCACATCACTTAACACCCCCAACTCGAAGACTTTCGACAAGCTGATAAAAATTGTACAAAACCACCTGAGACCAAAGCCCTCAGTTTACTATATACCTCTTCAACTTCAATTCAAGGAATAGGCTTCCAAGGGAGACAATAGCTGACTATGTTGATGTTTTAAAGGCATTAACTTAACATTGTCAATTTGGAACATCCATTAGTGATATGTTGAGAGTCCAAGTGATATACGAGATTGGAGATGATCCTATTCAAAGACGTTTGCTAACCAAAGCTAAGCTAGACTTCAATAAGGCATTAGAACTGGCCACAACCATGGACAGTGCTGTTAGAAATTCGGAAGCTATAAGAGATGCACAAAATGGCGCTTTCCATCTGGTAGGGTGGGACAGACCAGCAACAAAAGGCACGAAAACATCAAACCGCACAGAAAGGTGGGAAATGCCACCACCCCACCCCGACCCCCCCGCCCCATGTATAGCTCAGTAAAAAACAGCAGTACTAGAGTGAAAACCCACAAAATCAATGAGAGAAATGCATCCAGGCAACCAGAGGGCGATCGACAATTCAAAAAGTCAAATGCTTTTACTGCCACTGCTATGGTCACATAAGGCAGCACTGCGGAGATAGACTGAGACAGCATTGTAAAGACAAAGGGAGGAATACTGACATATGTCCCATGGAAGAACCAGAAGAAATAGAATCAGACATCCATTCATTATATAACCTGAAAGTGGGTAGAGCTGAGCCAAACCAAGTAGTCATTATAGTCAATGGACAACCCATTAAGATGGAAGTTGATACTGGAGTGCCAATGTCCATCATTGGAGAACATACATTCAGACACTTGAATAAAGGAACCCATCCTTTAAGATTGGAAGCTTCAGGCCTTAAACTGAGAACATATGCAGGTGAAGAAATAAGACTAAAAGGGTTATGTCAAGTCTCGGTGATGTTTGGAGATCACTCTGAAAGGTTGCCCCTGACAATGGTAGCTGGAGAGGGCCCCAGCTTAATAGGCCACAACTGGCTTGTGTCATGAAGCTATTAATGTATATATTAATGTATAATTTTTGGAAAAAAAAAATTTAAGATAGAGGTTTGGACTGCGGGTATGTCTTAATTGGATTAAAGCCAGTTAGTCTGGGTGCTTTGATTGATACTAGTTTTGATATGTAAGAGAGATAGTGTGCATTTGCATTTTTTGAATAGAGCATTCAAGAAATGGGGTGAAAATTGACACTTTTCTCGCAGCTACCAAGCAATATGTTTATATTACTAATAAAATTGGTGTTATGAAAGGGATTTCATTGTTAAAAGGTGAAGTTCAAAAAGGTTGTTAATAGAATAAGAATTAACATTCAATGGGGCTAGTAGGTATAGCTTCAGTAGTTTTCAGGTGTGCAGGCAGAAGCAATGTGAGATCAAAAGGCAGCTGCAAGCCTCCAACTGGCTCCACAGTGAAAAGAACCTCATTTTGAATTCGAAAGGTGAAAATGCTTTGCCTAGTGTTAGGTTAAGTCTATGGCCAGAATCTTCTGTTCGGCATGTCGGTCCTTCTCGCCGAAGCATAAAATGATGCATGCTGACGTCGGGTGTGCGTCCCGACGTCACCGCGCGTCATTCTGATCTTCTGCTCAGCGGGCAGGCACCGGAGTCAGCTGCGCGTATGCCGAACTGTCAAAGGCCTGTTAAGGCCATTAATAAAACAATTAACCCAATTAACCCAATGGAAAAAGCTGCCTGTCCAACACAGTTGGCGGATAAGTTACAATCGGGGTTACTTGCAGGAGCTAGGAAATCTGATATAGTTAAAAGTATAGCACAGCATCTACAGTTGGAAGTGAAACTTGACACTAGTGAGTCACAGCTGGAAGTAGCAAGACTTCAGGTGCAAATGAAAAAACTTGAATTAGAAGCAAAGGACAGAGAAATGGCTTTTAAAAATGAATTAGAAATTGCGAAGATGGAGAGGGGGGAAGGAGAAAGAGAGAAAGAGAATTCCAACTGAAAATGCTGGCAGTTAGAAAAGACATGTCAATAATTGAGAAAGGATTTATCTCTAGAGTAGAACCCAGTGAGGTTATGCTTAAATTTGTACAAGCTCTTCCAAAGTTTGAGGAAACAGATATTGAAGCATTCTTTATTTCATTTGAGAAGCTAGCGAAACAGATGAAATGGCCGCAGGAAAACTGGACATTATTATTACAGTCTAAGTTATTAGGTAGGGGCTTGAGATGTATGCTTCGTTTTCAAAAGAAATTTCGGTGAATTATGATGTGGTGAGAAAAGCTATTTTGAGTGCATATGAGTTGGTTCCTGAAGCAGAGAGGCAGAAATTTAGGAATATGAGAAAATAGCCTGGGCAAACTTATATTGAGTTTGAAAGAGTAAAACAAAATAATTTTGACCGGTGGATACAGGCGTTAAAAATAGAGACAACCTATGCAGCTTTTAGGGAAGTCCTTCTTTTGGAAGAATTTAAAGATTCAATCCCTTCGGTCGTGAGAACTCATGTGGAGGAACAGAGGGTTGATTCTGTAAGAAAAGCAGCAGAGATAGCTGATGATTATGAGTTAGTTCATGGAGCTAAACCTTTTTTTCTGTCACCCTTTCAAAGGATAAAAAGTGGGAAGGTGCAAGGAAGGCAGGTAGTCAGGGAAAAGAAGGAGTAGCTGGAAGTTCCCAGGAAGTTTTTTCTCAGAACAAAAAGGAAGGTGCTGAAGGTAGAAGTGACATTCAAAAATTGAGGTGTTTTCATTGTAATAAAGTGGGGCACATGAAGTCAGTGTGTTCGAGGTTGCAAGAAAAATCTGTAGGAATTATTGGCATACAGAAAAGCTCTGGAAGTAAAAGTACAGTGGGTTCTGAGGTTCAGGCACAGGAGAAACCAGGGAGAATTAGTGAAAGGTAAAGAAGTGGGAATGTGTTCACAGTTTACTCAAGAGAATTCTGAGGAGCAGGTCGCAGAAATGTTTAAAGACTTTGTATGTGATGGGAAAGTCTTTCCATGTGTACAGGATGGAGTAGGTAAAGATGTTAAAATATTAGGAGACACAGGGGCTAGTCAATCCTTGATGTTGTGGGACAGTGATATTTGTTGTTCAGAGACAGTATTGCAGGAGAAGATGATAAGTGGAGTGCATGGAGATACTAAATCTATTCCATTGTGGAAGGTAAATTTAAAGAGCAAATGGAAGAATGGTGAAGTTATAGTTGGAATGATGGAAAAATTGCCCATTGCAGGGGTTCAATTTATTGTGGGTAATGATATAGCTGGATCACAAATATGGGTGATGCCTATGGGAGTTGAGCAGCCTGTAGAAGTGTTTTCAACAGAAGTGCTACAGAAGGAACATCCTGGATTGTTTCCTGATTGTGCTATAACAAGATCAAAGGCCCATTGGGAAGAACAAAATAAACAAGATAAGCAGGCAGTTCAAAGGCAAGAAGAAGGTGTTGAAATCCAATTAGCTGGCACTGTATTTGATAACATTGTTCAGGAGGAAGGAATGTAGGACAGTTCAGCTGAAGTGTTTAACTCAAAGAGGTTAGTGGAGTTACAGAAAAATGATTTGCAATTAAAACAGTTATATCAGAAAGCTTGTTCAGAAACCGAAGCAAAATGTATTCCAGTATGTTATTATCTTTGAGGGAATATATTAATGAGAAAATGGCAATCGGATTATGTCTCAGCAAATGAAAGCTGGAGGGAGGTGCATCAGATTGCGATCCCATTAGAGTGTAGAAATGAGATTCCAAGGATTCCTCATGAAATTCCAATGGGGGGAAATTTAGGAATTAGGAAAACACAGGAAAAGATACAGAGGTTTTTTTTTGGCCTGAATTGCATAGGGATGTAGTCAAATTCTGTAGAACCTGTCATACATGTCAAGTAGCAGGAAAATCACTAGCAGCGATTAGGCCTGTGCCTTTAATTCCAATACCAGCATTTGAAGAGCATTTTACCAGGGTCATAATTGATTGTGTAGAACTCCTCCCTAAGACTGAAAGTGGAAATCAGTATTTATTGACAATAATGGATGTGTCTACCAGGTTTCCTGAAGCGATACCTTTAAGAAATATTACAACTAAGAAGACTGTGGAGTTAATTCAATTTTTCACAAGGTATGGTTTACCTAAAGAAATACAATCAGATCAGGGGTCAAATTTCATGTCACAGCTGTTTAAGGAAGTAATGAACAGTTTGGGGATAAAACAGTTTAAGTCAACAGTGTATCATCCAGAGTCAAAAGGAGCTTTGGAAAGATGGCATCAAACTTTAAAAACTATGATAAGAGCTTACTGTCTCGATTATGCACAGGATTGAGATATGGGAATTCTATTTTTGTTATTTGCTATTAGAGACGCTCCTAATGCATCAACTGGTTTTAGCACTTTTGAACTAGTTCATGGTCATGAGGTAAGAGGGCCACTGAAATTGATTTATGAGAAACTGGTGGGTCAAAATTCAGAAACTACTCTCCTGGATTATGTATCAAATTTCAGGGAAAGATTGGACAGAACATGTGAGTTGGCTAGGGAACATTTAAAGATCTCACAGCAAGTGATGAAAATGAAACCAGATAAGAAGGCTAAAATTCGCAGCTTTGTTTCTGGAGAGAAAGCATTAGTTTTGTTACCAGTACTAGGGGATTCATTAAATGCAAGATTTAGTGGGCCTTACAGGATTGAAAAGAAATTGAGTGAAGTAAGTTATTTAATAAACACTCCAGATAGAAGAAAGAAGCGGAGGGTGTATCATGTAAATATGCTTAAAAAGTACTTTAACAGGGAAGAGGAACAAAAAGAGATGTTAGTGATGGTGGATGATGGGAAAGAGGTAGAAGTGTCGGACTCTGAAATTCATTTTCCTCTAATCAAATTGGATAATGAGGGGGTGCATGAAAATTTAAATGCAATATTGAGATACCTTCCAAACAAGTGTCAATGATTTGGAAAAGCTATTGCAGTCACAAGAACCTATTTGTGGAAATAAGTTGGGAAAGACACATTTAGCTTTACATGATATATGTATAGAAATATTATCTTCAGTGAGGCAACAACCTTATAGATTAAATCCAGCAAAGTTATCACAAGTACAAAAAAGAAATTGAATTCATGCTTCAAAATGATACAATTGAGTCTAGTTGCAGTAATTGGAGTTCGCCTGTTGTACTGATACTGAAACCGGATGGAACACAAAGATTGTGTGGGGACTATCGAAATGTGAATGCGGTGACAAAAGCAGATTCGTATCCCATACCACCGTTGGAGGATTGCATTGAGAAAGTGGGACAATCGAAATTTATCACAAAGTTGGGCTTGCTAAAAGGATATTGGCATTGTCATTGTCGGACAGGGCAAAGGCAATATCAGCTTTCGTAATGCCAAGTGGACAATATCAGTATAAGTCATGCCATTTGATATGATATCAAAGATTGACAAACAAAGTAATTGCGGGTCTAAGCAATTGTGCGGTTTATATTGGTGATCTAATTGTTTTCAGTCAGACGTGGGAGGTGCATTTACAGCATCGAGAAGAATTATTTACTCGGCTACAAGAAGCTAATTTGGTGATGAACTTGGCTAAAAGTGAATTTGCGAAAGTGGAAGTTACGTATCAAGGCCATACCAGTGGACATGGTAAGGTGGCTCCAAGAGATGTGAAAATCAAGGCTATCATGGACTTCCCAATGCCTACAACAAAACGAGAAGTTTTGAGATTTCTGGGCATGTGTGGGTTTTACGGGAAATTTGTACCAAACTTTAGCCAAGTGGTTGCTCCACTTACTGAACTATTAAAACAGAACAAGAAGTTTCAATGGACACTGGAGTCTCAAAAGTCATTTGATAGTTTGAAAACTGTATGAACTACGATAACAGTTTTGGCAGTACCCAATTATGCTAAGCAATTCAAGATGTTGTATTTGGACATGGACTGCTTCAGTGGGCTGAATTTTGCCCTTGACAGGCGGGCGGGCCCAACCAACTCAACGGCGGGCAGGCAGCCGATCGCCGTTGCCGAAACGGGCCCCGCCGCCATTTTACATGGCGGGCCAATTAAGGCCCGCCCAGCGTGACACCCGATGGGAAGCGCAATGCGCTTCCTGTGTGGTCGGGGTTGGGGGGGTGGGGGGGGAGGGCAGCGGGGGGGGGATTCCCCAACTGCAAGAGTGCGCACATCTCCCTGAGGCTAAGTGCTGCCTCAGGGAGATCACTGATAGGCTGTGAAATATTAAAAATAGAACAATAAAACAATCATTAACATGTCCCCCTCATGTGAAAATGTCACACGAGATGAGACATGTTAATGAAATACACAAAAACTTTATTAAACTTTTTTAAATCCGATATCAAACCCATCACTGGATGAGGTTTGTTAAAAAATCACTTACCCACCTGCCCGTTGGGCCCGTGCGCCGAGCCGAAGTTCGCATGGGCTCCTCAAAATCCTCATCAATTGGTGACTTAATGGCCTTAACAAAGCCTTTAATTAATGGCGGGTGCGCGTCACACTCCGTAGCGCCCGCCGACCTAAACATCGCGATGCTGCGCACTGACGTCGGGACGCTGACATCGCACGACATTTTAGGCCCAGTCGCAAATGGTGCTGAACATTGTGCAATCATCAATGAACATCCTCATTTCTGACCTTATGATGGAAGGAAGGTCATTGATGAGGCAACTCAAGATGGTTGTACCTAGGACACTACCCTGTGGAACTCCTGCAGTGATGTCCTCAAAGTAAAATGATTGACGTCCAACAACCACAACCATCTTCCTTTGTGCTAGATATGACTCCAACCAGTGGAGAGTTTTCCCCCTGATTCCCATTGACTCGTTTTTCTGGGGCTCCTTGATGACACATTTGGTCAAAAGCTGCCTTAATGTCAAGGGCTGTCACTCTCACTCATCTTGAGAGTTCAGTTCTTTTGTCCATGTTTGAACCAAGGCTGTAATGAGGTCAGGAGCTGAGAGGCCCTGGGGGAACCCAGAATGGGCATCAATGAGCAGGTTATTGCTAAGCAAATGCCGCTTGATAGTACTGTTGATGACTCCTTCCATTACTTTACTGATGATCGAGAGTAGACTGATGGGGTGATAATTGGCCAGGTCGGATTTGTCCTACTTTTTGTGGACAGGACATACCTGGGCAATTTTCCACATAGCCGGGTAGATGCCAGAGTTGTAGCTGTACTGGAACAGCTTGGCTATGGGCATGGCAAGTTCTGGAGCACAAGTCTTCAGTACTATTGCTGGAATATTATCAGGGACCATAGCCTTTGCAATATCCTGTGCCTTTAACCGTTTCTTGATATCAGGTGGAGTGAATCGAATTGGCTGAAGACTGGTATCAGTGATGCTGGGGACCTCCGGAGGAGGCTGAGATGGATCATCCACTCGGCACTTCTGGCTGAAGATTGTAGCAAACGCTTCAGCTTTATCTTTTGCACTGCTGTGCTGGGCTCCTCCACATTGGGGATAGGGATATTTGTGGAGCCTTCTCCTCCAGTGAGTTGTTTAATTGTGCACCGCCATTCACGAGTGGATGTGGTAGGATGCAGAGCTTAGATCTGATCCATTGGTTGTGGGACCACTTAGCTCTGCATCTCACTTGCTGCTTATGCTGTTTGGCACGCAAGTAGTCCTGTGTTATAGCTTCACCATGTTGACACCTCATTTTTAGGTATGCCTGGTGCTGCTCCTGGCATGCCCTCCCGCACTCTTCATTCAACCAGGATTGATCCCCTGGCTTAATGGTAATGGTAGAGTGGGGGATATGCTGAGCATTGAGGTTACAGATTGTGTTCGAGTACAATTCTCCTGCTGCTGTTGGTCCACAGCGCTTCATAGATGCCAGTCTTGAGTTGCTACATTTGTTCGAAATCTATTCCATTTAGCATGATAGTAGTGCCACACAACACAATGGAGAGTATCCTCAATGTGAGGATGGGATTTCATCTCCACAATGTGCAGTGATCACTTCTACTGATACTGTCATGGGCAGATGCATCTGCGGCAGGCAGGCTGGTGAGGATGAGGTCAAGTATGTTTTTCCCTCTTGTTGATTCCCTCACCACTTGCCGCAGACCCAGTCTAGCAGCTATGTCCTTTAGGACTCAGCCAGCTCAGTCAATAGTGATGCTACCGAGCCACTCTTGCTGATAGGCATTGAAGTCCCCCACCTAGAATACATTCTGCTCCCTTGTGCCCTTAAATTGAAATGGGCGAAAACTTTTCAAATTACTATGAAATACTTACAGGAATTGCTGCAAAAGTATGCTTCCGTTTTCAACGACGAGTTAGGAAGGATTCGAGGGCTACAGGCCAGAATCCATGTAGACCCAAACGCAACCCCAGATTTATAAGAGCCAGACCAGTCCCTTAAGCTCTACGGGGCAAGGTTGAAACCAAACTGGACAGACTGGAAAAATTATGCATCCTACAACCAGTGCAATTTTCTGAGTGGGTGGCACCCATCGTACCTGTACTGAAGACGGACCAAAGAGTGCGTTTATGTGGTGACTATAAGCTGTCAATAAGTTGGCCAAACTTGATAAACACCCAATAGCCAAGATTGAGAAATTGTACTCAAAGTTGGCAGGGGGCACCACATATTCAAAATTAGACAGGAGCCATGCCTACCAGCAGGTAGAGTTGGAAAAGGACTCTAGGGAATTTGTCACCATTAATACGCACCGAGGATTGTATCAATACACACGTCTACCCTTTGGGGTCTCCTCGGCGTGTGTATTTTCCAAAGAACGATGTAAAACTTGCTGGAAAGATTGCCCCATTATATCGTTTACTTGGATGATGTATTGGTCACGGGACTGACCAATGATGAACACTTAGCAAATCTGGAAGAGGTACTCAAACACTTCGCACAAGTCGGGGTACATTTAAAACGAGAGAAGTGTCTGTTCCAAGCTAAGGAGGTAGTTTACTTGGGCCACAAGGTTGCTGTGCAGGGCTTGCATCCTGTGGAAGAGAAAGTCCAGGCCATTCGTGAGGCACCTGCCCCGAGATATACCACAGAGCTTAAGGCCTTCTTGGGCCTGGCAAACTACTATGGCCGATTCTTCCCAAACCCCTCGACTGTGCTGGCCTCATTGTATGGCCTGCTTAAGAAGAGCCAGAAATGGAATTGGCAAGCCCCACACCAGGATGCCTTCCTGAAAGTGAAGTCGGCCTTGTTGGTCCACTTTGACCCCAAGAAGGAATTAATTTTAACCTGTGATGCATCCCTTATGGAGTAGGGGCTGTCCTTTCACATCGGATGGCGGATGGCTCCAAACAACCCATTGGTTATATATCTCACACATTCAGTGTCTCAGAGGGACAATATTCCCAAATTGAAAAGGAGGGCTTATTTATTGTGTTCGGCATCCAGAAGTTTCATCAGTATCTCCACGGTCGCCATTTCCACATTATAACCGACCACAAACCCCTACTGGGATTATTTGGAGAAGATAAAGCGATACCCCTATCGCATTGGCTAGCATCCAGAGGTGGGCACTAATATTAGCCGCCTATGTTGTTCACCGTTCGGGAACTCAAATCACACATGCCGTCGCACTAAGCCGCCTTCCCCTGCTAACGGCAAGGCTATATCCGATTCCCCAGGAACTGGTCTTAGTGCTAAATTTTCTGGATTCCTCCCCTGTTCAGACCAGACAAATCTGAGTGGACATGCCAGGACCCACTATTGTCTAATGTTCGGGAGCAGGTCTTGAATGGTTGGTCAGGTGGATCTAAATCCGAGGAGATGAAGCCTCATTCTGATCGCAAATATGAACTCTCCTGCCAGGGCGGCATATTACTCTGGGGAGCAAGGGTTATCGTGCCCCCGAGGGGGCAAAGGCCGTTGTTGTCCGAGCTACATAGCGCTCACCCGGGCATTAGCAGATTGAAGATGCCCGCTCGCAGCTATTTGTGGTGGCCGGGGCATGGAATTGGATATCAAAATCCTGGTCAAAAGCTGCCCTCAATGCCAGTAGGTGCAGAAGCTCCCCCGCTTAGCTCCATTGCACCCATGGGAATGGCCAGGGTGGCCATAGGTAAGTCTCCACATCGATTACATGGGACCCTTCTTGGGCACAATGTTCCTTTTACTGATTCACTCCCGCTCCAAATGGATGGACGTCCATGAGTCCACGTCGGCTGCCACAATGACCGTTTGCGGCAGAGTTTTGCAGTGCTGGGGTTGCCAGAGGTCCTTGTGTCTGACAACGGGACTGCTTTTACCAGCGGGGTGTTCCACAGGTTCACGACATTACCCACACCAAAACCTCATCCTAACACCCAGCATCGACCGACATGGCTGAGCGGGCAGTCCAAATCTTTAAATCCGGCGTGAAAAAGATGGAAGGGGATTCCATCAGCACGAGATTGTCCCAGTTCTTGTTCGCATACCGGACCACACCACACACACAATGACCAGCATTGCCCCTGTAGAACTACTAATGAAGAGAATTCTCCCCACCTGCCTGACCCTTATCCAGCCGAATTTAGAGGGGAGGGTGGAGAAAAGCGAAGAGGCGCAGAAGACCAGGCACGATGGTCATGGTCGCGAAAGAACTTTCACGGTGGGAGATGTGGTCTTCGCAAACAACTTTGGAGATGGGCCCAATTGGCTGTTAGGCGAGGTGAGTGAGTAACTGGACCCCTCTCCTATAATCTATCGGTAAATGGCCGAATAATTAGACAACACGTGGATCATCTCCGCAAAAGAACACCAGCCCCACAAGAAGAAATGCAGTTTTCATCTACGCTTGAGTCTGTGCTGCATGTAGAGGACAGGTCACACAATTTGAAAACACCGGTGGGACCTGTGGGACCCGAGCAGGTCAGGGAGATAAACCTGCCAATTTCCACTGAGGAACCTAGTGGACAACTGTCCCCTGGAAAGGAGGTCTCGGAGAAACCAGCCAAGGTTGTTGAACTGAGACACTCAATACATCCAAGAAAGCCTCCTGAGAGCCTTGATTTGTAAATAGTTATTACTGTAAATAGTTCACATGTTATTAAGTTTGTCAACTGTGCTTTTTTAAGTAAAGGGGCAGGGATGTGGTAAAATGGAGTACCATTTAGGCCAGGATTCTCCCCTCGTCGGGCGCGCATGGAGAGGGGGTGGTGGGGATGGTGGGGGAGCGGTTACAAAGCCAACTGCCACCCGCGATCAGGGCCGGACCGCAATTTCACAGAGGCGGGCCAATTAAGGCCCACCCAGTGTGAAACGCGTGCTGCAGTGCTCAACGCTGCCTGTGGAGGGGGGTGGTGGGGGTGGTGAGGAGGGCGAGTGGGGAACTTCGCACATGCTTCTTCCTGAGGTGCAGAAAATTTTTTTAAACCCTACATGAAACCTCATCCCGCCGGTGGATGAGGTTTCATGTTTTTCCTACTTCGCGCCAGGGCTCCTGGCCTGCCCGTCAACCTTAAGGTTGGACGGGCAGGTCCTTTAATTACTTAATTGACCCTGTCAATGGCCTCAATTGGCCATTGACAGGTCGGCGGGCGCGCAGCTGATTTTGCTGAAAATTTAAATCGGGCGGGATGACGTCGGGAATTCCCCCCCCGACCTCACCCCGCGTCATTTTACGCGTCGACAAGCAGGCCCCGCCCCCGCTCGCCAACTCGTAACATTCTGCCCTTAGACTCAAGATATTAAACCAGCAATCCCCATATTCTGAGAAACTTGACATGAAATCCATAATAACTCCAAAATCAACTTGCGACTTTTAGGGGTTCTCAAGTTTAAAAGAACATCAACAAATAAATAAAGATAATTGGACTAACAGCTGCAGGGAGTCAATGAGTCCAGACAGTAAAAGCCCACAGCTGATTCAGGATGTCCACTGAACAAGCTCGCATAATTGCTCTGGAACATCAAGAAAGAGCCTATGTATGCTTTCTTTTAAGTTGACTACTATTCTAATACCAACCTTGACTACAGATCAAGGCAGAAGGTTTCTGTTGGTTGTTATGTCTCAAGAGACCCCGCAACATAGGAAATAATAAACAGCTCATTTTAGAGCCCTGAAATAACAAGCAGGTAGATTTTCCTGACTTTTGCCCCAGAAAATATTTATCTCCCAGGCACAAAGTCTGGGAAAGAAGAGGAAAGGGATCCAAGATAACAGATTTGTGGTTCCCTTCTGCTGTTCTGAGATTTCCAGGGCTCCCACAGAGATGTGGAGTGGTGGATGCAACAGCAAAAGGCAAAGGCCCAGCCTGTCAGTGCAATGAAGCAGGACAGAATAATCCCAATTCCTCGCCTCACTCTCCTGCGAGTGATTTTGAAGGCATAAAACCGACTAAGTGGGTGCTCCGCTTGTCCATCCGTGTCAGTGTGAGGCTTGGGTTAGACATGGGTCAAGGCTGGCAGTGGTCAATGGAAATCCTGGTGGAAATCACAAACAGGCTGGCAATGGGCTGGATGTTTACTGGCGGTCCAAGAGGAGCACTCCTGTTCCCTCACTCATGTGAGATATTAACTCATTCGAAACCCAGCCAGTTATACAGAGTAAAAAATCTGGCCCAAAATGTCACTAATACGCAGCAATCATCCACTCAGGACACTGTTAACTCAAACTGAATGGGAGGTCAGTTACTTTTGCTAAATTACATTGTTCTGAACTCTCAAGATGAATTAGGTCACAGACATATAAAAGCAATGTACCAGCAATGATGCTTTCATATCGTTCAGTCACCTATTTATTTCACAGATGATTCACTTTTAGATTTTAAATGCATGGTGTAATTGGACTCTTAACTGATCATTAACTTTGGTAAATTACCACATCACTGGGCGGTGAAATTGTCATTCACACTCAGAGGACAAAATCAATAGTTAATTTTGCACGAGAAAGGATGAACTGATTTTTTCCCCACATGAACAAGTTTTCTTCCTACATACAAAATGAAAGCGAATATAGTTTAAACACAGTTTGCTACAATTCAATTTAATGTTAATAATTTATATTGAGCACACTTCACAAAATGCACTAAAATGAATCTAACTGTGGTTATAATTAATTATGACTTCCTACAAAAATGTTAAACTTCTCTGATTTTCGCTCACTGTGTGCCAACGCTAACCATAATGACCAAGCCAGCCAGTAATTGGTTAGAAATGCAGACATATATAGCATATAAAATGAACCTAAACTGTATATTAATGTGAATTCTGGAATTGAATTCTCAAGTGACAATCAATTGTATTGAATTATCATATAATGGATAGTGAAATTATCATTACACTCATGGGACAAAATTAATCATTAATAAGGGATTTTTTTTGGCCATTGCTATGTCTTCTGGTTCCCATACATTAAAAATAATCACACTTTGGACTCAGAAAGCTGAAGCTTCATCGAGTGTATTCCTTGCATCTCTCCATGTGGCTGGCTGACTGACAGACTGACACGTTGTTACTCGGCACATGACTGCACTGCAGCAGTGAAATTTGGCACCCCAGATGTACATTCTCAGAACAATTAGTTCCCATTTCTTTACAAATAATATAACTATATTACATCTCTCTGTCTTTTAAAAAATATGTAATATTTCTATATATCTATATCAATATAACTGTTCCAATCATTAACTTTTTTTTCTAATGTTACGACAGGAGGTGGGGGGTGGGCGGGGGTTTGGTTCAAACAGCTTATTTTCTTCTTACTACCTGGGTAGTAAGAAGGTGTTTTGAATTAGTTTGTTTTAAGGGATAGGAAGCGACATATTTTTTCCCAACTTCTCAATTTTTGTGTGATCCAATTTTACTAATAATCCACAACAAACTCAAGTTAGGATTAGCTCAGAAGGTTAGTTTATTTCACACATTCAAAATCTGCAAAAGGAATGTCTGCAACATCCCACTCCACATTCACACAGTAAAAGGGGGAATAGAGAAGAGGAGGTTTACAGTATAAGGACCAAGAAAAACTGAATACTGGTTCACGTGAGTTTCAGAGTCACAAAGGCCAGGGTTTTCCGTGTCCGTCGGTGTCGGGCATGTTCGGTGGCGTGAGCGGACAATGCGGTGCGGTCAGTTTCACGACAGTGTGAAACCAGTTCGCGCTCGTCTGCTCAGCTTTTCCTGTTCAGGTGTACATCAAATAAGGAATATCCCTCCCTAATTGCTTACGTCTTTCGGTCTAAATGATTTATGACCTCGGAATCTCAGCTTCACCTACAACATTTGCTGGGTTCCAGGAGTATCTTGCTTGACAGAGTTTTCTTATACTTTCTTCCATTCAACAGCTCTGCAAGTGATTTCATGTCAGACTTGAGGGGTGTAGTTCAAAATGACAGGACAATGGTCTTCCTTTGTACCTCAACATTTCCTGACTGATTGGCGAGTCTTTCTATAAACCCATGTTCCCTTGGGTAACGTGGTGATGAGGTGATGATGTTGAACTCATATTATTCAGCGAATTTCTTAAATTCTCAGGAGATTAATTTGGTACCAGTCACATATTATTCTTTCAGGAATTATTTGCTCAGTGAACAGAACTCACACTGCTGAGATGGTTGTTTTAGCTCTCAAATCTTTCACCTTTCGAATAAAAGGGAACTTTGATCAGTAGTCTGCAACTATGAGATACTGTTCTTCATTATGTGTGAATAACTCGGCTCCCACAGTATGCCATGATCTGGGTGGTACTTCAATAGCTATCATCTGCTCTTTCTGCTGTGTATTTCTGTACTTCTGGCATATGTTGCATGTAAACACCAGTCTTTCAATGCATTTCTAGATGCCTATCCAGTGCACAGCAAATCTGGCTCTGAACTTTCCGCTCCCCATTCCCTTGTGGCCTTCATGTATCCCCTGGGGGGTTATTCCTGCATGGTTTTGGGTATGATTAATCTGGATCCAGCTAGCAGAACACCACCTTCTAGCGGGATGTCGCACTGGATTTTCACAGAGTCGGCGAGACTCCACAGACCTTTAAAAATGACAGAGGGGTCGCACAGCCAGAAGTCCTGCACCCCCCCAAGTCCGGCAGATTCCATTTTTGCTGATAGGGGAAAGGGAGTGGGGTGTGAAGCACATAGGCATGAATTACAAATCAGCTGGGCCATTTAAAGTCAGTGCACAGGACAAGCAGGTCCAATTTTCACTCCAGGAATGTCCTCAACTCGCAATGTGTGTTCCATGACTTTATGGTGGAGATGTAAATACTCGTGAAGGGCAGATAAGGCATATGGAACAGTCAAACTGTGGAATTACTTAAATCCCTTGCCTTTACTTTTCGGGGGGAAAAAACTGCCTTCCTTTGTCTGTGAGAGTGAAAAAATCAGTTCTCATTGTTTCAAAAGAGATTTGTTGACATAACCCTAAAGGCTATCATTATAACATTGTTACTGCTTGGCTGTTTCAATAACCTATCATTGTCACAGTGGAGAGCTGTATGTTCACAGTTTGACTGACAGCCCTAGGAGGGCATTAAAGGATTAGCTGTTTTACGTGTGGGGTTATGAATACAAATGTTTATTTTATAAGAGATTAAGTACTTAAGGAATATAACTGTATTGAATTGGTTTTGACGAATTAGAGCGTTTTTCTATATATATAGTGAAATCTGTAATAGATACTTAGAACTTCATTTTATTTCATCCCAGCATGGCTCCTGAGGTCTGCCCATGGTGGATATTAGGTGAGTTGGCATGGAGAATGTAAGGGCAAAGGATGGTGAGTGGGGGGTCATGAAGATGTGGAGATTATGCATTGGCACTAAGTTGGCAAAAGGACTATAAGGGACCATGAGGATGAGTGGGGGTTGTGAGTAGGCATGAGTTGGCACTAAGTTGGCATAGAGGCTATAAAGGACCATGGGGATGAGTGGGGGGTCATGAGTTACCACTAAGTTGGCATAGTGGCTATAAGGTCGTGGGGAAGAGTGAAGTGGCATGGGTTGGCATGCAGGCTATGGAAGTCATTGCAGATGGGTGGAGTGGGATCAATTGGCATGGAGGGTATGAGGAACCATTGGGAATGTGTGGAGTGGCAAAGGTTGGCATGAACTGGCAAGGATAGGGCATGGGGAGTGCATGGGCAGTGAGAGAGTGTGACAGGTGAGGGCTAGAAGGCCTAATATTTAGCAACACAGCCAGAGAACCGAGGCGGGCCTTTTAAACAGACTATCTCAAAACTCAACAACCCATGTGGCTGCCTCCGATCTGTATTCAGGGGCAGCAGGCCAAGCTCTATCCAGTCCCCACGCAACCACCCCCCACCCCAAACTCCCAGAGTGAAAATCGCACTGTTCAGGGCACTTTTTCCAGAAGCCGCTGTGCTGAGCCAGGAAAGCTCCAGCTTCCCACCTCCAAGGTGAAAATCCAGCCCGTTATTTCTGATAGGCCATCACTGCCATATTCCTGACAGTGCTGCGGCAACCTATCAGGCCATCCCTGGATCACTTGCAGAGAAAGCATCTATAACTCTTTGTCTTTGTTGGTCTCATCTCTAATTTGACTCAGGTTCAGTTGTGCTATGTTCACTAGATGATGGATCTTTATGCTTAAATCTTTTATCTCATGGTTTTACTCAGATAAGCTGCTGCTCTTCACAACTGCTCAATCCCAGGATAGCAGGAACATCTTTTCAGTGATGTAGAACAGTGACGTTTGTGAAAATAAATATACAGAACTTGGCGTTTGAATTGTTATTTACGATTCCTGGGACAGCGGTAGAGGCCTGGGTGTGGCACATCTCGGCCCTTCTGCTGGGATTTGTCACCTTGTGGGTTTTTGGCATTTTAGGATCCAGGAAGGTTCTTCTGTCAGACACTGGGTCTGGGAATTGTTGAGGGTTGGATGCAGCACAGTTTCAAATTTGAGGTGTCAAAAGAAAATACCAACATTTTGTACTGTACTTTTTTTTTTAGCAAGAGCTAGTGCTAGAATTATAGTCCAAATTACCTGCAAAGGTGTTGGAACAGAAAGCCATGGCACGATGTTAAAAAAAGGTCTTTAATTTTTATTAGGAAAAGAGATATAAGGTTATTATTCCCCAATCATAGTTAAGAAACTGAAGAGCGGTTTGGAATGACAGACTGACAGTCTTAGCCCACCCTCAGATTGCCATGTTATCACAAGTGAGTTGTCAGATTGCTGTATATGCTGGGGTTGCCAAACCTCCAGGATTGGCCCGGAGTTTCCAGCAATTGAAGGTCAATCTCCAGGACACTGCTGTGTACAATCCTGGAGAAAAATCACTGGGGCATTAAAAAAGATTTTTTTTGGGGCCAATTTTCTTTGAACATTTCTCTTTGCCAGAGATAAAAATATTGAAAATGGGAATTAAAAAGGTTGTTTTGCTGACAGTCAAGCATCATCCAACTGGGTAATGAGTCTTTTTGCTTTCCAATTGGCGTAGGAAGGCAGTGCGTCTCAAGGATGGATGTGTCAGCTGACCAATGGCAAGAGCGTGGGGGCAAGTCATGTGATGAAACTTCAAGGAATATATCTAATCACAGTGGGCAACCTCCAAATATGTTGCTTCCATGATAGTGTTTCTGATTTAAACTGAAGTGCTCTTCAGGTGCTTTGTCGAGCCACATTATAAGATCAAGCAGATTTTGAACTGAACTTTTCTTGGAAATATTGACAGTCGGTAAAGAATCATTGGTATATCTTAGGTTGGTTCTCAGTTTCCATTCACCTTCACCCCAAGTTCTAGATCATCCGAGTATCCCTACAAGTGAATTCAGGATAATTAAGAGATGGGTTTAGGAAGGGAAAAAATTGGCCATAATGCCTACTATGCCTCCTAAAAGATACACATGTGTGAAGACAGCGTTAAGCTTTAGCCCTGAGGGGTTGACTAACCTCTCAACATTCATTACCGAAGGTCAGACCAGGTGAAAGAAGACAGTTACAGAGTGGGGAGCCAGTCTTAGCTGTCCCAGGGAATTACGCAGAGGCGTAAAAGTTTCAATGGTGCATTGGGGGACTCAGACATTGGGAGAAAGGTGGCCTTGGTAGACTGGGCAGTCAGAGCTCAGGCGGCATAGGAGGCGGTCCTTATAATGGTATTGCAGGGCCAGAAGAGCTGCGAAGGACAATTGGTAAACCAGCTGAACACAAGGCAATGGGGGCATGCCTCTCAAAGCTTGGGCCCAGTAACATTGAGGGGCAACACCCTCAGCAGGAAGGGCAGAGCCCCGGTCATCAGAAGGGCAAGGGAGAGGAACAATGGGATGGAAAGACACTGAACCATGCTCTCTGCACAGGATCTAACGCTGGAGAAGGAGTTACCTGAAAATGACAGAGACCCAGTGCCTGAGGAGACTGTGACTCTCCAGACAGGTGGTCTCAAAGTGTTTAGCCTATATCCCTTCTCCTGTGAAACTCTCAACATCTCCCTTTCATGAGCTCTTACCAAGCTCAGCTACCACTTTAATTGGTCTTAATAGGGGATGTGGCAGGATTGCAGGTGCACCCTCATATAACCTTGATAAATATATCTGTCACCAGAAACAGCATCAACAAACTGACATGCCAACTATTGCCAGGGTTTTCAGATCCAGTCCACCTCGGCGGGGCCCAAAAAAATCAGCCTCAGTTCCACTTCTGTTCCTTTAGGTTGCCTAGAGCTGGAGATGCCTTTGAAACCATATTTCACAAAAAGCAAGCATTACTAAACTCTACAGTGGCAAATATCATCCAGGGAGGAGTCACTTAGAGAGTAGTAGGAGGGAGCGATTGTTGACGCATAAAGCACAAGGGAGGAAGAACAAGTGGAATTGGATTCGCTGCAGTCTTCTGACTGGAGGCTTAGCCCAAGGACTCCAGCTGCTGCAGAAATCAGGAATCACAGGATTAGCTGTGACAATTTGACAGCATCATCAGGTTATGCAGTCATTAAAGAGTGTGTCCAAACTGCAGACCACCATAGACGGTGTGTTTATCTGAAGCACAATGAACCCTGCACCTTCCTGGCTGAGGTTCTAAACTCAGCTACAGCTTTCTTAACAAATGCTATGCTTAATTCCTCAGAGACCTGGATTCTCCTCTGCAGTCATTGTGTTAGAGATCCTCCTCGCTGTTCAACGGTATACACCCATACAGGTCTCTGGGCATGCTGAGAGAGGTCCTAGCAGCAAAAAGATGACAGAATTTGCACAGATGATAGTGTTGCCTTTGCAGAAAAAGCCATATTTGTTTCCACCAGCCACCCTGCTCGAGTTACTACGAATGTGGTAGAACACATACTGGTCAACGCAACCATCACATCAATACCCAGCACAAGGAGATGGCGGCCTGCCTCCATCCATCTAGAAAGACTGTGCTAATCAGCAGCCATCCACTTCACATTCTCTTCCCAATAAAGGACCACTAAGAAAGAGCAATAAAGTTAGAAAAAAGATGCATAACATGCACTCTCACTAAGAAGCAAACACACCTGAAAACAGTGTAAGGGTTGTAAATGTCTAAAACAATCTGTGGTAATCCCTGACAGTTGTTTTTGTATGAGGTAGTTTAATGTTGCTGGGAAGCAATTCCGTTGCATTCATGGGTTTTGATGTACAGCTGGAACCAGTAGAAGCAATGTTTCATTTGACAAGGATATTGGGCATATGTTCAGATCTTTGTGTCTTCGGTGTTGTGAAGGAGGGAAATCACTATGGTAATAGTGATGCTGGCTCAAAGGAGGACATGCTTTTTGGCATTTTCTTTTTCATTTAAATGCCACAAACAGCACAGTTATTCCCTCTGCTATGGCATCAATTTAACATTAATAGTTAATTTGAATGTACTTATAAAAAATTCTTAAATGAGATGTGGGTGTCGCTGGCTAGGGGCCAGGATTTATTGCCCATCCCTAATTGCCCTTCATCAGAGGGCATTTAAAAGTCAACCACATTGCTGAGGGTCTGGAGGCCAGACCGGGTAAGGACAGCAGATTTACTTCCCTGAGAAGGTGGTGGTGAGCCATCTTCTTGAACCACTGCAGTCCACTTGGTGTAGGTACACACACAGTGCTGTTAGGAAGAGAGTTCCAGGATTTTGGTCCAGCAACAGTGAAGGAACAACAATATAGTTACAAGTCAGGATGGGAGTGGATTGGAGGGGAACTTGAAGTTGGTGGTCTTCCCAAGCATCTGCTGCCCTTGTCCTTCCAGTGGGAGAGGTCACAGGCTTAGAAGATGCTGGCTAAAGAGCCTTGGTGAGTTCCTGCAGTGCGTCATGTATATTGTACACACTGCTGCCACTGTGCGTCAGTGGTGGAGGGAGTGGATGTTTATGTTGGTGTATGGGGTGCCGATCAAGTAGAATTCTTTAGCCTGGATGGTATTGAGCTTCTTGGGTGTTGTTGGTGCCACATTCATCCAGACAATTGGAGAGTGTTCCATCACATTCCTGACTTGTGCCTTGAAGGTGGTGGACAGGTTTTGGGGACTCAATTACTCTCTCCAGAATTCCCAGCCTCTGACCTGCTCTTGTTGCCACAGTATGTATATGGCTAGTCAAGTTTAGTTTCTGGTCAATGGTAACTCCCAGGATGTTGATAGTGAGGGATCCAGCAATGGTAATGCCATTGAACGTCAAGGGGAGATGGTTAGGTTCCCTCTTGTTGATGTCATTGCCTGGCACTTGTGTGGCATGAATATTACTTGCCACTTATCAGCCCAAGCCTGAATGTTATCCAGGTCTTGCTACATATGAACACGAGCTGCTTCAGTATCTGAGGAGTCGCGAATGGTGCTAAACATTGTGCAATCATCAGCGAACTTCCCCACTTCTGAAATGATGATGGTGGGAAGGTCATTGATGAAGCAGCTGAAGATGGTTGGGCCTAGGGCACTACCCTGAGGAACTCCTGCAGTGATGTCCTGGGATTGTGATGACAGGCCTCCAACACCCACAACCTTTGAGATGGGTATAACTCCAACCAACGGAGAGTTTCCCTCTAATTCCCATTGACTTCAATTTTTCCCATGCTCCTTGATGCGGCACTCGGTCAAATGCTGCCTTGATGTCAAGGGCAGTCACTCACATCTCCCCTCTTTTGTCCATGTTTGGACTAAGGCTGTGATGAGGTCAGGAGCTGAGTGGCCCTGTCACCACTCCGAAGGGTAAATCCTATAAGTGGATCTGGAGGCCAGGAATCTGGGAGGGTGGTTCATCACTTATGTTTTCCTCACTCAAAAGATGAAGAAAAAAATGGGTGGGAAAAGCTCAGAATGTTTGGACCTATAGACCAGGCAAAGCTCGGTTATAGCTCCCTGTGGTTAACAGCCACAGAAAGTACAAGAATTGAGACTTAGAGGTTGTGGTCAGCTGCAGCCATAAAACCCAAGGACACTGAATTACATAATGAAATTGCTACATCAACCTGTGTCAACATGAAACAATTAGCAAGCAGTCTGTACTTTAAATAAGAAATACTAACATGACTGAAGGGGGGCAACATCCACCCCCTTTTATATTGTCACTGAGCACCGATAGGCACTGAAACTGAATTACAGAATGTCACTGGCATTTTTTTATGGTCTTATTGAAGCTAATGTACACCTCATTCACAGGCATTCAGCAGCATAGGTGTGTCCCCTACTGCACCACAATGAGCACAGTGGGTAAGTAATAGCTTTCGAAACCTGATAAGAAAGATGGTCTGCACCCAAAAAGCAGTAGCATATGGTGGCAAACATCACACTATCAGTTCCATCATGTCACAAGCTGGAAGATCTGGCATGGTTGATGTTAATACACCAGCAGCATTCGGCAGACAGGCTTCTCATAGCTTAAAGAAGCTGACACACTCTAATTAGTAGCAACCATGTCTCTTTGAAAGTTAGCAAATTGTATTCAACACTGTGAAACTTTTCATCTCGCCATAGCCAGGTGCTCAAAAAAGCACATTAAGATTTGAAAATAACTTGTTTACAATTGTTGTATCCAATGACATTGAGCATCCTAAAACATAGCCGAATGTTTGACTTCTATGGTATTGTTGTAACTGTATTTAACGCACAAACCAACCACTTCATCATTTATGTGGAATTTAGTTAACTACTATGTGCGTTTGCACTAAAGATAGTTATATTTTTATATTGCCTTCAAATTCTAAAGGGAAAGTATCCTTAAAACACAAGATTCCTTCAGTTGGGAGTTTTGGAATTTGATTGATTTATGTTTGGGTGGTGTAGAAGTATAGTAATAGAATGTATCACTTCAAAGGTTTGTCAGAAGGACCTGAACCATAACAGAATAGTTCAATATATTGGAGCACGGAATGCTACGTCATAATTTGTCGATCGCATTAGGGTAATTTTAACCCCTAAAAGCAGGCGGATTGCAGTCAGGTGTAAAGATGTTTTACATTTCAAACCCAACCCCAACCTACTTCTAACCTGCCCATTTTGGGGTTTAATGGGAGGTGAGACAGGGATTAGACCCTTAATCAGCTCAGAAGAAATGTGCTGACTATTTAAATATTATAATGAGGCTCAGAGCTTCACGGTTAACCTCTCAAAGTTTAACCTTAGCCAAATGGCTATCCCAGGGCTTGGGAAACCCATCAGCTCAAGGAGAGGCAAGGCTGGCTTTGAGGAATAGGTAAGTGGCCTTACAGTGTGATGACCCATGTGCTGAGAAAAGCCTGTACTTTCCTTTGTGTCATGCCCCTTCCAGACCAAAGTGGGCTGGGGAATATTCTGAAAGGGGATTAATTGGTTTCTGGATGATGGCATCATTAGGGTCCAAGAAATGCCCATGTGACCTGAGGTTGCCATGGGATAAGCAGCTTGGAAGCAAAGGATAAACAAAAAGATAATTACAGTGGGGTTGGGTGAATTAGCATTTTCTGTTTGGCAGTTCAGAACACAGCAAAAATTCATGCAAAGAGGAAGCAAGCAAGTTACTCTTCGAATGGAACAGCTTGCTATTTGGCAGTTTTCAAACAGATCCTGTATTGAAGCAGGTCTCTAAGAATAGACCAGAGACTGTGTTACTGTGCTCTTTCCAGTTATGTAACACAAAGAGAGCTCAAGACAGGAAGGGCAATGGATTGTGACATGGGCAAAAAACACGACTTATGTTTCAGTGTTGTCAGAGCCCACCAGGCTGTCTGAAGAAGTCAGAAGAGACAGTCTCTGAGGATTCTGTGCCATCAGGACTGTCGTGATCCAAGTGAGAAGGAGTTTGTAGACATGCACCTTATCAGTGGTAACCATGCCCAGGAGTTCAGATGGAATAAGGCTGTTGGTGAATGTGATTTGGGTCAAAATTATTCGGTGCGAGGTGAGACACCCTACTTAGCAGATGTTGAGTTGGAAATACCATGAGATTGCACGTGGTCCCACATTTGTGTTTGTGAGTACGTAAGACATATTTTTGTTGCAACAACTATTTAAAGTAAAATTTACCTTTTTATTAGAAATATCCTTCACATACTAATTAATGTTTGAGTTAAGTTGATTGTAGCTGGTTTGTTACAGTAAAAGTTTTGAAAGTGAAATCTTATCCATCAGTTTCTTTCTGTTGGCATCATGGGGATGCCTATATTTTTAAAAAATTACTGGTCTCTATGCAGATTGTAACAACAGTGCTACTTGTGGGCCAATAGGAGCAAGGGTGCTTCCCTGCCATTGAATCCCCCACATCCAAAAAACCTTCTGCACTGCCACCGCCCCACCCATTAAGAGATTAGGACCATCAGATCAGGGATTGGACAGCCCTTAAGATCTAGACACACACCCATGCTCTCACTAATGCAGGAGCAGATTCCTTACCTTATCTCCTACAGCCTCCGCCAGAAAGTTACCCACCCAGCAGGGAGCCAAACCTGGAGGCGAGCCTGGTGAAAGAAAAAGAAGCATGCTGTGGAGTCAAAACTCCACAACGTGCAGAGAAACTAAATCTCCTCCTCCTCCATATACACAACTCACCCCTATCAATATCGGGCCTGTAAATCATCTGATTATACGTAAATTTCGTAATTCACTTCATGCTGTGTAAAATTAGTCTAATATTTGATATTTTCCAGCTTTTGGATTCACAGAAGATGCACTGGACACTCCATATGTAAACCAGTAAACAACATGCGGTGATCAGAGTTAATTGTTTGGCCAATAATATGGCAATGCAATGCAACAGAGAATAAAAAAAGCAATCATAAGGAAGGTACCCTAAGTGTTGTGCTGCTCCGATCATATGCCTGTGAACTTATGGAGATACTATACATTTTTGCTTTTTAAAAAATAGCATGGCATGCAGACAATTTACCTTGACCCAAGATGAAATCTGGTTGAGGACAGGTGAATTTTGTGATTTCTGCTCAGATAGGGATTAACTCATGATTCTGAAAAGTCATTAAAATGAAAATGTCCATGGGTAGACGACCCTCCTTTGAAAAGATATTCAGAATGCAAGATCATTTGTGGAATTTACAGCTCCTATTGTCTGGATATTTACAGAAACTTAAATAAAATTGTTTCCCCAGACTCAGTGTTTAAAAACTCAAAACGTAACAGAGGTATGAAGAAAGCAGTTTATCAAAACCAGGTATGGACAGTCACCATTCATCCTCCATTCTGTAGCAATGGATCCTAACATTGTGTTATCTGTGTGGATAATACAAGCATTGATCATGTGGTCACATGATTGAAACTGACTTGAGATAACACATTGTTTCAAGGACCAGCCAGGGGTAGGTCAGTCTAGGACAAGCAACACAAAAGGGAACCACCATCCAACAAGAAGTACAGACCCTTCCTATCAATCAATCAACTCAGGCAGTAAGAGAGGGGATAATTTGTTTGCACCTACAAGAATAATGGTCTTTTCTACAGCAGCTCGTCCACAACTTATATGTGAAAACCCAGAGACTGTCAACCTCCATTTATCTTTAGAGAATCAAAAGAAGGAATTCAACAGACAGAATTTTATGTGGCCCGATCGGGCATGCAGCCGACCCTAACTTGTATGAAATGGTGCCATATTACATTTGGCAGGTAAGAGTCAGAAGTATGCCTGCCGACAATTAAAAGGGTAATTAAGGCCAGTAAAAAGCCAATTGTTTAGAATTTTACGTGGCCTGTGTGATTTTGTAGTCAGCGCACTGGCAGGTGGCCATCCTGTTTTTCACGCAAACCCGATCCAGGGCAGGATAAAAGGCGTGGTTCAGTGAGTAGGTAGGAGTTTAGGTGAGAGTTGGTTGCAGGTGCATTTCTGACATTTCATTGCATTTTCTATGTTTTCTGGAAGACTCTGGCTTAAAAACTTTCTTAGAGGCTTTCTGCTGATTACACCCTTCAGGGCATTATGCTGTGTCATCTGTATTCCAGGAAATGGAGATTGTCTACTCCACTGGTGGGACCTCCTCTGGGGGGGGCTGGTGTCCGCAGGCAGTGTCCCAGAGAGTGACCTGTGGAAAGAGAGGCACAGCCACATGGCCATCAGGAAGCCCAAGATGGAAGGGTCCACAGAAGATTTTTTAAATTCATTTATAGAATGTGGCATCGCTGGCTGGGCCAGCATTTATTGCCCATCCCTAATTGCCCTTGTGAACTGAGTGGCTTGATTGGCCATTTCAGAGAGCATTTAAGAGTCAACCACATTGCTGTAGGTCTGGAGTCACATGTAAGCCAGGCCAGGTAAAGACAGCAGATTTCCTTTCCTAAAGGACATTAGCGAACCAGATGAGTTTTTACGACAATCGACAATGGTTTCATGGTCATCGTGACTTTTAGGTGACTTCTAATTCCAGATTTTTTTTTATTGAATTCAAATGATACCATCTGTGGTAGTGGGATTCGAACCTGTGTCCTCAGATCAATGCCTTGGGTATCTGGAGTACCAGCGTAGCAACAATACCACTACGGCACCACCTCCCCGCAATGCCTTTATCCTAAAGAGAGAGAGAGACTACAGGCAGTGATCCAGCTACCTGGACATGTTGGAGAGTGCTGAACGAGGCTTTGCCTCTCTAGGGAGACTGTGACCTCCATATGATTGATCCTAAGATCACCTCCAACTGTGTCATGGCCATCCTATGCCAGTGGGCCTTAAGGTGATACTGGGCCTGAACTTATTTGCCTCTGGTTCCTTCCAAGGGTCAGCAGGTGATCTATGTGGTGTCTCTCAATCTGTTGCCCACAGCTGCATCAAGCTGGTCACTGACTCTCTGTTCAGATGGCTGATGAATTTCATTCATTTCTGGACCAACGAGGCCAGCCAGGCTGAGCGAGCCAGAGGCTTTGCTACAATGCTGGCTTCCCTCACATCCAGGGTGCCATAGATTGCACAAATGTAGCCATAAAGGGGCCAGTGGGTGAGCCGGATGCCTTTGTCAACAGAAAGGGTTTCCACTCCATCCAACATCCAGATTGTTTGCGACCACAGGACACAGATTTTGCAGGTGTGTGTCAGGGGTCTGGGCAGTTCCCATGATGCATTTATCCTGCAGCACTCCCAGGTGCCAAGGCTTTTCGTTGCTCCAGCTTGGCTGAATGAATGGCTCCTAGGTGACAAAGGCTATCCCCTGAAAAGGTGGCTCATGACACCTCTCCAACACCCAAGGACAGAGGCAGAGGAGAGGTACAACAGAAATCATGCCCCTACAAGAACGGTGATTCAGCAGACAATTAAGCTGCTCAAGATAAGGTTCTGTTGTCTGGACTGATCAGTGGGAGCACTTCAATATCCTCCAGAGCGCCCCTTGCGTATTGTCATTGTGTGCTGCATTCTGCACAATCTGGCTGTCTTAAAGGGGACCTATTTGAGGATGAAGTCAGAGAAGCTGCTCCCCAGGCTGAAGAGGACAACTCAACAGATGGGTTTGATGAGGAGCCGGAGGAGGTCCAGGCTGAGCACGTGCTGAAGTGATGAACCTTGTGGGAGGCAGGAAGACCAGGGAGGCCTTGATTCTATATTCATTCAGGTAGGCATCCATGGCTGGAGTCGTCCACCAGGCGGCAGATGCTGGTTGTCCAGTGGGATGCGCATGAAGATCTGGTAGAGATCTCTGGGGGTCTGCCTGCCATGCCCTCTGTCTTGGGGGAGTCCAAAGTGAGGGCAAGGGAGACGCCTCCTTACAGAACATTCTTGATGAGGCCAACCTGTGACCCTTATGTCAACTAACTACCTCTGGAATAAAGTTTGCAGCCCTTCCCATCTGTCACAAGCAACTCTCATGCCCAACACCTATGGGAAACACAAAGCATATTCAGACCATGAAACATTATAACATCTTTAACTGGTGTTCATGTTTGCACAATTTGAACATAGAAGTAATATTCTCTGTGACAACCCTTCTTGTGTTTATAGTGCCTTAAACTTCCACTTGTGAGTGCTACGTCTGCATGGTCCCCTCCTGCTGGCAGCAGCATTAGAGGCAGCTGCTGACTGTGATGTCCTGTTGACCATGATGACCTTGGCAGACATCCTCTGGCTGGCAGAGCCTGTGCAGGCCTCGCCTGGGAAGGAGCATCCAGCACCATGGCTGAGCGTTCCTCAGTCATCACGGCCTCCTGAGATGTCATGGGCACTGGCAGAGGGGCGGAGGAGCTGCTGCCTTCGTCTGGAGCACCCTGAGAGGAGCCTGCAGATGAGACATGCAGCTGGTCCACCAGCGTGAGGTTTCTTTGAACCTTCCTGCTCACCATTGATAGACGGGCACCTAACACGATGACTAGGTGCCTCATCCATCTCTCACAGTGGCAGTGACCTGTGGTGGTCACTGCCAGTGTGTGGGCTTGCAGGTCCAAGTGCAGCCCCAGAAACCACTGATTCTGTTCCTGGAGCTGCCTCCCCATGAGAATCGCCACTTTCTCAATGGAGGAGGCAGTGTGTTCAGCGCTCAGAGTCAACGCAGTGCTCATGCGCCATGTGGACTCCTCCAAGACAGAGGGCATGGCAGGCAGACCCCCAGAGATCTCTACCAGATCTTCACACGCATCCCACTGGACAACCAGCATCTGCCGCCTGGTGGATGACTCCAGAAGCTCATCATCTGCCTTGGACTCAGCATGGTCCGTGTCTCTAGCAGTCCTCTGACTGCCAGCGCCATTGGCACTCTCTGCCTCCACCAGCTCCTCATGCGAGTGTGATGTGCCCTCACCACAGTGCACTACAAACGGAGCCAACGCATTATTACCCACCAACGCGTCTGTATCTGTGCTGGTGCTTGGAGCAGGGAGCAGGTGTGATGTGGGTGCCTCACTCAACGATTCCTCCTCAGGTGTCAAAGGGCGGTCCTCAGGGTCAGTGGCACATTGTGAGGGTGGCGTTTCTGAGGGACGGACAGAATATGTCAGTTAGGAACATCATCACAAAGTGTCTGGGCATGCACAACAGTCACTTGCCACAACGGACAATTGCCTCACTGAGACACTGTGATTGGACAAGCAATGGGGACTCTGGATTTGAACTTCTCATTGGAGATGCCGCAACCCTACCTTTCTTGCACACTCTCCCAGTCTCATTTGCCCACTGGGTTCTACCATCCCCCAAGACCCCTGCCCCTCCAAGACCTGTGGACCTTGCTCCTCACTTGCATTCCATGTGCAGAACATCCATCTTAAACCTGGAGAGAATCAGGATGTTGGAGCCCCCCACCACCCATTCGTGCGCACTCCAGCGCGTTATTGCTTCTCTTCTGTTATGGTCATAGTGCATTAATTAGAACATCCTCTACCTGCAACACCATTCCAGCTCCGCTACCCACTACCCCAGGAGAGCAAGCTTGAGGTGCCCGTCACATTGGTACTCCCCACCCTTCTTTAAATGCAAGGTACACGAGCACATCTCCCACCATTTGGCACTTATACATACCTGAGCACCACGAGTAACAACCACCCTCCAAGACATCTATACACAGTTCCATGCCAAGTTGGTACTCAGCCTTGCGGAGCACAGAAGGTCATTGAACTGTTTCCAGCACTGGATCCATGTGAGGTGCACAATATCATGCTCGCTCACCTGGGCAGCCACCTCTGAACAGGCCATCTTCATCTGGTGGGATGGCCTCCTCTTGCTATGTCACAGCATGAGTATTTCATGCTGGGCACTCACTACCTCCACTAAAGTGCATAGGCACTCACCTGAGAATCGTGGGGCAGAGTGCCCAACGGCATTGAACTCCTGCCTGCTGTGCCTACCGGGTGCTGACACCATCACTGCTGCCAAATATTTGAGTCTCTCATGGACAGCTCCCCGAGGCTCCTCCCCAACACCTGGCGACCTTCAGGGAGCTGCCTGGCCTCTTTTTATATCCCCTCCAGGTCACCTTTTAATCTGGTGCCTGCCACGCTCCTGCCTCCCACCAGCAATGCTGCGCCAATGTCCAGGTGCATTTCACACTGGCCAGCCCTTAATTGGCCTGCCAGCATGAAATCGCATGTCAACTGTGAACGCAGATATCATGTCCTCTTCCAGGACCACCGACTGCATGCTCACAACATGCACAAAGTTCAGGCCAATAGGCTTTCAATTCTTCTCATCTTAAAAGACCAATTTAAAACATGTGATTTATTTCTTGTTATTCTGACAATAACCTAAATGCATGCTTCATCTCTAGAACTCATCTTTTCTTGTATCTGTATGTTTGAGGGATTGAGCGTTTTCATTGTATTTACATTTCAGGTGTTGGATGAATAAATGTTTATCCTTTCTTTTGATTTAAACTTATCAAAAAGCCTGTTTTGAGTCTATTCTTTAAAGTCACAACAGTCAAAAGATTTAAAACACTCCCTCTAAAACATATGTCTTGTTATGAACAACTGACAGGTAAGGGAAAAAGGGAAAAGCTGTCCCACCACCTTTCCCCATCTGTAACAGAGGTCACATAATAAAAGGATTGTAAAAGATGGAAATCAGCAGTAATCACAAAAAGGGCATCCCAAAAATGATCTTACAATGATCAGCATGGACACACAGCAGTTGGACAAAAGTGGGTATATTGCCAAAGCGGTGATTCAATCAGCTTATGAAGAGACCAGAAATTATGGAGTACATTAGTTACCAACCTCCAAACTGGAGAATGCACAGAAAATAAGACCATAAGAAATAGGAGCAGGAGAAGACCTTACAGCTTGTTGAGCCTGTTCCACTATTCAATATGACCATGACTGATCTTGGACTTCAACTCCACTTTTCTGACTGCTCCCCATATCTCTTGATTCCCGTTTCTGTTTCTCTCATCCTTAAATATGTTCAATGATGGCATATCCACAACCCCGGAGTAGAGAATTCCAAAGATTCACAACCCTTTGAGTGAAGAAATTTCTCATCTCAGTCCTAAATGATCGGCCCCTTACCCTGAAACTGTGTCCCCTTGTTCCAGCCAGGGGAAACAACATCTGAGTATCTACCCTGCCAAGCTCCCTTCAGAATCTTGATTGTTTCAAAGTGATCACTTCTCATTCTTCTAAATTCCAGAGAATGTAGACCCAACTGAGAGAGAGAAAAGTCAGGGGAAACTTAATAAATGATAGTACCTCTAATATGGCCTGACTGGAATCAATTAAGCACAGATCAGGGAGCAATCCTATCTGAACTGCAGTTTACCACTGAACATAATACATTCACCAATCAGATTGAGCAGCTCTAATGGAAATGTATGTATTAATGAGATTGTAAAATCTCAGCTCTCCCTGGTATGATGAGCAAATGCACCAAGTGCTATGGTCCTGAACCATATTGATCAGTCAGGTTCTAGGCTTAATTAATTGTTTCAGCAATTTATTAAGAAGAACATAAACATTTTCTCAAAATGTAATCATTTCACAGTCATTTTTCTATCTTGAACTTTTATCAGCTTTGTCAAATTGCCTGCATATTGCTTCCTGCAGTTTATCTCTGAGGCGTTTTCCTACATAGAATCATTAATTAATCACAGCGCAAAAGGTGCTCCTTTGGCTCATCTTGCCCATGTTGGTTCTCTGCAAGGACAAAACTGCTAGTCCCACTCCCCCCAAAGTCATGCAAATATTTTCTCTTCAGATAATTGTCTAACTCTCTTTTGAAAGCCATGATTGAATTTGCATCCACCACACTCTCAGGCAGTGCATTCCAGATTCTAACCACACACTGTGTAAAAAAGCTTTTCCTCACATCGACTTTGGTTCTTTCGCCATTCACCTTAAATTGGCGTCCTATAGTTCTTGACCCTTCTACCAATGGGAACAATTTCCCTCTACCTACTCCGTCCAGACCCTGTATGATTTTGAACATCTCTATCAAATCTTCTCTCAACTTTGTATACTCTCAGGAGAACAAACGCAGCTTCTCCAATCTATCCAAATAAATGAAGCTTCTCATCCCTATAACCATTCTCAAATTTTCTGCACTCGCTCTAATGCTTTCATATACTTCCTAAAATGTGGTGCCCAGAATTGGATACAATACTCCAGCTGAGACCGAATCAGTGTTTTATAAAGGTTCACCATAACTTCCTTGCTTTTGTACTCTATGCTCCTATTTATAAAGCCCAGAGACCCATGTGCTTTATTATCAACTTTCTCAAGCTGCCTTGCCACCTTCAATGGTTTATACATATAAGGTCCCAGGTCCCTCTGCTCCTGTACCCCCGTTAGAATTTTATCCTTTATTTTATATTGCTGCTCCTGGTTCTTCCTACCACTTCACACTTCTCTGCATTAAATTTCATCTGCCACATGTTCACCCATTCCACCAACCCGTTAATGTCCTCTTGAAGTCTATCACGATCCTCCTTGCAGCTCACAGTACTTCCCAAGTTTTATATCATCTAAAAATGTTGAAACTGTGTCCTACATACCCAAGTCTAGGTCATTAATATATATCAAGAAAACCAGTACCCCTAGTGCTGACCCCTGGGGAACCCCACTATACCTTCCTCTGGTGCAAAAAAACTGCTATTCACCACTACTCTCTGTTTCCTGTTGCTCAGCCAACTTCATATCCATGCTGCTACTGTCCATTTTATCCCATGAGCTTTAATTTTGCTGAGAAGGCTGCTGTGTGGCACTTTATCAAAGTCATTTTGGAAGTCCACATACACCACACCAACTGCATTACCATCACAACCCTCACTGTTACCTCATCAAAAAACTCAAACAAGTTAAGCAAGTTTTTTAAACATGACTTACCTTTAACAAATCCATGCTGGCTTTCACTAATTAATCCTTATTTTGTCCAAATGACTGTTAATTTTCTCATGGATTATCATTTCTAAAAGCTTCCCTACCACCAAAGGTTAAACTGACCAGACTATTGTTGCTAGGCTGATTCTTATTTCATCAGGGACCAACAGATTAAATACCACCAATTGTCAATTACAGTCAGGTAACCATCAGCCGAATTTTCTCCACCTTACAGCTTTTTTTTTGAAGAAGTGAGCAGCATTAAAGGAGAAGTTGTTCAATGCAAGAACAAGTTCAGCCAGCTGGAGGAGTGTGTTGGTGGATGTACTGGTTGGGCCTTCGTTCAAGGAAGAAGACGACAACCCTCAAGCCATCCTGGTGGGAGATAGAGATTTAGAGGGGTTGGACATCCATGGTGAAAAGAAAAGGGTTAGGGCCAGGAAACTGTTGAAGTAGCAGAGGGCATTGGAAGTGGATGTAGGTGAAGGAAGGTTCAACAGGGAGTGAAAGAATAGACTCGAGGTAGGAGGAAATCAGTTCAGTGGGACAAGAATAGGCTGAAATGATGGGTCCACCAGCACAGTTCTGTTTGTAGATCTTGGGGAGGAGATAGAATTGGGCCATGCAAGGCTGAGGGACTGAGGATGAAGGCTAAAAGGGGAAGATCTCCAGTGGATATGAGGTCAGTGACAGTCTGGGAAATTATGGTTTTATGTTGAGTGGCACAGTGATTGTCCAGAGAGAAGGAGGAGGAGGGATAGAGTCACTGTTCTGCTGGGTAGAGGTCAGTTTGACAAAAACAACTGTCAGCTGGTTTAATGAGAATGTTAGGGTTGAATCTGAGACAATGAAGTGCTGCAAGTTCAGAGGGAGGTAAGTTAGAGTGACTGGACAGAGTGGAAAAATTAAGTCAGATATCAATTCCCAACAATGATCTGGAGATGGTAAAAGGCCAAAGGGAGGAGTTCAATAAGAACAAGAATTTTGAAGACGTGAGAAAGGGTCCACTGTGTAGGGTGGGGGGAGCCTCCTGGTCAAAGAAGTGGGTGCAGAGTTCAAGACAATGGAAGAGAAAGTCAGCATTGTACAGAGCTTGAATTTCATTGATGTGAGTGCATAAAGGGACGAAATTGAGGCCTTTACTGAGAACTGATCATCCAGGGTCAGAGGCAAAAAGGCAATAGTGAAAATATGGCACTGGGTGAAATTGGAAAGTCTCAACATTAAGTTCAACAATTTCAGATCCCAACCATTGCTCACATTTCTTCAGCTGCTGGCAATAATGATTATGCTATTCTCATTTAAACTTCCTCTAGAATTATCTTTCATTTCTTTATTTATCTCATTACCATTCTCTTTTGCATTACATCTTCATCTCTTGTGCCATTTAATTTCTCCCGACTAAACCCTATCACTGACCTTCTCTTTCCACTTACTTGCTTAAAGTTTGTTAGATCTCGAACCTTTTTCAGCTTTGAAGAAAGGTCACAGATCTGAAACGTTAACTCTGTTTTTCTCTCCACGGCTGCTGCCAACCTGATGAGTATTTCCCAGCACTTTCCACTTTTATCTCAGACTTCCAGCATCTGCAGTATTTTGCTTTTGTCCTATTAAAGTAGTTATGAACTGTATTTCAATAATGATTTGCAGCAGAAACTTTTTCAAACCTCCCCTTTTATTCTTCCCGCTATTATCTTAACTTTTGTGTATCTCATGAATCTGTTCCTCTGAATCGGTTCCTGTTCAGAGGCCTTTTCATTTATCAGTTTCCTGGCCTTCATGCATCAGTGGGCCCTGCTGTACATCTGTTGGGATCATTAGGTATCACAGCCGCCCACATAATCCCACCCCAGCAAAAAGCATCGTCACATACAAGTGCATAAGATTCAATGTTTCTAACAAAAGATCGTCACACTCTTTCACTCCTGGCTCCAATTCTGACAGGAGGCTTAATTGTATATCTGATTCAATCTATTCCTGGGCAAGGAGGCATTATCATGTATCAATGCCCTGGCTCAATCCATTCACAGCAAAAAGCCTTGTCGGGTGCCAGTGCTTCTGATTCCACTCCTGGCAAGAGGCCTAATTGCGTATCACTGCTCCTGGTCCTAGTCCGAGCAGGAAGCCGTGTCATGTATCAGTACTCTTGGCATCACTTCTGACAGGAATTCATCAGGTAGTAATGCCATTGGCTCACCCCAGCCCTGGCAACAGATCTTACAATGAACCTGTGCTCTTGGCTGCACTCCTAGTAAGAGACCAGGTCATATATTGGTGCTCCTGGCACACGAGCTAGTCATGGATCATGCTTTGGCTGCCTTCCTGTCGCGAGGACTTGTATCACTGCTCTGAATGAAAAAAAAAACCTGCTGCGCGTCAGTTTTTCTGGCAAGAAATGGTAATGTACTAAGACTCCTGAATCTGCTCTTGGCAGTAACTTGTTATATTAATGACCCTAGCTCCAACTGTGTCAAGAGGTCCGATCATCTATCAGACATCCTGGCTGTTCCCCTGACAGCAAAACTTCTCATGTATCAGTGATCCCCTCCTAAGCTGATAAATACGAACCTGAGTCAGATTTGCTGGCTGTGACTTTTACTTGTTCTCAGTCAGGCCACAAAGGCGATCAGGGATTGCCTGTGGTCCACCAGCTAGCAGATTTGCTTTGTACAAACAATTGAATTCTAGCCACAGATACTGGCATCCTCAGTAACCTGAAGCTGATAAACTCTCCCAAGCTTTCCAAAAGGAAGCTATGAATGCTAACACTGGAGAATAACACAATACTCAGGGCAGCAGTGCTAGAAATTTGTTGAGATTGTACTCACCTAGCTGAGGTAGATGCTTTAAGGCAATGCAGAACTCTGATCTTTGAAATCCACATACTGAAACACTTTTATTAAACAGCTTGTAATTCAGGACGTTGCTAGTTCTGTTTTTTTCCCACTGTTCATCCCCCTTCCCCTTTTGTAGTACAGGGTAATCCAAATAGCAACAATGCCACAAATGCCATCAGTGATACTCTCTAGTCCACAGCTAAGAGGTTTATTTAGTGGAAACAATCCAAGTCTGGCCACATTTACCTACTATCCTCCATTCAGCTGCAGCTGATAGCACTTCCATCTTCCTTTGGGAGAGTTTAATATAGTTGAGTAACTCAGTTGAACGGAATAAGGTCAAGACATTGTCACCCGTCAGTAACTCAACATCATTTGTCACTGAGATTTCTGGATTATTGAAGAGCAGTCTAGTTTGTTTTTCAAACATTATTGTTTTACAGCTTTGCGCATTCAGCAAAACTATGAGAGAATTTGCCAACCTCAATCTGATTGAGGAAGGGAAAAGAAATACCACAGAAAGATCCTAAAGTGCCGCAAATGGATTGAATTACTCATCACCAGAGTCCCAAAAATCTATGAGCGAGCAATCCCAGCACTTACACCAGGATGGCATCCACAGGTACTCCCACTGCTGACCTCAGAAGGTTCCTTAATTAGTTTGCAAATGGTGGAGGACCATTCTACTAGGGACACAACTGAGGCATATGAAGGAAGTTAGAAAGAAAACCCATTTAGTTACTCGTCGAGAAATATGTTGGCCCTCAGTATCCGTAGTAAGCAGACCACTTAAAAAAAGGGGCCAGATTTCAGGAGTCCATTCATGGGTGGGCCCCACAGCTGTTGGCATGTCAGCCAATATTGCTAGTTTAACCAAGCATACTGCAGCAGCTATATAATGACTCATTGCAGGAAAGAAGAACTCCATGCTGAGAGTGCCTGCCCCCTTTACAATGAAGGCCTTGTAAGAGGCAGGGAGACACTCCTCCCACCCAAGGCCATCTTGGAAATCTAGACCCAAGTCAAGAACCTGTCCAAACCAAGTCACAGCTTAGTTTCTGGCAGACCCATACCAAAGTTATGGCAGTTGTCTGCTGGAACAGCCATGGATTTTATGGACCTGAAACAGGTGGCTCTGTGAATTCTTATGTATCTTTGATTACGTTGAAATGGACTGACTGTTTTGTAGTTAAACATTTTGCATGCAGCAAGATCCCACAAATAGTAAAGACGTAATTAACTAGTAATGATTTTTGTTGATGCTGATTGAGAGAAAAATGTTTGCAGGACTCCCTCCCTTTCTGTGAACAGTTTGGGGAGACGATGGTGGAGTGGTAATGTAACTGGACTAGTAACCCAGCAGTCCAGACTAATGTTCTGGGGATATGGGTTCAAATCCTACTACATCAGCTTGTAGAATTTAAATTCTATTGATAAAAGCTGGAATTGAAAGCTAGTCTCATTAATGGTGACCAAGAAACTATCATCAATTGTCATAAAAACCCATCTGGTTCACTAATGCCTTTTAGAGCAGAAAATCTCCCATCCTTAACTGATCTGGCCTACATGTGACTCCAGATCCACAGCAATGTGGTTGACTCTTAACTGGCCTTTGAAATGGCCAGTTCAAGGATATAAATGTGTTAGAAGCAGTTCAGAGGAGGTTCACTTGACTGATAACTGGGATAGGGGAGGATTATTTTACGAGGGAAGGTTGGACAGGCTGGTCCTGTATCCATTGGTGTTAAGAAGATTGAGGTGCGATCTTAATGAAACATACAAGTTCCTGAGGGTACTTGACAGGGTGGATGCTGAAGTGATGTTCCTTCTTGTGGGAGAGACTAGAACTAGGGGACACATTTTAAAAATAAAGGGTCTCCCGTTTAGGGCGGAGATGAGAAGAAATTTTCTCTCAGGGCATCATGAATCTTCGGAACTCTCTTCCCCGGTGAGCGGTGGAGGCAGGGTCATTGAATATTTTTAAGGCAGAGGTAGATAGATTCTTGACTAACAAGGGAGTCAAAGGTTATCTGGGGTAGGCAGAATGTGGAGTTGAGGCCACAATCACATCAACCGTGATGTTATTGAATTGCGGAGCACGCTAGGCTGAATGGCCTACTCCTCCTAATCTGTATGTCCATATGCATGTTCATAATTAGGGATGGGCAACAAATGCTGGCCTTGCCAGTGATACCCATATCCCATGAAAGAATAAACTAAAAAAAGGTAGGATAGTAGCCTAAGCAACCTGCACGAACTAAATGAACAGGCAGGTGCTGCAAGGATTTACTGCATTATCCAAAGGGATGACATACCTGACAATGCATCACTACCCAGTGCTGCACTGGACTAGTTGATGTGCTCGCATCCTGGAATGAAACCTGAAACCATAAACTTCTGACTAAGAAACAAGGAGTGCCACCAACCAAATCAAGCTGACACTGACAAATTGATGGGTCAGAAAGGTGAAGCACACGTAAGTGATGAGCTGCTGGTGAAAGGTGATGTTGGCCAAATCTCTGAGAGAACGGCTTTCAACAACGAAACTGTACCATTGCTATTAATGTTAGAGAAGGTTCTAATACCATGGGCTTCTTCATCTCCTCCACAGAAGATATGTCAGGTGATTATTGCGAGCAGAACATTTGTGTAAATTTTATTTCTAATAAATTTGCACCAGGAATTGCACTAGATGGATTGTCAACAATTGAAGTAGAGAAGTACAATAGTTAGGGCTTCTTTTCAGCTTCAATTTGAACAGAAGACACTTCCAACAGAACAAACATCATGTAGCCAAGTGAGTTTACATTTATCCAGAATATATAAACGTGTCCACAGATTTTGCTATGGAACATTATGAATATTTTATTTTTGAACATCTGTTAATGTTGAATTAATTACATCATTAGTCACCGTCTCTTTGATAATTTCAATTCACACCTGAATATCTTTATAATACATGACAACGCAGTCAATAATGCAATGTAATACAAGTTTGAGAATGTTCCCATCTTAATGGATGATTGCATTATTGCACAATTGCTTGAAAATGTTTTAATGATTTAAATTGCAAAATCATTTAATAGCTGGAAATATAATTTAGTGACAAAAATGAGTAAGTTGCCAAAATATATTTCAGCCTCCCTACAAGTCATTTGGGTCATTCTCTGATTATGCATTACTGATCTTGCTATCCACATCACATTGATGCAGTAAAGTAGGTTGGGCTGAAGCACATTGTTGGTGCAGAGTAAAGAGAGCTTTGCTTTGCCTCAAGTCAAAATCCCTTCAACAAAATGGTCTTTAAGATATAGTTAAACATTATTTTGCACTCAAGCTGGAAACCGCAGGCAGAGCGCTTGTCTTTAGGTACTGCTTTGTTGGCCTGGCTCAGTTGGCAGCACTTTCATTTCTGAGTCCAGTGGTTTTTCAAGCTCTGTTTATACACAGTTGCCATGTCAGTGCAGTCCTGAGGGAGTGCTGCACTATTGGAAACCTATACTGCAGATAAGATATTAAGTTGAAGTTGTGTTTACCTGTATGATGATTATTAAAGACTCTATTTGAAGATTAGGAGAGCAATCTTTCATGTCCCACTCATTCTTCCCTCAAACAATTAGTATCAAAAATAAATTAACTGGTTAGTTATCTTAATTGTGTTTGTGGCATCTTGCTGTGCACAAAATGACTATTATAGCAATAGCAACAATAATTCAACTTCAAAAATTATTCAACGTGTGAACATCCTGGAATATATAGTAAGGCACTACATAAGTGCAAGTTCCTTCTTTACTTTAGTGGAGAATAACCCATTCTTAAACAAAATATTTGCTCCATTGAGATAAGGTTTGGAGGAACCAAAGATGTATAGAATAGAAAGAGAGAGAGGGACATTCTATGATGCCTATGAATGCAGCTGAAACTTTACGTTTAGGTTTTGGACCCAACTAACCTGCCCAGGACCAACACTGACAAATTGTCTAATTAGATAATCAGTGCAAACTTCCAGTGCACCCTCCCAAACACCCTGGGTCTCCTCAGCAATTGTAAACACACTGAGATCTCCCCAGCAGCTGTAAACACAATGGGATCTGCCCAATCACTGTAAACACAACAGGATCTATCCAGCCACCATAAACACAATAGGATATATCTAATCACTGTAAACACAGTGGGATATATCTAATCACTGTAAACACAATGGGATATATCTAATCACTGTAAACACAATGGGATATATCTAATCACTGTAAACACAATAGGATATATCTAATCACTGTAAACACAGTGGGATATATCTAATCACTGTAAACACAATGGGATATATCTAATCACTGTAAACACAGTGGGATATATCTAATCACTGTAAACACAATAGGATATATCTAATCACTGTAAACACAGTGGGATATATCTAATCACTGTAAACACAATGGGATATATCTAATCACTGTAAACACAATGGGATATATCTAATCACTGTAAACACAATAGGATATATCTAATCACTGTAAACACAGTGGGATATATCTAATCACTGTAAACACAATGGGATATATCTAATCACTGTAAACACAATGGGATATATCTAATCACTGTAAACACAGTGGGATATATCTAATCACTGTAAACACAATAGGATATATCTAATCACTGTAAACACAGTGGGATATATCTAATCACTGTAAACACAATAGGATATATCTAATCACTGTAAACACAGTGGGATATATCTAATCACTGTAAACACAGTGGGATATATCTAATCACTGTAAACACAGTGGGATATATCTAATCACTGTAAACACAGTGGGATATATCTAATCACTGTAAACACAATGGGATATATCTAATCACTGTAAACACAGTGGGATATATCTAATCACTGTAAACACAATGGGATATATCTAATCACTGTAAACACAATGGGATATATCTAATCACTGTAAACACAGTGGGATATATCTAATCACTGTAAACACAGTGGGATATATCTAATCACTGTAAACACAATGGGATATATCTAATCACTGTAAACACAGTGGGATATATCTAATCACTGTAAACACAATAGGATATATCTAATCACTGTAAACACAGTGGGATATATCTAATCACTGTAAACACAGTGGGATATATCTAATCACTGTAAACACAGTGGGATATATCTAATCACTGTAAACACAGTGGGATATATCTAATCACTGTAAACACAGTGGGATATATCTAATCACTGTAAACACAATGGGATATATCTAATCACTGTAAACACAGTGGGATATATCTAATCACTGTAAACACAGTGGGATATATCTAATCACTGTAAACACAGTGGGATATATCTAATCACTGTAAACACAGTGGGATATATCTAATCACTGTAAACACAGTGGGATATATCTAATCACTGTAAACACAATGGGATATATCTAATCACTGTAAACACAATGGGATATATCTAATCACTGTAAACACAGTGGGATATATCTAATCACTGTAAACACAATGGGATATATCTAATCACTGTAAACACAATGGGATATATCTAATCACTGTAAACACAGTGGGATATATCTAATCACTGTAAACACAGTGGGATATATCTAATCACTGTAAACACAATGGGATATATCTAATCACTGTAAACACAGTGGGATATATCTAATCACTGTAAACACAATGGGATATATCTAATCACTGTAAACACAGTGGGATATATCTAATCACTGTAAACACAATGGGATATATCTAATCACTGTAAACACAGTGGGATATATCTAATCACTGTAAACACAATGGGATATATCTAATCACTGTAAACACAGTGGGATATATCTAATCACTGTAAACACAGTGGGATATATCTAATCACTGTAAACACAGTGGGATATATCTAATCACTGTAAACACAGTGGGATATATCTAATCACTGTAAACACAATGGGATATATCTAATCACTGTAAACACAGTGGGATATATCTAATCACTGTAAACACAGTGGGATATATCTAATCACTGTAAACACAGTGGGATATATCTAATCACTGTAAACACAGTGGGATATATCTAATCACTGTAAACACAATGGGATATATCTAATCACTGTAAACACAGTGGGATATATCTAATCACTGTAAACACAATGGGATATATCTAATCACTGTAAACACAGTGGGATATATCTAATCACTGTAAACACAGTGGGATATATCTAATCACTGTAAACACAATGGGATATATCTAATCACTGTAAACACAGTGGGATATATCTAATCACTGTAAACACAATGGGATATATCTAATCACTGTAAACACAATGGGATATATCTAATCACTGTAAACACAATAGGATATATCTAATCACTGTAAACACAGTGGGATATATCTAATCACTGTAAACACAGTGGGATATATCTAATCACTGTAAACACAGTGGGATATATCTAATCACTGTAAACACAATGGGATATATCTAATCACTGTAAACACAATGGGATATATCTAATCACTGTAAACACAATGGGATATATCTAATCACTGTAAACACAGTGGGATATATCTAATCACTGTAAACACAGTGGGATATATCTAATCACTGTAAACACAGTGGGATATATCTAATCACTGTAAACACAATGGGATATATCTAATCACTGTAAACACAATGGGATATATCTAATCACTGTAAACACAGTGGGATATATCTAATCACTGTAAACACAGTGGGTCCAGCAAATCCCAGCCACTATTTTGCCAGCACCAGGGGCTGGATTTTATGCACCACGCCAGTGTAAATGTCAGGATGAGCCTGAGCCCTCTTTACCAGCATGCCCCACAGCCATATAATGGCGATTTATTTCTTTTTTTTGTTCATTCGCGGGATGTGGGCGTCACTGGCTAGGCCAGCATTTATTGCTCATCCCTAATTGCCCTTGAGAAGGTGGTGGTGAGCTGCCTTCTTAAACCACTGCAGTCCCTGTGGTTTAGGTACATCCACTTTGCTGTTAGGAAGTAAGTTCCAGGGTTTTGACCTGAGGAATGAGGAAGGGTGATATTTTTCCAAGTCAGGATGGTGAGTGACTTGGAGGGGAACTTCCAGGTGGTGGTGTTTCCATGTATCTGCTGCCCCTGTCCTTCTAGATGTCAGCGGTCGTGGGTTTGGAAGGTGCTCTCTAAGGAGCATTGGTGAATTCCTGCAGTGCATCTTGTAGATAGTACACACTGCTGCTACTATGCATCGGTGATGGAGGAGGTGAATGTTGGTGGATGGGGTGCCAAGCAAGTGGACTGCTTTGTCCTGGTGTTGTTGGGGCTGCATTCTCCCAGGCAAGTGGGGAGTATTCCATCACACCCCTGACATGTGCCTTGTAGATGGCGGACAGGCTTTGGGGGGTCAGGAGGTGAGTTACTCACCGCAGGATTCCTAGCCTCTGACCTGCTCTTGTAGCCACAGTATTTATATGGCTAGTTCAGTTCAGTTTCTGACAAATAGTAACCCCCAGGGTATTGAGCCGTTAACTGGCTTGTGGCAGGTCTTCTGCCCTCAACAGTAAGTAAATCCAGCCTCTGGGAGCGGTTGCCACTTCTGGGACTGCAGCCAGTCCTGAAGGTGGTGGTCAGCGATGGAGCCCGGACTTATCCAGGATCTCGCCAGGGCCAGGCTAGCAGGCCGGGGAAAGAGGGATGGGGGTCAAGGTGGATAGGGCAGCGGGGCGGGTGGGGGAACATGTGGATGGGAAGACATGGGCGGACAACCAATGGACACAGAGGACACATAAATGTGGCAATCACCCCTTGACCAGCCAGCAGCTTGCCCAGTGAAACCTGCCGGCTGGACACCTGGCACAGCTAAAATCCTAGCAGTGGTGGGACGAGGCTGCTCAAGGGCCTCAATTTGCCCATGGTTGGTTGGGCCCCCAAACGCTTTCCCCATAACTGGTAAAACTGTGGTGGGAGCTGGGGTGGGTAGGTAGAAATTGGGAATAGCGCCCTTGGGGTACGGAACCCAATTTTACAACCCTCCCACTGCCAACCTGCCCCCATGGGGCCATAAAATCCAGCCCTACGTTTCAAATATTAGCAAAAATCTGCCATAATGAATTGTTCACCTTCGAAGCTCAGTGTATTGAGTTCCGTGCATCAAAACAATAATGTTGAAAAACATTGATTTTTTTTATTCGTTCACAGGATATTGGCATCGCTGGCTGGGCCAGCATTTATTACCCATCCCTAATTTCCTTTGAGAAGGTGGTGGTGAGCTGCCTTCTTGAACCGCTGCAGCCCCTGTGCTGTAGGTACACCCACAGTGCTGTTAGGAATGGAGTTCCAGGATTTTGACCCAGCGACAGTGAAGGAACAGTGATATATTTCCAAGTCAGGATGGTGAGCGGCTTGGAGGGGAACTTCCAGGTGTTGGTGTTCCCATCTATCTGCTGCCCTTGTCTTTATAGATGGTAGTGTTCATGGGTTTGGAAGGTGCTGTCTAAGGATCCTTGGTGCCAATCAAGCAGGCTGCTTTGTCCTGGATGGTGTCCAGCTTCTTGTGTGTTGTTGGAGCTGTACTCATCCAGGCAAGTGGAGAGTTTTATAAGACCAAACTTTAAGGAGCGAAAAGTTGCTAAGAATAGCCATAAAATAAAAGCAACATTATTTCCCATACATTAAAAACAGAGCAGTGGTGGAAATATTTGTATGCTTGGACTAAATTTAACTTTCACTCATCTAGTTCGCCTGACAGATCTGCATACTAGCACCAGCTACAAACCTTACCACAAAAAAGATGAACATTTGAAGATTTAAAATGTTTCCTTTCAATGAATTTGAATACTTTTAGCTGCAAATAAGTATTAAAAAATTTATCAGGGTTCTACAATAAACACAGGGTTGAAGAGGTAGAAAAGTTTCTAAAAAAAAACTGAAGCCACAAAATTGAGAAGCAAAGGGCAAATTTCATTTAGTGTAAAAACAAAATTAGAGAAAAGGTATTAAGTGCTCATTATAAAGGCATCGTGCATCAGATTGTAATCAAGGGCGTTCCAGTTGGCCATTCTATAGGTAACATGTTAAAGCTCGTGCACGCTCACCCATTCACTAGCAAATAGAGAAAATTACCCTGCTGGCTGGAAGGTTGGCTGTAACACCATCAAGCCTGGTGTGCATGACAGCGAAAAAGTCTATGAAAAACAATCTTAGACATGTGACCCAGCGTTGATACTGAGAACCGAATAAGACTAAATGCCGTTTTGTCATGAAGGCACTTGAGAAGATCCATGTAGAGGCTGTTACACACTAGAGTGTTGAATTTCGGTTTTTGATCTGACATCTGTGGTCTAAGTAACAAGGATAAGTCATACTCCTACCAAATGATTTTTTTTTTAAATTGAGAAAGAAAATCTTACCAGTTTTTAACCAATTTAAAATTGAGGATCACAAAATCAGTTTAAAAAAAAAACCTTTCCACAAAACTAACTAGAGGCCAGAAACTAACTACAAATTTGCCACGCACACACACATATATAGATGGATGCACAGTTGCTAACCACCCAGGATTGGCCTGGAGTCTTCAGGAATTAAAGCAGGAATTTTTAATCAGCTGGACACTACGGTGGGAGAAAAAATAGAGGGACATCTCAATTTCTTGAACACTTTCATTTCTTCGTAATAAAAGTACTGAAAATGGAAAACGAATGGTAGTATGACTGAGCTAGGCAGTTCGAGGGGGAGATCATGTGTTGAAGCCTCCTGCAATAAATCTGACCAGAGTTTGCAACCCGACATATATATCTTAACAGCAGCCGCAATGTGGAACGTCAAGCTGAGCAAACCTGTGATGAGCAAGATGTAACGTGAAACTTCCTACCACAGTGCCATCTACTGGCATAATTAAGACTGCAGGTACTATAATGGGGTTTTACTATAACAACAATATTTACATTAAAGCTTCCAATAAAACACGTAACTACATACCAAAGTTAACGTATAGTAGATATCTGAATGCTGGGTCCATGAAGCACTTTTTAATCAACCTCAAATTATGAAATGCTAGGGTTAGATTAAGAGTCAGAGAGGGGAAGTTCATGCAGAGCATACGTGTTGGCTCAAATAGCCTGTTTCTGTGCTTTGAACTCTGTGAGATTCCATGTAACTAGGAAATGTATAGGAGAGATGCCAGCCTTGAAATTACACAACACAACAAGCAGTCTCCTGCTACAACTCTGAGACAGTGAAAACCCCAGAAAGACAGTATAAATGGTCACTTACAACTGTTTCGCTGGAGTCTCCACCAGACTTACACCAAAGGTCTGAGATCAAATGTAGGCTTGCAGAATTTCATTAGGATAAAATAAGATAGATTAGGCCTCTGTAGCAGCACGTTCAGTCTAGTTTATTTGTAGCAGAATAGTATGCGACTTAATCTTCTTTCACCTTTAGCTATCAGAATGAGGCATTCAGACCACTGGCTTGCCATAACTGGCCCTGATATCACTCCATGACAGATAGGAATTATAACTGTGATATCGAAAGGAATAGGTAATATCAGTTTTTCCTATCCTTGGGGAGAGATACTGGATTAAGTAAGCCCTAGGCTGAGAAATGGAATCATTTTAAAAATGGCAGGAGATAAGATGACACAAAACCTTCAACTTAACAGTAATATCATCTCTGCAAGGGAAGCATTTGTAACATTGAGAAAATAACAGAAATCTACAAGGGATGGTGCAGTGGGAGTACACAACCTGAAACCATTTCTCTCTCCCACTTCCCTGTGCCCACTCCACTCATTCTCTTCTTCTGGTTACTCAATCTCTGCCATTCTATAAGGAGGTTCTGACAGAAAACCAGAGGAAAACTTGTTGTAATATAAAAGCAAAATACTGCGGATGCTGGAAATCTGAAACAAAAACAGAAAATGCTGGAAAAACTCAGCAGGCCTAACAGCACCTGTGGAGAAAAAAAAAGAGTTAAGCTTTCGAGTCCTTATGACTCTGAAGAAGAGTCATAAGTACTCGGAATGTTAACTTTTTTTTTTCTCCACAGATGCTGTTAGACCTGGAAAGTTGTTGTACGCTGACTGTGGTTGGCTAAGGGATTCAGAGACAGGGCAGAATTTTACCCTTGCCGGGAGTGTAGTCTCTATATTGATGTGAGCCTCGAACCTGGAATCCCCATTGATAATGGAAAGACGAGGACACCATGACGCAGATCTCTGTCTCATCAGGGTGCCAGGCATGCACAGTGACAGTGTGACAGCTTCAACAAATGACATATCCTTCTTCTCCCTTTTAGACTCACCAGCAGCCGTTCGTTGTGATAAGCCTGAAGGCCTACCATGCTCAGCACGCACCTGCATCACACCCTCTCTGTCAAGCAGGCACTAGTGCAGATACCAGCACTTCGGTGGACATAAGATCGCTGTCTAGTATCTGGGTGCACATTGGTGAGGGCACTTCGCACTCGCTTGAGATACAAGCAGAGGCAGAGACTGCCCAGGGCGCCGGCAGTCAGAGAACAGCTGGGGCCCAGGACAATGCTCAGTCGGTGGCTGATGATGGGCCTCTGGAGTCGTTCATGAGGCAGCAGATGCTGGAAGTCCAGCAGGGTGTGCAGGAGAATCTGGTGGAGATACATGAAGGAATGCATGCCATTGTGGAGGAGTCCCTGTGGAGCATAAGCAATGTGTTGACCCTCATGGCCGAGCGCAATGTCTCTTACATGGAGAGAGTGACCTCTCATGCAGAGGCTCCTCCAGGGACTCAATCAAGAGTTCCTGGGGATGCACTCAGACCTGCAAGCCCTCACACCGGCAATGACCTCAGCTGGTTAGTGTCAGTGTGGGAGATGGATTGGGCACCCAGTATCCCAGCTAGGTGCCCGCCCGTCAATGTTGAGCAGGGAGGTCCAAAACGACCTGATGTTGGCACACGAGCTGCCCGTCGTCTCTGCGGGCTCCTCTCAGGGCGCTCCGGATGACAGCAGCACCTACTCAGCCCCTCTGTCAGTGACCGTGGCATCTGATGAGGCTGCGGCGACTGGGGAGATGCCAGAAGTGGCACTGGCCACTGCCTGCAGGCACAAAACCTAAAGCACTTTAAACACAACCCGGCCTGATCACGGGTGATATTCGTTTCCCCTATTTCTCTGTTCTTTTTTTAATGGTGTGATGTAAAATACTGGTCAATGTTAATTTCTACAATGTTTGTCAGTCACCAGTAAATGATGTGTTTTTTTTGCAACTGGTCTCTGGATGCTTCATTTGTTCTGTGGGTGCAGGGTAGACCATGATGTTATGATGGACATGTTTCTCCTTAAACTTTATTGCAATGGCACAGAGTGTATGTTGTTGACCAAGGAACTGGTCCTGTCAGGGATCGAGTATGGAGCCTGCAGCCCTGGCATGTGGTGGTGGTTCTTATTTAGAAGCCTAGCTACAGGAGCGTTGGATCAAAACTTCCCGGGTGTCCCTGCCTCCCTGGAGGTTACCCAGGTCAGTGTCTATGCCTTCAGCATTCTCCTGACCGTGCTCGTCCTCGGACTCACTATTAGACTCATCGTCTGTTGCCTGTGCAGCTGCATCAAGATCTTCTTCCTCCACTGTGTCCCCCCCTTTCCAGTACCAGATTGTGGAGAGCACAGCATGCAACCACTATCAGTGACACACGACCTGAGGGGTATTGCAGTGCGCCCCCTGAGTGGTCTAGGCATCGGAAGCGCACCTTGAGAAGAACGGTGGTTCTCTCTACCACAGCCCTTGTGGAGGCATGACTCCTCTTGTATTGCTTCTTGGCCTCTTGTTCTTGGATGGCGGAGAGGCATCATGAGGTACCTTTTGAGGGGATAGCACTTGTCACCCAGCAGCCATCCATCCAGTCGGACTGGAGCACTGAAGAGCCTTGAGACCTGGGAGTGTCTCAGGATGTAAGCACAAACTTGTAGAATCAGCATCCTGTGATCACACACTATCTGCACGTTCATGGAGTGGAAACCCTTCCTGTTGATGAAGGCACCCGATGGCCACATGTGTACAGTCTATAGCACCCTGGACGCGGGGGAAGCCAGCAATCACTGCGAAGCCTCTGGCTCACTCAGCCTGGCTGGTCTCATCTGTACAGTAATGAATGAAAGTCAATGCACGCCTGAACAGAGCGTCTGTCACCAGCTTGACACAACTGTGGACGGCTGATTGGGACAGTCCAGAAAAATCCCCCACTGACCTTCGGAAAGAGCTGGAGGCATAGAGGTTGAGGGCCACTGTAACCTTCAGGGCCACTGGCATGGGGCGTCCACCCACAGAGTCGGAACTGATGTCAGGGCCAATCATCTGACAAATGGAGGTGACTGTCTCCGCTAACAGATGGAGCCTCCTTTGGCATTGCACCTCAGGCATATTGAGGTAGCTGCATTGCTGCCTGTAAACCCTGGCGGCAGGATAGTGGCGTCTTCTCTGGCCCCTTATGCCTTGGACTTCCTGCTGGCCCTCTGCCCCTTGTGCCTGCGCCTGTCCTCCCACAGGTCCCTCCTCTGGGGGCTGAATAGAGACACCTGGCCTCCTTCCCCTTCTGACCCTCTCTTCCTCAGAGGAGGTGCCTCCAGCGGAGACCACAATCCCCATTCCCAGGCTAAGGGAAGGCTGTCTAATACGGTGTGAATCCTCCGGGGGTCTGGAAAACAACACTGAGTCCTGAACTCCTGAGAAGCCGCTAAAATCTCTGAAAGCAGCTCTGAAACGAAATGAAGTTGTCCTGTTCACAGAAGCAACACGCAGCAAGTGATATCCTACACTCCTCACTAATCACTTTGATAAGGCCACTGACCCCTCTTATCCCACCCGTGGATGAGGTTTCGCAAATTGCGGCCTGCCCACCTGCCTGTTTTGCCCGTGCGATGGCCTGAAAATCGCATGGGCTATGTAAAGTCAGAGACAATTGATCTCTCAAGAGCCTTAACTCACCACTTCATTAATGGCGGGCGCATCCACCTAGCGAAATATTGAGAGAGTGCACGTTGATATTAGCATACCCGGCGGACGTCAACGCGCTTTATATCCTGCTCGGGCATGCACCCACATGCCAAGGGTAAAATTCTGCCCATAGATGTCTGAACAACAATTGGTTTATTGTAAGAAAATAACTATTTACAGATGTACAAGACGACAGGGCTTGACTCTTCTGGTCGGTGTGGAGGGGCGGGCCCCGCTCACTGATGCGTAAACTGACGGGCAGTGACATCGGGCATGCGTCCTGACGTCACCGGTCGTCATTCCGATATTCAGTTCAGCGAGCGCACACCAGAGTCGGCTGCACACTTGCCGAACTGTCAAAGGGCCTGTTTAGGCCATTTAAATAGCAATTGAAGTAATTAACAGGGCTGCCCGTCCAACCTTTATGTTGGCGGGGGGCAGGTGAAGAGCCTCGGCGGCCTTCGCATTTTTCATGGAACCTCATCCACAGGCGGGATGAGGTTTCATGAAGGGTTTATAAATGTAATAAAATGTTTTAGTAAAATTCATTGACGCTGCCACATGAGGGGACGTGTCTCAACAATTTTTTAAATTATTTTTTTCAAGTTTTCCAAATCAAACTAATCTCCCTGAGGCAGCTCCGTGCCTCAGGGAGATTTCTACGCTCTTTCGCGCATGTGCACAAAGAACGCAGGCCCCAACTCTCCCTCCTCCCCCCACCCGCCCGCACAGGTAACACTAAGTACTTCCGGGTGCACGTCACACTCAACGGGCCTTAATTGGCCCACCCACACAAAATGGTGGCACGCAGCCTATCGCGGGCGGCGATCAGCCACGCGCCCATGCACGCCTGTTCCCAAACCACCCGCCCGACAGAGAGAAAATTCTCTTCCAGGTATTCCTAAGTCTAAGCCATGAACTTTCTCCAGCTAGATTCTTAGTTGGCATCTGACTCTCTCTTACACTGTTTCTCCAGTCCCACACACTAACTATTTCAGCCCTGAACACCCTAATACTACAAAAGTTACCTAAGGATTTTTTGCATGGCTACTTGTCGCTGGTTCTAGATTAGCATTAATACATACCAATTTGCTCCCCCATGTTAATATCATATCAACTATATAGCCCTACTTGGGGCTGTGGTCAGACAATAGGAAATTCTGTTGAAGATGCCAGTCACCTGGACTATTCATCTTGCACTTCTTAAAGCTTACTCGGGAGCGTATGGAAATAAATGACAATTCAGGCTTTTGACTCAATGGGAAGACTGGAGTGTCAACTACCTAACTTACCTTAGAATAAGACCCATATGTGATCTACAGGTTGAATGGCCAGCACTGTTTGTCATCAATGTAACAACATTTAAATGCAGATTTACGTGGAATTCATTCCAGATCAGGAGAATGAAACTGATTGGAACACAACCAGCATTAAGTTCTTAATCTAAGGGTTCAGGCACAACCAGCGTGTGTGTCCATGTCTCTTTTCCCACTCCATCTGCAGTTGCCTGCTCTGAGATTGAGAGATCCTATCATACATGCTGTCCCCCATCCACATCTCCTGCTTCCATTTGCACTGCCTACCACATGGTGAAGGAATTATGAGACCGAAATCCTGCTCTGGAGGCACCTGTGGAACCATTAGTTTTTGCCAGCCACATTTTGCACTGCCACCCTATAAAGAGAGCACTCAGGTTTTCCACTGCCCACCCCCCCCATTTAAATGCAGAGCACTATTTAAGTCAGGCATTGTGAGTGCTGAGGTCAGCATGTCCTGAAAGGAGTATAAGCATGCTGTTTTAGCCACACCAGGGGCCAATTGCTGTGTAAGAGGATGGATGGGGGTTATCCCCTAACACATTAGCAAAGCATCCAGATAATCAGCTGGGGATGCAACTGGCTGACGTCAAACCACTCGATATAATCATTTGAGCAATGGGACCCTGGCCGAGAGAGAAATTCTCTACCAAACCGGAATACGCTAGCCAGGACCATATTTGGGTCCCTGGGCAGTTGGAGAGAAGGTCATGTGACAATCTAACCCTTTAAACACCTATCGTCTCTGCAGAATGACACAAGCAACTGAGATGCTAAAGGAACAAGACTCTAAATGGGTTTCTTCCCTCTGTCTCTCTCTCTCTCTTCATCCAACTAACAAATTTTGAACCCTGTCTGCTGATTTTGACTATCCAGGTGCAACACAGAGATTTCAAAAAGAACTCAACCCAGCACTGCTGTCTCTAAAAGAATAGATGAATAGTCCTCCTATAACTTTAAACCGCCTCAATGCCGAAAACAGCAAGCCCACCAAGTTAAAGCAGTAAGGTCACCAAATTCAGCCTGAAACCAGTCAAGTCACCAACCTTCAAGAGTTGTATACCCCATCAATTTTACTGGACTCAAAATTACTTAGTCTATCCCCCCCAACTCTGTAATCTATTTGTGTGTGTGAACGTTGAGTGTTTGAGTGTGAAAGTCAGGGTATTTTTTATTGTTATACTTAGACTGTTAAATACAATAAAAAAACTCTCCTCTTTTCTTTTTAAAATCTTAATAAAACCTGTCTGAATGTGTCTTTCACGGTCACAGCACGTAAGAAGTTAAACACCCATGGAACTGGCAAGGAGGAGAGGGAATAGAGGGGAGCCATTCAACCCCTCCCCGCCTGATTGTAACACCCCTAACATCAAACTGCCCCAGCCATGGTGACTAACTATCCTGGGTGTGAGCTTCCTGGGATGCCATTTGTCCTGGATTTCTCTTGTGTCTAAATCTTTTGTGTCTGCACATGTGCACTATGCTGCATCACATGCGTAAACCCAAGCCCAAATCTCCTCTGAAAGTTGCCCAGTTTCGGCAGGTAGGTGGTTTGACTTGGGGCCGGAGGGTGTCCAACAGGTGTTGAGGGTGGTGGAGTCCCAGCAGGCAGAGGCAGTCTCAGACCCGAGTCCAGACTTGAAACCAAACCCTATCCCCACCACCGCACCACCCTCCCACCCCATTCCTAAAGTCCCAATACCCTCACCCCACTCCTATGCTCCCCCATGGTGAAGTGTCCCTTATGTTTATCCCCCTAGAGTTCGTCATCCCGGTCCCAGCCACCACACAAGGTCAGGTTAGTGGGAAGGGGAGGGTTGTGATCAGGGTGGATAGGAGTGGCGGTCAGGGCAACAGCAATCTAGATCTGTTTTGGAGTGCTCAGGCAAGCCTTTCAGCTCTTCCTGGTTTCACAAAAATAAATTCTCATTTTCCCTTTCGGGCTTCTTTGGCTCCACCGGCCAGGGAGTGGAGCGTGCATCATTCAGGCTCCCACCAGATCCTAACCTAAATTAGTAATCAGAGCCCTATTTACATCATTGGACCGGATTTGCATATTAAATGACTCTACTGCCTTGAACATTCAGGCATTCTAGACATCGTTAAACCCCTTGCAAAATGGAGCCGTACACACTCACAGTGTTAATCAGCGGTAATGCTACCAGAACCATTTTGAGTTGGTTAACACCCCATTAACGGCAGGTGTAGAAAGTGTAAAATAACTCCATGGTGTGAATATCCACTACCTCATACAAATCTCAGGCAATTACAGTCCAACATACTGCCGTTACAATCATATCACTACTTCAGCACATTGAAGTTTTGATATATTGCCTGCAGTAAAAAGTAAATGATAACATATTGTTCTAAGAGCAAGTTTAGCAGTTCCAGTCAGCAGATTTAATCTCCGTGATCTGGCATTCGCTTTAAAAATATGAAAAGCCAATATCTCACTCCTGAAAAATCTTAAAACTCCTTACACCAATCTAGGAGCAGCACTTAATTTTGCATTGCACAATATAATTTATGCATTACCCTCTAGAAAGACAAGGGCAGCAGATGCATGGGAACGCCACTAACTGCAAGTTCTCCTCCAGGTCACACAACGTCCTGACTTGGAACTACATCACTGTTCCTTCAGTGCCGCTGGGGCAAAACCCTGGAATTCCCTTCCTAACAGCCCTGTGGGTATGCTTACAACCATACAACATGGACTGAAGTGGTTCAAGAAGGGGCTCATGACCCTTTGCTCAAGGGCAATTAGGGATGGGCAATAAATGCTGGCCTTGTCAGCGATGCCCACATCCCAAGACTGAACCAAAAAACATAACATTCTACTGACATAGCAAAACTTTAACCACACATATATATGCTAAGACATCAAAGAACTAGTGCAGCAATGTTTAAAACTTACCCTTGAGTCTCTCGACCTGAAATTTTCTTTGACAAGGCTTGATAATAGGGCAGCTTCTTGAATTTCTCTGATCCCACGGCCACATAATATTGGTTGTTCTCTAATTCAGCAGCACCCAGCAACGATCTTCCATCTAATGTGCAGAGTCTGGATATATACAAAAAAAGAGTTTTACTGTCTTTTATTTTAACCAATTTTTTTTAAAGTTTCTTTTGGGTGATTAACTTTTGGTACATTGGGAAAATGTAGGAGGTCAAGGAGACGGAGAATTTAAAAAGAATTGGCGGGAGAACTTCCACGATCCTCCCAATCGGCCGCTGTAACCTCTTTCGATGTTGATGCTATTTTTTCAAGGTTCTGCTAGAGCGTTCTAACATAAACTCCAGGTTTATGTTAACTCCAGGTTTACTCCATACCTACTATCAAGATCAAGTACTTTGAAGTCAAACATCACATAAAATGGATTGCAAGTTATCTTGTCAATTTTCCTACTAACTCTCTCTGAGTCTGGGCACCATTCAGGCAGGGTGCACCTGATTTTCCATTCCCCCCCCTCAAGACAAAGCCTGGAAGTCCCGGGGTAACACAAAGGAGGCGGAGACTCAGTGCTGTGGGTCTCCATCCTAATTTTCTCACATTTGCATCTGGAATTGAACATTCTCCACGTACACTCGACAAAGACTTTGGCTCTATTGATCTCAATGCATCTCAATACCAGTCTTTGAACACCACTTCCTACTGTACCACTGTGGTACTTCCATTTCCTATAACCACAATCTGACTCTCCGCTTTTACTTTATTTTGTTCGGAGGTGCTGATGGATTGCAAAGGCCTCGTTGTGAAAGGTACTTGGGCAGTTTCAGTGCAGAATCCAGTGAGACAAATGAAAACATTAGAAATTGAAACAAAAAATGATAAGAAGAATTGCATTGCAGCTCATAAGCATCTGAAAAAGAAATAGACAGGTTAGTGGATCTGATGGCGCCCATCATCAGACTCCTTTATTATTTTAGGATAAAGATTACAGTCAAACATTAACTTACCTTGCTGTTTCAAGTGCTAATTTCTCATGCGTATTCCTCATTTCTGTATTGCATTCTCCAATAACTAACAGGGCAACGAAAGGAGCAAAACTCATGAAAGGAATTTGTAAGGCTTACTCCTTTGGGAACTGGCTGACTTTTACTGCCAACCTCCGTGATACATGGTACAGAGAAACATTAAAATGATTTCCCAACAAAACAAGATAATTAGCAAATATAAAGAACATATTCCTGAGCATTGCCCAATCATGGAAAATCTCTTGATACTAGGCCTAACTTTGGTCCTGCCTCTGCTACTGGATTGTAATGTTATTCATCCAAACTAATCCACTGTGCCAATTTAAATTCCCCAAAAGCAGAGTGGCTGCATCCTACAAATAACAAGGAGTTCAGAGCAGACAAGTGGGCTACAGCACAGGGAGCATAATGTTCTTGTCTTGGCATCATTAAAACTCACTTACTCATTACACCATGCATCAGAGTTTGATTAAAAGGCATCACCTCACATAGAAACAAAACCAAAAAAAAAAGAAATTGCTGGTGCTGGTTCTCTGCAACAGAAGCAGTAAATTTCTGGAAGTGCTCAGCAGGCCAGGCAACGTGTGTGATTTCTCCACAGGTGCTGCCTGACTTGTTGAGTGTTTCCAGCATTTTCTGTTCCTATTTCACAGCACACAGGTAGCACAGTCTGCATCAATAAGCCATCCCACCATTTAGAAGCATAAATGCTTGTAAATTGGAACAGTTTATTCAGAAATAAATACCCCCTAATGTGTTATTGTGGTGACTAATCTAGTATATAAAAAAACATTTATTCACCATCAGAAAACACCAATTTTTTTGAACAGGGCCAGGACAAATGTCCTTGCAAGGTGATTTTCTAATGTTGTTGAAGAGGGTTTAAACTAACTTGGCAGGGGGGTGGGAACCAGGATATAGCATTAGAAAGGAGAAAAGACTTGCAAAGGGTGTTGAGAGACAGGTAACATGCAATAAGAAATGGTAAGGTATTAGATGGGGTTAGAGTAATAGGTAATGCAACAAGGTCTAAATTAGATTCAAAGTGCATGATCATAAAGGGACAAAGCATAAGGTGAGCTACAGGCACAGATAGCCACATGGGAATATGATGTAATGGCGATAACAGAGACCTGGTTCAAAAAAGGGCAGGAGTGGGTGCTAAATACTCCTGGATGCAAGGTTTCCAGAAAAGATAGGGAAGGGAAGAAAGGGGATGTGCATGGGAGTGTTGATTAAGGAGGATATTACAATGCTGGAGAGTGGGTGCTCTAGAGGGGGCAAGGGCAGAATCTATTTAATTAGAGTTAAGAAATAATAGAGGCACCATTACACTATAATACTCAGTATATTCTACAGGTCACTAACTAGACGAAAAGATATAGAGAACAAAACTTGTTTGGAAATTACAGAGAGCTGTATAAGTTAGATTATAATGGGGGACTTTAATCATCCCAATATAAAATAGGATAGTAATAGTGTAAAGGCAGAGAAAGGGGAAGAGTTTCTGAAGTATGTTTCCAACCCAGTGAGGAAGGAGGCATTGCTGGATCTGGTTCTGGGAGTGAGATGAGTCAAGTGGATCTAATATCAGTAGTGGAACATTTAGGAAACAGCGATAATAGTATCATAAGCTTTAGGTTAGCTATTGAAAAGGACAAGGCGCAATATAGGCTATAAATATTTAATTGGAGGACCTAAATTTCAATGGGGTGAGAACAGAGCTGGCTCAGGTAAATTAGAATCAAAGATTGGCAGGCAAAACTGTAATGATACAATGGGTTGCCTTTAAGAGAAATTGGTTCAGGTACAGTCATGGTACATTCCCAGGAGAGGGAAAGATAGGACATGCAAGCCAGGGTTCCCTGAATGATGAAAGAAAGAGAGAGCAGAATGAAACAGACAAAGGGTGCATATGAGAGGTCAAGCTGATAATACACATGAGAAACACGCTAAATATAGAAAATTCAGAGGGGAAGTGAAAAAAAAGATGAGAGGCTAAGGGAAAATATGAGAGGATACTGGCAGCTAATATAAAAGGACACCCAAAAGTCTTCTATAGGCATATAAATAGTAAAGGGCAGGAAGAGGAGGGGCAGAGAGCATGCTGAGGTACTAACTGAGTAGTTTGCATCTGTCTTTACCAAGGAAGAAGACAGTGCTAAAGGCATAGTGTAAAACAGGGCAGTTGGGACACTAGATGTGCAAAAAATCGATAAAAGAGGAGGCATTAAATAGGCTGGCTGTATTCATGGGTGATGAGCTCCCAGGAACAAATGAGATGCATCCAAAGATGCTGAACGAAGTAAGGGTGGAACTTGAAGAAGTACTGGCTACAATCTATCAATCCTCATTAAATGCAGAGGTGGTGCCAGAGGACTAGAGAACTGCAAATGGTACACCCTTGTTCAAAAAAAGGTGCAGGGATAAACCCAGCAACTATAGGCCAGCCAATTTAACCTCGGTGATTGAAAAATTTTTAGAAACTTTGAATCTGGGGCTAAATTAAACAAGAGTGGATTAATTAATGAAAGCTAGCAAATGAAAGCTTATTAAAGGCAAATTAATTAAGGAAAGCCAGCACGGATTTGTTAAGGGAAATTTGTGTTTCACTACTTGATTGAGTTTTTAATGAGATGACGGAGAGGGTTGTCAAGGATATTATGGTTGATGTGGTGCACATGGACTTCTAACAAGCATTTGATAAAACGTCATATGATAGACTTGCCAGCAAAGATAAAGTTTATGGAATGAAATGAAAAAGGACACCATGAATACAAAGTTGACTGAGTGACATTAAACAAAGAGTAGTGGTAAGCAGTTACTTTTCAGACTGGAGAAAGGTATATAGTAGGGAACCTTTGGAAGTTTGTGAACTATGAGGAGGTTAGTGATAAACTTCAAGAGGACATAGACAGGCTGGCACAATGGGCCAACAAAGCAGATGAAATTAAAAGCAAAGGAGTGTGAAGGGATACATTTTGGTAGGAAAAATGAGGAGAGGTAATACAAAATAAAGGATATAGTTCTAAAGTGGGTGTATGAACAGAGTCCTGGGGGTATATGTGCACAAATTGTTGAATGTGGTAGGGCAGGAGTTTTAAAATAGGCATATGGGATCCAGGGCTTTATAAATAAAGGCATAGAGTGCAAAAGCAAGAAAGTTATGATGAACATTTAGAAAACATTAGTCCGGCCTCAACTGGAGCATTGTGTCCAATTCTGAGCACTGCACTTTAGGAACAATGTGAAAGATCTAAAGGATTATGCAGAAAAGTTTTGAGAATCATTCCAGGGCGAGAGATTTCAGTTACGTGGATAGATTGGAGAAGCTGGGGCTGTTCTTCTTAGAGAAGGGAAGGTTGAGGGGAGATTTGATAGAGGCGTTCAAAATCAAGAAGAGTCTAGAGAGAGTGGATAGAAAGAATCTGTTCCAATTGGCGGAAGGGCCGAGGACCAGAGGACACGGATTTGAGGTGAATGGCAAAAAAAAAACAAAGGCAAAATGAGAAAAATTGTTTTAAGCAACAAGTGGTTAGAATCTGGAATGCACTGCCTGAGGGCGTGCTGGAGGTGGAGGTAGATTCAATCATGGATTTCGAGAAGGAGTTGGATAAGCACCTGAAGAGAAAAGAAGTTGCAGGGCTACAGGGAAAGGGTGAGATAAAAACAGAAAATGCTAGAAAAACTCAGCAAGTCTGGCAGCATCTGTGGAGAGAGGAACAGAGTGAACGGGGAGAATTTTCTCCCCGCTAGGCAGGCCGGTCAGGAGGGGGCGCCGGAGGGCGCAGAGCTGATCTCCACCCGCGATCGGCTCCCTGTCGCCAATATACATGGGTGGGCCAATTAAGGCCCGCCCAGCATGAAACGCGGCTCCCAAGGACAGCGGGTGGCAGTGGGACTGCAATGACAGCCGGGTCCAATGGCGACTCGGTGTCCTGTTTAAATAGCGCTCCTGCAGCCCTGCATCATGGCAAACAGAAGGGCTCCCCAGAGCGCTGCTGGTGAGCAGGCCAGGCAGGAGGGTAGAGCAGGGGGGCACAGTGTCCCTTGTTTCTCAGACGATTGCCTTGCTGCCCTCCTCGAGGAGGTGGCAGCACAGCGGGAGGTCCTTGATCCTTGGGACGGGAGGAGGAGGTCCCCCCACATAACCAAATGGGCCTGGGAGGAGGTGGCGGAGATAGTGAGCTCCCACAATTTGGTGTGATGCACCTGGATCCAGTGTCGCAAGCGTTTCAACAACCTCTTGCGCTCGGGAAGGGTGAGTACCATGTTGGCATAGGTAACTTAACACAACAGGTAGGCTTTCCCCCCTGCCTCCTCCAACTCTGAGTGCAGTTACTGCACTGAATCATTCACAGCATGTGTCCCTCACTGGGTGGGCCAGCAGATATTGCCCATGCCTAGTTCACCCTGAGAGGGTTGTGCTGAGATGGGTTCTGCACCCGCAGCATGTGGTACACTTACACCCACAGTCCTGTTTTAGGGGCTACCTCAAGGATCTGGACCTAGGCGCAGTGCTGCAACTCTGAAACATGTCAAAGTCAGGATGCTGACTGACTGGGAGGTTCCAGGTGCTGGGGTACCGATCCATCTGATGCCCTTGGTGTTCCACATGCTTGTGCCTCCTTGCTTTGCTAGGTGAAACCATGTGGTGGCAAATGTGATGGAGGCAGCATGTGGGCAAGAGGGGCTCAGTCCTGGCTGCTTGGTTTGAGTGTGCGGCTGCTCCAGGATCACAAATCACTGGAGCCCTGTAATGTTTCACTCAGGTGGGGGTGGCAGGGCTGCAATGGCAATCCAGGTACAGGCTGGACAAATCAATTCTCCTCTCTCCTTTTCAGGAGAAGACTGCACACAATAACGCTGAACGGATGTGGACTGGCGGAGGCGGAACCCCGATGGCCATAATCACCAGATACGAGCAGGAGTTGATGGAGATGGAGAGGCGCCATGCGCCCAGGTCCACCAGTGGCAGTGAATCTGGGGTGCCTGGGGGAGGTAAGACTGTTGTGCACTGCAGGACCATGTGTGTCCCAACAGCCATTCCACTGTTGAATGTTCAGTGATTTCAGCTTCCAACATGGGTTTCCCATTGATCATGGAAGGCTGAGCGCATACTGACCTGGAGGCCAGGCATGCACAATGACATTGTCTCCACTTGAACTAATCAAATGTCCTTGTTCTTCCTTTCAGCATTACCAGAGCAGGGCCGGGAGGAGGAGGCAAAGGGGCCACCTCTCACCCCTGAGGGCCCAGAACAATTAGAGGCATCAGCACCACGCCATCTTAGCCAGGCAGGCACCAGCACAGATACTAGCACCTCAGTGGGAATTAGTTCATCAGCTAGTGTCCCAGGGCACAGCGGTGAGGGCACTTCATACTCGCTTGCGGTGTGGGCAGAGACAGAGAGCGTCCATGGTGCCGGCAGTCAAAGGACTGCAGGGGACCAGGAACATGCTCAGTCGGTGGCTGATGATGTGCCTCTGGAGTCGCCCCTGAGGCAGCAGATGCTGGAAGTCCAGCAGGATCTGCGGGAGGATCTGGCGGAGATACATGAGGGAATGCATGGAGTCCACGTGGAGCATCACTGATGCAATGAGCCTCATGGCCGAGCACCATGCTTCCTCCAAGGAGGGAGTGGCGACTCTCGTGGAGAGGCACCTCCAGGAGAACAATCAGGGCCTCCTGGGGTTGTGCTTGGACCTGCAAGCCCTCACAGTGGCATTGAGCTCAGCTGGTCATTGCACGTGTGGGAGATGGATTGGGCACCAAGTATGCCAGCTAGGTGCCCACCCATCAATGGTGAGCAGGGAGGTCAGAAGCGACCTCACGTCAGTGCAGCAGCTGCCTGTCATCTCTGCGGGCTCCTCTCAGGGCGCTCCGGATGAGGGAAGCAGCTCCGCCGCCCCTCTGCCAGTGACTGTGGGATCCCGTGAGGCTGTGGGACTGGGGAGAAGCCAGCTGTGAAACTGGTCACTCCCTCCCAGGCGGGGCCATCAAAGGCTCCATGGGCCAGAGGATGCCCACCAAGGTCATCGAGGCCAACAGGACAGCAGAGTGAGCAGGCTGTCTCACATGCCAGTGCCTGCGAGGGGGGGAGCACCTAGACATGGCACCCAAAAAAGGAAACTTAAGGCACCTTAGGCACAACACGGGCTTCTCACTGGTGGTTTTATGCTGCCCCGCTATTAGTTGATGACATGTTGGTGTGATACTGAACACCTTTGAATTCAGTTTCTTTTCTGCTTTAATTTGTTCATTCATTTAATGCTTCATATGTGAACAAGGCTCAGGGTGATTCCTTACTTCTGCAGGCATATGGGACTCCATGACATTATGAGCGACTTGTTTGTCATTGAGCTTTATTGACAAGGCTCATAATTAACGTTCCTCACCAGGCAGATGTTGATCTCAGGTATCGAGTATGGAGCCTGCAGCCCTGGCATGTGTTGGAGGTCCACCTGTGGCGTGCTAGCTGAAGGTTCATTGGATTAAAGCCTCCCAGGTGCCCTGCCTTCCTGGAGGATGCCCAGGTCAGCGTCTACCCCCTCAGCGTTCTCCTGTGCGTGCTCATCCCCGGACTCACTGCTGGACTCATCATCTGCAGCCGGAGCATCTGCGTCTACATCTTCTTCCTCCACAGCATCACCCCTTTCCAGCACCAGATTGTGGAGAGCACAGCATGCAACCACTATCAGCGACACACGATCTGAGGGGTATTGCAGTGTGCCCCCTGAACGGTCCAGGCACCAGAAGCGCATCTTGAGAAGATTGTTCTGTCCACCACAGCCCTTGTGAAGGCGTGGCACCTATTGCACCGCTGCTCAGCCTCTGTTCTTGGATGGCGGAGAGGCGTCATGAGCCACCTTTTGAGGGATGATTTTTTTCATAGTGAAGTTATAGAGTTTAACAACGCAGTATTTGTGATTGATTTAGGCTGTTCTCCAATTTCCTCTATTTGAAAAATTTATTTAAGGTGTGAGGGCTATAAAGTCTTTAGACAGTCCTTTAATCTCTGCACCTTCTGTGTGGAGCGCTATAAAAAATATTTTAGTGGGTTACTACAAGGTTTGTTTTAATTTCTACCTCTGACTCATCAAGCTCATAAAGGTTTCAAAATCCTACATAATTAAAAATCCATCATAAGGAAAGATTTTTTTCACCCTGTGGATGGTGGGGGTTTGTAACTCATTGCCTGAAAGGATAGTAGAGTCAGGAATTTGCATTGTATTTAAAAAGTACTTGGATTTGTACTAGAAGCACTATAACCTACTTGGCTACGGACCAAGAGGTAGAAAGCGGGGTTAGGCTAGATAGCTCTTTTTTGACTAGCGCAGATACAATGGTTGAACGGCCTCTTTCTATGCCCTATATTTCTATGATTTTATGAAAATGTACATTACTTCAAAAGTAGCACACTTGAAAGCCAGATTGGCTCAAGTAATAATCATAAGAAGCAAAAAATGCCATCTAATTATTAAATGAAACATCTAATAATGCTAATATGGGAATGAGCCAGCAGTAAGCAGCAAATACCACAAGCAAGAAAGCCAGCAATGTAAAGCTATCAATAAATGACTAGTAAGCAGAGGATTAACAACCAACAAAATGGTTCAAAGTTTTGTTTCAAAATGTTTAAGTAGACAGGTTTGCTGTAATTTTTCCAAAAACTTTATAAAATAACAAAATTTAATAACATGCTTTGCAAGATCAAAAAATATGTTTCAAAGTAAAGTAACCTGCAGGCTATGTTTTCATAGATAAACAAGAATCACTGGACTTTGTTGGGAAACAACACTTTCAAGGCCCACTGTCATAAAAGAGAGCTAAACACAACAGACAACCATAATTTGAAGAAAAATAGCTGGAAAAACTCAGCAGTTCTGACAGCATCTGTGGAGAGGAACACAGTTAATGTTTTGAGTCCGTATGACTCTTATACTCGAAACATTAACCGTATTCCTCTCCACAGATGCTGTCAGACCTGCTGAGTTTTTCTAGCTATTTTTGTTTTTGTTTCAGATTTCCAGCATCCGCAGTATTTTGCTTTTATTTTTGCTTTAACCATAATTTGAAGTTGTATTAAGTCATTATGCTTTCTGGAACCCAAGGTTAATTAGTGTGTAGAACCATAGTACGGTTTCAATAGTTTGATAAGATCAGGGGACCTTTAGGACTGGATGACCATTATGAACAGCTCTGAGCATTAGTGACTGGGAAGAGGCAAATATGAATGAGGAAGCTCTGAAAGTTAGTATACAAATTGAAGATGAGATGTTTCAAGAGAGTTGTGGAAAATAGCCTAGTATAAGATAAGGAAAAGACAACGTAAAAGTTTAGTTGATCAAAGACAGAAGGCATGTCAAAAGTTCTTGAAGCTTGTAGAGGATAGACAATCTCAGCAGGCTTCAACTCCCATGATTCAGACAAAGCATTCGACAATCCATTGGATAATTTATATCACAAAAGACTGGCACTGAATGGTGAGGTCCCATCAGTATAACATCCTGTCTTGTGTTGGAAAATGGTATAAAAAGTGGTTGTTAAAGAATCTTGTTGCTGCAGCTGAAAAGAGGTGACTAGGCCAGTCATCTCCCTATGGAGGACCTGCAATCAACAAAGACTGAGTTGGTGCATGTACGAATGATTATCTCTTGCAACATTATTGGTGTTCTGCTTGTATTGTGTTTTCAGAATTAACTTTTCATTGTGTAGTGGTGGCGGTTTTTAATCTGTTTTGAAGATACCATAAGATCTTATAGATGGAACTTGTGTGTCCTGTGTACTTTCTAATAAATCTCGAGTAAAAGAATCATAAGCCTGTTGACTCCAGGAGTGAGGTCTTACAAGAGGTTTCAGTCACCATCTTGGATTCTCAGTAGCTTAACACAATAAATAGATAAAAAGTTAAATAATTTGCAACAAAATCAATAAACTTATTCACAGAACTATCTTTTTATGTGTGTGAAATCTCTGCAATAATATTTCCCTCCTCCAGCTTGGTGTACAGGGAGACTAAAGCTGACGGCAATTCTACAGTTCCCAGAAAGCATCGTAGCTGCACTACAATTCCCAGAATACACCAGCATCACCCTCATGCCACTCAAGTGAACCACAATTCTCTTAAAGCAGCCAACTTTTGTTCAAATAGTAAAGGGGTCAGACTTACACTTACACCACTAACTTTTATCCTAGTATAAACACCACTAATTGTGTTTAAGTTCTACAATACATTGTGCAGTGGAGCTTCATGAAAAGCAGCAGATCAAACGAAGGACGCATCAATCTTCCTGGTCATAAACTCTGGCCCTTATATTTAGTTTAGACTTAATTATTGGACATTTCCAATAATGGACACTGTCAAAAATTCAGGCCAGCTGAAGATATTTTCAGTAATGTTGATTGATCCCTTAAACAGTCTGAGCAACTTCCTTTTAGGGGACAGCTGAAGGTGCCCCATGTTTACGGGTACGATAGCAGGTCACAGATATGTTAGAATCCTAACCCCTTGTAAAATAACCAGGTATCATATTTCTCACTTGTTTATTTCCTCAAAGACATGGTTAACACCAAGTGAGATCAGCCTTGTTTCAAATTGTTAAGCTGTTTTATTCCACAGTAAAGTGTGAAGTGTTACAGGATGATCAGATTCAACCAGTAAAATGGAAATTGTAAAATTATACAACAGTCATGACATCCTACTTCAGCAGATCATCTTACTTAACAAACCCACTGTGCTCTAACTTTGAGCCTCAGCAACAGCTAGACTTAGGCATCCAACAGTCTTTATTTCTTGACTTTTAATAGGGAATGATAGCATTACTCATAACCTAGAGGCCTGGACTAATGAGCCAGAGACTTGAGTTCAAATCCCAAAATAGCAGCTGGCGGAATTTAAATTCAATTTTTAAAAAATCTAGAATAAAGTGATAGTCTCATTAACAATTATCATGAAACTACAGGATTATTTTTAAAAACCCATTTGGTTTGCTAATGTCCTTCAGGGAAGGAAATCTACCTATATTTGACCCCAGATGCACAGCATTGTGGTTGACTGTCAATTACCCTCTGAAGTGGCCTAACAAGCTACTCAGTTGCTACACAAAAAAAAGTAATACGGGTGCACCAGCTGTGGCTCAGTCCATAGCACCCTCGCCTTTGAATCAGAAGGTTGTGGGTTCATGTCCCACTCCCGGAAACCAAGAACTGTGAATGTACTCGAAAGAGTTACAATCTGTGACTGTTGATAACTCGAAAGAGTTACACCATGTGGACTTCAATAAGGCAATTTACCACCACCTTCTCAAGGATAATTATGGATTGGCAATAAATGCTGGCCTTGAGTAAAAACAAAGTTAGAATGGTTGCATGGGACAAGCCACCAATTTGTTATAATTTATTAATGATGATCCATGAGGAAGTAGCATCTAGACTAGCTCACTAGCAACTTAAACACTTTCATGCAAACTTTTTTTTTTACTTGCAGTAATACACTATCCTTTTAAAATACACATTAAAAGTAACTTTTTCTAAATCCTGTCAGTGGAATTCTGTGGCGCCTGCCCACTACATTCTAGCAGCACTGTGCAGGCATCAGTAATGTTTCCAGGGAGTGAGAGGCTGGACCATCACTGTGGTCTGAAGGCTGCACCGAGCACAGGGAAGAGGCCCTGGACTGAGACACCTGCCTTTTAACTTGTGCAGAAAGTTTTCACATCTGAGTGAGAGGGACACTGCTCATCAGAACAAGGAGCCACAGGCAGGGAGACATTCTTAGGAGATTATTGACAATAGTGAACAGTATGTACAAGTGATTAGCATCCGTGCCCAAGCTGTGCAACTATTTTTACCTAACTTACCTAACCTACCGCTATGTCTTGGTGCTCTCCAGACATCCACAGCAGAGGCGGAGGCAGCCTGCTGACTCTGACACCCTGTCTGTGATGACTTTGGAGGACGTCCTCTGGAGGACCGAGACTTGGTGGGCCCTGGCCTGCTTTTGGGGTCCTGCTGTGTGGCAGTGGCACCCTCCTCAGCCTGTGAAGCTGGAGCTGTGGAGGTCACAGGAAGATGGGATTCAGATGAGCAGGTCATTCCCAGAGTCACCTGGGTGGATGGCCCCGGAGTTGCATCTGTTGACCCTCCTCCCTTTGGGTGTCCGAGGGCCCCTGGCTGACTCTGCGAGCGGAAGGGGTAGTTGGAGTGAGATCGAACTGCCCGGCACCCTTCTCACATACATACTGTTGGGGGCCAACTATAGCATCAGTGATGGAGTTAAGCCCATGCAGCAGTGCAGGGGTGACATCCTGGACCAAGTTCCCCATGGAGGCCGCCATCCTGCCAGTGTTGACCTCAGTGCGTTGCAATGCCAGCGCTATCACCTCAGCCTGAAGGCAGACAGACTCCTCCAACGTGTCTTGCAATCTGAGGAGTGCAGCGGTTGTCCCTTCCTGATGTTCCCTTGCTTGCCTTTCAGCTCCAGTAACGGTGACATTACTGAGTCCAGAGGCTTGTCATCTGACTCAGACTCAGCAACGTTCTGGCCTCCAGCAGTCCTCCGAGTGCCGGGAACCTGGGAAGTCCCTGCCTCCGCCTGCTGTGGCTTGGAAAGTGCGATGTGCTCACAAGATTATGATCCCGAGGCCACTCTAAAGCTAGGTCCCACCGTGGTGTGTGTTTCTGCGCTGGTGGAGGGTGTGGGTGAGCGCTGTGACAGGACTTCAGGGAGGGTGCCTCCAGATTCCTCTTCAGAGGTTTCTTCGAAGCTTGATTCGAGGCCCTGGGTCATGGACTCTGTCGGCTGTTTAACAGATGTGCCTGCGAAAGCAAGGAGACATAATTCGTGCATGGCAGTGGCCTGTGAAAGAGGACACATCACTCACTGCATGTTTGTCTGATGGATGTTGCACTGCTGGATCCTCATTTGGAAGAGCAGCGCCGACCTCACCATCAGCACAGGAACGGTCCAGATCCTCACCGGCCAGCTGGATGGCCCTGTTTTCGAATTATGTCAGAACTTTGATCTCCGGCATCCCTCCATCCCTCTGCAACCTTTCCCTCCTGTTGTGTGCCAGTTTGTCCGACATGGATAGAGATGGGGAGAGTGTATCTGGATGCCTGCCAGGCCAGATGATAAGTATAAAAACAAAAAACTGCGGATGCTGGAAATCCAAAACAAAAACAGAATTACCTGGAAGAACTCAGCAGGTCTGGCAGCATCGGCGGAGAAGAAAAGAGTTGACGTTTCGAGTCCTCATGACCCTTCAACAGAACTGTGAATAGTTCTGTTGAAGGGTCATGAGGACTCGAAACGTCAACTCTTTTCTTCTCCGCCGATGCTGCCAGACCTGCTGAGTTTTTCCAGATGATAAATATGCTTGGCCTGCATGGGTGATGAGTGGTCCCATGGGCGGGATGAGGACAATGAAGGTGTGTGTAAGAGAATGAATGGTGATGTCCCTTGCACTGGCAGTGAGTGAGGGCCCTGTGGATGTGTGATGGGTTTGAGAGCGTGAGAGTTGGGAGTGATGAAAAGAAAGACTTACCCTGGCGGAACGGAGATCATCATTCATCCTTTTGTGGCACTGACTGGCTGTCCTCCTCTACAGGGCGCTTGCACTGTCCACTGCTGCCACTGCCTCCCAAGTCGGGTTGGTGACTTTGCTGTCCATCCTGCAGCCAGAGCGGGGGTAGAGCACATCCCGGCGCGCCTCCACAGCATCCAGCAGTTGTTTGAGAGACCCATCGTTGAAGCAGGGGACTGCAGTCTTTTTTCCTTTTGCTGGCCATGTCTCCCAGGCAGCGGTGGTGGGCAGGTGGCAATGAGCACTTTGCTGGCGGCTGCCTTTTAAAGATGGCGGCCGGCATGATGCAACAGCAGGGTGATGGCGAGCGGGCGAATGAGTGCCCGTCTGCCATAGAAACGACGTGTTTGGCGGGAGGGAATAAATAATGAGGCGGACTCAGGGAGATACGGCGTGAAAATCCGTCATTTTCGTCGGCAGGTAGGACTCCATTTTACCCGTCCACTACTGCACTTAGTGCAATTCTGGGAAAATTCCACCCACAGTCCCCAGCACTTATACTTAATGTAGCAACGTCAATAAAATTAAACTAGGAAGAGTTACTGATGTAACTGATGACCCAGTGATCCCAATCTGAGCTGGAAGTTATAGTTTGTCTGCAAAACAATAAAAGCTTTTGAAAAATGCCTGTCGAAGCAAAATACAAGGAAACGTAGCCCTTTAACATACTCAACTTAAATGGGCTGAAGTGTCCAGCTGAATGGCTTCATTTATACTGATGTTCATTTGGCTTCTTCACAGAACTTGGTAGATTCTCAAAGCCAATTCCCTCAGTTATACTGCAGTCCTTTGTCTTGTATCAGTGTGTAGGGTGCAATATGCATATAACAGACTACCCGTGGGCACATGCACAAAACTCTATTGCTTAGGCAATACTTTTCTCTTGTTAAGAAAGCACAGACTGTTCTCTTTGTTACAGTATTAAAAATATTCCATGCAAAGTTTTCTAAGTTTCTCGATAATGTATTGGGGCTTAAAGTACGACTTTGGGCTATAGCACCTAAACCTTCCAGTTTTAATATCCTTGAGAACCATACTTTGATTGGTTTGTTGTAGTAAATACTATATATAGTAAGTTACTACATGCTTTTATATAATTATACATAGTGTTGTTTCTACCTGAAATATACAGAATACTAAGGCACTATGACAATTAATTTGAAATTAACACCAAATACAAATGGCTAATGGTTATTGCTGTTTATAAGCGACAGTCCATTTGAAATGTGGATGTTTGAAGTGGGTGGGTTTAGTGTGAAGAAGGTTCCAACAGTAAGCTTAAGTTAACAACTGCCAGCTCTATATTGTCCCCTGCCCAAGTAAACAAAGTGCACAACTACAAAGGCTCAAGAGATCAACGTCTCAATACTAGCCAAATCTGAACATTAGTGGAGTTCCCAATTGATCGTGGAGGTAGTCTTGCATAATACAAAAGCAAAATACTGCAGATGCTGGGAAAACTGAAACAAAGACAGAAAATGTTCGAAATATTCAGCAGGTCTGGTAGCCTCTGTGAACAGCAAAACAAAGTTAGTGTTTCAGATCTATGATATTTCATCAGAACTGTGAAACATTAGAAATAAAATAAGTTTTGAGCAAGTGAAAGAGAGGAGGGTGGGAAGAACGCTGTGATAGGGTGGAGGGCAGGAGAGCTTAAATGTAAAATGTTTCATGGTGCAAGATCAACGGCAGTGGTAATGGAACACGTAAGGAAATAAAAGATGTGTCTAGAGGAGGTGTGAATGGCAGGATCCTGAACAGCTACTGTCCAAAAGCAAGTCGAGAAAATAAGAGACAAATGAGAGGGGAAAAAAAGGAAAGAAAATGAAACAAAACAGGGACAAAATCATTTAGTTTGTTTCTTCTTGTTCCTCTCTTATCCCTGGCCTTGGACAGCATCCTCCGCCGATGCTGCCAGACCTGCTGAGTTTTTCCAGGTAATTCTGTTTTTGTTTAGCATCTATTCAGGACCCTGCCATTCACACCTCCTCTGAACACATATTTTCTTTCTTTATTTGTCCCATTACCACTCCCTTTGACCTGGCACAATGAAGCCTTTCATCATTTAATCTCTTCTGCCCTCCTCCAACACACACCTTCCCTTTTGTTCTTCTTCCCAAACTCCCTCTCCTTCACTCCCTCAAAGCCTATTACATTCCTAACATTTCCCAGTCCTAATCAAAGGTCACAAACTCTGCTTTTCTCTCTCCACAGATGCTCCAAGCCTCCTGATTATTTTCCAGCATGTTTTATTTTAGTTTCACACGTTGCTGTTTTCCGTTGAGATGAAAAGTTAATTTTAGTCCCCTCCCTAGTCTCCTTTCATGCAGTCTGTTTTAAGAAGAACTTCTCTTTGAATTTTAGTTTACGGTTATTACTCCCAAATTGTCATCATATTAGTTTTAATCTTAGAAGAAATGCTAGTCAAAAATTCAGAGTTTGCTTTCCATGCTTTTATTCCAGTCTTTTCATGCTTTTCATCCTGTTATGTTTTACAAAAAAAACCACAACTGTTTCATTTCACACACAGCTCACAGGGCCAGACGTAATGTTGAGAAATAATTAAGTACGGCTTGAATGATTTTATTCACCCATTTCAATTTCCATCATCTGACCTGAAAATTGCAGATCCCCAGTATAATCTGTCATACAAATAATTTTAACTTTAGTGTTACCTCTTAATCCTATTTGAATATTATTTCAGTTTTAGCCTTCATAAGAAATTTAGTCCTAACTTAAGTTTAGTTTGAAAATAAAATAATTTTGGATAACAACATTTCATTCTAACCGATATAAACAATACTATTATCCTCACACTTCTTCCGTTATTTTTAATTGGAGTGATTATGTACCTGAACGACACTATGTTGCTGGTGAACTGTGTGAAATGATATGCTAACTACAATTCCTACCCACTGTAACCTTTTAGAATCTCCAACAATGGCACAAAGCTCGAGCGATATCAGAAACACAGTGGTATTTAGCATTCTCAGAACTTGACTAATTAATGAGAGTAAAAGTCTACCTCTGAACAGCTCCAGTGCGCAAGTGAACTTTTTCTGTGATCAAGGCAAGAACACGATTCCAGTCTTGAATAGTATACTTTGGTAGAAGTAATCTCACAGGGGGAATCAGCAGGTCTCCATTGGTAAAAATGCTGATGGGAAGAAAAAAAATATGTAAACTCTTGTTGGTTCATGCATTTATTTTCTCTCGTCCCTAAAGACAAATCAGACATCCAAACTAAAACTCATTGCAAGCGAGGTGAATGTCAGAAGGAGAAATTGCCCAGTCAGGCAGCACCCATGGTAAAAGAGGAATTAGTCAACATTTCAGGCCTTAAAATCTTTCCTCAGGAGATATTACAGCTGAACGAAAATTTAAAAACAGGAACAGCGCAAGGGAAAGGGGGAAAGACAAAAAAGAAATGCATAGGAAAACAAAAAGAATGATCTGAGAGGTGCTCGATAGAAGACATGATTAAACTGCAGCAACATTAGCAGAAGGCAAAAGGAGGTAAAGTGAGAAAAAGCAAGCAAATAAAAGATACATTTGAGATTCATGGCGGCTTTCAAGGGGATAGATCAACAGAAACAGAAATAAAAATCAAGAATAATGTATAATGGGCTGCTGACTGGCTATAAGCCTTTCACATAATTTAAATGCTGTAGCAGTGGCATCGTCCACCAGCACAGGGCAATGCTGCGTGGCCGCTTTCGTTAGCCCCAATGGAATTCAATGACAATCAAGCAGTTAAATGCCTGCTGTCCGGGTTTTAGGCCCTTCAAGGATAGGGGTCCCGCCTCCAAGAGCTGCTGGACAATCAGAGGGCCGACAGCTCTTCAGTCCCAGCCACGCCACAGGGAGCAGTGACCACTGCTGGTATTGCCTGGACCAGCCAGAGTGCAGAAAGCTCCAAAATCAAGGTGGGCTTGTGGGGCTCGCCAGGGCCTTTTTTTTTTTGTTATTCGTTCACGGGCTGTGGGCTTTGCTGGCTGGGTCAGCATTTATTGCCCATCCCTAATTGCCCTTGAGAAGGTGGTGGTGAGCTGCCTTCTTGAACCGCTGCAGTCCATGTGGTGTGAGTACACCCACAGTGCTGTTAGGGAGGGAGTTCCAGGATTTTGACCTAACGACAGTGAAGGAACGGCGATATATTTCCAAGCCAGGATGGTGAGTGACATGAAGGGGAACTTCCAGGTGGTGATGTTCCCATTTATTGCTGCCCTTGTCCTTCTAGGTGGCAGTGGTCGTGGGTTTGGAAGGTGCTGTTGAAAGAGCCTTGGTGAATTCCTGCAGTGCATCTTGTTGATGGTACACACTGCTGCTACTGTGCATCAGTGACGGAGGGAGTGAATGTTTGTGGATGTGGTGCCAAGCAAGCGGACTGCTTTGTTCTGGATGATATTGAGCTTCTTGAGTGTTGTTGGAGCTGCACTCATCCAGGTAAATGGAGAGTATTCCATCACACTTCTGACTTGTGCCTTGTAGATGGTGGACAGGCTTTGGGGAGTCAAGAGGTGAGTTACTCCTCACAGGATTCCTAGCCTCTGACCTGCTCTTGTAGGCACAGTATTTATATGGCTAGTCCAGTCAGTTTCTGGTCAATGGTAACCCACAGGATGTTGATAGTGGGGGATTCAATGACCGTAATGCCATTGAACATCAAGGGGTGATGGTTGGACTTTCTCTTGTTGGAGATAGGCATTGCCTGACACTTGTGTGGCGTGAATGTTACATGGGCTGCTTCAGTATCTGAGGAGTCGCGAATGGTGCTGAACATTGTGCAATCATCAGCGAACATCCCCACTTCTGACCTTATGATGGAAGGAAGGTCATTGGTGAAACAGTTGAAGATGGCTGGGCCGAGGACACAACCCTGAGGAACTCCTGCAGTGATGTCCTGGAGCTGTGATGATGGACCTCCAACAACCACAACCATCTTCCTTTGTGCTAGGTATGACTTCAACCAGCGGAGAGTTTTCCCCCTGATTCCCATTGACTCCAGTTTTGCTAGGGTTCCTTGATGCCACATTTGGTCAAATGCTGCCTTGATGTCAAGGGCAGTCACTCTCATCTCACCTCGGAAGTTCAGCTTTTTTGTCCACGTTTGAACCAAGGCTGTAATGAGGTCAGGAGCTGAGTGGCCCTGAGTTGGCAGAACCCCAACTTGGTGTCAATGAGCAGGTTATTGCTAAGCAAGTGCTTGATAGCACTGTTGATGACCCCTTCCATTACTTTACTGATGATTGAGAGTAGACTGATGGGGCGGTAATTGGCCAGGTTGGATTTGTCCTGCTTCTTGTGTACAGGACATACCTGGGCAATTTTCCACATAGCGGGTAGATGCCAGTGTTGTAGCTGTACTGGAACAGCTTGGCTGGGGGCACGGCAAGTTCTGGAGCACAAGTTTTCAGTACTATTGCCAGAATATTGTCAGGGCCTATTGCTTCTGCACTGTCCAGTGCCTTCAGCCATTTCTGGATATTACACGGAGTGAATCGAACTGGCTGATCATTGGCATCTGTGAGGCTGGGGTCCTCTGGAGGAGGCTGAGATGGTTCATCCACTTGGCATTTCTGGATGATGATTGTAGCAAATGCTTCAGCCTTATCTTTTGCACTGATGTGCTGGGCTCCTCCATCATTGAGGATGGGGATATTTGTGGAGCCTCCTCCTCCAGTGAGCTATTTAATTGTCCACCACCATTCAAGACTGGATGTGGCAGGACTTTACAGCTTAGATTTGATCCGTTGGTTGTGGGATCGCGTATCTCTGCCTATCACTTGCTGCTTATGCTGTTTGGCACACAAGTAGTCCTGTCTTATAGCTTCATCAGTTTGATGCCTCATTTTTAGGAATGCCCGGTTCTGCTCCTGGCATGCCCTCCTGCACTCTTCATTGAACCAGGGTTGACCCCCTGGCTTGATGGTAATGATAGAGAGGGGGATATACTGGGCCATGAGGTTGCAGATTGTGTTTGAGTACAATTCTGCTCCTGCTGATGGCCCACAGCGTCTCCTCAATGTCCAGTCTTGAATTGCTAGATCTGTTCGAAATCTATCCCATTTAGCACAGTGGTAGTACCAAACAACACCTGGGGGGGTGGGTCAGTGGTGAGAGCAGGAGGTGTCTTTCAGCGTGAGTGGCCCTTACCACTGGTGGGCCCTCCATGTGCCACAGGGTGCCCAATGAGGAGGACCCCACCCCCAAACCCAAAGCAAGTCCTCCAGCTCTTACTGGGTGACCTTGCCTTGTAGTGTACGACCCTAGTCCACCCCTGGTAGAATAACAGCAGCAGTGGGATAAGGCCCTTTAGTGGCCATTATTTGACGACTTAAGGGCCTGAATCGGCCTCTGGACAAGACAGCCAACCTTGACCTTCCCCACCTCTGGCCAAATTGCAGGGAGTCAGGGAGGCAATGGCACTCCACACCCCCATGCCCTCCTCCCCACCGATTCTAAAGCCTCACCCTACCTCCTAGCCCTCTCCCAAGGGGGGAATTGAATTCCGCCCAATGTACACAACCCCAGCACAGATGGTTCCTACTCCAGCTTCAAATCCTGAGGCTCACCACAAAATAAACAAAGGTTCTAGGCACCCATCTTTATCTTATGAGTAGGAAAAGCAGCTAAATCGCTACAAACTGTTTTGTTTGCAATGATATTACATGTGACTTACTTCAGCATGTTCCAAAGAAAAGAAAGTGTAAATTTATACAACATTTTATCATGTCTCACAAGAACTCTTCAAGAAACTTCACATTGAATTCATTATTTTGACGGGAATGTGCAGGCACTATTCCAGCAATTGGCAAACACAGAAAAAATGGTTTGCCAAACAAAAGACACCATTTCCCCGTAAAAGGGAACATTACCCGTTCAAAGGAATCTGTAATACCTTGTCAACAATCAATTTTCATTGACATTTTTCAATGGTATCCAGGATGGGAAATGGGTTTCCAATTACCTCTAGCTTCTTGACAAATGCTCTGACAGATGAAAATATTTGCCGGAAATCTCCTGCCAGTTTGAGCCAGTAATTCAGTGCAGCCCAATTCACGGACTGAATTATGTGGAAACCTTTTCCAGTTCTGTAATCCTTAGAATTCATAGTCTATACTGAGTCCCATGTGATCAGCAACGTAATCTGCCTTTATGAGCATCCAGCAGGAGGTAGTGTAATCCCTCAGTGCTTCTCAGTTTGTGTTTATCCCACTCACAATGCCCTTCATCTGATCCTAGAGCTCAACTGGTGGAGTTGGCTCCGAACTGGATTTCCAGAACTTTGTCTTGGGAATTTTGCAATAAGGTTTAATTGGCTTATTTCCCCACTTTATTTATTCACACATCCAAAATATTTTACACAATTCGATCCACAAAGCAACTTCAAAACATACTCGTTAAAATCGTTACCTACTGCCAGTCTGAGAATTGCACCCTGGTGAAGGAACTCACAAATGGAAACAACCATAATGTGGAACTGAGTGGGCCATAATATGGGCCTCTCACTGACGTTGTTCATTGGACTCCACCAGAATTGAGTTTTGCTATGTAATCTGTTAAAAGCGCAGGGACAAACTTTCTCTTGACGATATTGCCACGCAGGGGTGTAGTGCCAAATTTTGAGGCACAGGAGCTCTAAGATAATGTGTTAGCCATGTTATTTCTAAATCTATTATAACGTTGCTTTCCTATGTATTAATCATTTGAGTCCCCAAATGTCAGGAGAACTATGCTTTTTAAGTGAAAAATATTAGTGCTAGTAGGCATTTTATTTCAAACCATGTGGTATTTTGAATCATTAGTCTTTAGCATAGCTAGAATTTCATTATGCAACAATTTAAGTCTTAATTCAAGCCTATTAAAAACACGAATTACAGAAAACATTACTTACTACTGACTGTGGGATGGTATATAGAGGGGGCCACTGCTTTTCTTGATTTAGATTTATAACCTAGACCTGGGTGTACAGGGCACAATTTCAAAAGTTGCAGATGATGCAAGACTTGGAAGTATTGTGAACTGTGAGGAGGATCGTGATAGTCTTCAAGGGGACGGAGACAGGCTGGTGGAATGGGCAGACACGTGGCAGATGAAATTTAATGTAGAGAAGTGTAAAGTGATACATTTTGGTCAGAAGAACGGGGCAAGGTGACATAAAACAAAGGCTATGATTCTAAAGGAAATGCAGGAGTAGAGAGACCTGAGTGTATTTGTATGTACATAAATCATTGAAAGTGGCAGGAAAGGTTGAGAAAGCAGTTAATAAATTATACTGAATCCTGGGTTTTATAAATAGAGGCACAGAGTACAAAAGGAAGTAAGTTATGAACCTTCATAAAACATTGGCTTGGCCTCAATGGGAAGGATGTGAAGGTTTTAGAAAGGCTGCAGAAAAGATTTACGAGAATGTTTCCGAGAATGACAGATTTCAGTTATGTAGATAGAGTGGCAAAGCTGGGGCTGCTCTCCTTGGAGAAGAGAAGGTTGAGGGGATTTGTTCAAAATCATGAAGGGTCTAGATAGAATAAATGGGGAGGGACTGTTCCCACCAGCAGATGGTTGAGAACTCTAAGGTGATTAACAAAAGAACCAAAGGCGACATGAGGAAAAACTTCTTTATGCAACAAGTGGTTTGGATCTGGATTGCACTTGCCTGAGTGTGTGGTGCAGACAGATTCAGTTACGGTTTTCAAAAGGGGCTGGATAATTATCTGAAGAGAATGGATTTTACAGGGCTACAGGGAAAAGATGGAGGTATGGGACTAGCTGAGTTGCTGTTGCAGAGAACTGACATGAAGACAATGTGCTGAATGGCCTCCTTCTGTGCTGTAACCATTCAATGATTCTAGTATAGATACATTAAAGGAAGTTGATAAATACATGAGGAAGAAAGCAGCTGAAGGTTACCCTGATAGTGTGATCAAGAAGGGTGGGAGGAGACTTGTGTGGAACATAAACACCAACATAGATGGGGTGGGCCAAACGGCCTGTGTCCGTGCTGTAAATTCCATGTAAAGCTCGGGCAGGGTACACGAACACTATACCTTGTTTCACATCCTCAGGCCATCACAGCCAAGGAACTAGTGTGAAACACTCTCTCTCCTGCACTCTCTACCCACCCCCACACTCTCTCTCTCTCTCCCCCCAACACTCTCTCTCGCTCTCCTCCACCCCAATACACTCTCTCCCTGTCTCCCCCACACAATCTCTCTCCCCTTGACCCCACACATTCTCACTCTCTCACACCAGCACGCTCTCGCTCTCTCGCCACCACACCCTCCCCTCCCCCCACATACATTCTCTCTCTCCTCCCCCACACACTCTCACCCCCCACACACTCGCACGCCCTCTGCCCCACACACTCTCTCCCTGTCTCCCCCACACACACACACTCTCTCCCCCACACACACACTCTCCCTCCCTCCCCCACACACACACACACACTCTCCCTCCCCTACACACACACACACACACTCTCTCTCCCCCCCCCACAAACGCACACTCTCTCTCCCCCACACACAGACACACACTCTCTCTCCCTCCCCCACACACACACACACTCTCTCTCTCTCCCCCACACACACTTTCTCCCCCACACACTCTCTCTCTCCCCCACACACACTCTCTCTCCCCCACACACACTCTCTCTCCCCCACACACACTCTCTCCCCCCACACACACTCTCTCTCTCTCCACACAGACACTCTCTCCACACAGACTCTCTCTCTCCCCACACACTCTCTCCCTCCACTCCACACACACACTCTCGCTCTCCCCCAAACACACTCACTCTCTCTCCCCCACACACACTCACTCGCTCTCCCCCACACACACTTTCTCTCTCTCTCCCCCACACACACTCACTCGCTCTCCCCCACACACACTCACTCGCTCTCCCCCACACACACTCACTCGCTCTCCCCCCAACACTTTCTCCCCCCCACACACTCTCTCTCCCTCACACACGCAAACTCTTTCTCCCCTCCCCACACACTCTCTCTCCCTCCCCTCTCACACTCTCACTCTCCTCCCTCACACATTCTCATTCTCCCCCCTCATACACTCTCACTCTCCCCCTCACACACTCTCACTCTCCACCCTCACACATTCTCACTCTCCCCCCTCACGCACTCTCACTCTCCCCCCTCACGCACTCTCACTCTCCCCCCTCACGCACTCTCACTCTCCCCCCTCACGCACTCTCACTCTCCCCCCTCACACACTCTCACTCTCCCCCCCTCACACACTCTCACTCTCCCCCCTCACACACTCTCACTCTCCCCCCCTCACACACTCTCACTCTCCCCCCTCACACACTCTCACTCTCCCCCCTCACACACTCTCACTCTCCCCCCCTCACACACTCTCACTCTCCCCCCTCACACACTCTCACTCTCTCCCTCACACACTCTCACTCTCCCCCCTCACACACTCTCACTCGCCCCCCCTCACACACTCTCACTCTCCCCCCTCACACACTCTCACTCTCCCCCTCACACACTCTCACTCTCCCCCCTCACACACTCTCACTCTCTCCCTCACACACTCTCACTCTCCCCCCCTCACACACTCTCACTCGCCCCCCCTCACACACTCTCACTCTCTCCCCCTCACACACTCTCTCTCTCCCCCCTCACACACTCTCACTCTCCCCCTCACACACTCTCACTCTCCCCCCTCACACACTCTCACTCTCCCCCCTCACACACTCTCACTCTCCCCCTCACACACTCTCTCTTCTGCCCCCTCACACACTCTTACTCTCCCCCTCACACACTCTCACTCTCCCCCCTCACACACTCTCACTCTCCCCCCTCACACACTCTCACTCTCACTCTCCCCCCCTCACAGTCTCACTCTCCCCCCTTACACACTCTCGCTCTCCCCCCTCACACACTCTCACTCTCTCCCCCTCACACACTCTCACTCTCTCCCCCTCACACACTCTCACTCTCTCCCTCTCACACACTCTCACTCTCTCCCCCTCACACACTCTCACTCTCTCCCCCTCACACACTCTCACTCTCTCCCCCTCACACACTCTCACTCTCTCCCCCTCACACACTCTCACTCTCCCCCCTCACACACTCTCACTCTCTCACCCTCACACATTCTCACTCTCCCCCCTCACACACTCTCACTCTCCCCCCTCACACACTCTCACTCTGCCCCCCTCACACACTCTCACTCCCCCCTCTCACACTCTCACTCTCCCCCCTCACACACTCTCACTCCCCCCTCTCACACTCTCACTCTCCCCCCTCACACACTCTCACTCTCCCCCCTCACACACTCTCACTCTCCCCCCTCACACACTCTCACTCTCCCCCCCTCACACACTCTCACTCCCCCCCTCACACACTCTCACTCTCCCCCCCTCACACACTCTCACTCTCCCCCCTCACACACTCTCTCTTCTCCCCTCCATCCCCAACACACTCTCTCTCTGTTGCCATGTAACTGAACTGAGTTTTCCTGTAGCATTTATTCTTGTGAGCTGCTTTAATAGAAGATAGCAACAGCATTATTTGCTGAGAACATTTTAAAATCAAATTACAGTTTGGCTTATCATTCCTACATTATATTCCAGAATCTACAGTGACTTCTGATGGTGTAATTCAGGGTTTTATCAAATTGCTGCTTTGTTACCGAGAGACTTATTTCTCCTTGTCTATACTGTTATGGCCATTTAATTATCAACATTTTGAAATTTCACTGAAGTATCAATGCATTAACCATTCCATTGTTGGCATTTAAAAGGAACTGACAGTAACCTTTGCACGTGCTTGATCTGAGTTCACTGGATAGTTTTGGATCAGCACTGATTTATATTCACAGTGAGTTCCTATCTGGGATTGGCCCTCCTGCTGGGAGCTTCCTCAATGAGGGATTGGCGGCGGCGGGGGGCAGCAGAGGTGGAGCAAAATTTCTGATGTTGTCCCAGCAAAGAACCCGCAGCAGCCATTATGGGCAGGTTTGTTTGTGACAGGCAAGCAGTTCTCTAAAGCTTGGAAACATCCTCAAGCAATCAGCCAGGAGCAGTAACAACCCCATGTTTCATGGATGCAACTGTGTCGTTTCAGGGGTCCTGATAAGAGACATGTTTAGAACTCTGGGATATCCTCCCCAAAAGACAGAAGCGTAGGCAGTGTGGGGCACAGTGGTGTAACCTGAACCCAACATTCAGAGATCCTGAGTGGCCATCAGATGGAAAATCATCAACTAGAAAATCTGTCAGAATAAGACCACCCACCATTTCCATACACCAAGTAGGTGGGCATGTCATGCATGCACTAAATGTTTCCTTACAGTCTGTACCACTTTAAGTGCAGCCATATGCTAAGCACTCTGGCAGCTTTACCACTGTTCCAAAGCCCATGCTCCAGCAGTGCGCACTATCTATATACTAGAATATAGAACTTTCATAGCAGAACCACTGTCATACTTGCATCTTCAAAAGCATCCTGACAAAAAAATAACCCTAGATGCACAATGTAGTGCATGTTCATTTGGGCACAAACACACACTCATTTTATATGTTCTTCAAATTTCCAATATATTAACACTACCTTGCAAGATAAGGCAGCACATAAATGGTGGAAAACGCAAAAATGGAGAAAGGCCTTTGAAGAGGGCATTTCCCAAATCACAGAGATAGGCCATGGAGTGAAAATTAAGCCTTTCTCCAAGCTTAGAGCTAGTATCATCCTTCCCCTCGCTATTCTTTCGCACAGTACTCATACACACTCTCACACAGGTATGTGCTCAAGGATAGTTTAATGTAATGTATACCATGTAGGTATAGGAGTCTCTTACAGTCAGAATTCCAACATTTGGTTCTGGGTTTACGTAAACGTGGAGCAATTAGGTTGAATTCAGGCAAGTCGTCAGCTCGGCCATAGCTGTAGCGTGTACATCATCACAAGAATATTACAGCCATGGAAAGGGTATAAAATGGGTATAAAATATAAGCTTATATTTCACCCCTCTCCTAACTATACTTCAGTTCTGTTGAAGGGTCGTGAGGACTCGAAAGGTCGACTCTTTTCTTCTCCACCGATGCTGCCAGACCTGCTGAGTTTTTCCAGGTAATTCTGTTTTTGTTTTGGATTTCCAGCATCCGCAGTAGTTTTTTGTTTTTATGCCAGCAGAACTTGCTGCTCTTCTCCAGATAGCGTCACCAGATCTTTAATGTCCACCTGGACCATCAAAACAGGTAGGTGGGAGCTGGGTTCAATGGTTCACCCAAAAAAACTAATCAAGTACCAGTGTGTCCAGGACTCCAATATACTGTACATGCCCATACCTGCGTTTCAGATCCCACTGGCTGGGTGTAAGGACAGTGCAGGACTGTTCATGTTCTGCCCTTTAGTTTCATTTTAAACTTCACAATAATCAGATCACTGGCACCACCCAGTGGATTTTTCTTGCCAAGCAAAATTTTACCACACAGACTTATGTGATCTACCAAGATTTGAATTTTCTTTGGCTTATAATTGTACATGCTTTTTTAACATCTCACGCATGATTACAATTATTTTATACAGGTGGTCTCAAAGACCGCAAAAGAAAATCCTCCAGTTCAATGGCTGAGTGGGTAAACAAATGTACAACAGCCACACAGATCAAGAGTGCTTATCCCTTGTCTGCATCGCGTTGGCTGATGCCTGCCAAGGTTGCATTGCCGGTATTACAATTGGCTCAGTAACGTTGGGTTCGAGGGAGGGATTGAGGGGTGGGACGGCCAGATTGCCACAATCTAATAATCCCGGCTGGAAAAAAGCTCAAATGTGGATATCTAGGTGAAGACATACTCAGGCTAAGTTGTATTGCATTCCTTTCACTATCCTCCTCTAAACATAAAAAAAGTTTATTTCCTGCAGCTACAGAATTGTGTTCCAGTGGGATTCAGTAGAGGAGAGAAAAATTAAATAAATCCCTTAGCCCTCAACGAGTTAAATCTGTGCTCAATGTTGATACTCTCTCTGTAACCAACACACTATTTGAGCAAACAAGAATAGTGCCAGCTAATTTCCATCGAATTTCAGAATCACAGAATCACATTGCAGAAGAGGCCCTTCGGCCCATCGAGTCTGCACCAACACGTGAGAAACACAGTTGTATTGATTTTGCTGTACATTAAACATTTGAATTCTCAAAATCATCAGGACTAATTTCTTTTGCACCAGTCAGTGATAACTTTTCACTTTGGTCCAATTGATAACTATGAAGACATTGGTATCACAACTCAATCGCTTAAAACACAAACACACATTTGGGAAATGAGAACCTCTCGTCCCTCAATTTCTTCTAACATCTTGCCACATCCCTCAGTGATAACAGGGTTGTAAGCTCATAGCTATAATGGTGCTTATCTGAATGATAGGCTGATGAGGGGTTATTTGATATCATGGGGTGATATGGTGGCACTACACCATACATGTATGATAATACTATATCATGGTTGAATATGATAGTACTATCCCTTGATATATATGATAGAATTGTGCCTTACGATGACAGTATGGCATGGGGCAGTATGATTGAACTATGCTACGGGTTGAAATCGGGCATGCTTTTTTTTTTCAGTTCCTTTGTAGGATATAAGCATCACTGACAAGATGGGTATTTATTGATCAACCCTAGCTGCTACTGAAGTTCTCTTCTTGAATTGCTGCATTGTAGTGAATCAATACAACCGAGTGGTTTGTTAGTCCACCTCACAGCACAACTGAGAATCAACCACGATGATATACCCCAGGCCGGGAAAGGTCATCCTGTTTCCCTCCCTAAAGGATGTTAGGATGCCAGCATTGAGAATTCAAATTCTCAAGCTGCCATGCTGGGAGTTGAACTCTTATTCTCCAGATTTTTATTCCAGGCCTCTTACCCTACCATAGTTCTGGTATGAAAATATTGTGCCATAGGGTGGTGTGATAGAACTGTGCTATGGTGGAATGAATGTAAAGGTCACTAGCTGTAGATCTAATCTACTGCAAAATATTTGCTTCTCACTTATCCTCCACCAATGACCTTAGAAAGACCAGAGCAGACAAATGTAAGTCTTAGTCCTAACCTTTCAATTCACTGCATTTTAGAAGAATGGGAGTCCTGAAAGGTGAGGTGAGAGTGACTGCCCTTGACATCAAGGGAGCATTGGACTGAAAGTAGCATCAAGGAGCCCGAGCAAAACTGGAGTCAATGGGAATCATGGGAAAAATCTCCGTTGGTTGGATTCGTACCTAGCACAAAGGAAGATGGTTGTGGTTGTTGGAGATTAATAATCTCCGTTCCAGGGCATCACTGCAGGAGTTCCTCAGGGTAGTGTTCTCGGCCCAACCATCTTCAGCTGCTTCATCAATGCCCTTCCTTCCATCATAAGGTCAGAAGTGGGGATGTTCACTGATGACTGCACAATGTTCAGCACCATTCACGACTCCTCAGATACTGAAGCAGTCCATGTCCAAATGCAGCAAGACCAGGACAATATCCAGGCTTGAGCTGACAAGTAGCAAGTAACATTCGCACCACACAAGCACCAGGCAATAACAAGAGAGAATTTAACCATCGCCGCTTGACATTCAATGGCATTACCATTACTGAATCCTCCACTCTAAACATCCTGGGGTTACCATTCACCAGAAACATAACTGGACTGCCATATAAATACTGTGGCTACAAGAGCAGGTCAGAGGCTTGGAATTCTGTGGAGAGTAACTCATCTCCTGACTCCCCAAAGCCTGTCCACCATCTACAAGGCACAAATCAGGAGTGTGATGGAATACGCTCCTCTTGCCTGGATGAGTGCAGCACTCAAGAAGCTCGACGCCAGCCAAGACAAAGCAGCCTACTTGATTGGCATCCCATTCACAAACATTCACTTCATCCACCACTGTTGCACAGTGGTAGCAGTGTGTACCATCTACAAGATGCACTGAAAAAATCACCAAGCCCCCTAAGACAGCACTTTCCAAACCCACGACCACTACCATCTAGAAGGACAAGGGCAGTAGACATATGAGAACACCACCACCTGGAAGTTCCCCTCCAAGCCATTCACCATCCTGGCTTGGAAATATATCATCGTTCCTTCACTGTTGCTGGGTCAAAATCCTGGAACACCCTCCCTAAAGGCACAGTGGGTGTACCTACACCACATGGGCTGCAGTGGTTCAAGAAGGTAGCTCACCACCACCTTCTCAAGAGCAATTAGGGATGGGCAATAAATGTTGGCCTAGTCAGTGATGCCCATATGCCAGGAAAGAATTAAAAACAACTAAAGATATGATGAGACATCTGTTAGTGAGTCATTGGCAGAGTGTGCCAGTTATTGGAGGTAACTCTCAATTACAGAATCCTGTAACAATATTTCTGCATTACATCATCTCCCTCCCTCCCATCATCCTCTTTCTCATCTGTTTTCTGTGAACCTGCAGCTCAATGTAATTCCTCTTCATCCTGCTGCATGTTCACTCCTCACTGAATTGGAAAATTTTGCACTAAGCAGCAGGTGTGACTTTGGCTGGACTGTAGAACTGCACCACATTTGAACAGTCTGAATTGTTCTGAAATAATCTGAAATCATTGCTTCTTATAAGGCCACAATTTTGCCCTTGGCGAGCGTGATCGGCGGGGACGGGCAGGAAGCCGACTGCCGCCCGCAATTGGCAGCGCACTGCAACTTTACATGGGCGGGGCAATTAAGGTTTGCATAGCTTGAGACGCGGCCTGTGAATGAGCGCGAAGGGGCAGGCAGGCGGGGGCTTAATGTCCGCCAGGTCCAATGGCAACCCAGCGGCCGATTCAATTGTGGCCTTGGCAACCCCTGGAAGGCTGGCACCGAAGGGCACAGAGGTCCTGTGAATGGAGACTGCAGCGGGTGGACACGGCAGGCAGGAGGGCTGGCCGGCGGGGCAGTGGGCCCTGCAGTTCTCGAACGAGTGCCTCTGTGCCCTCCTGGAGGAGGTGGCAGCCAGGAGAGAAACCCTTGTCCCCAGGGATGGGAGGAGGAGCTCCCCCCGCCTCACAAAAAAGGCCTGAGAGGAGGTGGCATCGACGTGGTGAGGCACACATGGGTGCAGTGCCGGAAGCGCTTCAACAATCTCCTGCGATCGGGAAGGGTGAGTACCGTGTTGACATGGGTCACTTTGCAGAACAGGTAAGAGCTGCCCATCCCCCCGTGGGCCTCAGGGGTGTTAGAGTGTGAGTGGCAAATGTCAATGAGGCAGGAGCTGGTCAAGGGGGTGAGCCCTGGCTGCTTGGAGTGAGTGCCTTGTGGCTCCAGGGTCACCAATCGGCTGAGCCCTGCGAGGTGTTCCTCAGCTGGGGTTGGCCAGGCTGCAATGGCGCTGCAGATGGAGAGTGGACTGATTAATGCTCCTCTGCCCTTTCAGGAGAAAACATCCCACAACAATGCAGAGAGGTAGCGGACTGGCGGAGGACCCCCACACCTCCTAATCATCAGTCAGTACGAACAGGAGGCCCTGGAGTTGGAGAGGCGCCGTGCACTTCGGTCATGCGGCCGTGGTGAGATTGGCGTGCCACAGTGAGGTAAGAGTGCAGTGCACTGAGGTGAGAATGTAGGTTTTTGCAACCATTCCAGTGTATTCTATATTGATGTCAGCCTTGAACCTGGTATCCCCATTGATAATGGAAAGACGAGGGCACCATGATGCATATCTCTGTCTCATCAGGGTGCCAGGCATGCACAGTAACAGTGTCATGACTTAAACTAATGACATGTCCTTCTTCTCCCTTGTAGGGTCACCAGCAGCCCCTCATTGTGAGGACCCTGAAGGCCTACGCCTGACCCCTGAGGTCCACCATGCTGAGCATGCACCTGCGCCACACCCTCTCTGTCAAGCAGACACCAGCACCTCGGTGGGCATTAGATCGCTGTCTAGTATCTCGGTGCACAGCACTTCACTCGCTTGAGGTGCAGGTGGAGGCAGAGAGCACTCAGGGCGCTGGAAGTCAGAGAACAGCTGGAGACCAGGAACATGCTCAGTCGGTGTCTGATGATGGGCCTCTGGAGTCGTCCATGAGGCAGCAGATGCTGGAAGTCCAGCAGGGTGTGCGGGAGGATCTGGCGGAGATACACGAGGCAATTCATGCCACGGTATCCATTGTGGAGAAGTCCCTGTGGAGCATGACCATTGCGTTGACCCTCATGGCCGAGCGCAATGTCTCCTCCATGGAGAGAGTGGCGACTCTCATGGAGAGGCTCCTCCAGGGACTCAGTCAGGGCTTTCTGGGGATGCGCTCAGACCTGCAAGCCCTCATGCTGGCAATGACTTCAGCTGGTCAGTGTCAGCGTGGAAGATGGATTTGGCACCCAGTATCCCAGCTAGGTGCCCATCCATCAGTAGTGAGCAGGGAGGTCCAAAGTGACCTCACATTGGCACACGAGTTGCCTGTAATCTCTGCAGGCTCCTCTCAAGGCACTCTGCATGAGGGCAGCAGCTCCTCCGCCCCTCTGCCAGTGACCGTGGTATCCGATGAGTCTGCGGCGACTGGGGAGATGCCAGAAGTGGAACTGACCGCTCCCTCCCAGGCGGGGCCAGCAAAGGCTCCATGGGCCAGAGGACACCCACCAAGGTCATGACGGACAGCAGAGTGAGTAGGCTGTCTCCAACGCTGGTGCCAGCGAGGGGCGAGCACTTAGATGTAGCACCTGCAAACGGAAACTTAAAGCACCTTAAGCACAACACGGCTTGATCTAGGGTGATATTTTTCTGTTCTTTTTGTAATGGTGTGATGGAAAGCACCAGTTAATGTTATTTTCTGAAAAGTTTGTCAGTCAGCATAAATGATATATGTTTTTTTGTGCAACTGGCCTCTGGATGCTTCATTTGTTCTGTGGGTGCAGGGTAGGCCATGGGGTTATGATGGACATGTGACTCCTTAAACTTTATTGCAATGGCACATAGTCTATGTTGTTGACCAAGGAACTGGTCCTTTCAGGGATCAGGTATGGAGCCTGCAGTCCTAGCATGTGGTAGTGGTTCTTATTTGGCAGGCTAGCTGAAAGAGCGTTGAATCAAAGCACCCCGGGTGTCCCTGCCTCCCTGGAGGTTACCCAGGTCAGCATCTCTGCCCTCAGTGTTCTCGTGATCGCGCCCGTCCTCGGACTCACTATTGGATTGTTGCCAGTGCAGCTGTGTCAAGATCTTCTTCCTCCACTGCGTCCCCCCTTTCCAGCGCCAGATTGAGGAGAGTGCAGCATGCAACCACTATCAGCGACACACGATCTGGGGTGTATTGCAGTGCACCCCCTAACGGTCCAGGCATTGGAAGTGTGTCTTGAGAAGACCGATGGTTCTCTCCACCACAGCCCTTGTGGAGGCGTGGCTCCTATTGTAGTGCTGCTCAGCTTCTGTTCTTGGATGGTGGAGAGACATCATGAGCCACCTTCTGAGGGGATAGCCCTTGTCACCCAGCAGCCGTCCATCCAGCCAGGCTGGAGCACTGAAAAGCCCTGGAGCCTGGGAGTGCCTGAGGATGTAGGCATCATGAGAGCTGCCTGGGTACCTTGCACAGACTTGTAGAATCAGCATTCTGTGGTCACACACTATCTGCACATTCATGGAGTGGAAGCCCTTCCTGTTGATGAAGACACCCGGCTGACCCGCTGGTGCCCTGATGGCCACATGTGTGCAGTCTATTGTACCCTGGACGCGGGGGAACCCAGCAATCACGGCAAAGCCTCTGGGTTGCTCTGCCTGGCTGGCCTTGTCCGTACGGTAATGAATGAAAGTCAATGCCTGCCTGAACAGAGCTTCTGTCACCAGCTTGACACAGTTTTAACAGCTGATTGGGAAACTCTACGCAGATCCCCCACTGAGCCCTCGAAAGAGCCAGAGGCATAGAAGTTGACCTTCAGCGCCATTGGCATGGGGTCTCCACCCACACAGTCGGAGCTGATCTCAGGGCTGATCGCTGACAGATGGTGGTCACTGTCTCCCTTGAGAGACGGAGCCTCCATCGGCATTGTACCTCAGACATATTGAGGTAGCTACATCGCCGCCTGTAAATCCTGGTAGCAGGATATTGGCATCTCCTGTGGCCCCTTCCACCTTGGACTTCCTGTTGGCTCCGCGCCCCTTGTGCCTGTGCCTCTCTTCCTACAGGTCGCTCCCATGGAAGCTGAAAAGCTCCTCCTCCTTCTGACCCTCTTTTCCTCAGGGGAGGAGGTGCCTCCAGCAGAGACCACAATCCCCATTACCAGGTTAAGGGAAGGCTGTCTGATACCTCGAAGGGTCCACACGGTGTGAATCCTCCAGGGGCTTGGAAAACGCACTGAATGCAGCTCTGAAGTGAAATGAAACTGTCCTGTTCACAGAAGCAAGCAGCAGCACGTGATATCCTGCACTCCTCACTAATCACTTTGACAAGGCCACTGACCCCTCTTATCCCACACTTGGATGAGGTTTTGCAAATTGTGGCCTGCCCGCCCGCCCGTTTTGCCCGTGCGACAGCCTGAAAATCGCACGGGCTACGTAAAGTTGGAGACAATTGATCTCTCAAGAGCCTTAACTGACCACTTCATTAATGGAGGGCACGCCTCCGTCTTCATCGCCCGTCCACCTAGCGAAATATCAGGAGAGTGCGCGTTGATATCGGCACGCTCGGCCGACATCAACGCACTTTATTTCACGCTCGGGCGTGTTGGGCGTGCGCCTGCACACCGATGGATAGATCCTGCCCATGGTATATTTGACAGTGCTTTGGCTGGTCACATGTGTCTCATGGTATCTGTACTTCATGCTGTGTCTTGACTGGAGTTACTAGCCATGCTTCAAAGAGTAGCTGTTGTTTTCTGACATCGATCCATTTATTCTCTTGTAACCTTCAGATAGTACAAACACTATAAACTTCTGCAGGATAAAAACATCATGACTGCTCCCCTTAAAACAGACTTAAAGGTGCAGGAAGGGACTTCGATCATCTGAAACAACCTGCTCATTTTTGGATGCATCTTAGTATATGCATTTGAGTTGACATGTGGAGCTCTGGGTATCCACATGGGTTCCATTTGGGAATGCCAAGGGTTGCTGCAAAGTCCGCCAGGCGGTAAAGGTTGTGTTCCTTCTCCAACTGTCATCTTTCCATTGGGAAAGTAACAAAGGTATTTTGCCTAGCAAACACAGCATCAATCATCTGCATTAGCCAGGCATGAACTGCAAAATGCCTTCTCTGACAGAAGTCCCTGCAAGGATCTTGTTACATAAAAGCTAGTACTAGAACTGTGGAATGTGTTGTACAATAGCATTGTGCCATAGGGTGGTCCGAGTGTAAGCTCATTAACAGCTGATCAGTCCGGCAGTAAGATACTTGCCTTTTAATTACCCTCCACAAATGGCCTTAGCAAGGCCAAGTGAAAAAACAGCATCAGTGACCAGCATTAAGCAGAACTTTCCAAATCCTTGAGGTTGTTATTGATAAACCCATAACAGATGGTATTGCTCCACCACTGGGCTGTAATGAACTTTTTACTCTGACATAGCCTAGGTTGAAGTAGCATAAATTTGGGTCTTTAGATATTGAAATCAGTAAGCAAACTGCCTGAAGATATTGTGTCCCTCACATTTTGATCTTAATCATCTAATTCAAACAGCACTATGTCTACAACTCAGTTCTGTAAGGTGCAACTTGTATTGCAGCCGTAATTGGCAAGAGTTCACAAAAGTGTGGCTTACCAAACTGCAGACCTCAGCAAAAAGGCTGAGATATAGAAGCCAATAAAAGTATACAAGATGTTCAGTATATAGTAAAGAAATGCTGACAGGCAAAAAGCTAGACTTCAACATTAACTGCAACAGCCACCAACATCATCTGCAAGGAAGAAATCCAGGCTGGTTTAACACACATGTGCCCATTTTATACAGGTCTGGGGAAAACTCTTGCCAAAGTTGTGAAGTTCAGCATGGGTCCTCATTTGCCTAAATACACCATTTAAATGGTGCTTACATGTGCCTGTAGCAGAACCTCATTTAATCCCTCCAATATCACACATTGACAAATCAGGCGCACAAGGTGAGTGCTAGGGAGGTCTTGTGGTGCAGTGAGTAGCATCCATGGCTTTGAGCCAAAGCTCCAGGTTCAAGTCGCACTCCAGGACTTGATGGCCACGGAAGGTATGTTCATAATGTGGCCAAAAACAGGTTGATTATCAACCTGTAAATCCTTTCAATGTGCCTCTGACAGGTGGTAAGAGCGGAAGAGTCTGGTCAGCCATGCTTGATGCAGAGTGGCACCCTTCAAGCTATAACCTCTGGCTACAGGCTTTCTGTTCCAGGAATAGCTAGCCATGGAAATAGACATAAGTACGTGCTTCTTCTGCTTCATGTGTCACTAGACATGGGAAAGCCTTTAAGCCTCTAATGGTAAAAGCAGAAACAATTCCTGGTCAGCCATGTTTTATGTGAAATGGTGCCCCTCAAGCTATAGCCACTTGTCTCTCTCTCTCTCCAAAACAGAGAGAGATGCCTGTGGTCCTTTGCAGACTATGGCTAATTAGGAAGTCGGATACCCAATTTTTCTATCAGCACCTGCCACCAGTGGAGCCTCTGAATAAGATTTCCTTTATAATTTTTAGTTCTTTTCATATGCCTTCCAAAGAGATTATAATGAAAGTTCACATAAGGTCTAATTAGCTTCAATTTTCCTGTCCATGCTATTAAAGCAAGTTCAAATGATACCCAAAATTTTCCAGAATCTGACCTCTGATGTTAAACCTAAACATCAACTAAATCGCACATGCAGAATTTATGCTGATTTTAACCAAACCAGCCATAGGTGCTGCTGCAAATTTAGCCATCCCAATATAAACAGGGGCAGGCTCATAGCTAACCCCTTTACCAACATTAGCCATTTCATTACATTACATTAACCAACCATCATTAACCATTCCCAAAGATTTATTTAACTCTGTTATGCCCACCATATGATCAGTTCACTGTTCAACTGACTGAAAAAAAGATCGGTGCATCTGCACACAGACTGGGGGTAATTCGGTCTTTGGACAATAGTGTAAAAAGACTGATATCAGATCAGCTGCACGGTATCTATCTCTCTAGAGTTTCATTTTGGCTGTCAGCATTTGGAAAAACTGGGGGGAGATGTATAACATGATGTAACTCATCCAATATCACCTGTTTTGCACTGTCATCCTACATCAGAATCAACCCCAGTACCTGACGTTTATGTGAATACTGCACATGTTTATCAATAAAGTTCATCTGCATTCACAGGCGTCCATACCGACTTCAGAATGTGGTACCATAAGATATGGTTGGAGATTTAATCATATGACATATCAATTGATGTCTAACATATCCATGATGAGACAGATTTCACAATTAATTTGGTTTATATCCAGAGGGACATATATATCCATCTATTTGTTTTTAAACCCATCAAACAAAACAAAAGAAACTGCAGGCAGAACAAGAATTAAAGTGAATTGGATCCATTAAGCAGCTTCATAAACAGGAAATCACTTGTTTCAGTAAAACACAGCTGCCATTTTTCTTTGATGTTATATCATTAAAATATTTATGAATTCACACTGCTGAATATTGACAACAGCGTTGTATTTCCAAAGCGTAAGATGCTCCACACCACATCTGCCATCTCTCCTTTTGATCAAAGGGCTATTTTTTTTTTTAAAAAACAGCATTTCCTCTCACAGAGGTATATTCCAACACAGGCTGTGCATTGATTCTGTAAACTGACAAACAAATTGCCTATACTTAAGTTATCTGCGCCTCACCAAGAATCCTTTACTCTGTGTAGAAAAAGGGTAAATATTCCAAATAAAAAATCATACTGACTTGATAGTACACGGTTCATAGTTGTACTTTCTCCATCGTGCAGAAACAATAATGCGGCTATGAACAACTGGTCGAATCTGGTAAAAAAAAACACAAGGTTAATGCGCTTTATGGTGTTCTACTGCAAAAAACTGTATTAATGCGTTAACTGTTGTAAACCTCTAGCAGTTAGTCTGATTTCTTGCAAATTTATTATAGTTCCCACCAAACATTACTGATACAGGATTATAATAAATTGGTCCAAGTAAAAGCGATTGTATTCATTTTCATCTCTCCCTGCTGCATAAAAAGACAAGATATTCAGTAAACTTTTTGGCTTGTTTAAAACGTATTCTTATAAAGCAATGCTCATGTCAAAGCCAGCAATAGTCATGTAGTAATAAAACTAAGGCAGCTGATGTCTTGATGAACAGGCATTAAGGAATTTTTCTGAAGGTAAGCTCATTTGCTAACCAGGTGTTCATGCTGTAAATGTTTACATGTACCATCTTATCTCACTACTGCTTTTTTTTATGGTAAATCAGAAGATTTTACACCCAAGGCACTAGAGATCAGTATTCTGAACATTGATACCAACCAAATATAACCATCAAATTAGGTCCAAGTTGAAATGTGATCATGATTATTGAATGATTTAAAAATGAACTGTCAAGAGATCTGACTTGTGGTACTATAGAATTTGCGATGCAACATAAAACAAAACAGAAGTAGAGTGTCATGTCACCATTCAGGACAAAGCAGCCCATTTGATAAGCACCCCAACCACCAACTTAAACATCCACTCCCTTTACCACCGGCGCACAGTGGGTGCAGTGTAAACCATCTACAAGATGCACTGCAGCAACCCACTAAGGCTCCTACGACAGCACCTTCTAAGCCCATGACCTCTACCAACTTGAAGGAAAAAGGACAGCAGATGCTTGGGGACACCACCACCTGCAAGATCCCCCCAAGCCACACATCATCCTGACTTGGAAATACATCGCCATTTCTTCACTGGCGCTGGATCAAAATCCTGGAACTCCCTCCCTAACAGCACTATGGGTGCACCTACACCACATGGACTGCAGCGGTTCAAGAAGGAGGCTCACCACCACCTTCTCAAGGGCAATTAGGGATGGGCAGTAAATGCTGGCCTAGCCAACGATGCCCACATCCCATGAAAGAATTTTTTTTTTTTTAATGTGGCATGTGAGAAGTGACACAAATGCAACAATTGCATCTTCAAAATGTCTGGGATTTCCTACCAGGTTACAAGCTGCCAAACATAATATAAGAGCTCCAAGAGTAGCAAACAGGATATCATGGGAAGTATTGATACTAAGATATGAAACACAAATGCATTAAATATTCTTACTGATCTTATAATTATCTCAGGTATCCCAATATTACCAAGATATTAATAGAACTGCACCTTAGTTTTGCATCCCCTACCTGAGCTCATGGGACTGGATCTTATGCCGCGTAAACTTCAGGGGTGAGCTTGCCTCCAATTAGCTGGCTCGCCCTGCTTTAAATTTTTGAGCAATGGCTCTTTAGTATGAAGCAGGACTTTATTACACCTACAGGGGCAAGTCCTGCCTCATAGTGCTGGCCAATCAGAGGCCGGCAGCTCTGCACACCAGCAGCGCCAAGCAGCCATGGTGGCCACCACTGGTACTGCAGGTAGGCAAAGGCGATGTCATTCAGCAATGGACCCAAACATTCAGGTAAGTCCAAGATCCCAGCAAGAAGATGGGTGGGGGGGGCGGTGAACCTGAGGCAAAACTATACCATTCTTCATAGCTGAACTGTAATTTACACTTTGCAAAAATGTGCCATTAACTAAGATGGATTCTAACTCTAGACCTCAGTGGTCCTGTCAACAACACAAAGGAAATAGAGAGAAACTATGTATTGTTCTGAATGTGGAAAGAGTTCGATCAGTGTTAAAGAACAACAGCAAATCCACATGTTAGGGTTACTAATTCCATTAGTTAATCTCATCTGTTTAATTACTTTGCGTGCGCATTAATGTTCGTATTAAAATGATGTTAATCGACTTATCATAAATGTGTTAAATAAAGACATTTTATTTTATGGCCTTGTTATCTGTCTTCATCTTTGACGATTCAACAAAAAGAGATGAATACATTGTCTCAGTAGTGTACCACATGTCCTAAAAAAGTAAGCTGCACTAATAGTCGTTTGGTAGCGCAGAACTTCAGTATTTCTGGAAAAAGACATTTTGTCGTAGCTCTGCCCTGAGGAATGAACCAGCGAATGGCTGTCACTTATTTTGTTTAGCTGAAACAGGCGCAATGTGTGTACATGTTCTTTCTGTCTACAAAGAACAGTTCCCTATGTATTAATATATGTAGCTTCCAGTACACGCAAATGCACCACACTGCAAGCCCAACTGACAATCTTAAATTGGTTTGCAGCGTAATTTTTAGCACACTGAGGATTATTTAGCAAATGTTGTCCAATCAGGGAATCACATCTAATTTTGGACACTGTGCTCGAGTTTTGCAAGCATGAGCTGGTTGAGTGTGGTCTGTACATTGCCCGTTGTGAACAGTGAAGCTAGCTGTTTCACGCTGCTACTATGCTGTAGCAGCACGGGTAGTATTTGCCACAAACAGGATGCTGCCATCAAGCCAAAAAAACGTTGTGCCTATCTTGCAAATGAGTAATGTGGTACATGAATTTCAGTGCCAATGTGATGCCTTGACCAATCAGAGTCAAGCTGCCTGGTTTAAATTTCAAACAATGTTTAGCAGTTAACTGCCAGTCACCATTACCTGGTGCATTCTCCATGGTAACACCTCTACCAATCAGAATCTACTAGCCAACCAATCAGCACATTCTTCTAATACAGTATAAAGTTGTTGCTTCCCCTGACATTGCGATTGTCCTGAGGAGTACAGGACAAGAAGTTTTGACAGCAGCTGCAGTAGTTAAAAGAAAAGAAAGAACTTGCATTTATATTGTACATTTCACAGGGTGGAATTGTCCGTGTCCGCTGGCATTGGGCATGTTCGGTGGCGTGAGCGGACAATATGGCGAGAAAGCTAAAAATCGGTTTCACGATGTGGTGAAGCCAGTTTGCAGTTGTCTGCTCAGCCTATCAATGGCAGGCCGCATTCCCTGCCATCAGACACCAGGTACCTCATTGTAATACATCAGCATATCGTTATAAGGTCAGCCCACCAGGCTCAACCTGCCCGCTGGATCGTCCGCCCACGTCGGCAGGAAACCATGGCAACTGTGACTTGCACAAGTCGGGACTTACAGTCAGGGCCTTGCTCACATCGTGGACATCTGAGGAGCAGAAGATGCTGGAGCCCGACAACAATGAGGAACGTCCGTGGATGGGTGGATTCTCATGAACACGGCTCTGCTGTGAAACAACTCACAGAAGTTGGAAAGTCACCGTTGATGCTCACAACGGATGGTGGTGAAGGAGATGGGAGAGGAAGGCTCAGGATCGACTGGGAGAGGAAGAGGTGTCAGAGAGGTGAGGTTGGGAGGGGGCAATGAAGGTGTCAGGGGGGTGAGGTTGGGGATATAGAGGAGGAGGGGCTAATGGCGGAAATAGGTGTAAGGGCAGTGAAGCTATAAAGGAAGGAGTGTGGAGTGGGGAAGGGTTGTGGAGAGGGGAAGGAGTCCAGGGAGAGGAAGGAGTGTGGAGAGAGGAGGGAGTCCAGGTGGAGGTAGGGGTGTGGAAAAAGAAGGGAGTAAGGGTGCAGGAGGAAATAAGGGTGGAGGAAGGAGTAAAGCTGGAGGAAGAAGTGAGGGTGCCTGAGGAAGTCAGATAGGGGGAAGGAGTAAGGCTGGAGGAAGAAGTGAGGCTGGAGGAAAAGGTAAGACTGGAGGAAGGACTCAGGAGGGAGGAGGACTAAGGGTAACGGAAGAAGGATGTATGAGGGAGTCAGGAAGGGGGAGGGACTAAGCGGAGAGGAGGAGTGCAGGGAGGTGGAAAGGTTAAGGGGGTGGGAAGGGATTCCGGCAGGGAAGGGGTCTAGGGATGGTTGGGGTTGGGGGGTGAGGGATGTCCAGGTGAACGTGCAAAGGAGGGTCTGATGGGTCCATGACACCCTCCTGGGGAGCAAACTGAGGGTGAGCATGGCATGAGGGAATGGTGAGAATGACCGAGGCAGAGTGAAGTGGTAGGGTGGGAGGGTGTGGGTTCGACGGTAGCGATAGAAGAGATGGCGAGGGTGGTTGGTGGGGTCTTGGAGACAGACACGGACCCTGGGGGTGGGAAGGAGAAGGCCAGGGAAGTTAATGTGGATGGGGCTGAGATTGTCAGAAAGGAAGAGAGTTTTCACATTCAACAGGATACCCCCGAAGGAAAAGGGATGTAGATAGTAGATCACAGAGGGGAGGTGAAAGGTGGTGGTGGGGGGGTCAACTGTGCTGGGGAAAAGGAAATGGGTGACTGGAGGAGGGTAAAGGATGGGGGAGTGAAAGTAAAACTGAATTAGCACCGTGCTGTCCAAATCGAAAGTGAAACAGTAGTCGTGATTGGTGAGATCAGGTGCTGCATGGGAGTGTGATCAGTGGGTGGATGGAGATGCAGCTCAGCTCGGATGGACAATTGAAAGCAAATCCCAGCAAGCAGCATTCAAAATGCTCAGGACATTGAGGTTAAGTATGATATGTTAATGATCCGCGTGCGCGGGAGAGTGCTTGCACGAGGCTCCGAAAGGCCCTGCCACACACACACTTCTCCCTCCAGAATCACCCATTGGCCAGCTGCTCCCTCTGCGATGACAGAAGACGAGATTGAGGGGCTCACAGGCAAAGGGGACTCTGAGGGAGAGGACAGTCTCTGAGATTCCTCAGTGGATGACTCAGGGGTGTCCAGCTGCTGCTCCTCCTCCCTTTGGGTGCCGGGGGGTCCCGGCCTGACTTCTTGAGGGGAAGAAGCAGCTGGAAGGACGTCGAGGTGCCCTGTTTTCCTCTTGTGCTGCCACTGCAGGAACTCACCCATGGCTACTACGATGCAGCGGAGGTCTGCACAAACCTTACATTCTGCTGGACCAGGGTCTCCATGGCATCCGCCATCCTCCACATAGGGACCTCCATCCACACACATGCGGGCACCACTTTATCAGAAAGCAGGCGGACACACTCCTCCAACTCACATGCCACTCTTTTGAGGGCTTCCAACAGCTCTGCATGGTGCTCCTACGCCTTCTGCCGACTATCAGGATGAGTTGGAAGGCCAAACCTGGAGGCTCATCATCTGACTCGGACCTCACAGATTCCCATGACCCCCAGCAATCCTCCAAGTGCCAGGGAGTAGCTCGAACCTGCCTCCTGCTGCTGCGGACATGTGTCCATGTGGTGACCACCAGATTGTGAACCCGAGCTGCTCTAAATTGAGGTCCTACCGAAGTGTGTCTGTCTGTGCTGGTGGGGGGCGTGGGTAAGCGCTGTGACAGGACTTCCAGGCTGTTTATTTCCAACTCCTGAATGGAGGAGGTGTCCTCTTGGCTGGAGTGAGGAAATGGATGGAGCTGAGGGACTGGCTGGCTGAGGGTGTCGGTCACTTGGCAGAGCTCTCTGTGAACCAAAGTAGAGATAATTAGTTAAAAACAAAAAGCTAAAAGCTACTGCGGATGCTGGAAATCCAAAACAAAATAAAAACAGAATTACCTGGAAAAACTCAGCAAGTCTGGCAGCATCGGTGGAGAAGAAATCAGTCAATGTTTCGAGCCCTCATGGCCCTTCAGCAGAACTGAAGCATAGTTTCAACAAGGGAGAAATATAAATTGGTTTAAGGTGGGTGGGGGGGAAGAGACACATTGAGGGTGTGGTGTGAGCAGATAATCAAAAGATGTCAGAGACAAAAGGGTCAAAGAGGTGTTGAAGGTGGTGGTCTTTGTCTGAGAAAAGTGCTAATTAAGAATGCAAGACAGGATATTCAAAGTACAGCTCTAGTGGGGGTGGGGTGGAAAGACTAAAGGTTTTAGTTTTAGATTTAAAAATAATGGAAATAGGTGGGGAAAGAAGAATCTATATAAATTATTGAAAAAAAAGGCGGGTGGGGGGGGGGAAAGAAACGGGGTGGGGATGGGGGGAGGGGAGTTTAAGATCTAAAGTTGTTGAATTCAATATTCAGCCCAGAAGGCTGTAAAGTGCCTAGTCGGAAGATGAGGTGCTGTTCCTCCAGTTTGCGTTGGGCTTCACTGGAACAATGCAGCAAGCCAAGGACAGACATGTGGGCAAGAGAACAGGGTGGAGTGTTAAAATGGCAAGCGACAGGGAGGTTTGGGTCTTTCTTGCGGACAGACCGCAGGTGTTCCGCAAAACGGTCGCCCAGTTTGCGTTTGGTCTCTCCAATGTAGAGGAGACCGCATTGGGAGCAACGAATGCAGTAGACTAAGTTAGGGGAAATGCAAGTGAAATGCTGCTTCACTTGAAAGGAGTGTTTGGGCCCTTGGACGGTGAGGAGAGAGGAAGTGAAGGGGCAGGTGTTGCATCTTCTGCGTGGGCATGGGGAGGTGCCATAAGTTGGGGTTGAGGAGTAGGGGGTGATGGAGGAGTGGACCAGGGTGTCCCGGAGGGAACGATCCCTACGGAATGCCGTCAAGGGGGGTGAAGGGAAGATGTGTTTGGTGGTGGCATCATGCTGGAGTTGGCGGAAATGGCGGAGGATGATCCTTTGAATGCGGAGGCTGGTGGGGTGATAAGTGAGGACAAGGGGGACCCTATCATGTTTCTGGGAAGGAGGAGAAGGCGTGAGGGAGGATGCGCGGGATATGGGCCGGACACGGTTGAGGGCCCTGTCAACGACCGTGGATGGAAAACCTCGGTTAAGGAAGAAGGAGGACATGTCAGAGGAGCTGTTTTTGAAGGTAGCGTCATCAGAACAGATGCGACGGAGGTGAAGGAACTGAGAGAATGGGATGGAGTCTTTACAGGAAGCGGGGTGTGAGGAGCTGTAGTCGAGGTAGCTGTGGGAGTCGGTAGGCTTGTAATGGATATTGGTGGACAGTCTATCATCAGAAATTGAGACAGAGAGGTCAAGGAAGGGAAGAGAAGTGTCAGAGATGGACCATGTGAAGAGGATGGAGGGGTGGAGATTGGAAGCAAAATTAATAAATTTTTCCAGGTCCCGACGAGAGCATGAAGCAGCACCGAAGTAATCATCGATGTACCGGAGAAAGAGTTGTGGGAGGGGGCCGGAGTAGGACTGGAACAAGGAATGTTCCACATACCCCATAAAGAGACAGGCATAGCTGGGGCCCATGCGGGTACCCATAGCCACACCTTTTATTTGGAGGAAGTGAGAGGAGTTAAAGGAGAAATTGTTCAGCGTGAGAACAAGTTCAGCCAGACGGAGGAGAGTAGTGGTGGATGGGGATTGTTGGGGCCTCTGTTCAAGGAAGAAGCTAAGGGCCCTCAGACCATCCTGGTGGGGGATGGAGGTGTAGAGGGATTGGACATCCATGGTGAAGAGGAAGCGGTTGGGGCCAGGGAACTGGAAATTGTTGATGTGACATAAGGTGTCAGAGGAATCACGGATGTAGGTGGGAAGGGACTGGACAAGGGGAGAGAGAAGGGAGTCAAGATAACGAGAAATGAGTTCCGTGGGGCAGGAACAGGCTGACACGATCGGTCTGCCAGGACAGTTCTGTTTGTGGATTTTGGGTAGGAGGTAGAAGCGGGCCGTCCGAGGTTGGGCGACTATCAAGTTGGAAGCTGTGGGAGGAAGATCTCCAGAGGAGATGAGGTCAGTGACAGTCCTGGAAACAATGGCTTGATGTGCTGTGGTGGGGTCATGGTCCAGGGAGAGGTAGGAGGAAACGTCTGCGAGTTGACGCTCAGCCTCCGCGAGGTAGAGGTCAATGCACCAGACAACAACAGTACCACCCTTGTCAGCGGGTTTGATGACAATGTTGGGGTTGGACCTGAGAGAACGGAGTGCAGTGAGTTCAGAGAGAGACAGATTAGAATGGGTGAGAGGAGCAGAGAAATTGAGACGGCTAATGTCACGCCGACAGTTCTCAATGAAAAGATCAAGAGAAGGTAAGAATCCAGAGGGAGGGGTCCAAGTGGAGGGAGAATATTGGAGGTGGGTAAAAGGATCCGTTGAACGGGGAGAGGACTCCTGCCCAAAGAAGTGAGCACGGAGACGAAGACGGCGGAAGAAGAGTTCAGCATCATACCGAGCCCGAAATTCATTGAGATGACGGCGTAAGGGTATGAAACTAAGTCCTTTGCTGAGCACTGAACGTTCAGCATCGGAGAGGGGAAGGTCAGGGGGTATAGTGAATACGCGGCTGGGGCTGGGATTGGAAGATGGGGTGAGGACGGAGGGACAAGCAGGGGTGGAGGGTCCCCGATGGGTGTTGGAGTCGATGAGTTGTTGGAGCTTGCGTTCCTTAGCACTTGAGAGAAAGAGAAAAAGTTTCTTGTTGAGGCGACGGATGAGGCGAAGAATAAAATGAAACTGGGGGCACGCGCAGCTTTGAAAAAGGGTGCGGCGGTGCTGCTGGAGGGAGAGGTCAAGTGTGTTCATATGGCGGCGCATGGCACTGAGTGTGGATCTCAGAATGCGACGGGAACAGCAGTCCGAGAAACGTTTTATGTCCCGGAGATAATTAGTGCATGGCAACAGAGTCAAAAGCAGGAGAGAGAGCACTCACAGCTGCATTGAGAGAGGGATGATGTGGTGCAGGATCCTCAGGTGGGTGTTCGCCACCGACCTCACGGTCAATGCAGGTACGGTCCACATCCTCACCAGTCAGCACGTAGGCATGCTCCTCAAAGTGAGTAAAGGGCATAATGTGGGCCACTCCACCCCCAACCTGGGACCTCTCCCTGCTGATGTGAGCAGGCTTCTTCTGCATGAAAACAGACGGAGAGAGTGTGAGCAGGACAAATGGCACTGCAGGGAATGTTTCTGTGGTGAGTGGAGACATGGACAGGATGCGGATGCAAGCTCGAGAGGATGAGCCTGATGGAGATGTGAGGGCGTGTGTGAGAATTAGTGGTGTCGTCACTTGAGGTGTGAGCACCCTGTGGGTGTGTGATGGGTTTGTGAGTGTGAGAGTTGAGAGTGATGAGAAGGGTGACTTATCCTGGTGAAATGGATGAAACCATTCATCCTGTAGCAGCACTGGGTGGCTGCCCTCTTTTGCAGGGCATTGGCGCTGACAACCACTGCCACCACTTCCCATGCTGGAGTGGTGATGCCACTGTCCGTCCTGCAACCAGAGCAAGGGTAGAGGACATCACAGCGGGCCTCCACGGCATCCAAAAGGTGCTTGAGGGATGCTTCACTGAACCTGGGGGCTGCAGTGCTTTTGCCTCTCAGGGTCATCATGCCCTCCGTGCAGCATTTGCGGGCTGGAAGCAATTAGAGGTGTGCACGCGGTTGGACTGTAAATATTCTGCCCGGCGTGATAGCGGCAAGATGATGGTGTGGCGGGCAAATGAGAGCCCGCCCGCCATGGAAACAGTGTGTTTCCTGGGAATGCATAATTAATGTCATGTGTTTTGGACGTTACAGCATGAAAAGCCACCCATTGTAGCCGGGGGAGGGAATAAACATTGTTTTGCCCGCCCGCTACCACACCTAGTGCAAATCTGGGATGATTCCGCACATAGTTTCAGGATATCCAAAGCACTTTATAGCCAATGAGGTACTGTCAACCTCTTATTCAGGACCGTTAAATTTTAAAGAAGAAATCCAAACACCCAGCAATTAATCAACAGAACTACACCACAAAATTTAACATTTTTAAACAAAAACAAACCTTACTGCATATAAAGAGAAATTAAACAAAGCAAGTACCACTACCTTAACACTATGGCTTATAAAGACTTATGCTCTAAACTCAGTTCTACTTTTTAGATTCCCCCCTCCCCTCCAAGAGTTTCCTTATATTACAAAACTTTGAAGGTGCATTCACTTCTCTAGAGACCAACCTAAAAGCATGCCACAGCCCTCTGGAATTCACTTCAATTCTCCTAAGCGTTCCAGCTATTCTCTGAGGTAAGATTCTAAAGGGGTCCTTCCATTAGCTCATTTGTTTGGCTATGTAACCCTCCATCTTTTCTTTACAGGCCTCACAACAATGGAAGCCTCAGCTTCTTGTTTGGGTTGCCGGCCAATACCCAACTGCCTTCCCACAGCTTTCCAAGCTGACTCTGCTGACTCCTTTCTGCCACAATCCTTGTCCCAGAATTGCAGGCCCTGTTAAGGAACTCTCTTGTTTACAACTTGGTTTCAACTTTTGGCAAGAATTTTTCCGTTGGCAAGCGGGGGCAGCCGCGTCAGCTGCATGCCCGCCGAACTGTCAAAGGCCTATTAAGGCCATTAAGAAAATCATTAAAGCTGTTAAGTATGCTGCCCTTCCAACCTTAAGGTTGGCGGGCAGGCGAAGAGCCCAGGCGGCCTTCGCATTTTTCATGAAACCTCATCCACGGGTGGGATGAGGTTTCATTAAGTGTTTTAAAATGTAACAAAAATTTATACTTTTATTCTTTGACATGTCCCAGCTGATGTGATAATATCACACGAGGGGACATGTTTTAAAAGTGTTACAAACCTTTATTTGAAACTTTATCACTGAAACAAATCTCCCAGAGGCACCCCTGTGCCGTGCGCGTGAAAGAGCGCAGGGAACCTCTCAGGGAATCCCCTCCCGCCCGCAAAGGGAGCGCCCAGCGCTTCCGGGTGTGCGTCACGCGGAGCGGGCCTTAATTGGCCCACCCACGTAAAATGGCGGCACGCACACAATCGGGGGTGCCGATAGGGTCCGCACTCGCTCCTGCCCATCCCCACACAACCCCCCCCTAACAGGGGAGGGGAAAATTCAGCCCTATCTTCTTTTTACCTGGGAACTAGATGTGTAATTTAAATCTTTTACTGAAGTAAGTGTAGAGCCTTTGGCTCCATTACAAGTTAAGCCATTACATTGTTCAAGTTTTACACTTCTATCTCTGACTGTGTAGGATAAACATAGATTGGTTTTTAACTGCAATGAGCTCCAAGCTTGTTTGAAGTGCATTCAATTGAGATGCCTACAAATTTCTTAATCAGATGCCCCCATTTATCTATAGTTAAAACTTTAATTCCCAAAACTAAGAGTTATAACATATCGATTATGAGCTAGATATTGGCAACAGTGCTTTAAGTGTAGTCACTGTTGTAATGTAGGAAACACAGTAGTCAATTTGCACACAGCAAGCTCCCACAAACATCAGTGACATAACATGCAGGTAGTATGTCTAAGTGATGTTGGCTGGGGGATAAACATTGTTCAGATCATCAGGGAAAGCTCCTCTGCTCTTCTTTGAAATCATGCCAAGAGATCTCTAATGTCCATTTAAAAGGACAGATGATGCCTCAGCTTAATGTGTTCTCCAACATTGCAAGGAAGCTAAACAATCGGCATCTGATCATTTCTAGACATGAACCTTGAATTGGCAGACATTCATTTGAAGAGAAGTTGTTAAGATCTGGCTATTACCTTTTAATTTAATATTCATTACAAGGTTTATCTATCCACTATTCTTCTTCTTTCAACTGGTTTACCTTAACAATTAAATGTAGTGTTCTTCCCAATTGTAATAACTGCTGAAACATGCCAGGAAAGAGAACGTATGTTTCTCGATCTTAATCTGCTGGTGGGTGAAGCTTTAAAATGACAAAGATATATTTTGGTCCAGGAAAATGGCTCAATATTTCATCAACATTGCATATGCGTGGGCAGAAGTGACCAAACTGAATAGTGCCTTCTAAAATATTAAAGAATAGATGTACTGAATTCGTTAGCAGTCCAACAGAAACTGGTTGGACAAGTTCTGCTGTGACTTTTTCAAAAAAAAAAATTACTCAACAGTACTGAGGCTTCACCATCCTGAGTTGTCCTCAATATATTCTTGGATACTACAATGAAGAGTGCTGGAGGATATGCCAGGAGCAGTATCAGGCATACCTAAAAATGATGTGTCACCCTGGTGAAGCTACAACACAGGAATACCTGTGTGCCAAACAGCAGAAATAGCATGTGATAGAGCTAAGCGATCCCACAACCAACAGGTCAGATCTAAGCTCTTCAGTCTTGCCACATCCAGTCATGAATGGTGGTGGACAATTAAACAGCTCACTGGAGGAGGAGGCTCCACAAATATCCCCACCCTCAATGACACGGGGAGCCCAGCAGATCAGTGCAAAAGACAAGGCTGAAGCATTCGCACAATGTTCAGCCAGAGGTACCAAGTGGATCAGCCACCTCCACCTCCTCCTTGGATCCCCAGCATCACAGAATCCAGTCTTCAGCTAATTCAAGTTCCTCAACATGATATTAAAAAACGGCTGAAAGCACTGAATACGGCAAAGGCTATGGGCCTGACAATATTCTGACAATAGTACTGAAGACTTGTGCTCCAGAACTAGCCACGCCTCTAGCCAAGCTGTTCCAGTACAGCCACAACACCGGCATCTACCCGGCTATGTGGAAAATTGCCCAGTATGTCCTGTCCACAAAAAGCAGGACAAATCCAACCCGGCCAATTACTGTCCAACAGTCTACCCTCGATCATTAATAAAGTAATGGAAGGTGTCGCTGACACAAAGGGCATTTACTCAGCAATAATCTGCTCACTGACGCTCAGCTTGGTTCAGCCAGGGCCACTCAGCTCCTGACCTCATTACATCCTTGGTTTAAACGTGGACAAAAGAGCTGAACTCCCGAGGTGAGGTGAGGGTGACTGCCCTTGACATCAAGGCAGCATTTGACCAAGTGTGACGTCAAGAAGCCCAGCAAAATGAGTCAATGGGAATCGGGGGAGAACTCTCCGCTGGTTGGAGTCATACCTAGCACAAATGAAGATAGTTGTGGTTGTTGGAAGTCAATCACCTCAGTCCTAGGACATCACTGCAGAAGTCCATCAGGGTAGTGTCCTAGGCCAAACCATCTTCAGCTACTTCATCAATAACCTTCCTTCCATCATAAGGTCAGTAGAATGGATGTGCAATCAATCTGCAGCACCATTCACAACTCCTCAGATACTAGAGCTGTCTGTGCCCATATGCAGCAAGACCTGGATAACATTCAGGCTTGGGCTGATAAGTGGCAAGTGACATTCATGCCACACAAGTGCCAGGCAATGACCATCTCAACAAGAGAGAATCTAACCAACTCCCCTTGACTTTCAATGGTCTTACCATAGGTGAAGCCCCCATTATCAACAACCTGGAAGCTGACCATTGACCAGAAACTGAATTGGACTAGCCACATAAATACTGTGGCTACAGGAGCAGGTCAGAGGCTGGGAATTCTGTGGTGAGTAACTCACCTCCTCACCCCCGCAAAGACTGTCCAACATCTACAAGGCACAAGTCAGGAGTGTGATGGAATACTCTCCACTCGCCTGGATGAGCGCAGCACCAACTCGACACAATCCAGGACAAAGCAACCTGCTTGACTGGCATCCCAACTACTACCTTGAATATTCACTCCCTCCACCACCGACGCATAGTGGCAGCAGCTGCACCATTTGAAAAATGCACTGCAGCAGCTCACCAACGCTCCTTCGCAACCTACGGGTGTACTGTGGGTGTACCGACAATTCCAAGTTCCAAAGACACAACCTCTACCAACTTGAAGGACAAGGACAGCAGACACATGGGAACACCACCACCTGAAAGCTCCCCTCCAAGTCACACAACATCCTGACTTGGAAATATATCGCCGTTCCTTCATTGTCGCTGGGTCAAAATCCTGGAACTCCCTTCCTAACAGCGCTGTGGGTGTAGCTACACCACATGGACTGCAATGGTTCAAGAAGGCAGCTCACCACCACCTTCTCAAGAGTAATTAGGGTTGGGCAATAAATGCTGGCCTAACCAATGATGTTCCACATCCCATGAAAAAATATTTTTTAAATACTACTGGAGTGATTGCTCATTATTCCTTTCTTATAATGGATCTAATTAGGGTTCCTAGAGTTAGTAAAATGAATGAAAGCCTTCTGAAAGATAGTGAATTGGAAGTTAATACAAACTCAACCCATTAACTTTAACTGATGAACAGATGGGCATATGAATTTGGTAGGGTTAAACAAGAGTGATACAGCAAAATTGACACTTTTAACAAATTTAAGTAATGGTAAAGATTTGCTAAATATATTCCAGGGCATGAGGTTGATCTAAATTGATACACAACAACAAGCTCTGTGTTACTGTTATACAAGATGGAAAGAGGGATAAGGTGACATATATTGAGCAATATCACTTCAATCATACCATTCAGGGTATATTTGCTAGAGGCTGTTATCCAGAACGCACTGCTTTATATTTTACATTACATTGCCAGCAAGTGCCTAGTAGGGCTCTGAATTTTACACCAAGCTGGGACACCCTGTGAGAGTAGCCATCTTCACCAAGCCAAGCAGAATTATCTTCTACTTATGAACACAAGTAGAATAAGTTGGACTCAGATCTGTAAGGAGTTCCTGCAGGAGACTGCAAAAGTCTTCAAAACAGTGTTCTAGCCACAGCCATCTTCAGCTGCTTCGTCAATGATAATGTCAAAAGTGGGGATATTCACTAATGATTGCACAATGTTCAGCACTATTCACAACTCAGATACATGAAACAGTCCTTGGCCATTTTGTAGCAAGATCTGGATAACATTCAGGCCTGGGCTGATATGTGGCAAGTAATATTTGTGCCACACAATTGCCAGGCCATCTCCAACAAGAGAAAATCTAACTAACTATCTCCAATGAAAGGTTACCAACCTGAAACATTAACTCGGTTTGTCTCTCCACAATGGCTGCCAAATCTACTGAGTACATCCACATTTTCTGTTTTCATTTCAAATTTCTAGCATCTGCAGTAGTTTGCTTTCCTAAACACCATCACCCCCCCCCCGCCACCCCCCTCCCCCCGCAAACCCTGTGACTTTCAAATGGGATTACTATCACTGAATCCCCCACCATCAACATCACCACGATGGGATCACAATTGACCAAAAACTTAACTGGACCAGACATGTAGGACTGGATTTTACCGGCAGCGCCATGAACCTGATGTCAGAACCGTTTCCGGGTCCCCACCCCACTCAAGGTTATTACGTGACGTCCATCAGCATTTTGCAGAAGGCGACCAATTAGCGGCGCACCTCTACAATCGCTATCCAATCAGGGACAGCAGACCCATTCTGGAGGCGGGAGCTGGAATTGGCAGACCACATTTAAAGGGCACCCTGCAGCTGTCAATGTGGCTGCAGGAAGACTGTATCGTTACAGAGTGTGCAAGAGAGCAGCAAACTGGCAGGCCATCATGGAAGGGCAGCCCCATGATTCAGCAACACCTCCCTGGAGGTTCTGATGGAGGCGGTGAGAGAGCCCAGAGGAATGTGTTATTTCTGGAGAGCAGCCTGCCACTCAGACTAAGCAGGCATGGCTGGAGGATGTGCAAGAGATCAGCAGCCGCAGTGCGATGAGCAGCACATCTATCCATTGTGGGAAATGCTTCAATGGCCATCTGAGACCTGGCAGGTTGAGTAAGATACAACACCCAGCTGGCTGATATGAAGTAAAGACATGTTGAGCCTACCCCTGAGCAAAAGGCCCTCAATCGCCCAGAAATGCTTATGACACATGTGCCCATGTCGACTCCTCAGCCAGGGAAGAGCTCACAACAATGTAGCTTTTTTAGAGGAATTTGATTTAAACCCATGAATTGTCAGGATCATTACATGTGATTGTGCCTCATGACCTTCTGATGGAAACTACCACAGTCTTTAACACTCTTGAATCTGCAGCATGAGGGAAAATTGAGTACCCAATGTCGCGAGAGGAGTCATTCCAAAGGTGAGGTGGCCCACCAGGCAGTTTTCACGCCAATGGAGGAGGCCATTTTGATGCCATTGAAGGACAAGCAGTTGCTAAGGGTGAGGTAGGTGTCCAGCAAAAAGAGGGTGAAAGCTTCTTGTGCTGTCCTGTCCCGTCTACACAAACAGCTTAGAGCAGCTTTCCTCATTTGTGTATTCAGACCAAGTAGCTCGAAGTTGGTCGGTCAGCCGGATGCCTAATGAAGCAGTAGCTAAGAGATAGTAGGGTGCGTAACTGTCCTTTCTCCTCTGCAGGGCCAATGCTAAAGCAGCAGCAACAGGCAAATGTTGGAAGCCCTGTGACCTCAGAGGAATTGATGCACTCTGAGGATCCACCATCACAGGAACCAACCGCAGCCTCCACCTGTACAGAGACATGCACCTCAGTGGGGGCTCATGAATGTTTAGAAACAGGCGGCACCAAGTGAGCCTCACATCACATGTGAGCACAAGCTCCAGTTTGTCCAAAGTTCTGCTACCTACATCCTATCCTATTAAGTTCTACTCCACTTGTCATCTTTGCCCTCACCAATCTCCAATGCCCAACACACCGAATTTGGACGGGGGGGAGTAGGCGGAGTCGGGGCCTGCGTTTCTTCGCGCATGTGTGGAATCTCCCTGAGGCAAAGAGCTGCCTCAGAGAGATTAGTTTGATTTTTAAAAATTTTAATAATAAGAAAAAAAAATTTTAAGCCATGTCCCCTCATGTGACAGTATCACATGAGCTGGGACATGTCAATGAACTTTAATAAAAACTTTCATTCAATTTATAAACACTTCATGAAATCTCATCATGAGGCTTCATGATAAATGCGAAGGCCGCCTGGGCTCTTCACCTGCCCGCCAGCCTTAAGGTGGACGGGTAGCTCCGTTAATTAGTTTAATTGATATTTAAATGGCATTAATAGGCCTTTGGCAGTTTGGCGGGTGCGCAGCTGGCTCCGGTGTGTGCCCGCCGAACTGAAGATCTGAATGATGTGCGGTGACATTGGGACACGTGCCCGACATCACCGCGCATCATTTTACGCATCGGTAGGCGGGCCCCACCCCCGCTCGCTGACCCAAAGATTCTGGCCCATGTGCCAATTTATCATCGTTACTCATCTTATTCTGGTTTCTTTTGCATTCTCCCTTCACCTTCAATAATAGCTCCTCAGGCATATTTGCCCCAATGCTGGCAGTCTCCCTAAAACCAGTTGCCATTGTAATTCATAGCTTTTCTGATCATGACACTGAACTAAATTCACAATGTAATTAAACTGTCAGAGAGTAGTTGCCCATATCAAAGTACAGATGAAGTACCTTATTAAAATAACTATGCAAAATAGACATGAGGAGAAGCAGCTTTTACAGTAATGTGCTACTGCTTTCAAAGCTAGCTACTGGAAAGACTTGAACAGTTGTGTCAGTTATTCTCTGGGAAGCGCCAGTTAATAATAACACTGCAATCAATACACAGCATCTTTTAGGTATGAAAGTGATTAAACGGGATAGCAGGGGAGCAGAATCAATTATTAATGTTTCTATTTACAGCAAAAGATTAAAGTAAAAGATAACATGTAATGAGTTGAGACAGTATGAATTAAATTAAATGGATTCACTCACCAAGAACAGTATCACATATCATATGGAGTTGCAGTATTTGAATTTATTGTTAGATTTTTTCCCAAGTTTAGGGAGATAATCAACACCATACCATAATGACTTTTCAATTCTGTTATTCAGCACATTTAATTAATATAATTGTGCTGTTAAGTACGGCTCACCTCTCTGGGTTGAAGGGATGCCTTAAAGTGAATAACAATCTAAACTTTGAAACAGTGATGGAAACTGAACCTAAACACTAATCCAGCTCAAGACAGTGCAATTAGTTAAAGTGTAGATTATAAATGGATACGGTCAGAACTATCACGACAATGTGTCAGGTATAATGCGAACTATTAATCGTTGGTTTCATCAGCCGGTGTAATGCTCTTGATTGTTTTTAAAAAGGAAAAGAAACTGCTAGAACTACAAAGAGACTGTGTTTTAAAATGGCTGTAGAAGTCACCTGACCTACAAATTGGCCAAGTTTCTAGCACCCTCCAAAAGCAGATGGACATTCCTAGGCAGTTCACCTGATGGACTTCACATCTGAGATTTTCTGATCTTTCTGCAAAGCGTGAGGACTACTATAAGGCTACTGGCCTTCATGGCTCCAGAAACTGCCAGGAACAAAGAAGGACTAACGAATTTCATTATGCGAGAAGGGTGCTAAGGACACCTATCTGCTTCTATGGCATCTTGAAAGCTTTGACAATGGGAGATCGAAGCTCCTTCATTAATATGAATTGCCCTCCACTGTGTGCTGATAACCATCACATGGTCAAAACCACACGTGTGAAACGCTACAATTATAAATTTGCCTCTGGGTTACAGCTAGAAAGGTGTCTGCAGAAAGGAACAGACAGAAGAAGCACTGCAGAATGCACCATCATCTCTCTCCCTGTTATTTTCAAGTTCGGACCTGTTACATTTTGAAACACATCACAGAGACAGAGAACCAAAAGACTGTAGAAGGGTCATACGGACTCGAAATATTAACTCTGTTTCTCTCTCCACAGATGCTGCCAGACCTGCTGAGTTTTGCAGCATTTTCTGTTTTTGTTTCAGATTTCCGGCATCTGCTGTATTTTGCTTTAATAACAGAGATAGAGAACTTCAATCGAAAGGAACTTCAAGTGTCATAGCGTCCATTTTGGAAAAAGATGGATTACAGTTTAAAAAAGACTGTCTCCAGAAAAATAACCAACCTACATCGGTCGCAACACCTGGAATTTCAAAACCACCAAAGGAACACTGTTATTTATTTTTTACGGACTTTAACTCTTATCAATTCCGCCTCCTGTAACCAGCTCTGTTTGCATGCTGGAGTGTGTGTATATGTCACAGGATTCGCAACACATTTTTTACCTTTTTATTAAGTCTTATATTTTTACCTGACTGAGTTTTTAAACAATAAAACTAACTCCTTACGTGTTAACTCAAGAGAAGTGGCTGGCTTATTTCCTCAAGTAGCTTTATATACAGTCAAATAAATATTGAATTGAAAAATCACCACTTCTTAAAAATTCAAACTCTGTTATAGCCAACCTCAGGGGTGAAAAAAAAAAAGAGGGGTTTATTCACCCCTCTGGACTTGGTTGTAACAGAATGCAAAAACTAAACACTTTGAAAAAGAACCAGGAACACAGACTAATTTATACAGGTATGCTATAGACCATGCATTGGAATTATATATTTGGGTCAATATCCTGGCCTCTAAGTCTTTACTGACATTATAATAAGGCTTTTGTATATTAATAACCTGCCATTGCTGGCAATTGAACAATAACCTCACTATCGAGCACATGTGGTAATATAAATAAGCTCACCCCCGGAACTTTGACAGCATCGAGAGCGTAAGCCCTTGTGGGTCTGCAGGACAGAGTTCAGTGATACGGAAACCAGGCACCTCTTTCTTTTGGTGCTCTCAACAGGGACTAGAAGCGCATGAATGGCGTTAAATTTTAAAAAGGGGGAACGTTGGAGATCGGAGTCAGGGAAGGCTGTGTAAAGTTCACACCCAACTACTCGACACAGTTTTCAGCAATGTGGACAATGTGGAACCACCTCGACAAAAAAATTAAAATGCTTAGTGTGACCAGCTCGTATGGCTCTGAAATTCCAAGGGTGTGACTGTTCCGTTGTAATTCTGGTAGGCGGAACTCCCAGCAAAGCGTTGGGTAAAATGGAAATTCAAACCAATCGGGTCCTTTGTCAGTCTCCCGCCAAAATTACAGTGGGAGACAGGTAGAGCCCGCAGGTATTTTCAGGTTCCCCCGTCGGTGCACCTGTGTCGCAAAGCCCCGTCAGGGTTTCAAAAGCGCCATAAGGGTCAGGAGGATCAAGGACACTTTGATACTTAGTTTCACATTTTCACCTTATGTTTTATTCATACAGCTTCCAGCATTGGCAAACACCAGGAATTTCTCCTTTAAAAAACATCCATTGATGGACTGTGCGTGGCATTCTGCTTAAGTAGCTCGTTATTAGGCACTGACATTATTGTGATAACATCTACAGACTTCAGGCTGACTCTCTCCTGGGATTTTTGAAGCCTTATCAACTCCATCAAAATCTGTAATGTATTGCTTTTTGTTCAGTTTCTTAAAATATCTCTGCCTCCTCTGGTTGTGGTAGATGAACAACAGGATCTCAGACTACAAATACACCAATCACTAAAAGCTGCGTCACAGTTTAGCAAGACCATAATAAAAAAACGCCAGACTTTATTTCTAGAGGGATAGAATTGAAAAGTAGGGAAGTTATGCTAAGCCTACATCGAACCTTGGTTACCTCATGCTTAGAGAACGACATGCAGTTCTGGTTGTCACACTATAAAAGGGATATTGAGGCACTGGGGAGGGTACAGAGGTTTACAAGGATGCTACCAGAAATTTCAAGAAAGGATTGGCAGGCTGGGTCTCTTTTCTCTTGAAAAAAGAAGGCTGAGGGGTGGCCCAATAGAGGTCTTTAAGATTATGAAGGGTTTTAATAGAGTTGATACAGAGAAAATGTTTTCTCATGTGGGGAAGAACATAACTAGAGGCTGTCAATATAAGATATTCACCAAGAAACCCAATAGGGAATTCAGAAGAAACTTCTTGACTCAAAGAGTGGTGAGAATGTTGAATGCGCCACCACAGGGAGTGGCTGAAGTGACTAGTATAGATGAAGGAAGCTAGATAAGCATATGAGGGAGAAGAGAGAAGGGTTACAATGGTAAATCTAGATGAGGAAAGATGGGAGGAGGTTTGGGTGGACCATAACCATTAGCATGGACTGGCTGGTTCGAATGGCCTGTTTCTGTGCTTTATATCCTGTGTAATATATCATTTTCCAGTCAAAAAAACACGGGTAGGTAATCAGCTCCCAAGCCCCTTCTAACATGATTTGGCATCTGATATTCCTTTGGGAAAGTACCTAGTAGTCAGTCAGGAACCCCCCATGACAACACAACCAAGATCAGAAATTCACCAGGTAGGAATCATACCTATACTGGAGGAGTTTAACACATTCAAATGCTGAGAAACTGGAGACCTTCCCAATGCTCTGGTGGTTTATTGGTAGGGCAAATGATTTGTCAACAACATGAAATTTGTAAGGTTAAGTGAAGGTTTAATCGAGCTGAGAGGTTTTGATGGAGTAGGTAGTGAGAAACTGATTCCACTAGCAGGAGGGTTGACAAGAAGAAAACTCACAGGGCAGAATAATCCCAGATTTGCACGAAGTGCAGTAGCGAGTGGGAAAAAGGATGTCTCACCCGCCAGAATGGCGGCTCTTGACGCTGTATCATCCCAATCCTGCCTCATTAACTATGCAATCCCAGGAAACACGCCACTCCCATGGTGGGCGGGCTCTCATTCGCCCGCCACGCCATCACCTCGCCGCTTCATCACGCCAGGTGCCATATTTAAAATGCAGCCTCGCACACACCTCTCAGTGCTTCCAGCCCACGACTGCTACAAAGAAGACATGGCCCTGAAAGGCAAGAAGACTGCAACCACCCAGGTTTAATAACACGTCCATAGGGTGGAGGTGCACACGTCCATAGGATAAGCAGGTGCACACCCTGGGGCCATCTACCCAGGTAACTCTGGAACTATCTGGCCCATCCGAATCCCCACTTCCTGTGACCCGAACAGCTCCAGCTCCAGAGGCCGAGTGGGGTGCCACTGCCACACAGCAGGACCCCAAAAGCAGGCCAGGGCCCTCCAGGTCTCGGCCCACCAGAGGACACCTGCCAAGGACATCACGGACAGAGTGTAGCAGTCAGCAGGTTGCCTCCACCTCCGCTGTAGATGTCCGGAGAGCACCGAGATACAGCGGCAAGGTTATGAAGGTTAAAAAGATGTAGCTGCATAGCCTGGGCACGAGTGTTAATCACTTGTACATAATGTTCACTATTGTCAATCAACTCCCAAGAATGCCTCCCTGCCTATGGCTCCTTGTTCTGATCAGCAGTGTTCATGTCGCTCAGATGTGAAACCTTTCTGCACAAGATAAAGGCAGGTGTCTCAGTCCAGGGCTTCTTCCCTGTGCTCTGTGTAACCTTCAGACCAAAGTGATGGTCTGGCCTCACACTCCATGGACACATTACTGATGCCTGCACCTTGATAGTGCTGGTCATTGCTGCCAGAATGTTGCGGGCAGGCATCAAAGAGTTCCGTCATTCTCTCTGTGCGCTCTCAGCACTTTAAAGGTGAGGCTGGCTCCCATCCATGACCGGTGATGCTGTTCCCCTGAAGGGCTCAGGTACTGAAGGTGGACAAAGGATCAGGTGCATTTAAAGTTTCATGGCTGCATCTCTATGATATGACCCTGATCACAGAGCACAAGCGAGCCACCCTCAGCCAGACAGGAGTCAGACATTCTCAGAGGCTATGTGAAGATCCAAGGAATATCCTCACTGCATGTCGTCATCATTCTCCGGTGATTGAGTGACTATTAGGGCCTCCACTGCGTCTCCATAACAGGAGCCTTATCACAGAGGGTATGTCCGCTGCCATAGACAGACTGGAGTCAAACATTCACAGATGCAATGTGAGGATCTATGGGGACACCTCACTGCATGTCGTCATCATCCTCCACAAATCTAGCAGCTATGAGGGCCTCCCGAGTGCGCCTGCTTCGTCTGGCCAGTGTGAGGGCCTCATTGCCATCATCACCGCCTTCAAGGACCTCCTCACCCTCATCTCCATTGACGTCTTCCTCATAGGAGGAGATGTCCAGCTCCTCCATCTCCTCAGCCAGTTCCTCTCCCCGTTGCAGCGCCAGGCTGTAAAGGGCACAGTAGGCGGCGACAATGTGTGACACCCTCTGTGGAGTATATTGCGGGGCTCCACCAGACCGGTCCAGGCACCGGAACCGCATCTTCAGCATCCCGATGGTTTGCTGCACCAAGTTGCGAGTTGCAGCTTGAGCCTCGTTATACCTTCACTCTGCTGCAGTCTGAGGCCACCGCACGGGTGTCATCAACCACACCCTCTGTGGGTAGCCATTTTCCACTAGGGGCCATCCCTGCAGCCTCTGTGGGCCCTGGAAGATGTCAGGGATGTGACCGACTGAGAATGTAGCAGTCGTGGATACCCCCTGGAAACCAAGTGCAGACTTTCAGGATGCATTTGTGGTGGTCGCACACCAGCTGAACATTGTGGTTGACATAGTTGACTGCATATTGCGCCAGAGATCTGAGCATCAAGTGAGTGCAGCCAATTGCCCCTGCGCCTGTGGGAAACCTGAGATCTGGGCAAATCCAATTGCTTTTGCATCCTGGATTTCCTGGCCCTGGCGAAATGCACAAAGTTGTGTGCCTTCACAAAGATGGCATCCGTGACCTCATGGATGTATTTGCATGTGGAGGCATGTGATATCCCACAGAGGTTACCTGTGGAGCCCTGAAAGGAGCCACTGGCGTAGAAATTGAGTGTTGCAGTCACTTTCACAGCCACTGGCAGTGGATGCCCTCCATGTCCCCTTGGCACCAAATCCTGCAGCAGGTGGCAGATGTGACTGGCCAGTTCCCCAGACATGCGCAGTCTTAGGTGACACTGGTTCTTGGTCATCTGTAGGAATGAAATGTGGCATCTATAGACCCTGGGTCTATCTAGGCACCGACCAGCAATGTCTCACTGTGGCTCTTCAGCAGCATGCGCAGGGGCACCAGCTGCCCCTTCTTCCCAAGGGTGCTGCTTCTCCCTCTGTGCAGCCAGGCACTTCCATCACTATCTTCTCTGTTGTCTCCACTCTCTGTACACCAAGAGGCATACAGCTAGTTCACCAGGCTCCATGCTCCTGATGTACTCCTCCTGCAGGATGAAAGATAGAGACTCGTGGGTTAGCTTGGATGTTCTAAGAGCCCCTCTTGGTTAAGTCTGAATGCCCCGTAACGCATCCCGGAGAGTGCTGGCCACCACTTAGATGGCCAGAGTTTAGTGCGCCGCATGGCTGCCTGAAACCCCATCTTCATCCGCCCACTCCACCTGACCAATTGGCAGCAGCTTTGCCCATTGGGCTGCATGTTGTGCTCTCAGCTCAGGCGCAGGCATTCTCCTAACCCACACTGCAAGGCTGCCCTGTTAGCTTGAACCATGGGGGAGACTGGTCCAAACCGGGATGATGACATTGCAAAGGGGCTGTGAGCACCTCCACCAGTGACTGCTCCATGGCCAGCTTTAGCAAGGAGATTGTACAACGTGCCCAATCATCCAACTGTTCTGCAGTCCACTAAAATGCTCATTAGTTTGCAGTCTGTGCCCGAGGGGTGAAAAGCTCTGGAGCACTTGGTGGCACTTTCATGTCTCTGCGTTGCTTGAGTGGGCCGATAAGCTAGAGGCCCGACTCCACACATGTCAATGTGGCTGCGTCTGAACTGTCTCAGATGCAGAGGAACGGTTACTTTATACAAAGTTTCCCTAATGCAAAGCCGCTTCCCTCCCCTCCACCTGCATGTGCTTGTGTACCACCATCAACCGCAGGGCAGCCCTTGCCCCCACACCATGCCTCAACCGCAGGGCAGCCCTTGCCCCCACACCATGCCTCAGCCACAGGGGAGCCCTTGCCCCCACACCATGCCTCAACCACAGGGGAGCCCTTGCCCCCACACCATGCCTCAACCACAGGGGAGCCCTTGCCCCCACACCATGCCTCAACCACAGGGGAGCCCTTGCCACCACACCATGCCTCAACCACAGGGGAGCCCTTGCCCCCACACCATGCCTCAACCACAGGGGAGCCCTTGCCACCACACCATGCCTCAACCACAGGGGAGCCCTTGCCCCCACACCATGCCTCAACCACAGGGGAGCCCTTGCCCCCACACCATGCCTCAACCACAGGGGAGCCCTTGCCCCCACACCATGCCTCAACCACAGGGGAGCCCTTGCCCCCACACCATGCCTCAACCACAGGGGAGCCCTTGCCTCCCCACAACTTGCCTCAACCTTGAACTCCAACAGGCGATCCTCGCGAGCACTGCACAATGTTACTGTTTACTCACCACTGAGTTCCTCTCGAAGTACAGCCTGCAAAGTGCACGCCTTATAAATGCTGATGTGAACACATCGGTGTGGTGCTCAGATGATACTGGTGAGCTGGGCTTATAATGACATGCAGATGTATTACAATGAGGTTCATGATGTCCGACGGCGGGAAATGCGGCTCACCATTGATGGGCAGAGCGGACAATCGCAAACTGGTTTCACAATGTCATGAAACCGATTTTTGGCCTTCTCACCATATTGTCCTCTCAGGCTGCCCAACACGCCCCATGCCAGAAGGCACGAAAAATTCCGCCCTTCATTTAAACCAATTGGCAAAAGAACCAGAGAGGAGATAAGAGTTATTTTTTAAACTCGGAGTTGTTATGAACTGAAATACACTGCCAGAAATTGGGAGGGGAAGAGAGGAGGTGGTGAAAGGAGATTCAAAAGAGAATTGGATAAATACCTGGAAAGGAAAAAATTGTACGGTTTTGGGGAAAGATCACATTAGCAGGACCGACTGGATTACTCCTCTAAAGAGCCATCACAGGCACAATGGGCCAAATGGCCTCCTTCTGTGCTGTATCATTCAATGATTCTGATGCTTTCTACATTTTTTTTATTCAATCACGGGATGTGGGCTTCACTGGCTGAGCCAGCATTTATTGCCCATCCCTAGTTGTCCTTGAGAAGGTGGTGGTGAGCTGCCTTCTTGAACTGCTGCAGTCCATGTGGCGTGGGTACACCCACAGTGCTGTTAGAAGGGAGTTCCAGGATTTTGACCCAGCGACAGTGAAGGAACAGCGATATATTTCCAAGTCGGAATGATGAGTGACTTGGAGGCGAACTTCCAGATGGTGGTGTTCTCATCGATCTGCTGCCCTTGTCCATCCAGATGGTAGTGGTCGTGGGTTTGGAAGGTGCTGCCTAAGGAGCCTTGGTGAATTCCTGCAGTGCATCTTGTAGATGGTACACACTGCTGCTACTGCGCGTCGGTGGTGGAGGGAGTGAATGTTTGTGGATGAGGTGCCAATCAAGCAGACTGCTTTGTCCTGGACGGTGTCAAACTTCTTGAGTGTTGTGGGAGCTGCACTCATCCAGGCAAGTGGAGAGTATTCCATCACACTCCTGACTTGTGCCTTGTAAATGGTGGACAGGCTTTGGAGAGTCAGGAGGTGAGTTATTCATCGCACGATTCCTAGCCTCTAACCTACTCTTGTAGCCACAGTATTTAAATGGCTAGTCCAGTTAGGTTTCTGGTCAATGGTGACCCCCAGGATGTTGATAGTGGGGAATTCAGTGATGGTAATGCCATTGAAAATCAAGAGGCAATGGTTAATTCTCTCTTGTTGGAGATGGTCATTGCCTGGCACTTGTGTGGCACAAATGTCAATTGCCACTTGTCAGCCCAAGCCTGGATATTGTCCGGTTCTTGCTGCTTTTGGACATGGACTGCTTCAGTATCTGAGGAGTCGCGAATGGTGCTGAACATTGCACAATCATCAGCGAACATCCCTATTTCTGACCTTATGATGGAAGGAAGGTCATTGATGAAACAGCTGAAGATGGTTGGGCCGAGGACACTACCCTGAGGAACTCCTGCAGTGATGTCCTGGAGGTGAGATGACTGACCTCCAATAACCACAACCATCTTCCTTTGTGCTAGGTATTACTTGAAATATGATTTGCTGCTATGGGATCACAATTTACATAAAAATCCTGGAGGCAGAGTAAACATCAGTTTCGGAGTACATTTTAGTGATAACAAATCACTTGTTTATTTTGAATGGCGTTTGTTCTACAGTAAGTACCAGTTTCAGACTATTTATTACCTGCTTAGAGCCACACAGAGCTTGCAAACCGAAATTATATGGTTGCCTTACACAACAGCACCAATTTGCATTTATTTAGCACTTCTAATGTTGGAAAACGCCCCAAAGCACTTCACCAAAGCGTAATCGTAAAATAGTTTTGGCGCTAAGCCAAAGAAGGAGAAACGAGGTGGGGTAATTAAAAATTTAGTCAAAGAGGTAGGTGTTAAGGAGGCATCTAAAGGTGGACAGAGGTGAAGAGATGGAAAGACTTAGGCAGAAAATTCCAGAGCTTAAGGCCTAGATAGCTGAATGTACAGCTGCCAACAGTGGGTGAAGGCAATGTAGGAGACCAGAGTTGGAGGGATGCAGTGTTCTTGGACTTTTGTAAAGCTGCAGGAGATTACGGAGATAGGGAGGGGTGAAGCTATGAAGAGATTTGAACATGAATATGAGAATTTTAATTTTGAGCTGTTGGTGGAGTGGGGACCAACAATAGGCCAGCAAGCCCAGGGGTAAGTGGGACTTGTTCCGTGTTTGGATATGGGCAGGAGAGTTTTGAATGAGCTCAAATGGATGAAGGATGGAAGATGGGAGGTTGGCCAGGAGAGCATTGGAATAGTCAGGTCTGGAGGTTACAAAATATCAATGAGGGCTTCAGTAGCACCTGGGCTGAAGTTGGGTGGAGTTGTGGGCTAGTGGAAGCAAGTGGTCTTGGTGGTGGGCAGGATATTTTGTTGGAAGTTCAGCTCGTAGTAAAGTTTGCAAATAGTTGGGTTTGGACTAAGACTGGTGGGGAGGAGGATGAAACCAGTGGAGAGGGACTGAAAATGCAAATGACATCCAGGCAACTTTTACCCCAATGGCTTCAGTCTTCCCAATGTTTAATGAGAGGAAATTATGACTCATTCATGATTGAATGTTGGAAAAGCAGTCTAACAACACAAAGGGGGAAATCAAGAGAGATGGTGGAGCTGGGTGAAACCAGTTCACACCTATGTGGAACTAAATCTTTAGATGATATCACTGAGGAACAACATGTAGATGAGAAAAAGGATGGGGCCAAGGATAGATCCCTGGGGGGCTCCAGAGGAAGTGAAGTGGGAGTGGAGATAGAAGCCATTGCAGGAGATTCTCTGGCTAGCAGGTAAGAGTGAACAGAGGAGGAAGATGGGGTTGACTGTGTCAAAGGCTGGAGAGAGCTCAAGAAAGACAAGAAGGGAGAGTGCATAAGGCCACAGATGCAAAGGATGGCATTTGTGACATCAGTTAGAGCTGTGTGATCAATTTTGTTGCAAGGGCAGGAACCTAATGGTAGAGGACAAACAAGAAACTTTGGAAAATATGGACACTAATTTGGGAGGTGCAACGCAATCAAGAATTTTGGAGTGGAAAAGAAGATTAGAGATGGGACATTAATTGGCAAAGACAGAAGGTTAAGGGTGGATCTTTTGAGTTGAAGGTGATGATGGCAGTTTCAAAAGTAAGCTGGAATAGTACAAGAAGATGGAACTCTTTATAACATCAGCCAGCACGGCAGACAGGAAGGGAAGTTGGATTGTCAGCAGTTTAATGGGAATAAACTTGAGATACCAAAAGATGGATCTTGTGAGCTTTAGAGGCTGCCTGAACAGAGATTGGAGGAAAACTAGGGAAAGGTCTGGGTTTAGCATTAGGGCAGGTAGGAACCATGGGGAATGTTTGGCCAGATGGAGGCAAAGGGAAAGAAAGATGCAGCAGAATGAATGATCTCAATCCGATTGACAAAGAAATCCACCAGCACCTCACGCAAGTTGTTGGATGTGCGGGTGGTGGGGAAAGGAAGAGGGGGTTAAGGAGATGGTTGACAGTGAAGAATAGAAGCTGCGGGTTATCTTTGTATACCATGATGATGCTGGAATAATGAGAGGACAGCAAGGCCCAATGAATTGCAAAATCATTTGTACACCATGGACTGGGTTTTACAGCTTCCCGCTGTGCATGTTTTCAGCAGGAAGCGGGTAAAATATGACCGTTGCTTAGCCTACCACCTTCCCACCCACCCGGCCCGTTCCACATAATGGTAGCTGAATAAGGCACCCACAAGGCCGCACATCTTTAGGCCTATTGGGGCCCTTAACTGCCAAATTAAGTAGGAATTACGGGCCTCAATCCATCTCCATTGCCATACTACGCTAAGCAGTGGAAGGCGGGCAAGAATGGAAAGGCTGTTTTTTCACCAAAGGGTGGGAAGGAAGTAGGGGGAGGTACCTCTTTCAGGGGTGCTCTGTGTGCATCAGGGGCACCCCCACCTACTTTGTGCCTCCCCGCCTCAAAATCCCACTCCCCCAAACCCCTGCCTAGGGTGCCCAATCCCTCCCCGCCCAAGAAACCCCAGACCCACCTTGTCAGGCATCCATGACACTTCTCCAATGGCCTCCTTGCAGTCCCAGCCATGCCCACTACTCTCTTCTGGCACTGCTGGCCGGCAGCTCTCGAGAGCCAGACTTCCTTCCACTGCTGGGCAGAAATCCCACTCTCAGCTTATTAAGGACACCCACAGCATATTACCGCTGCTGGACAGCCTTATTTAAAGTTTCCGACTTTTCTCCCATTAAGCATTACACCCTCTTCCATAAAACTCAGCACCATATACATTTAAGCCTGTGCCTCTTGGACATGAAGGGCCAAACCATGGGGAACGACCAGAATGGGAAAGTGTAACACACATTTTCAGACCTCTATACATCAGCACCCAAATGAGTATTAGATTTGGACCGATGGCAGCATTCTGACCTCTGAGTCAGAAGTTTGACAGTCAGGTCCATTCCAGAGACTCGAGCACAAAAATAAAGGCCGACCTTCCAATGCAGTACTGAGGGATTGCTACACTGTCAGAGGTGCCACCTTTCAAATGAGACATTAAGGTGAGGCCAGATCTGTCCTCACATTTGGTTTATCAAGCGTCTCATGGCACTATATGGAAGCAGAACAAGGAAGTCCTCCCCATGACCTGGATGATATTTATCCCTCAAGCAACAGTCCTACAATAGATTACCTAGCCATTACCACATAGCTGCTTGCAGGAGTTTGCTGTTTGCAAATTGCCTGCTATTACAACAGTGACTACAGTTAAAAAAAATACTTAATTGACCGCAAAGCATGTTGGGATGTCCTGATGTTATGAAAGATGCCAAATAAGTGCAAATATTTCTTTTTTTTAAAACATTTTAATGTTAAGGAAGGGCCAACAGGAGAATCAACAAAAGCTCATAGACAAAGGGTTAAGATGAAAGTTCCAAGCCATTTTAGGGTAGATTTTCATCTTTAATGAAAGAAAACCAGGTGGATTCTACGATTGGCACATATTCCTTTATGCCCATTTTTCATCTATTCATGCTGCTGAGGCAATGCTTGCAGTTAGGCAATAAACATGCAGATCTACCCCTTTAAATCAGTTGTGCTTCGATCATGCGAGTGTCAAGTTGAAGCAGTGTGATTCTCACTCCTGGAGATGGCCTCACATAATATCGGTATTAATCTGATTCAACGAGTTCACACCCACACAGCACAAAGCAGTTTTCATCAATGTGAAGCCAAAGTCATTTGCATGAACACTGGCCTTTGCCCATACAATTAGCACCAAGGTGGCAGTTAGTTAATAGAAGGCTTGCAAATACTGGATTGGAAACAAAGTTAGTAAATAAGAACAACCAAAGTGGAATACTGTAACAAATAAACACTGCACGTGCAAAAACTCACCATTTCATTTGTCTTTTTTTGTGGCTTCTTAGTTGTAATTTGCAAATAACTGAGGAAAAATAAGTGGCATTTTATAAAATTAAACAGCATCGCAGATTTAATCAAATTTGAAACCAACAGTTCTGAACCTATTTTACAAGTATTGGTTATTTTTAAATATTATTGTGGAAAAAGACTTTATCCTTTCAATAACATTTACTTGGAATTTTTGTTTGTAGGATCTCTGTCCCTAAACATGCAAATTATAATTATTTATTTTTCCAAATTACTTCAGTTTATGTACCTTTTTATTCTGTAGTTTACATTCACATAACCAGAATGACTTCAGAACATATTTCCAAGGAACTCCATCCAACACAAGAACTTTAATGCATTCTATCTTGACAAACAGAACAAGATAGGGGATTTATGGGAAATATACTTTCTAAAACTCTTATCTATCACACTTCAAGCAAATAATCAGCCTAACAGCTCTTTTTCTTTGCAAAGAGGAAAAGAGTTTTTTTTAAGCAGGGGGCCAGCTTTAGTAAGAATTGTATTGATACAATAAAGTTATGAATGCTATTAGGAAAATAGGAGCAGGGGTAGGCCATTCGGCTTGTCGAGCCTGCTCCACCATTCAGATAGATCATGGCTGATCATCTACCTCTGTGCCATTTTCCCCCCACTATCCCCATATCCTCTGAAGTCATTAGTATCCAGGAATCTATTAATCATTGAGCATGTTCAAGACAGAAATTGAGCTTCCACAGCCCTCTAGGGTACAGAATTCCAAAGATTCGCCACCCTTGAATGAAGAAACTCCTCCTCATCTGTCTTAAATGGCCTGCCCCTTATTCAGAGTATGTCCTCTGGTTATAGACTCGCCAGCCAGGGGAAACATCCTATCTCCATCTACCCTTCCCTGTCCTATAAGAATTTAGTAAGTTTCAATGAGATTTATTGTTTTAAAGCTGGTGGAACAAAGCAATAGTTCAGTAGTATAGTAGAATGCAATTCCTCTGATCCAATAAGATATAAGGATGGAGCTTCCGCTACGCTGCACTCCTTTTTTTTTCCCAGCGCAATTCATCTGTCCGTCCATAATTAGCCATATTCCGCAAGTGACCATGGGAGAAACTGTTCCCATTGATAGAACCAAAGGGCACAGATATAAGGTAATTGACAAAAGAAGCAATGGTGACATGTGGAGAAACTTTCTCATGCACCCAGTGGTTAAGATTTGGAATGCACTGTCTGATAGTGTGGTGTAGGTAGGTCCAATCGAGGTATTCAAGAGGGAGTTGGATTATTATCTGAAAGTGAGAAATGCAGGGCTACTGTGAGAAGGCAGGGGAGTGACACTGGGTGAATTGCTCCTTCAGAGAGCCAGCACAGACATGATGGACCAAAAGACCCCCTTCTGTTCTGTAGCCATTCTGTGATTCATTCTATGATTCTAGGCATCTCTCTCTGCTTAGAGAGAGAGACAAGTGGTTATAGCTTGAGGGGCACCACTCTGCAAGAAACATGGCTGACCAGGAATATCTTCCACTCTTACCACCTGCCATGGGCATGTTAGAAAGAATAGCTGGTTGATTATTAACCTGTTTGGCTGCGTCATGAATGTTCCTTCCATGGCCAACAAGTCCCGGAGTAGGAATTGAATCTGGAGTTTCTGGCTAAGAGGAAAACATGCTACCTACTGAGTCACAAGGCCTACCATAATTCTCACAAAGCCAGCAGAAAAGATTGAGGAGTCTCAAGGGTAAATTACTTCCAGAGCAAATTGATCATTTCTGCAGTTTTAAACAACATTGCACTGGAAGCCAACTCCTCCCAGAAAGCTGGCCATGCCCCAGGTCAAATTAGTTGCCATTGAGAATTTTGGTTATTTGTGCCTGCTTGCATGCCTCCAAGGAGGCTCATAAAATTAAGCTGTTTTTATATTAAAAAAATATTTTGACTTACTGAAACCAATAAATGGTTTTCTATTGTTGAAATCAGATTACTTAAAGCTGGTAAACTGGACAAGGATTAAAAATACTTATATTTTGTGATAACCCTATTTTCAGTTGTATTAATAAAACTGCACCAGGTTACCTCTCAAGTATATCAAAGAATATTTTAATGCAAATTTTTGTTTTTCAAAATTACATTCGAAGACCCTGGCCAACTGCACGGTTTCATGAAAGGTTTTATGTTGAGTGATATGCATATGAGTCTGAGCAGGATCTTGAGCAAAAAAATCAATTCAGAAAACAAGCGTAATCTTGATTAAAAATCACCACTTACGCACAAAGCGGAAACTCTACCCCATCATGTGTATTTAGATATACAAGGTCAGGAGAGTGAGCTGGTTTTCCTTAGGCACCTCTGGCATAAGTATTGAACTTAGAAAATACAACTCTGTCTACTCAATCTGTTGCAACAACTCCTGTGCTTGAACAATGCTTTTACAAACTTACTTAGGTCTATAAATATGTTAAATACTTCTAAATCATTTTCATCTGTGGGGTAATTGGGATGAAAAGGGAAGAACTGATATAAAAGCACAAAAATTCTTTCTCTGTCTCTTTCTTGTCGTTTTAGGAGAAAGGCTTTTATAATTCAAGTTCTCAGCATTGGAGGTACGTTTTTAACTCCTCCTTGGGGTGTGAGCATCACTGGCATTTATTGTCCATCCTGAATTGCCCTTGTATCCCAACATTAAATACCGATGAGGCATCAGCTGGTTTTCAATAGCAGCTTCTCTGCAAATTGAAACAGTGGCAGTAAAATGTCTGAGGACGTTTCAGGAATGCAGTGCTATTCCTGAGGGGATAGCAGGATTATAATTGAAGCTTACATTGCTGCCTCTATAGTCTTGATAAAGTAAGAGTGGTATCAGTTGTTAATATTGAAATTGTAAAATTAGGGATATTTATGGTCAACAAATTGTCACCCTCAACATACCCAACAGAATTTATTAATATATCTGGTTATGAACTTAGTCATAAGTTCTTAATCAAGCATACATTGGTTCTTTCTCAACGAACTTATTGTATTACCTAACAGGTAGTTTACAGAATTTACAGTTTACAGAATTTGTCAGTACATTAGAAAATAACCACCGTCATTCTATCAAAAAGGCTAGAAATAGGTTAAAATAATGCACAGCAACTGTTCAACACCTTGTCACTGATGAGTTTGTCAAACACAATGATGTAATGGAATAAGGACTATCAAGCTTATAGAATACCAACTAAACTTGTCTAGATATCTTGCTACACCACAACAGTATCAATGTTACAGTATAGTACTCACTCCAAGGTTTTAAACTTTTCCACTCCTGCTGCTACATAGCTGGCTCCATTCTCCAGATCATCCAGGTCAAAGACTCTGTGTCCCTCCTTAGGGGTGTAGATGTTCCTGACAGCCCCAAAGGGTGCATTAATGCCCTTGGTGACTTGGTTAAGGAAAGTGTCAAAGGTGGAGACTTGTTTGTTGATGAGAAACCTTCTGCCAGTGAAGAACGGATCTCCATTTCGGTAAACTATCACACTCTTAGCTGTCGGTAGCTGAAGGGGAGCTCCTCTTGATGATGTGGCCATTCCCTTTAATAATAATAACAACAATCAGAACAATGACACTAGAAATGTCAGCAGTCACTTTTGTTCACAGTCACTGAGTTTAGTGTGGACCATCAAGATTTTGTCTTCTCCATAAGGTCTCACTGTCAAATTATGTGAAACATGGAGCCAATCAGCTTGTTTGTCTGCTACCTCAGTTTTAACCCCACTACAACAAAGGCAGAAATCACTAAACCAAAAAAAAAACTTTTCTGACTTGGGAGGAAAATTTGTAACCTTGAAATAAGACAACACAAAACACCCTCGCTTAAGAAACAGTTCCAGGCCACATTAGATCGGGTTAATGATTGTACATCAAATATCAGTTCAAAGCAATGCACTTGAATGGTTACTATGGTGTTAAAACAAAAAGCAGTAAAGACCAAGAAAAACCACCTTTCAGAAATGCTAATAAACACAATATCCACATACTCTGCATATTTTAGTCAGTTATTTACATACATGTACATTAGCAACATAGCTATCGCATCACAACATGCATTACTACTTGCATTTATAGTGTCTTTAACATAGTGAACACTGCAAGACAGCCTCAGGAAGTGACTGAGGGCACAGCTAAAGAGGTTAGTTTTGAGGAGACCACTGCGGGTTGGAAGAGAGATAGCATAACAGAGCTTCTAAGTAGGGAGTTCCAGATTGTAGGGTCAAGGTCCAATGGCTGGGGGCTGGGGTGAGGGCAGGCGAGCGGTATGTGCGGTGAAGGAATTTTTAGGAGATTAGAGTCAATAGAGTAGAGCGCACACACTGGCCCATAGGGCTGGAGAAGGTTATGGAGGTTAAGTAAGGCAAGATTTATAAACTAAAAAGTAGACAGCCGATGGATTTCAGTGGGTTAGATGTACAAAATGAGCATGGCTATGTGTGGGATAAGGTTCAAACAGCGACATTTTGGAAAAATTGGACTTTATACAGGACTGCAGCTAGTGAAAACAAAAACAGAATTACCTGGAAAAACTCAGCAGGTCTGGCAGCATCGGTGGAGAAGAAATCAGTTGATGTTTTGAGTCCTCACCACCCTTCGGCAGAACTGAAGTATAGTTAGGAGAGAGGTGAAATATAAGCTGGTCTAAGGTGGGGGGTGGGGGGAGAGAGAAGTTGAGGGTGGGGTGATTGTGGGGATAAGCAAGCAGTGATAGGAGAAGATAATCAAAAGATGTCACAGACAAAAGGATCAAAGAGGTGTTGAAGGTGGTGATATTATCTAAGAAAAGTGCTAATTAAGAATGGAAGGCAGGATACTCAAGGTACAGCTCTAGTGGGGGTGGGGTGGAAAGACTAACACAGTTTTAGTTTTAGATTTAAAAATAATGGAAATAGGTGGGAAAAGAAGAATCTATATAAATTATTGAAAAAAAATAAAATAAAAAAAGGGGGGAGGGGGGAGAAATGGGGTGGATCTTAAACTCTTTAGATCTTAAACTCCCCCTCCCCCCATCCCCACCCCGTTTCTCCCCCCTCCCCCTTTTTTTAAATTTTTTTTTCCAATAATTTATATAGATTCTTCTTTTCCCACCTATTTCCATTATTTTTAAATCTAAAACTAAAACTTTGTTAGTCTTTCCACCCCACCCCCACTAGAGCTGTACCTTGAGTATCCTGCCTTCCATTCTTAATTAGCACTTTTCTTAGATAATATCACCACCTTCAACACCTCTTTGATCCTTTTGTCTGTGACATCTTTTGATTATCTTCTCCTATCACTGCTTGCTTATCCCCACAATCACCCCACCCTCAACTTCTCTCTCCCCCCACCCCCCACCTTAGACCAGCTTATATTTCACCTCTCTCCTAACTATACTTCAGTTCTACCGAAGGGTCGTGAGGACTCGAAACGTCAACTGATTTCTTCTCCACCGATGCTGCCAGACCTGCTGAGTTTTTCCAGGTAATTCTGTTTTTGTTTTGGTTTTCCAGCATCCGCAGTAGCTTTTAGCTTTTTGTTTTTATTGCAGCTAGTGAAGCCTGGGGTGATGAGGATGTGGCTGCATGTGACAAAGTATATGTAGGTAAGTTTTGACTTTTTAAAAAATATTCACTCATAGGATGTGGGTGTCGCTGGAAAGACCAGCATTTATTGTCCATCCCTAATTGCCCTTGTTCAGAGGGAATTTTAAGAGCCAACCACAATTGCTGTGGGTCTGGGGTCACATGTAGGCCAGATCAGGTAAGGAGAGTAGATTTCCTTCCCTAAAGGGCATTAGTGAACCAGGTGGGTTTTTACAAAAATAATCAATAATGGTTTCATGGTCATCCTTAGACTTTTAATTCCAGATCTTTATTGAATTCAAATTCCACCATCTGCCATGGCCGAATTCAAAGCCGGGTCCCCAGAGTATTGCCCTGCGTCTGTAGTCTAGTCTAGCAACAATATTACTAAGCCATCGCCTCCCATTCCCTTAAAATGATACATTTAAAACCACATATTGCCTTATAAATAGATGGCCGTAATGAAACTTCTATAAGTTTACTTTACAGCTGTGAGATCAGTTAATAACCAGGCTGCAACATAAAATTATCATCAGCTGAAGTTTCAGTATATATGAACAAAGAACTCCTTCACTCCAGTGAAGTGACATTCTGAAATATGAGCTGCTGGAACAATATCATTGTTAATTAGCCGAAAGGATAATAGATAATTAGGAGCATGTAACAAGGCTGCAACACATCAAGAAACACGTCAGTGCCATAAGGATGGAATACACCAAAGGGTTTAGATGGTGACATAAATTTGAAAATTACAAGCTGGTAGCACCTTCAAACACATTACAGCGTATTTTTTATCTTGTTAAGCTGGTCATGCAAGGATACTAAGGAGTTCTGGTTGACAACATGCCAGGGCTCTATGTTGGACAGAGGTTGATGATGGGCAATGTACTCAGCAGTTTGATGAGACAGTCCGCCCGCTGAGATAACTTTTCTCAGCCAATTTGAACTGTGAGGATGTGATGCACCTAAATAATGATGGAAAGTGATTTCTGACCCGACCCCTATAACATAGGTATGCCTTCATGTTTTTCAAGTGTGCAACTTCTCTCTTTCGTTAAGTGACCTTGTGGATGACAATGAAGCTGAGGTGATATTCTCCTGGCTTTCTCTGCTGTCCACTATACTATGCTCCTCAACTAGAAGGCATTCTACAGTCTCAGTGTATCTATCCCAAATCATCATCATCTTTGCCAAAACAGACAAGGCATTGGTAGCTCCTCCTGAGAATTCAGCCATGGTTTCAGTTATGAATGAATCATCCACATGGATATACGGATGTGCCATTTCTGAAAACATGACCCTGGACTCAAGATCATAACTCGAGCATTTTTTTCATAAGACTGTTGAGCTACGTTACATTTACTTGAAAATAAAACATGAAATGAAGATAAAAGAGAAAAGGCAATGGCTCAGATTTTGGTGCTCATTGTTCATTACACTAGCCCAGTGACTTTCGATGGACTTTTTCACTGGAATTTGTATTTATTAGCCATACTAAACAGCATGATATCCTGTACAGGGGATCAGGGATCTGTGTGAATAGGGAAAAGCAACAGTGTATCTCATTAGCCAGAATCCTTACTGAGACACACAAGGTTGGGGGAGTGTAGCTTTTAACCACAAAAATCAGAGGCTTTAGGTCAGATGGAAAGTAAAAACATAAATAAATCTCAAACGTGAACTCAGCCCACCTCAAACCCACCCACTTCCAGTTTAAACAGAGGCAGGTCGGTGGTGGGGGAGTGCAGTGGGTGTGAGGGCAGGTGACCAATCTGCTCCCAGAGGTGGATTGCTCATGTAATTATTTTAATGAGGCTGCATGCCTCAGATTTTCTCTCTTCCAACTTTAATGCTGGGCATCCCAGGCTTCTGAAAACTTAACAGCTAAAGGAAGGCAAGGAGTGCTGCATGGATCAGATTAAGTGTTTTTCCAGCACTGTATGTGGGTTTGGAGGAGCAGGAGTGCTTCCCCCAAGCCTCCCTTCAAGAAAACCTATTAACCTTTCCAGCAACAGAACCTCGACCCTCTCCACTATCTGATGCCCTTTTGATATTTTCCGTGGCTCTCCTGCGATCTATGCCCTTCTTTCCAGCTTCTTTAACAATCTTCTCACCTTCCTCTCTGATCTCTCCAACCACCCCCCACCCCATCAATGGGCTGAACTGTCCGGTCGCGCTGGCAGCGGGCGTCATAGTGGGCGGGAAGGGAAACAATTCGGTGTGAGGGACAGAAATTGATTTCACGCCAGTGTGAAAGCGCAGTGGGATCACCCGATGGTGTCCACCATGGTGGAATGTCAATCCCGCTGGAGGCCAGCACAAACCCCATTTGCATCCCGCTAATTAGATGCAAAGTAAGGCCTGACCGGAATCGTTCCCCCATGCCAGCTTTACCATCACGCCAGCAGGAAAACATGCCGGCCCAGGACACAACCGTACGAGTGTGACGTGCAGAAGTCGGGACTTACCATTAGGACCTTGATCAGATCGCGGACATCAGAGGAGAAGAAGATGCTGGAGCCTTACAGCTACCGGACCCTGGAGGAACACATGCATCGCATGCTGGGTGGATCCTCATGTACATGACTCTGCCGCAAAGCAGCTCTTGGAAGATGGGAAATCTCCATTGATGCTTCGAGCCTGCTCTGGAACATCATGGTCTTGGCCATGGGCTGCTACGGGTGATGGGCGAAGGGGGTAGGAGAGGAAGGTCCAATTATGAGTGAGAGAGGAAGATGTAGCATGGGGTGGAGGGGTGGGCGAGGTTTGCATGGGGGGGTATGAAGGTGTGGTGGGGTGGGGAGTGATATTGGGAGAGGGGAGGAGGGAGTATGGGGGAGGAGGGTATAACAGAGGAGAATACTGTAAGTGGGGAGGTGGGTGTAAGGGGGGAGGAAGGTATAAGGGAGCGAGAGGGAAAGGTGTCAGGGGGAGGAAGGAGTAAGGGTGGAGGAGGGAGTAAATGTGGGGAGCAGGGGGAATGTCCAGGTGAACGTGCAAGGGAGGGGTCCATGGAATCAATGAGCCGTGACCTCACCACTTCTCCACTCAGGGTGTCATATTTAAAGCGCACCAGAGTGCAGCTACTTCTTGTCTACAGAGTAAAAGTAGGGAGGAGTCAGAGTTCAGGAGGGAGTAAGGTGGGAGGCACGTCCAGGTGAACGTACAAGGAAGGGGTCTGTGGAGTCAAGGAGCCGTGACCTCAGCAATTCTTCACTCCGGTAGGAACTGAGGGTGGGCATGGTATGACGGAATGGTGAGTGAGAGGGGGCAGAGGGAGCAGGTAGGGTGGGAGGGTGAGGGTGCATCAGTAACGGTAGAAGGGATGGCATGGGTGGTTGGTGGGGTCTTGGAGGCAGACACAGACCCTGGTGGTGGGAAGGAGGAGGTTGGGAGGACAATGTGGAGGGGGATGGGATTCTCAGGAAGATAAGGAACATACACATTCACCTGGACATCCTGGAAAGATGAGGGTTTGGGTTGGTAAGTGATGGTGCAGAAGTGGGAGATGAGGCTGCGGGGGTCCACAGTGATGGAGGAAAATGGTGACTGGGGGAGGGGAAAGGATGGGGGAGCTAACAAGATAGTTGACCACGACCATGGTTGTCAAAATTGAAAGTGAGCAGAGCCTCGTGTTGGATGGGCACAGGTGAATGGGCGATGTAGGTCAGCTCAGATGGACAAGTGAAAGAGAACCCCAGCAAGCAGCATTGAAAATGCTCGGGACAGCAAGACAGTGTGATGGTTGAAGGCTCCGTGTGCATGAGAGAATACTTGAACAAGGCTCCGAAAGGCCCTGACACACGCGCATACGCACACATGCACTCACACTTCTCCCTCCAGAATCACTCGTGGTCCAGCTGCATCCAGCTGAACTACTAGTGGGGAAGATGCAGTGGAATCACTCGCGAAGCCTATAAATAAAGCTGAAAGACAGCAGTACACATTATTCAGTGAAAATGAATATATTTTCAGATTATAAAGTGAGAAAATTTGTTCACCCATGCAACCAATTGTGATCAGAATTTCATCACATTTCTAGGCCTGCCACTTCTTCTAGGTGCTGCCCTGACATCCGCAGCAGGGGTGGAGACAGCCTGTGCAATGGGCGGCCCTGTTACCTCTGATGGCTTTGATGTGCATTCTCTGGAGAGCCGAGGCTTTGAGGGCCTCAGCTTGTATTGACTGTCCTCCTGTGGCAGAGGATGAGGTTGAAGGGGTCACAGGCAAAAGTGACTTGGAGGGAGTGGACAGCCTCTGGGATTCCTGAGTTGATGACCCAAGGGTGTTGAGCTACCACCCTTCCTCCCTTTGGATGCCCAAAGGCCCCAGCCTGACTCCTTGAGAGGAAGGAGTATTTGGAGGGATGTCAAGGTGCCCCATTTCCCTCTCGCATTGCCACTGCAGGAACCCACCCATGGATGCCGCAATGGAGTGTAGGTCTATGTGCATCTCTGCTTTCTGCTGAACCAGGGTCTCCATGGCGTCCGCCATCCTTCCCATGGAGACCTCGCATATGTGGGCACCACTTCATTAGAGAGCAGGCAGACGCACTCCTCAAACTCACGTGCCAGTCTGTTGAGGGCTTCCAACAGCTCTGCGTGATCACCCCCTGCCTTCTGCTGATTCTCCAAGATGAGTTGGAAGGTCGAATCCAGAGGCCAATCAGATGCCTCCCAGATGCCTCTTCCCCAGCAGTCCTCCAAGTGCTGGGGAGCTTGGCTGAACCTGCCTCCTCCTGCTGCGGACATGCATCCTTGCTGTGACCATCAGATCGTGAACCCGAGCCTGCTCTAGATCTTTGTCCCACCGAGGCGTGTGTCTCTGCGCTAGCAGAGGGTGTGGGTAACTGCTGTGATAGGTCTTCACAGACAATAAGGTGCGAAAATCCACCATTGCAGCCAGCATGTAAAATGTCATTTTTCACACCCGCTACTACACTTTGTGCAAGTTTGGGATGATTCCGCCCAATGCCTCCTCCAACACTAATCTCCTTGTCCCAGTTGTGGCCTCGTGCCAAAGACCTACCCACCTGACACCCAGCCAGCCTCTCAATCTAGTTCGCTGTGGCCAAGAAACAGAGACAAAAAATGATAATCAGACCCTTCCAATAATTTCAGTAGAGTCTGAAGGACACCATTCTGGGTTTCCCAACTATCAAACTGCCTCCCCATCTCCACTCCTTCCCCACCTTCCCATTGTTATCAAGACCACAGAACCTGAAGATGAAAGGATATGCAGGAATAGCTAATTCAAAGCTAAACCTTACAGAGAGCAAATTAAAGAGAGGGACTGACTAAAAGCAAAATAAATATTTAATTTTAATATTTTTTTTATCTTCAACAATAATTAAAATCTGAAGAAATGAGTCCACACTTGCAAAAACTAATTTTCAGTGCCAAAAGTTGTTTGAATGTAATTCAAACTTATCAGACCATTAAAAACAATTAGTATGTTCAGTGAGTATCTATCATGTAAGTACAGCAACCTCACACATTTCCATGTATTTCCATAACAAAAGTCTCTGTGAGATATTATTAAAGTTTCTGGAAGAGTGGGGCAATTTGAACAGCATCATCCTTATTTCCACATTTAATTGAATATATGCAACAATCGGAAGTTGCTATCCAAATTACACTTTAGTATCAGTGAGAGCTGATAGCCTCAATGTAATTTTCACTGCAAGATCTGAGCTATTGTTAATGGGGCAGTTTACAAAATCATCACCCCAGTGAGAGAGAGACCTTGCTGGGCATGCAATTTTGTAAATTATATCTTGTCTATAATGTGTTACTGACATTCATCGAGAACGTTATATATGTTTCTGCAAATACTTCCTGCGTCCACGTTTTCTATTATAGTTATCTATATCTACATTTACGATGACATTAGTCCATGTAAATCTACTGCACTGTAGTCACTACCTGTCACTAGTGGTAGCACTGTAGCACCTCGGGTTTCCATCTTTCAGCTCCTCGGCCTGCACTAAAGCAAATATCCACATGTTCAAAATGAACTTCTCGGCTTTCCAAATTGCTATAACCTTTGATGTGCATTCAAAACAAAACATACATAACATAAAATGAGGATAATATAATGAAAATAAAGACAGAATATAAATAAACGAAAAAAGAGATTCAATGGTCCAATTATGCCCTAGCTCCGAACACTGTCTCGCCTTAAGTTTACACTTATTTCCCTTGCGCAATACCAGAGGAGGTTTACTCACGTTATATATGAGTATAAATAAATTGCATGTGGTTGACATCCTAAGCAATCAATGAAACACGACATTGTGTTATAAAATAACTTAGCTGAGGGAGCTGGCAGCTGGAGTGCATTAGATACTTGCTATTGTACCTTCACAATCTGAGTTCAATTTTAACTCAGATTTATGGGATGAAAGTTTTCTCTATTCACTGGCTGTAAGCACTCCAAAGTAAAATTATTGGAACATTCTCAGTCAAATTACTTGTGGATCCACAAACCCAAATTCAGCATTAATTAACATTAAATAGGCATTGCATGCAGAAAAGCCAGAGAACAACTGGTGTGGGAATTGAAAAGGAATTTACGTCAGTCGAGCGAAGTGTGCCATACCAGAACTGAGGCACAATGTTCGCCAGAGCACATAATCTGCATACTGCACCTAACCTGATCAGTGATGAGAATGTGTTCCAAAAGAGATCCATCCCACAAATCTAACACGCCTCACCTTGATGACCACAGTCAACATAAAAATCACTGACTGGAATCACCACCATCTATCTCATAATGTGCATCTCCTTCCAATAATTGCTCCATGAATGTAAGTTCCAATGCCATCTCCTTCATGGGAATGAACAATCTCCGGTTGTGAAGTCTATCTCCACAGTCTCTGCAAGCCTCATGCTCAAATGCAATCTTACCTTTAGGAGCTTATTGGACTTCACTGAACTTCTTCACCATAGCATTTGCTATATCAACAAGCTTTGAGGTTTGATCAATTCATTGGTGATTCCAAAGATGAAAGGAGGTGTGCCATCTCAGTATCACCTCCATAGTCTACCTGACCTTCTGCTGTACAAAACATGACTCCCTTGTTTTTTTCAAATATACCATTCTGCACAAATCAATAGCAGAGCTATTACTATGGAGTAATTTAAAAGGCTCAATTCACAACTAGTTAAGCTGATTAACATCATTGAAAAGAATTTAATTTATTGGTTTAACTTGCTGTCAGCAGTAAATGCCCATGGGGCGACACTGCCCACCACACATATTAATTAATCAGATAGAATTATTCCAATTTGTGTCATCAATTTTTTATTCATTCATCGATGTGAGCATCACTGGCTAGGTCAATATTTATTCCCCATCCCTTATTGCCCTTGAGAAAGTGGTGGTGAGCGGCCTTCTTGAACTGCTGCAGCCCATGTGGTGCAGGTACATCCACAGTGCTATCAGGGAGAGAGTTCCCGGATTTTGACCCAGCAACAGTGAAGGAACGGCAATATATTTCCAAGTAAGGATGGTGAGTGGCTTGGAGGCAAACTTCGAGGTGGCGGCATTCCCATGTGTCTGCTATGCTTGACCTTCTAGATAGTAGCAGTCGTGGGTTTGGAAGGTGCTGTCTAAGGATGTCAGTGGTGGAGGAAGTGAATGTATGTGAATGGGGTGCCAATCAAGCAGACTGCTTTGTCCTGGATGGTGTCAAGCTTCTTGACTGTTGTTGGAGCTGCACTCATCCAGGCAAGTGGGGCAAATTCCATCACACTCCTGACCTGTGCCTTGTAGATGGTGGACAGGCTTTGGGGAGTCAGGGGGTGAATTGCTCACCTCAGGATTCCTAGCCTCTGACCTGCTCTTGTAGCCAAAGTATTTATATGGCTAGTTCAGTTCAGTTTCTGGTCAATGGTAACCCACAGGATGTTGAGAGTGAAGTATTCAGCGATGATAATGCCATCGAATGTCAAGGGGCGATGGTTGGATTCTCTCTTGTTGGTGATGGTCATTGCCTGGCACTTGTGTGGCACGAATGTTACTTGCCACTTGTCAGCCCAAGCCTGGATATTGTCCAGGTCTTGCTACATTTGGACATGGACTGCTTCAGTATCTGAGGCGCCGCGAATGGTGCTGAACATTGTGATGAAAGGAAGGTCATTAATGAAGCAGCTGAAGATGATTGGGTCTAAGACACTATCCTGAGGAACTCCTGTAATGATGTCATGGAACTGAGATGATTGACCTCCAACAATCACAACCATCTTCATTTGTGCTAGGTATGACTCCAACCAGCAGAGAGTTTCCCCCTGATTTCCATTGACTCCAGTTTTGCTAGGGCCCCCTGATGTCACATTCAGTCAAATGCTGCCTTGTTGTCAAGGCAGTCACTCTCATCCCACCTCTGGAGTTCAGCTCTTTTGTCTATGTTTGAACTTTGGCTGTAATGAGGTCAGGAGCTGAGTGACCCTGCCGGAACCCAAACTGAGCATCAGTGAGCAGGTTATTGCTAAGCAAGTGCCGCTTGATAGCACTGTTGATGACCCCTTCCATCACTTTCCTGATGATCGAGAGTAGGTTGGTGGGGCGGTAATTGGCTGGGTTGAATTTGTCCTGCTTTTTGTGTACAGGATGTACCTGGGCAATTTTCCACATTGTCAGGTCAATGGCGGTGTTGCAGCTGTACTGGAACAACTTGGCTAGGGGCGCAGCAAGTTCTGGGTGTAGGGAACATTTTTTCTTTCTGTTGGACTGTGGATTGGAATTATGGTTTGAAAGACATGTCCACTAGAGCAGAATGAGAGATATATACAATGTTGCAGTCCAGGAACAGGGTATTCCATGAAAGATAGGATGGTGCCAGAAAGAAGTCCTGGATCAAGGGACCTGCCTGAGAACAGCATTTTAATTGGCTCCTGGCCAGGTGACCAGGGTTTTGTGTGAGGGCAGTGCAGCTGAATAGCTCCTAGCCTGAAAGGAACAAGCCCATAAACCTCTTTCTCCTGTGTATGGAAGATTCCAGTAATTCCACAATAATAGCTCGCTGACCTTTCTTCTCATATCTCTATAACCTGCTCTCTCTCTTTGAAAACCCCTGGAAAAAGGAAAAGGGGAAAACCACTGTTAGAGACATTGAAAAGCAAGTTCTCAACCAGTGAACTAAATATTGAAATTACTGGAAGACCACCTCGTGTCATCAACAAGAACTGAAAGGAATTTGGAAGACAGTGATCAAAATCAACCCATCGAATCCTGTACTCAGGATTGGTGCTATTGAACTGTTTTATCCCACCCTCAAAACCCATAAATTTTATGTCTTATGTGTCTTGTATGTGTGTGTATAAGGATTTAAGAAACGGTAGAGTTTAGGTTATAGAGTTAGAAATTAGCAGTTCATATTTCTTTCTTTTGCCACTGGTTAAAGACAGTTTGTTCAATAAACAGTTATTTACTTATTAAGTTTACAAACCTGGTGCTCGTATTCTGTTAACCTAAATTAAACAGTTAGGTAGAATTGGGGCAATCTGGTGGTTTGGTCTAACTTTTCACGTTTATTATGGCTCGGGGAACAGTGGGGCTTGATATTACAGCGCACTATCCCCAGTGAGTCGTGACATGGAGCACAAGTCTTCAGTACTATTGCCGGAATTTTGTCAGGGCCCTTGGCTTTTGCAGTATCCAGTGTCATCAGCAATTTCTTGATATGATGTGGAGTAAATCGAATTGGCATCTATGATGCTGGGGACCTCCAGAGGAGGCCGAGATGGATCATCCACTCGGCACTTCTAGCTGAAGATTATTGCAAATGTTTCAGCCTTATCTTTTGCACTAATGTGCTGGGCTCCTCCATTGTTGAAGATGGGGATATTTGTGGAGCATCCTCCTACAGTGAGTTGTTTAATTGTCCACTACCATTCATGACTGGATGTGGCAGGACCGCAGAGTTTAGATCTGATCCATTTGTTGTAGAATCACTTAGCTCTGTTTATCACTTGCTGCTTATGCTATTTGGCACACAAGTAATCCTGTGTTGTAGCTTCACCAGGTTGACACCTCATTTTTAGGTATGTCTCGTGCTCCTCCTGCCATGCTCTCCTGCACTCTTCATTCAACCAGGGTTAATCCCCTGGCTTGGTGGTAATGTAGAGTGTGGGATATGCTGGGCCATGAAGTTACACATTGTGTTGGAGTAGAATTCTGCTACTGCCGATGGCCCACAGCACCTCATGGTTGCCCAGTCTTGAGTTGCTAGATCGGTTCAAAATCTATCCCGTTTAGCGTGGTGGTAATGCCACAGAACACGACGGAGGGTTTCTTCAATGTAAAGACAGGACTTTGTCTCCACAAAGACTGTGCATTGGCCACTCCTGCCAATGCTGTCATGGACAGATGCATCTGCAGCAGGCAGGTTGGTAAGGATGAGGTCAAGCGTGTCTCCCCCTCTTGTTGGTTCTCTCGCCATCTGCCACAGGTCCAGTCTGGAAGCTATGTCCTTTAGGACTTAGCCAGCTCGATCAATAGTGTACTACCAAGCCACTTGTGCTGATGGACATTGAAATCGCCCACCCAGAGTACATCCTTGCCACCCTCAGTGTTTCAGTCAAGTGGTGTTCAACATGGAGGAGTACTGATTCATCAGCTGAGGGGGAAAGGTACGTGGTAACCAGCAGGAAGTTTCCTTGTCCATGTTTGACCTGGTGCCATGAGACTTCACGGGGTCCAGAGTCAATGTTGAGGACTCCCAGACTGTATAACACTGTGCCGCAACCTCTGCGGGTGGTGTCTCTTATGGTGGTGTCTGGGACATTATCTGTAAGGTATGATTCCTGTGAGACAGCTCTCCCCATTTTGGCACAATCCTCTAGAAGTTAGTAAGGAGGGCTTTGCAGGGTCGACAGGGCTGAGTTTGCCATTTGCCTAGGTTGATGTCAGCTGGTCCATCTGGTTTCATTCCTTATTGATGTTTTAGTGATTAGATACAACTGAGTGGCTTGCTAGGCCATTTCAGTTAAGAGCCAACCACATGTAGACCAGACCTGCTGAGGACAGCAGATTTCCTTCTCTAAAGGGCATTAGTGAGCCAGGTGGGTTTTTATGACAATTGACAGATGGTCATGATTAGATTTTTAATTACAGATATTTTTATTGAATTCAAATTCCACCATCTACCATGGGATTCGAACCCAGGTCCCCAGGGCGTTACCCTGGGTCTCAGGATTACAAGTCCAATGGCAATACCACTACACCACTACCTCCCTTAAATTGCTGAGGAGAATTTTATAGCCATATAATTCTGTAACTGTACAATTATTGCTACAATTCGGTTGGGGACTAGTTGAAGAAAGTTGAGCTAGAGAAGTAGAGGTTTAAGGATTTCCATTGCTAAGGGCCTAAACAGCTGAATGCACAGCTGACAATGGGGAGGTAAGCATAATCAGGGAGGTACAAGAGCCCAGAATTGGAGGAACATGGGGGTTCTCAGTGGATTATACAGCTGGAGGAGGTAACAGAGATAGGGAGGGACAAAGCCATGGAGTGGTTTGAAAACAAGGATGAGAACTTAAATTTGAGGTGTCACTGGACTGGGAGCCAAATGTCAGTGAGCACAGAGGTGACAGATGACCGGGGACTTGGTGCAAGTTCAGAGCAAGCAGAACAGGCAACAGGGTTTTGGAAGAGTTGGATGCTAAAATGCTTTCATGATTATAGTTTTTTTTAAACATTGTTTTTCAAATTAGATTTTGATGCAAAAGAAAAATAATTTAACTGCATGGTTACTTTCAGCTCACTGTTTATTTTAATCTTTAAGTTATTTATAATTATTTTTCACCTAAAATCAGACGAATATAAGAAGTAGGAACAGTTTGGCCCCTAGAGACAGCTCCACCATTCAATAATATCATGGCTGATCTGTTTGTGTGTTGAGTTCCACATTCCAATCTACCCCCGATAACCTTTGATTCCCTTGCTTAACAAGAATCTATCTACCTCCATCTTAAAAATATTCAATGACCCTGCCTCCACCAACTTCTGAGGAAGGGAATTCCAAAGTCGCACAATCCTCTGAGACAAAAATTCCACCTCATCTCTGTCCTAAAAGGGCGACCCCTAATTTTAAAACAGTAGCCCCTTGTTCTGGGTTCACCCACAAGTGGAAACATCCTTTCCACATCTACCTTGTCAATACCATTCAGGATCTTATATACTTCAATCAAGTCACCCCTCACTCTTCTAAACTCCAGTGGAAACAAGCCCAGTCTGTCTAACCGTTCCTCATAAAACAACCCGCTTATTCTGTGTATCAATCCAATAAACCTCCTCTGAACCGCCTCCAAAGCATTTACATCCTTCCTTAAATAAGGAGACTAAAACTGCACACATATTCGAGATGTGGTCTCACCAATGCCCTGTTACTCTGAAGCATAATATCCCTCCTTTTATGTTCAATTCGTCTCGCAATAAAGGATAGCATCCCTTTAACCTTTGTAATTACTTGCCATACCTGCATACTAGCTTTTTGTGACTCATGTACTAGAACACCTAGATCCCTCTGAACCTTGGAATTCTGCAGTTTTAGTAATACTCTGCTTTTTTATTCTTCCCACCAAAGTGAACAACTTCAAAGTTTCCCAAATTATGCACCATCTGCCAGATTTTTGCTCACTCACTCAACCTATCTATATCTGTCTGCAACCTCCTCATGTCCTCAATGCAACAAAATTCCTACCTATTTTTGTGTGACCTGCAAATTTAATTACCATGCCTTTACTCTCCTCATCGAAGTAATTGATATAAATTGTAAAAAGTTGAGACCCCAGCACAGACCCCTGTGGGACCCTACTTGTCACATCCTGCCAATCAGAAAAAGACTGATTTATGCATACTCTCTATTTTCTACCAGCCAGCCAATCTTCTATCCATGCTAATATGTCACCCTCTACAACATGAGCTTTTATTTTCTGCAGTAACCTTTGATGTGGCACCTTATCAAATGCCTTCTGGAAATCCAAGTACAGCACATCTACAGCACCCTCCTCCCCCTTATCCACAGCACATGTTACTCTTTTAAAGAACTCCAGTAAATGGTTAAACATGATTTCCCTTTCATAAAACCATGCTGGGTATTCCCAATTACCTCGAGTTTTTCTAAAGTGTCCAACTATAACCTCCTTAATGATCAATTCTAACACTTTCCCCACTATAGATGTCAAGCTAAGTGGCCTATAGTTTCCTGTTTTCTACCTCCCTCTCTTCTTGAATAGAAGGATTATACTTGTTACTTTACAGTCCAATGGAACCTTTCCAGAATCTAGGGAATTTTGGAAAATTAACACCAACTCATCTATTACCTCATTAGCCACCTCTTTTAAGGCCCTAGGATGAAGTCCATCTGGAGACTTGTCAGCCTGCAGTTCCATCAATTTGCTCAGTACCGCTTCCTGAGTGATTGCAATTTCACCAAGTTCCCCTCTCCCTTCCACCTCTTGATTTACAGCTATTACTGGAATGTTTTCTGTATCCTCTACAGTGAAGACAGAAGCAAAATATTTGTTCATTTCTTCTGCCATTTCCTTATTATCTACTATTAATTGCCCATTGTCATTCTCTAGAGGACCAACACACATTTTACTTACTCTTTTCCTGTTTAAATACCTGTAGAAACTCTTGCTATTGGTTTTTACATTTCTAGCTAGCTTCCTCTCATACTCTAATTTCTTTCTGTTGATTAACCTTTAGTCATTCTCTGCCGTCCTTTATATTCTAACTAATCATCTGACCGGCCACTCATCTTTGCATAGTTATATGCGTTTTCTTTAAGTTTGATGCTTTCCTTAGCTTATTTAGTTAACCATGGATGATGGGTCCTCTCCTTAGAACTTTTCTATTATACTTATTCTGAGTATTCTGAAATATCCCCTTAAATGTCTGCCACTGCTTCTCTATTGATCTATCCCCTAGCCTAGTATCCCAGTTAACTTCAAAACAAAAACAGAATTACCTGGAAAAACTCAGCAGGTTTCGCCAGACCTGCTGAGTTTTTCCAGGTAATTCTGTTTTTGTTTTGGATTTCCAGCATCCGCAGTAGTTTTTTGTTTTTATCCCAGTTAACTTCAGCTAGCTCAGCTTTCATGCCCACAAAGTTGCCCTTATTTAAGTTTAAAATACTAGTCTCAGACCCACTCTTCTCCCTTTCCAACTGGATCTAAACTTCAATCATATTGTGGTCGCTGCTACCTAGGGGTGCCTTCACTCTGAGGTCATTAATTAATCCTGTCACATTAGTCTCCCCACATATCCTCTTTAAATCAAGAGGAAAGGCCTTATACCTATTCCCAGGCCTCCGCTAATGGCACTCCATTAACAATGCTACGAAGTGCAAAAGATTAACCCAGGTAATGGATGCTTCAATTTCAAGGTTACCTAAAGCGATAGGGAATTTAAGGTATTTAACCTACCAATGGCCAGACTCACATATGGTATAAGAGATATGTGGACTGCTGCCCATGGGCATGTGGATTACTGTCAGAACGGTATGTTTGGTGTGAAAATAGTTAAATCGAAAAACCTATTTTTTTCAATGTTACTCTGTTTCTGCTGATCCTGATTTTGTTTTCCTTCTTGTAGGGAAATGCCTGATCTCTGCTTAGTGGTGGTGATCTGCCCAAGGGCAGGAGCTCCGCTCAGTTCTTGATGCCTTGCAGTCCTGCACTTTCCTCTTCAGTTGCTCTGCTTAGTAATTCCCTACAAAAGGACCACTGCTATATTACACAACAATTCATGAGCACTTGCTCACATCATACCAGCCCACTGTGCTGCCCTGATGACCATGAAATTGAGTTCATACTTTTAAAGACCAACAAAAGGATGTCGATAATTTGTTGATACAGCATGAAGTGGTGGATTCAAGTTCCCAGTTTGAGCTGTATCCTCATAGGAAGGCAGAGAAATTCTAGGACAAACCCACCTGAGTTGCTCTCATGCACCTCCTGGTGGCCACCTTCAGAACAAAACTGGCAGTGACTCAGAAGCAGACTGTCTCTGATTGCTTCCTCAGCCAAGTTAAGCTGTATTGAATGACGGGACACCTAGACAAGGAAAACAAAACCAAGAAAAATAGAATTACCAAATTTTAAAATTCACTTGTAAGCGACATGATACTACTACAAATTGGGAAAACTATATTTTAAAGGGAAAGCTATATTTTAAAGGCTACATTTTTTTTAAAAGAATTGTAAGTCAAAAATAGATAGATCATATGACAACTGTTGTGGATTTCAACCATTCTCTCTTATCTCACAAGGTGACAGAAGGATGCATTCTCAGACAGGAGAGACATTTGGAATTCAATGAGTGCTCGATCAAATGTAAACAGACACCACTGACTTTGATCATTTCCCTTCATGCACAAAGACATTGATTGATAAGAAACTTTAAAGTGTGAAAAGCTGCCACAGAATATGGGAAGCAAGATTCAGACTGATTAAAATTATCATAATTTACCTTATTTGGAAGATGACTTGGCATTTGTTACAGGGTCACATGATACAGTGGCAATCTTTACTCCCTGTTCACAATATAGAAAACTACTACAAGCAGACAGAACTCCATGACAGAAGCTCATCACACAGGGAGAGAGGGACCAAACAGCACAGTCATTGAACTGCTGTAATCAACCAGGGCCACACAGCAGTTCCCTGAAAGAGATATAAAGAACTTCCTCTCCCCCCCCCCCCCCCCCCCCCCCATCTCATTCCATCTTCAAGTATACCTGTGAAACCAACCTCTGGAAGATCAACTAAGAAACCATCGCAATTGCTGACGTGTCTCTGCAAATTCAATGCCTTCACTTCAGACAACATGACAATAAAACAAAGGCCTGCATCAAAACAGACACTGAAATCCATTCCATTTTTCTGAAGTATTGTTTTATCTTCATCTGTACCTAGTTGTGTGTGTGAGTGAGAGTAAGTGAAATGTAGCTTTTTGTAGTGACCTCCAGGGCAAGATGTGAAAAAAAAAACTAACCTTTTTCCTTTTTTAAATTTTTTGGTTATTTAAGATTGACTCACTCACTCCAAGGGTAAGAAATACACACACCCACATAAAAGCATAAACAATTATGGGCAATAAAATGTAGCACTTCAAAATGTCCATGGCATAAGTCTCACACTCTATCACTAATCATTTAAATATTTGATTTATTCCCCATTGGACATGTTTGGAGCACCAAAAATCTCAACTGAAGCCAGAAGGAACATCAATAGTGATTATAATTTTGAACCTCAAAATATTGCAGTAAAGGTAAAGAATCTTTTACCTTTTGATGACAGTAACAAGGAGTGAAAATAGAACCCAATGGACACTGTCACTCAAATCTCATGTTACAATGGCACTCAATTCAAATCCTTCCATCACAGGCACAAACCATCCCTTGCCACAGGTCGAGAAACCTGCCAGAAGGCAAATAAGCCCACTCACTGAATTTAGCTTTCTTTCCCACTGAAATATACAGTAAAAAAGGTTCATGAAACTGATCAAAAAACAGAAAACTATGAATGCTGGAAAGCTGAAATAGAAACAGAAAATTCTGGAAATACTCAGCAGGCCATGGTGTAGCATCTGTGGAGAGAGAAGCAGAGCTAATGTTTCAAGTCTGTGACCTTTCAGCAGAACAGGGAAAAGTTAGGAATGAAAAAAAGGTTTTGAGCAAGGGGTGGGACAAAAAGGTCTGTGACAGGGTGAAAGTCTGGAGTCAGTCCTCTGGAGGCAAAGGGATTAGTGATGGGGCAAGAAAGGAAACAAAGGCACATCTTTTATTTCTTTTCTTGTCCTGTCACCATTCCCTTTGGCCTTGGAAGACTAACTCTTCTATCATTCAATCGCTCATGAAACTGAGCTTAATCATTCCAGGATGGCAACATCCTTAACAGATTGTCTGCTCACTCTTACTTGTGGTGCTATTTACTTTGCTGACCACGGCATTTTACCTATATACAGAATTTAATCACTTGAGCATTATTTAGTTAGGTTTCATTACTGTTAAATGTATCCAACAATTGGATGACCATCTTCTGTGCTGCAAAATTCTAATTATCCAACATACATTCCTTATTATAAACTTGGAGATATACAAGTTGAAATAAAATTTACTGTCTGTAGTAGATAGTAAACATTGTATAATTCATGAATTAATTATGTACGTTCAACATTCTTGATGTTATACCCTTGTCTACGCAATTTTAATCACCTTTAATGCAATTAACATAAACCAATGGCTAACAGAATTAAAAGACCATAAACAGGAGTTTAAAGTGAACTAATTCGCAAATGCACAGGGCACAGTGGAACTTCATTCCCACCCCCCTAGCCCCAAACTGCCCCCATTCACCTATCCCCCAACCTTGTGAGTTCTACATCCCAAAAGGTGTTGCATTATAGGGCACCACTTAGATAAAGGCTCCAATGCATCAAACAGACCATGAGCTTTATGTGTCAGAAATATGAACAAGAATCCCTATCCTTTAAACGCTTTTTAGGTCTCATCTGGGCTATAGGGATTCCACCAGTCATACAGAAATCACATTTTGTTCATGTATTTTACGACACATCCCAATCCCTTCATCATATTGCAGTTTACTCCTGATCATTTACTAGAATCTTATCATACAACGCGAGGCCATTCATCCCATCATGTCTGAGCCAGCCCTTTGAAAGAACGAACCCATTCTTCCCACTGTCCTCTTTGCCCACAGCCATACAAAGTTCTCCTTTTCAAGTGACTAACGAATTCCCATTTGGAAATTATTCCGGAATCTGCTTCCAGCAATTATTTTCAGGTGCTGCATGAAACAAAAGTCTATTTATCTTCCACCCTGGATAATTTTTTTGAAGCTTTTCGTGCTTAAAAAAGGGAAGTGTCTAATCAGTTGAATTAAATGATAACGAAGGGAAAATGTAGGTCTGTACACAGAATCATGAGATATTAACTGAAGTTAGTAGCTAAGCTAATGGCTGCGGATGGTGGGGCATCCACTGTAGATCCACTTGTATAACTTCACGATAAAACCACTTCACAAGGTAGTGTCCTTTCGTTCCTTTTCTGCTTAAAAGAACTTAAAAGGTTTTCGGATTCACTTCTAACTGCGACAGGTGTCAGACACACAGCGGGGTGGCAATTGCACCATCATTCCTTTATACTTAGCGGAAATTTGGTGGTATTGGGGAACTGCGATGGAATTAACTGCGCTCCACACATTCTGATGTGTTAGATCAACTCCTTAAAGATATGCAATCCTGTACCTCGAGGGTCGCTTTTAATAGCCGCCCCATTTTGGGGGGGTGTATTTTCTTTTCAGTACACACACGCAATGGGAGTTTGCTGGGTGACAAAAGGGGGTCTAGTTTTGTTAACATGGAAAGTGTGGGGGGTGCAGGTTCATGGACACACAGTCCTGCCCTTCGAACAATACAAGTGAGAGTGAAAGAGGGAGAGAGAGGGGAAAGGCAGAGATGTAACAGAAGAGGTGGGAAAATATCGAAGTAAAGAGTAGTCGCTGAACTCACTTACTCTAACTGTGTGCAATGGATGTCCTGTGCTGGCTGTGCGCCGCCTCGCTTGCTTGTCCTTAGTCCCACTCCTGACTTGTTGCAGCCGCTCAGTGTTGGGAGTCAGTTGCTGTCACCAGCATCCATTCCCCCTGATGATTTATTTCGACTCACACTAAGTACTGGCCCTGGGCAAACAATGCAAAGGCTCCGACTACCCTTCCGACCATTGGTTGTTTTAAAATTCTTCCCACAGCCGAGGGCCAAAGGAAAAAAAAGTTCCAAAGGGTTGTTTAACCAGAGCTCTCTTATCGTATTTTAAACCATTGCATTTTACTCACTTTCGCATTTTTTCCAACAGTTCTCTCTCTCTCAACTTCATTCTTGTCAGTGGACTTCCCTTTCTTTGCTTCTTTCAATCCTTGTCTTCTGTTCTCAACTCCCTCTCTCTTCTCTCCTGGTTTTCCTTACCCTTATTCACTTTCACTCAGACTGTTTCTCTTCTTGTTATTATTGTGTTGTCGCTTTCCCACCTTATACACTCCCTGCCCCAAAATGATTTGAGACTGTTCAAAACATGAATTCGCCCAAGAGAATGTTGGCTTGGCACTTTGAACAATACCAGCAGTGCAACCCAGTAATATTCATTAATGACATAACGTCCCAAATCTGCAACCTTAACCACCCAGAAGGACAAGGGCAGCAGGTGCATGATAACTTCCAGGTCCCCCTCTAAGTTACACACAGACCTGACTTGGAAACATATTACCGTTCCCTCATCATCACTGGATCAAAATCCTAGAACTCCTTACCTATCAGCATCGAGGGAGCACCTTTACCACACAGACTGTAGGAGTCCAAAAAGGCTGCTCACCACCCTCTCAAGGACATTAGGAATGGACAATAAATGCCACCCTTACCAACAATGCCTACATCCTGAAAATTAATAAATTCTTACCCACTCTATCCCTGATATAGCTCTTTCTGCAACCATCTCTGATGAAGATATCAGGGTTTCAAAATACTGGTCTCTTTTAGAAACGCTGAGTCCTGCTGAGTATTTCCAGTGCTTTCTGTTAGAATCGCCTGATTTCAGTATTCACTGTTCACCCTAGGGTACTGGTTCTGTGGTTGACTGGAAACTCAGGAGCAAAGACCGGGAGCATTACACATACGGCGCACTGTTGAAATTAATCTCCACTCCAAAAAATATGATTTTCTTTATAGCAAAGTAATACAAGTACAAAGTTTTATCTTCATTCCTACTCTCTGAAGGAGTGAAACAATGTTATAAAAACTGCAACATTGACATGATTTAACAGCATGTAAACTGCTTTAAACATAAGTGAAAGCTACAGAGGGGGTGCGAGTCATGCTCTGCAGACCTCTTTAACTATCTTGCAAAACATGCTCCAAAGTCTACCACATGCCTTACATGGACATAAGAAGCAAATCATTAAGCTTGCTTTCCTTTAATCAAATTTAGTTACCACATTTTTGCCACTGAACCCAGTTTGAGAAGGACTCTCCTGAAGCAGATAACAATTATAAATAAAGAACTAATCCACATCTGTACAATCAGAGAACAGGCCAGTTTCACTGCAAATCTCTTTTCATTCAGAATGACTAATACCTACTTCACGTACTCAAGACCGCGACTGTAGTTGTTAATCTTCGACACAGTCACAGAGCTTTTTATCTTTAAGTGATCTTTGACAAACTAAGGTATCGATTCACTGATATTAGAAGGTGTGAAATCACTGATACGTGTTCTGGAGTAGCACTGTCATGGAAGAAATATGCACCATGAATATCTATACCATTGGTCACTGTTGCTTAGTAACTCATACACTGTACGTTTATGCCTAATTCTATTTTTGGAATGGTGGCAGGAAGGATAATGTTTTGAGCACTGAGATAAGGAAGGTAAAAGATTCTGCGTTTTTAAAAAGTATTAATTTGTAAATATTTTATAACCTTTAATGAGCTTTCTGATATCTGAGAGTGCAGTCTTTCAACCTTCACAAAAGAAATGCTCCTTTGACATCTCGCAGTTGCTAGAGATGTGGAAATGCACAGATCTCCTAGAGTTTTGCTTGATTACCTTTGGAAGTCATGGAGAAATTTTACAGAACTTTCCTTACGGAGATTAAATTTAAGTAGTGTCTATGATGGAGTAGGCTAATCAGGTTCTGCGGAAGCAGTGAGTATGATGGAGTGAATGGCCTTTTCTTGTTTCATTTATTCTCATTTTAGAGTTAGTGTGAGTGCCAGAAGCCATTTTTAACAAGAAACTAAATTAAAGGACATGTTCCATACTGCAAAAAAATCACCACAGTTAAAACATGTAGGAGGGAACAAGCAAATCAGGTTTAAGGAATTAGAAGATGCCAAATTTTGATTTTAAAAAGTCTGTATATTGTATGAAGAACAAATGGCTGAGGAAAATAAAGTGTTTCACAATTTTGAAGCCCTGGAAATGAAAAAGTCACAACGAGAGAACCATGGAAAGCCACAGCATAGAACATAGCCATTTGGAACATCATATCTGCGCCAGACCTTTTTGGAACAATCCAAAACTGATTGCACTCCCCAAGCCCTCCTGGCAGTCTAATGTCTTCTTCGACTTCAAATATTTATCCAATTTCACCTTTAAATTGTGTAATATTCTGTCTCAACTTTTCCCTGTTTCAACACTGCGCATAGAGGAATTCTAACAGGAACATTGAACTGCATCCAGCACAGGTGTTCTGTTCAGTCCCAGCAACAATTTTCAAACATTGATCCCACAACATTGATCCTCTAACCAGAAGAAATTGTTTTCTTATACACCCAATCAACACACTTCATTAAAAAAAAATCCCATCTGTAAGTTTCACGTCCCTGGCATCATCCCGTGCAATGAGGTTTCAGTTACAAAATAGCCAAGAAACAGGAAGGAAAGAAGTCTAGCAAAGGTGGAACAAGAAAGGGTGGAAACCAGAAGAACTGTGATCAAATAATACTGAAAAGCACAAGGAAGACTGTAGGGGACAATTAGAGGCTAGAGGTGAGAAGTGAGTCACATATTGAGCGATTGGCTTTCTCTTGCATCCTGTAGAGGGTGTGAATGAGATATTAGAAGATTCTCCTTCTCACAACAGAGATTTCAGAGAAAAAATAAATATAAATATATGCTTATATACATTTTATAAAATAAATGTAAATGACAGAGGAAAGGCAAGTAGCCTAAGGGAGAGAGCCTGACTCCCTTCTCAGGTCGGGATTGTGATGCACCAGAGGAAATAAACTAACATAAAATTGTAGCCTTGCTACTCCCTTATATTCTTGTTTTAAATGAAAACCTGTCTACTTTTATTGCTTTCCATCACACCTAACTCCTGCTAAATTGATTAATGTTTACAATGGTTATTTAAATACATAGTTTCCGTAGTGTCAGTACTTGGGGGGATCCAGACACACCTGAAAATTTACAACCAGAACTGAAGAGTTATCTACCTATTCTACCTGACTGATTGTTGTTTGGTACTAATGGTTAACTACTCCTACTAAGATGAAAGAAATAGTTGATCTGTCCTTGATTAAGTGGTGCAGTCACTTCTGGGAAAATGTTCTTTTCAAACCACCAGAAAATAATCATTTATATTCCTGAGCTTCCACCCACACAGTGGCACGGCTGATCAGGAAAAAGATTGCAGTTGTTCCATTCCAAAGATAATTATTAGCCAAATTTTGCAATATGTAATTCTGCTGTAGAAGAAGATACAAAATATTTTCAGAAGCCTCATGAAAGGGCTCATCACACCTGCAATTGTATCTGTTGCTTCATTTCACACCCAGGGATCCTGATCGAAAGATCTCAATTATTCAGATATGATGCATGCGCTTAGAGGTGACGTGTTGGGATAGATGCCAGTAAAGAACATGAACCACTTTGTTATTTGAGTTCTCAGTTGTAACACACACAGACACACGCGCACACACGTTCTGGTGTTTTCATTTCCTGTCTTTCTTCCAGACTCTCACATTTTCTTTGGCTTTTTGCAGTCCACTTAAGACATGTATGTAGTGATTATGAACTTTTGTGCTCAACATTAGAATGGCAGTTTCGCACTTTGTATCAACACATAACCTCTGAACAGGAAAGGGTATAATATTAGTTAGATAAAGGGTAAAGCTTACTTTAGAATGTTCCATCAGTTCTTAATCTCAACCTCTAATGCGCATCCATGATCATGGAGAGGTGCATGGGACTGTCCCTGGGTGGCTCGATCATTCGATCATTGACCTTTGAAGAAGAAATTACTTTCTTTTGATAACTTGGTTGAAATCAAGAACTCCCACCACAGATCTGAAATCCCCATTTTTGCAATTTTAGCCCATTGATTAATTGATTGGTATCAATTAATGTATACGTATTTTAAAAAGTCATAAGCTTGTTTAAAATGAACAAATGTAATAGTTTTTTTTAAATGCCACACACAGGAATTTACTAAAAAAAAATCCATTTTATACAGAAACCAACTTTTTACCATTTCTGTTTAGGGGGGGATTTAACAACTGTGTTCAGCTAGAGGTAACTGTAAACAAGGACAAGGTGTCTCACTAAATTGAACCACCTACTTCTTGGAGTCAGAGAAAGACTTGGAGAATTTGCACTGGGATATCAGATGACCACAGATTTCCCATAGGCTACTATACATTCATTATACAGCCATGTCAGAAGCACAAGTATTGTGCCCTGATAAAAAAGCAAAATACTTTGGTTGCTGGGACTCTGAAATAAAAACAGGAAATGCTGGAAATACTCAGCAGGTCTGGAGGAATCTGTGTGGAGAGAAATAGAGTTAACAATTTCAAGTCTATGACTTTTCGTCAGAACTGGGAACAGTTAGAAATGTAATAGGCTTTAAGCGAGTGAAAGGGGGGAGAGTGGGAAAAAGAAAAGGGAAGGTCTATGATAGGGTGGAGAGAGTAAATAATAAAAGGTTCCATTGTGCAACCCCAAAGGGAGTGGCAACAGGCAAGTGAAGAAACAAAAGGTGCATCTAGAGGAAATGTGAATGGTAAGATGGCTGCTGTCCAAACACAAAGTAAAGGAAACGAGGTTATTTTTTGAAATCAACAAAAAATGGAAACAAATTTGGGGCAGAGGTTACTCTTCCATGTAGTGTGTAAAATGGCTTCTGCCCAAAGCTCTTGTTTTACCCAAAATGACCTGAGGTCACATGACTATGGCAAGCCATAGTACCAAGGAGGCAGCAGTGCACAAAGGTTTTTCACCCAACAGTTATGGTCTAAAATTGTTGAACTCAATGTTGAATCCAAGAGACTGTAAAGTGCATAATCGAAAGATGAGGTGCTATTCCTTGAGCTTACGTTGAACTTCATTGGAACACTATTAGGCCAAGGGCAGAAAGGTCAGAGAGACAGCAAGTTGGAGAATTAATACAACAGGTGACTGGAAGCTTAGGGTCATGCTCGCAGGCTGAATGAGATGTTCCACAAAGCAGTCACCCAGTCTGTATTTGGTCTCCTGATGTAGACTTTGCATTCAAATGGCAACCATCTGCCATTCACACCTCCTCTAGACATATTTTGTTTCTTTAGTTATTCTATTTCCACTCCCTTTGTCCTAGCATCATGAAATCTTTTGTCCTTAATCTCTCCCACCCTTTACCGAATCATAAACCTTCCTCATTGTTCTCCTCCTGCTCTTCCCAATCCTTTCAGTTCCTCAAATACTATTACATTTCTAACTTTACCCAGTACTTGTGAAAGGTCACAATCCTGAAAGGTTAACTCTGTTTCTCTTGCCACAGATGCTGCCAGAGTTTCTAAGTATTTGCGGTATTTTCTGTTTTTATTGTGCCATGATAAGTGGGCTGACTTCTTATCACAGCATCTGCATAAGGGCTCCTCAGGCAATTATTTTTGGCCTCAGACTCTATTTCTTGTCTTCATCAATAAATTTATGCCAGTTTGCTGATGACACCAAGTTGGGTGGCACAGCAGAAAAAAGCTGCGTAAGGACTTTGGTAGATTAAGTGAGAGGCCGAAACTGTGGCAGATGATGTTCAATGTGGGAAAGTGTGAGTTCATCCACTTTGGACCCAAGAATAATAGATCAGGCTATTTTCTAAACAGTGAGAAGCAAGAACTGTGGAGGAGCTCATTTCTCCCACAACAAAGGGTAAAACTATCTGGTTACTCTGCGATCATCTCCACAAAGCACTACTGCATAATTTATCATTTCATGACCTAGCATATAAATTTCTAAAAAAAAACTTACATTTTTATTGTGCCTATAGCGGCCTCAGCATATCCCAAAGCATTTCGCTGTTATAATGCAGGAAAGTGGGGTAGCCAATTTATGCTCGGCAAGGTCAAAAAGCAATGAGATAAATGATTTTTTTTTAAAAATTATTTCTTCAGTAATGTTAGTTGGAAGTAAGTAATCATGTTAGACACCAGGACAAATCCCTTGCTCTTCAAATAGTGCTACCATTCTTTTATCCTCATCTGAGAAGGCACACTTTTCATCTGAAAAACAGTACCTCCAATAATATAGCAATCAGGTCTCTGGTGTGGGGCTTGAACCCATAACCTTTGACTCAGGAGTAGGAATGCTACAACTGTGTCAGGAATAACACCTATTCTTTTCTTTTTATCTTTGAATTTCAGCTTATCATTATGAGTTATTAATGTTCCAATTGATGTTATTTTCTAAAAATTGATCACGCCTATATGATTACAACTCTAGCACTGTAATAAGTGAGGATAAGCTTGCTATCTGTAGGTGATAAGAGATAAAATGTGTTATCTCCCTGGCATGCATACTTTCACACACACATATACAAAGACGGGAAGAGGCAACTGGCATTTCTCGCTTGTCCCATCCAGCCCTCAACTACCATTCATTCCCCACCACTGCCCAATGACTCCTCTCTCCATGCTGAGTCATGCAATCTTTTGGGACAGGCAAAAAGAACTCAACACCAATTGAGTAAGGAACTCGGGGGATTTTCTCTCCAACCACAGGAGGCAATCAAGCAAGCTCCAAATGAAAGGTGTGATTATCACTAACTATAACCAACTGTCACCTATCTTCAAGCACTTGAGAAGTCTTCCATTCTTAGGAACTTATCTAGGTTTCTTTTAAAGGCCTGTAGTGAATCCATACTTACCACATGTTCTGGCAATCTATTCCAGAGGCTGGTGACTGCAAAAAGAAATAATTTCTTGCATCTAACCTACCTATTTATTTTGTACTAATGCCCTCTAGTTCTTCCTTCCCTATATAACTCAAGTTATCTATCTACCCAAACAGAATTCATTTCTTTCAATATATTGAAGTCCACAATCATATTCAAAGTCCATGCTTCTGTGAAAAATCTCCAGTTCCCTGAACCTATTCTGAAATTAAGAGCCCTAAAACTGGTTATGACTCTGGTGGATTCCTTTTCTGCACTTTCCCTCACTCACATGAGAGCTAAAACTGAGCACAGTATTCTAGATGTGGAATTACCAAGCCCTTGCATAAAACAAGTAAAAATAGTCTTTCCACTTTTATATTTAATGATCCAGACTATACACTCCAACACTACTAATTTTTCCTACAGCTTTGCAACACTGATCATGGATCTTCAATGTTTTGTAAACTATGATCCTCAGGTCACCTGAAAAATGGAAGGCCAACAGTTAATAACTGAGAAGGAGGTACATGAGCACCCCACTGACAGCCAAGGCTTGTCTAATACAATTTTAAGGCAGGCCCATAAATGAGTGAGCAGAATATCATTCAGCAGTTCCTGGTGGGACAGCAGTGGGGTGGGTTTGGGGTTGGGGGGGTGGAGGTGGTGGTGTGGTGGTAACTGCTTAATTATGTAAATCAGTTCTTACATCAGTTTCCCGTTTTAGGTACAAATGGGTGGGTGGGTGGGTGGGGCAGGTGTAGTGCGGCGAGTGAAAGCAAGGTGGCCACTGTTGATGAGGTGCTGCTTAGCCAGTTTAATCACAGCAGAGCTCAGAAAGTCCCGCTTGACGGCTGCCTGTTGAAAGCGATTGCTAATGAAGTTGACAAAGAAATCTGCATGGTAAAATCTGAAGGTTAAATGGCTCCCTGTCTTCTGGGAAGTGAGACACATAATCTTATTTATAAAATGTTGCATGATGAAAAAGGAAACAGTGACAAATCTGCTTCTGAAGAAGTGTTCCCTGGTTTGTGAAAGGAGATCTACTCAAACGTGTTTATAATTGTGGCGAGGTCGGATTTTGCTACAGTGCCTGTCAAAATTGCAAAGCAGTCTGGTTCAACCTGGGGCAATGGTCAGGGTGGGGGAATGGAAGGGCTGGTGAAGGAACAGAGATTGTGTTGGGGGCTGAAGACAGAGGCTTTGGCCTTCCAAATGCTTGATGGGAGGAAATTGCAGTTGATCCAAGACTGGATGTCGGACAGTCAGCATGACAGTTTAGAGGCAAAGGAGGTGGTGTGGTAGAGCTGGATGTTGTCAATGTACATATGCGAGCTGACCCTATGCCATAAAAGAGTAGGCCACAGATGAGGAAGAGAAAAGGTCCTTGAGAGAGGTAATGATGTGGGGAAGTGTTGAGAATCTATTGCTGAATGTAATCTGGCTACAATTTGATAGCGAAGTGTGGAACTAAACAAGGTTGTCTCATTGAGCTGGACAACGAAGGACAGGTATTGGAGAAGAATAGCGTGATCACCCATATCAAGGAAGATAAGTGGGAAAATACCCCACAGTTATATAAATGAGAATGTAATTTGTGGCTCTTATTGCTGCCCACAGATTTGGGAGACAATAACATGTTAACAAAAACTTTGAAGAGGAAAGTGAATGGGAGATGAGGTTGTAGTTTGCGAGGGGAGACAGGTCAAGGGTGGGTTTCTTTGAGGAGGGGTGCTGCCAATTGTTTTGCAAAGGAAGGGAGACTGTACCTGAGGAGAGAGAAACATTTATAATGTCTGCTAACGTGAGGGCTAGGAAGGGAAGTTTGGTGACCAGCAGTTTAGTGGGAATAGAGTCAAGGGAGCAGGACTTTACATAGACAAGTGAACTCGGGGAGGACATGAGGAGAGATGGATAAGAAATCAGAGACTGGCAGAGGTGAGTGAGGCCCAGTGATGTAGTCCAGTCAGATTTGCATGATAGATAGCTAAACCGGTTGATTATCAAATGTGCTCAAGTTTGCAACTCTTGAACTTGAGGCAGTGAAAGTGGGAGTCTCACCAGGAAGAACAATGAGGATGGAGAGTAAATATTTTACTGGAGACAATGGCATCAAAATCGAGGTGAAGGATTGGATGAGTGGACTGACAACTGCAAAAATATTGAAGCAAATGGAAGGCCTAATGCTGGGAAATTGAGTTTGGAATCACAGTTTTAAGCAACTCAAGGGAATTTCTTTTTTCCAGAGCAGACACAGAATGAGGAAGAGAATAGGCCCTATTGCTGAATGTAATCTGGCTACAATTTGATAGAGAAGTGTGGAACTAAGCAAGGTTTTCTCACTGAGCTGGACAACAGAGGACAGGTGTCATTACAAGCCTACCGACTCCTCCAGCTACCTTGACTACAGCTCCTCACACCCCACTTCCTGTAAGGACTCCATCCCATTCTCTCAGCTCCTTCACCTCCATCGCATCTGTTCTGATGATGCCACTTTCAAAAACAGTTCCTCTGACATGTCTTCCTTCTTCCTTAACTGAGGTTTTCCACCCACGGTGGTTGACAGGGCCCTCAACCGTGTCCGGCCCATCTCCCACGCATCCGCCCTCACACCTTCCTCTCCCTCCCAGAACCATGATAGGGTCCCCCTTGTCCTCACTTATCACCCCACCAGCCTAAGCATTAGTAAGTTTGCAGACGACACTAAGGTTGAAGGAGTTGCAGATAGTGAAGAGGATTATCAAAGGGTACAACGGGATATAGATCGGTTGGAGACTTGGGCGAAGAAATGGCAGATGGAGTTTAATCCGGACAAATGCGAGGTAATGCATTCTGGAAGGTCTAATACAGGCAGGAATTATACAGTAAATGGCAGAACCCTTAAGTGCATTGACAGGCAGAGGGATCTGGGTGTACAGGTCCACAGGTCACTGAAAGTGGCAACACAGGTGGATAAGGTAGTCAGGAAGGCATATGGCATGCTTGCCTTCATTGGCAGGGGTATTGAGTATAAAAGCTGGGAAGTCATGCTGCAGCTGTATAGAACCTTGGTTAGGCCACACTTGGAATATTGCGTGCAATTCTGGTCGCCACATTACCAGAAGGATATGGAGGCGTTGGAGAGGGTGCAGAGGAGGTTTACCAAGATGCTGCCTGGTCTGGAGGTTATTAGCTATGAGGAGAGGTTGAAGAAACTCGGATTGTTCTCACCAGAGCGACGGAGATTGAGGGGCAACTTGATAGAAGTTTAAAAAATTATGAGTGGCATGGACAGTGTAGATAGTCAGAAGCTTTTTCCCAGGGTGGAAGAGTCAATTACTAGGGGACATAGATTTAAGGTGAGAGGAAAAAACTATAGAGGAGATGTGCGGGGAAAGTTTTTTACGCAGAGGGTAGTGAGTGTCTGCAATTCGCTGCCAGAGGAGGTGGTGGAAGCAGGTATGATAGTGGTGTTTAAGAGGCAGCTTGACCAATACATGAATAGGATGGGAATAGAAGGATACGGACCCCGGAAGTGCAAAATGTTTTAGTTGACGGGCAATATGATCGGCGCAGGGCGTGGAGGGCCAAAGGGCCTGTTCCTGTGCTGTACTTTTCTTTGTTCTTTGTACACCTCAACTCCCTCCCACAGCACCTTCCCATGCAACCGCAGAAGGTGCAACACCTGCCCCTTTACTTCCCTCTTCCTCACCGTCCAAGGGCCCAAACACTCCTTTCAAGCAGCATTTCACTTGCACTTCCCTCAATTTAGGCTACTGCATTCGCTGCTCCCAATGCGGTTTCCTCTACATTGGAGAGACCAGACGCAGACTGGGTGACCGCTTTGCGGAACACCTTCGGTCTGTCCGCAAGAATGACCCGGGCCTCCCTATTACTTGCCATTTCAACACACCACCCTGGTCTCATGCCCACATGTCTATCCTTGGCCTGCTGCAATGTACCAGTGAAGCTCAATGCAAACTGGAGGAACAGCACCTCATCTTCCGATTAGGCACTTTACAGCCTTCCGGACTGAATATTGAGTTCAACAACTTTAGACCATGAACTCTCTCCTCGATCCCCACCCCCTTTTTCCAATAATTTATATATATTTTTCTTTTCCCACCTATTTCCATTATTTTTAAATGTATTTCCAACCATTGTTTTATCTCTACCTTTTAGCCTATTTCGATCCCTTCCCCTCACCCCACCCCCACTAGGGCTATCTGTACCTTGCTTGTCCTGCCTTCTACCCTTAATGTCACCAATAGTACATTTCTTAGCTGATATCACCACCTTCAACACCTCTTTGTCCTTTTGTCTATGACATCTTTTGGCTATCTCCACCTATCACCGGGCCTCTATCCAGCTCTACCTGTCCCACCACCTCACCTTAAACCAGCTTATATTTCACCTCTTTTCTATTTTCTTGGTTCTGATGAAGAGTCATTCCGACTCAAAACGTTAACTGTGTTCCTCTCCGCAGATGCTGTCAGACCTGCTGAGTTTTTCCAGGTATTTTTGTTTTGGATTTCCAGCATCTGCAGTTTTTTGCTTTTATATTACAGAAGGAAGTGGGGTTTGAAGCAGGTAGAGGATGTGGTGGAAGTGCTCCAGAGATACCTTGTCATGATCAAGACCATGGGAGTAGAAAGGTCATGTGAGATGCCAACGTTGAAGAGATGACCGCAAATATTAGTAAGATCTCTGCCAACTTTTCTGATTCTAGGATGTTTCAAATGAGGGTCACAACTTTTCAGCCTATATCTTAACAAGTAAAACTTAGAAATATAGGCCATTTTAGATAGCAGAAAATGATTTGTGATCCACCGAGCATGTAAATTTTTAGTCGACACTAATCCCATCTTTTTGCCTTCTCACCCTTTAATCCTCCCATTCTCTAGAAGTATGACTAATTGCTGATGTTGTAAAATCAGGTTTCAGGCAGTTATAGGATCAGCTTAATTGTAATATTCATAACCAGCTCCCAGTATGAGGTACACCACTGACCAGGAGCTTATCATTGGAAACTCCCAGACTGGAAAGCTGGTTTGGGCCCATTTTCATGCTTAAAAGTGTCATCAAACTCCAAAAGACCTTAGAATGCCTGAGGTCCAACCAAAATTAGGTTTCATCAGCATATTTCCAGTGAGGTGCAGCTAACTGTCCAGAGGTCTTCAATTGGGGCCAGCAAACTCACCAGCAGCAGACCTTAAATAAGATAGGGAAGAGTGGGAGAGGTACAAGGGTTGGGGGGAAATCACAGGCTGGCAATGGCTCTCAGTGACACTGATGAGCCAGAAGAAACAGTTCCACATTAGTTCCACAGAAGAGTTAAATCTCAAAAATGTACATTTTTGTTGGTGACAGCTGATTGGAAATTGAAAACCTGAGCAGTGCTTGCCCAATGTCTGCTGTAATCAGCCCTGACAAATTTTATTTATTTCTTAAACAGGCATTAGGCCCCTTATTAATATACACAGGGTGCCTGATGTGTTTCAGATAGCAGCCAATGACATTGGAAAACTGCCTTTACCAACATGTCAGTGCCTGTAACACAAAGGCAAATCAGTTGCAGAATGTAACACCCCAAAATTGCTTCTTTTGTCTTGCCTGGACAGCTGGTGCAACAAAGACCAATTACTCCCATAATACCATAAGACCTGAGAGCTGAAGTAGGCCATTCAGCCCATTGAGTCTGCTCCGCCATTCAATGAGATCATGGCTGGTCTGATAATCCTCAACTCCACGATCCTGCCTTTTCCCCATAACCCTTGATTCCCTTACTGATTAAAAATCTGTCGATCTAAACCTTGAATATACTTAATGACCCAGCTGCTTCAGCCCTCTGTGGTAAAGAATTCCACAGATTGGCTACCCTCTGAGAGAAGGAATTCCTCCTCATCTCTGTTTTAAATGGCGCCCCCTTACTCTGAGATTATGCCCCCTGGTCCTAGACTCTCCCACAAGGGGAAACAACTTCTCAGCATCTCACAATCTACCCTGTCAAGCCCCCTTAGAATCTTATATATTTCAATAAGGTCACCTCTCATTCTTCTAAACTCCAATGAGTACAGGCCTAACTTACTTAACCCCTCCTCATTAGAAAATCCCTCCATACCCGGGATCAACCTAGTGAACCTCCTCTGGACTGGCTCCAATGCCAGTATATCTTTCCTTAGATAAAGGGACCAAACTGTCCACAGTATTCTAGGTGTGGTCTAGCTGGTGCCTTGTATAGTTTTAGCAAGGTTTCCCTATTTTTATACTCTATTCCCTTTGAAATAAAGGCCAATATTCGATTTGCCTTTCCTATTGCCCGCTGAACGGGTATGCTAGCTTTTTGGGATTCATGCACGAGGACCCCCAAATCCCTCTGTGCTGCAGCTTTCTTCAGTCTTTCTCCATTTAAATAACATTCAGCTCCTCTATTCTTCCTGTCAAAGTGCATAACCTCACATTTTCCCACATTATATTCCATCTGCCAACTTTTTGCCCACTCATTTAACCTGTCTATCTCCCTCTGTAGACTCTCTGTGTCATCCTCACCACTTGCCCTCCCACCTATTTTTGTGTCATCCGCAGACTTGGCAATAGTACATTCATTCCCTTCATCCAAGTCATTAATATATATTGTAAATAATTGAGGCCCCAGCACTGATCCTTGTGGCACTCCACTAGTTATAGGTTGCCAATCTGAAAATGCCCCCTGTATCCCAACTCTCTGTGTCCTATTAGTTAGCCAATCTTCTATCCATGCTAATATACTACCCCCAACACCATGGGCTCTTATCTCTGTGCAGCACCTTATTGAACACCTTTTGGAAATCCAAATATATTACATCTACTGGTTCCCCTTTATCTATCCTGCTTTTCACCTCCTCAAAGGATTCTAATAAATTTGCCAGGCATGATTTCCCCCTCATGAAGCCATGCTGACTATGCTTCATACTTGATTTTATTATGCATTCCTAAATGCTCTGCTATTACATCCTTTATAATTGACTCTAACATTTTCCCAATGACGGATGTTAAGCTAACTGGCCTTTAGTTACCTGTTTTTTGTCTCCCTCCCTTTTTGAATAAAGGTGTTACATTGGCAGTTTTCCAATCCTCTGGGACTTTTCCAGAATCTAAGGATTTTTGGAAGATTACAGCAGTGCATCCACTATCTCTGCAGCTATTTCCTTTAATATCCTAGTATGCAACCCATCAGGTCCAGGTGACTTATTGGGCTTTAACCCCATTAGTTTCCCTAGTACTTTTTCTCTAGTGATAGTTATTGTATGTATTTCCTCCCCACGATTATTTAGTATTTTTGGTACGCTATTAGTGTCTTCTACCATGAAGACTGATGCAAAGTATTTATTCAACTCCTCTGCCATTTCCTGGTACCCCATTATTATTTCCCCAGCATCATTCTCTAAGGGGCCTACATTGACTTTGGCCTCTCCCTTCCATTTTTATATATTTAAATAAGCTCTTACTGCCCGTTTTTATATTATTTGCTAGTTTACCCTCAAAGTTTATTTTGTCCGTCTATTATTTTTTGATCATCTTTTGTTGGCTTTTAAAACTTTCCTAATCCTCTGGTTTACCACTAATCTTTGCCACATTGCATGTTTTTTCTTTCACTATTTTTCTTTTTCTTTTGCAATTCCTCCGGGAATTACTATGCTTCTGCAGGATCTAAAGGGAACATCACACACAAAATTGATTTGTCAGTAAATCTGAACTGTTTTCACTTGAAGAGCATCTGTGATTTCTGTGGGAGGGCAGGAAGCCCCGAAACTCACAGAGATACAAATGATTCCAACTGAATTTAGGCAGAGAACAGAGACACCATTTAGTTCAGGGCAATACAGACTCACATGAAGAGCAGCACAAGAGCCATGGCAAAAAGTGTCCAGGGTGGTTAATGTCAAAATGACCACTCACATGCAAACTCACTCTTAGGAAAGTTCCCTTTTCAGGGATACCAAGGTAGCGGTAGACAACTATATCTTCAAGAAAGCACTGTACTAAGCATGCTAGTCACTTAGAATGACATCCCTTACTCAGTAGTAAAATATCTGAATTGCCTATCAATGCTTAGGTACAGCATAACATCTATTTCTCCCCCAGCCTTCCTCTGGAAGTGTTGTTTCACTCATAGTCAAATGTGTAATGGCAATCACCATAGCCAAACCTCATGCAGAGATAACTGTTTGATGCATGCAGGTGCAATGACACACAATATGGGCTGTGTGCTGATATTGGGATCTACTGCAAGGCACCATAGAAGTTTGCAGTACAGAAGGAAGAAATTCAGCCCATTGTGCCTGTATGAGTTCTTTGCTAGAACAATCCAAAATGCTGCCTCCAGGTTATCACATGTTCATCAAAGGTAATAATCATTTTTTTTTTCCAAAGGCAATAGCCAAGACATTATAGCACTGTGGGAAAAGAGTAGGGATGTGGGCCTAATTTGGATAGCTCGTTCATTGATCAAAGTGCCAGCAATGGCTCGATAGGTTGGGTGGCCTCCTTCTCTAAATACTCTATCATTCATAGCACAACACAGTGAGGGACAAGTGGCGTTCCCAAAACTGCCATCTGCTTATTCCATGTGAGGGTGAGATCATAGACAGTACTGATGCAAGTGAAGCAGGTCAGTAATGAACTTCTACATCTCATTCGCCTTAATCCCCTGAGCTTCACATTTCATGTCAGAAAGCTATATCATAAAACCTTTGTTGCATTCCTTCTTCTTCATGACATATGAAATCTGCTCCTCTGCAGCCCATTCCTATCGCTTTTCCTCCTCTGGATGTACCCACAAAAGACCTGTTGAATTCGGTCCTGTCAGCACTTCGTAGCACGCCTGTTTGTCCTTGGCCCAGTATTGTTATGGCAACGGAGTAGGAGATTTAAAAGTTAAAGTCTGCAGAGCAATTAATTTTAGGAAGCATTTTCATTATTTTTAATCTTCAGCAAGGAGCAGTGGCTGCCAGCTATGCTATGCCCTCTACAGGTTGGGGTCAGGCACATATTTTAGCTGCGAGCAATTAATAGTCCCATTCTATTTTAGTTTGTGAATGAGCTAAGAACTGTGTATTCATTTTCCTTGTAGGACTTTACTTTCTCAGAAATGCCTATTCCATGTACTTATTTTTTTTACAGACTTTAGCTATTACAGAGATCTGGGTGGAGATTGGTTTGATTAATTTTCAGGGTGGATTGAAAACCAGGCTCATACTAGTTAAAATACTGGGAAAACTCATGCATATGTAAAATAAATCCTTCCAGGACAAGATGTCCTACAAGTTCTGCAATCCAGAACAGAACTAATCCACAATTTCAGCGGAGAGGGCCACAATCTGGAGTGGAACCCAGATCCTCCAGGTTTCCGACTATTTAAAATTGCCCGACCAAGAATTCTGTAATTCTTGTTACATAAAGAATATCCCCGGCATCCCTGGAAATTCTACCCAAAGCACCCAATAAATTGGGTAGGATTTACATCTTCTGAGAGCAGGTATAGAACCCTTTCAAAGCAATAAGAAGGCCCCACCCAAGTTGAAAAGAGGAGTAGTTGATAATATAAACAGAAAGTGGTGGAAATATTCAGCAGGCCTGGCAGCGTCTGTGAAGTTCACACTTCAAGTCAACTGTGACTGTTTTTCAGAACGACTCTCAGTAATTGATAAATTACCTTTATTCAGTTGTCCCTCCATTTTCCTCACAGAAATTGTTTAGCCTGTTTTCCTCTGGCCTGGTTTGAGGCTCATTTGGCCTTTTTCATTGGGCTAGAGTGCCCCTTCGACACCGGCCCTCTCCGTAATGCAGACAGATCTGTTGCATCACTGCAGGTGAACCAAAGGTTTGAGGCAGGGTTTTGCAAAAGGGGCAAAGCAGTGGACAGAAGTCCCACCGTGTTACACTTTTGCCATCTCAAAAGAGTCTGCAGAATCATTGCTATCACATACAATAATGGAATAGAAAGTTTACAGCCCAGAAAGAGGCCGCTTGGCCCAAAAACAGCCACCCAGCCTAATCCCACTTTCAAGCATTTGGTCTGTAACTCTGCAGGGTACAGCACTTGAGACGAATAGCCAGACACCTTTTAAATGAGTTGAGGGTTTCTGCCTCTACTACCTTTCCAGGCAGTGAGTTCCAGACCCTCCCACAGCCCTCTGGGTGAAAAAATATTTCCTTACCTCCCCTCAAATCTTTCTACCAATCACGAAATCTATGCCCCCTAGTCACCGACCTCTCTGCTAAAGTAAATCCGCCCTTCCCATCCACTCTATCCAAGCCCCTCAAAATTTTGTGCGTCACAATCAAATCTCTCCCCAGCCTCCTCTGTTCCAAGGAGGACAACCCCAGCCTATCCAATCTTTCCTCATAGTTGCAATTTTCCAGCCCTGACAACATCCTCGTGAATCTCCTCTGTACCCTCTCTAAAGCAATAACATCCTCTCTGGAATCAGGTGACCAGAAATGCACACAGTTCTCAAGTTGTGGCATAACTAATGTTTTACATAGTTCCAGCATAACCTCCCTGCTCTTACATTCAATGCCTTGGCTAATAAATGAAAGGATTCCATATGCCATCTTAACCACTTAATCAACCTGTCCTGCTACCTTCAGGGATCTGTGCACATTCACTCCAAGGTCCCTCACTTCCTCTACATCTCTCAGTATCCTCCCCATTTATTGTGTAATCCTTTGTCTTGTTTGACCTCCCCAAATGAACCATGTCACACTTCTCTGGGTTGAATTCTATTTGCCACTTTTCTGCCCACCTGACCAGTCCATTGATATCTTTCTGCAGCCTACAGCAATCCTCCTTGATCCCAACTACATGGCCACGTTTTGTGTGGTCTGCAAACTTCTTGATTATTCCTCCTACAAATCATTAATATATACCACAAAAAGCAGGGGACCTAGTATTGAGCCTTGCTGGAACTCCATTGGAAACAACCTTCTAGTCACAGAAACACCCATTAACAATTACCCTTTGTTTCCTGCCGCTGAGCCAATTTTGTATCCAGGTTGCTACATTCCCCTGGATCCTGGGGGTTTTAATTTTTTTTATCAGTCTGTCATGTGGAACCTTGTCAAAAGCCTTGCTAAAATCCATGTAAACCACATGAATTGCACCACTCTCCTCAATCCTCTTTGTTACTTACTCAAAAAATTGAATAAAATTAGTCAGACATGACCTTCCCTTAACAAATCTATTTTGACTGTCCTAGATTAATCCATGCCTTTCTAAGTGACAGTTTATCCTGTCCCTCAGAATTGATTATAATAATTTGCCCACTTGCGAGGTCAGGCTGACTGGCCTGTAATTATTTGGTTTATCCCTCGCTCTCTTTTTAAACCAAGGTACAATGCTAGCAGATCTCCAATTCTCCAGCACTTCACCTGTATCCAGTGAGGATTAGAAAATGATGGTCAGACTCTCCTCTATTTCCTCACTGGCTTCTTTTTAACAGTCTGGGGTACATCCCACCTGGCCCTGGTGATTTATCCACTTTCAAGGATGCTAATGCCCTTAATGCTTCCTGCCTCCCTATGTTTATCACATCCAGTACTTCACACTCCTCCCCAGCTACAATATCTGCATGTTTTCCTGCTGTTCCTTCTTCTCAATGCTTCGCTGAAGCCTGTTCCTAAAGTCAACTGAAACCTGTCATGACTACTGAACTATGAGAAGGTCCCTATTGTTCAATCAGACTCAAAAATTGTATTATGAATGACAGCTGAAGTGCAGAGCCAGCATAGCTACACAATCAAGGGCCCATTTAATTTGTTCTATCACTTTAGAGACATTTTTATATTGGTGGCAGCGGCATCACCAGTTTGTGGGTCTTGCACAGATGGTTGCAAAGCAAATCTCAGCAGCTCAAAAGACCAACTAAAATTATATTTTAATTACTAATTTGCACAGGATAACAAACATTGCAAACAACAACAAAAAAAATAGGACTTCATACAAATTAGATTCTGATTTTATGTACACACCAGGGCAGCCATCTTGCAGGAAAGTACACTTTCGGAGATGCATTGGAATACTTTAACTGAATAGAAACACAGGCTGCTGCAATGTGCGATTGTGAGCTGGTGAAGTGTTAGTCCACCAGCATTGCTAATAGCACTCCACCGATTGACCTCACTGCTCAGCAGTTTGTAGCCAAAGCACTGCAATGAATTTCAGATGGTCTTGAATAGATGCTATGATGCCTCCAGTGAAGTTGTCAGATTTGTACAAATGGCTATGCCAAATTCTGTCACTTTGGGGATCACTGATGAGAATGAAACACAAGCTATAACCTGCTGGGAGTTTACTGCACCCATATGTAATCTTAAATTTTTTCGGTCTCCTACCAGTCCAGGGTAAGTTTATAATGGAGACTGAATTGAATCAGATAGTGTCATTGTATCTTTACACATGGATATTAATTTTTCACATACATCCATTATTCATACCACGTCTAGTCATGCATTCAGGAACTCAATATCTGTGATTAATTACTTTTTTTATTCCAATTGTCTCTTTGTGTTACTCTGTTTTATGTGTTGTCATTTTATATGGCATTTGTCAGGGTTGAATATTTTACTTTGATGCCTAAGAGTGTATCACTCGATTACTGAGTGCAGGCATAGTTTATGCTTACCTCTCAACCTCTTAAATATCCTAGTGTGGATAACAATGACCAAATGTGCACTACACAGCTTTCACGATTCACAGTAAAGCTGGAGCTCGTTCTCAAATGGTGTCAAAAGGAATGCAACAGTGGTCAATGTTCTTGTTTTAGTTTTGAAGTACACTGCTAAGGATTGAAATCTTAAATCATCATTTGTAAAACAATTTTAAAGGAAAAAATAAATTGAAATATAAAAAATTGACACAGAATTCCACACAGTGATGTGAAAATGAAATTCCCACTGGGAATGTACCGTTGAACATATGCCATTTGTGAGCTGGTTTTTGCTATGTTGATAGTGTAAATACTGTAATACTGGCATAGCAAAGCTACAGATCATACGAAATAAGTGGTCCACAAAATCCACAATCTGACCCCAAAATACTGCTGAACCAATTCCTATTTGCACTTACACAGCTGGATTCAAGTTCAAGAAGGTGTATGGTCTGAGCTCAGTGCTGTTCTATCATTGGCAAAAAAATCTAAACCCATCTTTAATATAGCTTAGAGGAGGGGAAAGTGACTTCTGTGCAAATTCAGTCAAGCTAAATTTTCCTACCATTTGGTGGAGTATCAATGTTTTGTCCTCTAATTGTATACATGTAGTCTTCAGGATTCCATAGCACACAACAAGGTAGTCCATAATGACAGAGATTATGAGACCCCAGCTATATTCACTATATCATTGCTTACTTGTAATCTGTTTTGGTACTTTACTCCCTTTTTCTGTTCATGTTACCCCGTTTTCTCCTTTAGATAGAATTAGACCACTGAGCTGCATTTGTCTCTGAAGCCCTGGAAGTTAAGATCAAACCTTAAGCACGATGTGCTTCAGAAACGACAAGTAACGTAGGTATATGAGATGTCCATTCAGCCTCTTAAGCCTGTTCCACCATTCAATAAGATCATGGCTGATCTAGCTCTATATCTCTTGGCTGGCAAAAATCTATTGATCACAAATTTTTAATTATTAATATACCACTTTTTGTGGAAAAGAATTGCACACTTCTGCCAACGATTGTGCAAGGAAAGTGTTCCCTGACTTCTCTCCTTAATGACCTCCCTCTGATTTTAAGATATGTCCCTTTGTCTTCGACCCACCCAAAAACTAATTTTAGATTTCAAAAATCTAAAATCTTCAATAAAATAAACCCTAAAACTTTTATATCCAAGGGAAAACAAACCTAGTTTGTGTAATTTCTTCATCATTTAACCCTTGAAGCTGTGATAATCTTCTGGTGAATCTGCGCTGCAACCCTTCCAAGCCCAATATATCATTCTAAGGTGCAGTGCCTAGAATGGTACAGAGTTCTCCAGATGTGGCATAACCATGGGAAGAATTTTCCCATCGGTGAGCAGGGACAGGGCCCGCTCACCGACGCGTAAAATGACACGTGGTGACGTCGGGCAGGCGTCCCGACATCACCGAGCACCATTTAGATTGTCAGTTCGGAACTGTCAAAGGCCTATTAAAGGCCATTAACAAAGTAATTATAGTTGTTAAGAATGCTGCCCATCCATCCTTAAGGTTGGCGGGCAGGTGAAGAGCCCAGGCGGACTTCGCATTTTTCATGAAACCTCATTCACTGGCGGGATGAGGTTTCCTGAAGGGTTTATTCCTTAAATAATGAAAAAATTAATGGACATCTCCCAGCTCATGTGACAGTTTCACATGAGGGGACATGTCCTTAAATTTTTCTTTCACCTTTATTAAATATCCCAGAATTTAAATTGATCTCCCCGAGGCACCTCCATGCTCAGGGAGCGTAGGCCTGGCTCAGGGAATACCCCCGCCCGCACAGGGAGCGCACAGCGCTTCTGGGTGCGCATCACGCTGGGCGGGCCTTAACTGGCCCACCTACATAAAATGGCAGCGTGCACCCAATCGGGGGCGAAAATCAGGTTCGCGTTCGCTCCCGCACAAGCCCCACAACAGGGGGGAAAATTCAGCCCCGTGGCTTTGAATAGATGCAGACAAATTTCCTTTTATGTTCCAGTATAAAGGTCAACATTCTATTCATCTTTTTGGTTATGTTTTGTACCTGACCACATGATCTGTGTACCTGGATCCATAAATTTCTTTGGATCTACGCACTGTTCCCAACATTTCATCATTTAAAATTATCATCATTTAAAATTAATCTGATCTATCTTTCCTGGTTCTAAAGTGGATGGCCTTACACTTACCTGTATTGAAATCCATCTGCCACAGTTTCACTCACACACTTAAATCTATTAATAACTCTTTGGCCAGGACTTTTCAGTCAGCATGCAGGGACAGGCCCGACATGCCGGCGCATAAAATGACGCGGCGATGATGTCGGACGTGCATCCCGACGTCATCGCGATGTTTCATTCAGTGGGCGCGCGCCCACCGATATTTAAAAGGCCTATTAAGGAACTAATTAATTTCAAATTTACGCTGCTCGCCCAACCAAACAGTTGGTGGGCAGGCGAAAAGACCAAGCGGCCTTTACATTTTTTATGAAACCTCATCCACAAGCGGGATGAGGTTTCCTAAAGCTTTTACAAATTGAGTAAAAAAAATTTCTGAAATATAAAAACATGTCCCATATCATGTGACACAGTCACATGAGGGGACATGTTTCATTAAATTTTTATTCCATTTATTTATTTATTTCAAAAGCGCTTCAATCTTCCTGAGGCAGATCCATGCCTCAGGGAGACTGAAGCGCTCTTTCGTGCACATGCGCGAAAGAGTGCTGGACCCAACTCTCCCTCCCACCCCCCACAAACACACACACAGGTAGCGCTCAGCGCTACAGCTCACGTGTTATGCTGAGTGGGCCTTAATTGGCCCGCCTACGTAACATGGCGGTGCGCAGCAGATCGCGGGCAGCAGTCAGCTCCGTTACCACCCCACCCGCTCCCGCAAAGCCCACCCGACGTGGGAAAAATTCAGGCCTTTGTAATGTTATGCTCCCACCTATAGCACATATAATGCTAACTATCTTTGTGCAATAAAACTTGGATATGTTGTTATGGCAGGCGGATGGTAAATACCAAGCTACCCAAATCCCAGAGGGAAACTTGAAGCGGCTGCCACAACAATTTGTAAGACACAGATTTTAAAAGACCCAGGCAAAGTAACACTTATTACCCTGAACAGTGGAATTCAAAGTGAGTTTTTCTCAGCTTTGGTTCCTTGTAGACAGCAGCTTCAGGCTTAGATGCTGGAGGATTTTCACATTTGTGTTAGATCTTAGAATGACTGCCCTTACACACAGCCTTCTCTGCTTTATACATATTTTCCCCCTTGAATGCAAATTCCCATTGTTCGAGGATGCGCTTCTCCAGCACCTTCCAAAGTCACCTTATCCCATTTGTGACCACTATCCCCATGGCCTAACATGCCATGGCATCGCTGCTGCACACCCAAAGACTTATATCATCTTAGGAGGGTTTGTACCTCCACCACCCTTTCAGCCAGTGCGTCCCACATTACTCTGTCCAAAAGGTCCTTAGCACCTCACCTGTCAACCTCATGGCACTCAACTTAAATAAATGCCACCACCTTAGTCATCCCTGTGTCAAGGGGAAATGTTGGCTTCTGTCCACCCGGTCTATGCCCCTCATAACGGTATGAAGGTCAATAATGTGACCTGTCAATCTCCTGCGCTCCACAGCAAATGTCACAAGTGTATGCAATGTTTCCTCATAGCTCCAACTCTCCAGGCCAGCATGCATCCTGGTCAGGAACCTCTGCACTCTCTCCACTTCAATGCCATCCCTCCCATGAAGCGCAGGTCACAACTGAACGCAGAAGTGTAGCTGTGGCCTCGACAGCATTTTCTGCACTTGCAACATGACCTCCCTTTTCCTACATTCTATTCCTCGGCTAATAAAGGCAAGTCTGGCTTTGACCTTGTTAAACGCCTTATGTTCCAGTTCTGCTACCTTAACGGGTCTGCCCAGCAAGGTCCCTGTAATCATCGTGACTTCCCACGGTCCTATCATTACTCATGTATTCCCGTACCTTGTTTGTCTTGCCCAAGTGCTTAACCGCACACTTATCCACATAACATTCCATGTGGCATTCCTTAGGCCATCTGATCAGCCCGTCTGTATCCGCATTTAATGTTTGGGCCTCCTCTTGACTATTTACCACCCCACCAATGTTTGTCTCCTTAGGTTCTTGAAGGTTGAGTCATTATGAGCCTGGGGGGGGAAAGGGATGAATGGTGTTACTGACTGAACGCTAACTGATCCACTGTCCTTGTTGTTAATTTCAGCATCACCACTGCATGGCCGCCAGCAACACGTCCAGAGCCCCCCCCTCCACACCTGAGGGCCAACACTTGCAACTTGCATCACATCATTTCAGTGAGCCAGGCACCAGCGCAGCGACTACCACATCGGTGGGGATTATAATGTCGGCTAGTGTCCCAGGGCACAGTGGAGAGGGCACTTCACAATTGCTAGGGGAGATGGCACGGACAGAGAGTGCCAATGGCACCAGCAGCTGGAGGGCTGCAGGGGACCAGGCACATGCTGAGTCGGTCAGAGATGATGTGCCTCTGGAGATGTCCGCCATGCAGCAGCTGCAGGACATGCAGCAGGGTGCGCGGGAGCATCTGGCAGGGTTGCATGAGGGTGTGCTTCACTTGGTCTCTGTGGTGGAGGAATCCAGGCAGAGTGTTCGTGATGGCATGAACCTCAGGACAGAGCTTCAGGCTTCCTCCATTGAGAGATTGGCGACTCTCATGGAGGGGGGCTTCCAACAGATTGAGAATCTTCTGATTGGGTTACGCTCTGACCTGCAAGCCCTCACAGCGCTAATGGCCACAGGTTGTGATTCGCAATGTGGGAGATGTTCTGGGCACCAAGCGTCCCAGCTCGGTGCCCATCCATCTGCAGTGAGCAGAGAGGTCCAATGTGACCTCACGTCGGCGCAGCAGCTGCCTGTCGTTGCTACCAGCTCCTCTCAGGGCGCTCCAGATGAGGGCAGCAGCTCCTCTGCCCCTCTGCCAGTGACCGTTGCATCCGTTGAGGCTGCGACAACTGGGGAGGTGCCAGTCCTGGAACTGGCCACTCCCTCCCAGGCGGGGCCATCACAGGCTCCACGGGCCAGAGGACAGCCGCCAAGGTCATCGAGGCCAACAGGACAGCAGAGTCAGCAGGCTGTCTCACAAGCCACTCCGAGCGATGGGGCGGCACCAAGATGTAGCACCCGCAAACGTAAGTATAAGGCACGTTAGGCACTCCACGAGTTTGTCACTGGTGATTTTGTGTTGGCCCTAGATTAGGGAATGTTTCATTATCTGCGTCAGAGCGACATTTGTTGTTTATTTTGGTTGTAATAAAGTCCACTTTTCTGACCATGGCTGAGGGTGTTTCCTTTGTGCTGCGTTTGTACGTTTCACAGACATATCATGAGTGTTAGAGTGGACATTGATGTTTCTGTACTAAGCCCTTAGTTGCAGCTGATGAGGTGGAAGATGCAGCACCTAAGTGCCACGTGTGGATGTGCCAGGCAATGCTGGTCCTGCTGATCCATGTGCATGGAGCTAGCTGAAGGTTCATTGGATTAAAGTGTCCCGGATGTCCCTGTCTCCTTGGTGTAGTAGCGGGTCGGCGTGCTGCCCCTCATCATTGCCCTGTGCTTCCTCATCCTCTGAGCCATTGCTGGATTCATCATGTGCAGCCTCATCCACTGCGTCAAGGTCTTCATCGTCAACTGCATCCCCCCTTTCCAGCGCAAGATTGTGCAGAGCGCAGCATGCTACCACTATCACAGAGACACGATCTGGGGGGTACTGGAGTGCGCCCCCTGAGCGGTCCAGGCATCAGAAGCGTATCTTGAAAAGACCGATGGCTCTCTCCACCACAGCCCTTGTGGTGCCATGGCTCCTATTGTAGTGCTCCTCAGCTTCTGTTCTTGGATGGCGGAGAAGCGTCATGAGCCACCTTCTGAGGGGATAGCCCTTGTCACCCACCAGCCTACCATCCAGCTGAGCCAGAGCACTGAAGAGCCTCAGCACCTGGGAGTGTCTGAGGATGTAGGGGTCATGGGAGCTGCCTGGGTACCTTGCACAGACTTGCAGAATCAGCATCCTGTGATCACACACTATCTGCAGGTTTATGGAGTGGAAGCCCTTCCTGTTGACTAAGGCACCGGGCTCACCTGCTGGCACCTTGATGGCCGAGTTAAGGGCCTTAACAAGGCCTTTAATTAATGCTGGGCACGCATCGCGCTTCATAGCGCGCCCACCTAGCTAAATATCGCGATGCCGCGCGCTGACGTCGGGACACTTGCCCGACGACAGCACGCGACATTTTAAGCGCTGACGTGCAGGCTCTGCCACCTGCACATCAGCCATAAAATTCTGCCCATAGACCTCACTATTACTCTCCTTTGCAATAAATTACAATAACATTATGAAAATTATTATATCTTCCTGACAATGTGGCTCTCTATTATGTTATCTAAGTCATTAATAAATATTTGAACAGTTGAGGTGTATATACAGATCATTGTGGACCACCACTAGTCAAGGGTAAGGGTGAGTTGGGGTGAAAAGTGGAACCTGCACAGGTGCACACTGCAAATCTATGAGTCAGTCCAGTTTTTATGGTAATCTACGTCCATACAGATAAGCTATAACCAGCCACTGTTCTTTTTTTATTAATAAGCAAAATGGATGAAAAGCCAAGGCCCACCAAGATTGAAATAAGTAGAAGAAAATAATACTTTGCATACATTTGAGGTTTGGGAAAGTACTAGTTCAAATAGAAGGCAAAACAGGGATACATTCCAAATGTATACTGCCGAGGGGAGATGAGAAAATGCCGTTTCCCGGCAACAGCACACACTTGAAAAACTGGTTCCACTGATTCTAGATTTCAATGCAACATTTAGCATCTTGTTTGCACAACTGACAAACTTACTGTCTAGCTATTAATACAAAACTACTGAATAGCTGGAAAGTGAAGCCATATCACCTGGGCTTCGGACCATAGCTGACTTAATTGTGTCTAACCTGACAGGTATTATTAAATTAAACACAAAAAACTACTGCGGATGCTGGAAATCCAAAACAAAAACAGAATTACCTGGAAAAACTCAGCAGGTCTGGCAGCATCGGCGGAGAAGAAAAGAGTCGACGTTTCGATGAGGACTCGAAACGTCGACTCTTTTCTTCTCCGCCGATGCTGCCAGACCTGCTGAGTTTTTCCAGGTAATTCTGTTTTTGTTTATTATTAAATTAAAGTTATGTTTGATATTACATGGATGTGGTGGAGTAATATTATTTGCCATAACCTGTTAATTACCAGCAGTAGTGTAAAGAATTCGTTGTTACATTTGTACTAATATTGCCTGGTACAGAATAAACAAACAGCAGATTAGAAATCTAACATCAACACAACCAAAACTCCTCCATTTCCTCTTCAACATGGAATAAATTACTCTTGGCCAAGCTGTTACATGCGTACAATGTGGGAAAACATTTCTTCTAATATCCACATTATCAGTGAGTTTTCACATTTCTGAGACTTGCATTCCTGTACTGGAGATAATGACAATATTGTGAGTACCTGCTGTAAATATAAATAACCAAAATACAACAGATACCAACAGAAAAGACAGAGGTTTAAGTTTATGTTTTTAGAGCTCCTATGGAAGAATTTCAAAGCACCAGGAGCACAGGTAAAGAATTTCATTGCATGCCAGTTTGCAAGCCTATGATATTCCATCCATTAGAATGAATGGACAAAATAGAATGAATGGACAAACTTGTCTCTTAACAGACCTTTTTAGGTCTGAACCTGAAACCTGTTCCATACGAACATACAAATTAGGAGCAGGAACAGGCCACTCAGCCCCTCGAGCCTGCTCTGCCATTCAATAAGATCATGGCTGATCTGAATGCAACCTCAGCCCCACATTCCTGCCTACCCCTGATAACCTCTGGACCTCAGAGCTCTGAGATCTCTCACCATTTAGATAATATGCTTATTTTTTATTCTTCTTGCCAAAATGGACAATTTCACATATGCCCACATTATACTCCATTTGCCAGATCTTTGCCCATTCACTTAACCTATCTACGTCACTTTATAGCCTCCCTACGTCCTCTTCACAATTTACTTTCCTACCTAATCTTGCGTCGTCAGCAAATTTAGCAACCATTCCTTCAGTCCCCTTGTTAATTAAGAATCCATCTAGCTTTGCCTCAAAAATATTCAAAGGTTCTGCTTCCACCGCCTTTTGAGGAAGAGAGTTCCAAAGACTCACAACCCTCTCCTCATCTCTGTCTTAAATGAGCGACCACTTATTTTTAAACAGTGCCCCTTAGTTCTAGACCCGCCCACAAGAGAGAACATCCTCTCCACATCCAACATGTCAAGACCCTTCAGGGTCTTAAAGGTTTCAATAAAGTCACTTTTTACTCTTCTAAATTCCAGTGAATACAAGCCTAACCTGTCCAGCCTTTCCTCATAAGACAACCCGTCCATTCCTGGCATTAGTCTAGTAAGCCTTCTCTGAACTGCTTCTAACACATTTACATCTTTCTTAAAATAAGGGGTCCAGTACTGTACACAATACTCCAGATGTGGTCTCACCAATGCCCTGTACAACTGAAGCATAACCTCCCTACTTTTGTAATCAATTCCCCTCACAATAAATGATAACATTCTATTTGTTTTATTAATTACCTGCTGTACCTGCATACTAGCCTTTTGTGATTCATGCACTAGGACACCCAGATCCCTCTGGATCTCAGAGCTCTGAAATCTCTCACCATTTAGATAACATGCATCTTTTTTATTCTACCTGCCAAAATAGACGATTTCACATTTGCACACATTATACTCCATTTGCCAGATCTTTGCCCACTCACTTAACCTATCTATGTTACTTTGTAGCCTCCCTACGTCCTCTTCACAATTTATTTTCCTACCTATCTTTGTGTCGTCGGCAAATTTAGCCACCATTCCTTCAGTCCCTTCTTCCAAGTCATTTATATAAATTGTAAACAGTTGAGGCCCCAGCACTGATCCCTGTGGCACACCACTCGTCACATCGTGCCAGCCAGAAAAAGACCTATTACGCACACACTCTGCTTCCTGTTAGTTAGCCAATCTTCTATCCATGCCAATATGTTACCCCCTACACCATGAGCTTTTATTTTCTGCAGCAACCTTTGATGCAACACTTTGCATTCAAAGAAATGCCTTCTGGGAATCTAAGCTCAGTGCATCCACCTTTATCCACAGCACATGTGACTCCTTCCTTCACAGATACTGACTAACCTGCTGTATGGTTACAGCATTTTCTTTTTTTATTTTGAATATCAGCATTTTACCCATCACCTATTTTATTCTATTTTCTAGCCAATTTCCCAAACTAATTTGTTGTTAAATTTAACATTCACTACCTTCTTTAATTGTCTGAGATAAAAACCTCACTAAATGCTTTCTGAGAGTGTATGTATAGTGAGCTCATTGGCCAACTCTCCACCTCTAACTTTAGTTACCTCCTCAAAGAATTCCAGTAGATTAGTGAGGCATGGCCTATTGCTTGAAAATTCATGCTGATTACCACTTATGGCTTCTATGCTGTTTACATGAACACTAAAATGTCACGTAACTGCAAAAGCACTTTTTCCACAAAGGTTGTTTGTTGCTCTAATTCAGTTGTTAATGTTCTACAATTTGTATTTAAAATCTATGCTCAAGGTTGTTTCAGTTTCCCTGGTAGGGGAATTTCCATAACCCTACAAAACTAATATTAATATTATACCATTATAAAATGCCCAAAAATACAAATGAGGATTTTCATGCAAATTTTGTCTGGCTCATAGATCCAAAGATGACAAAGTAAGGAAAGATATGTTGGTCTTGGGTGAAAAGTCTTAAAGAGCTTGGCATCCTTCCAATTCTCCTCAATAGGACATCATTTACCTCTGTCACATGGAACCTAATGTTCATTCAAAAAAACAATGGCTACTGCACATTTAGTTGAGTGATCTACATTTCTCTTCATGCTAAAATGTTATGGAAATTTTAAAGGAAAACATTATCCAGACCCTACTGAAAACACACAGAATAACTTAAATTCTGCACACTTACTCCCCACTTATCACTGAAGGAACCCAAATAAAAATTTAATCTTACGTCACTTATAATAGAAGTGAAAATATTTGCATTAGTTAGTCCTGCACACCCTCAGTTAAAGAATAAATCCAGAACCCACAATTTTAAGAGTTGTTTCCTCACCCTGGAGACAAATCTGACCTTTTTACCATAACCAAAGACCGCATCTGTTTCTTCAGCAAACCTGAAACAGAATCAGTGGAACATAGCCCTCAGTTTTTATTTCATCAAATGAATCGGATACTGACTTACCCTAGCTCTACAGTGTGGAAGAAATGAAACTGATACATCATTATTTTTTTCCTTTCTCCATTTTTCTCTCCTCTCTTGGGGGCAGGGGCAGCAGCAGTGAGAACATAACACCTCAGCCGTATAGCTCAGAATGTGAGAAATTGTGAAAACAGTAAAGACTGTTCAACCCATTCTGCCTGCCCAACTGTTTTTTTTTTCCCTCTCAGATACAGAAAGACTTGCATTTATGTCCGACTTTTCATGACTTCAGGATATCCCAAAGCATTTTACAAATAATTAAGTAGTTTTGAAGTGTAGTGACTCTTGTAATATTGGAAAAGCAGCAAGGACTCACAACCAACAATGTGATCATGACCAGATCATCTATTTTCAGCAGTTGGTTGAGAGATAAATATTGGCTAGGTTTCTCCTGCTGTTCCTCGAATAGTGTAATGGGATCTTTTACATCCAACTGAGAGGGCGAAGAGACTCTCGGTTTAATGCCTCAACTGAAAGACAGCACCATCGACAGTAATAAATAAGACATTAATTGCAAATGAATTCACCCCTCTGCACTACGTTTCCTCTTTCCTTTGATCTTTTTATCAGATATTACATCATTTGATACTAACACAGGAGCCACCCACATAACGTTTAAAATGCAGTCTTTAATAGGTGATTTCTTTAAAGCACAATTTCACTTTTGAACCAAGGCTTTTTGCTTCTGTCTCCAACTTTTAAAATTGTATTTGATTCCTCTCCGTTGACCCCATCAAAATAATATTAACCAGACATCCAAAAAAGGGAAAATAACCCAACAGTAAAGGGATGCTTATACTTTTGAAAGCAACCCATTACCGTCTGCCAAGTATAAAAGCTATATCACCTTACATGTAAGGAATAAGCTAGAAGTAGGCTGGAAATTACAATTGTTTATAATAAGTCATAAACACAGTTGTAACACATTTCTTTCTTTAAAATGTTAATAGAGACATTAACCCATAGTATCTTCATTAAAATAACAGAGGTGAATTTGGTACCAGTGCATTAAACATTTGTATAGTAATATCACTGGCAGTAACTCCTAGCCCACAACTAGCCAAATGTACACATTCAATGTATCTACATTTCAATTTAGTGTCATTGCATGTTACTTAAAAGTGAGAAATAGGATCCAAAAACCTGCAGGCATCCGATTCAGCTCTGATATAAGTCAGGCTAAAGTGCACAGAAAGGCTTGTTATTTTAAATTAGACTCAAATGTGCCAGATCCTGGCACTGGCTGCCTCCTCAGGGGCCTATTTGAGTCGGAACCTCCCCCCAACCCAAATATACTCACCTACATCAGAAGAGATAAAGTGGAGAAGGGGCTTCCTTCAGAAAGTTCCCTCAGGGACAGCAGGGCAAAATAAGGAATACCATGCTGCTGGTTTGTGAGAATCCTTGAGGAGTTTTGGCAGTTTTTGATTCTAATCAGTTCTCCATACCAAGGGGCCATAGGCCCTTTAAAATTGAATTGATAGACAGGGTCACTTCAGCCCAAACAAGTACTGGGTCTCTGCCACTTCTCCCACCCTTAGTGGTATGGCAGGTGCGCATAGATGGCTCCTGGTTTTATTTAGACAAGGGAGTCTCCCCTGACCTCAAATAATTCAGCTGAGCCAGCTGCAGTGATTTGTATCAGGATTTACAGAGAAATTTGGGCACATTTATAAGTTATGGAATCACAAAATCTGACTAGCTAATGATTTCAAAAACAGTCAGTACCTCCACTGCATTTGCAGTAGTAAAAACTACATGCATGCATGTTTGGGATTTGAGAGAAGATTTCTCACACAACCTTAATTTTCTAACTTCCTCGCAGGAGGCCAATAGTTTTGCAATGTCAATCAGACAAATTGGAACAAAGAAAAGTTGGCAGGCCAGCACAAGTGGATTTCTAGCAGAGCTGATATTGTAATTTAGAGAAGAAATTGTAGTGCATTTGCGGAGATTCTTTTCACAGATTTACTGCAGACAAAGTGCATGGGTATCCCAGGAGCCGCATTCTACTGATCCCACCATCTGGTTTAATCATCAGTCGCACATGAGTTACAATATCTTTCATTTCGATGGAGTAGAAGTGTTGCTGGTGTGGTTTCAACTAAAATTGAGAGAAAACATAATTATTACAGACTAATAATGGTGGGAAGGGGCATTTCTTCAAATAAAACTTTTTAGAAAACTTATAGAAAGAGATGAAGAATGGGATGAACTATGAGCTACTTCCCTCACAATGAGATTGTGTGCAAGTGAGAAAGTAAAACATTTTCACATTGAATCATACAGCAGTTGGATGCTGCAGACATTAGGCCCAATGCACCAGTGCTTGCTCTCATAATGAGCTATCTACTTAGTCCCATTTCCCTCCCCTTTCCCATACTCCTTTAATTTTATCTTTCTCTTTCACATGACAAAGCAGCCCGCTTGATTGACACCCCATCCACAAACATTCACTCACTCCACCACCGACACACAGTAGCAGCAGTGTGTACCATCTACAAGATGCATTTCAGAAACTCACCAAGCCTCCTTAGACAACACCTTCCAAACCCACAACCACTATCATTTGAAGGACAAGGGCAGCAGATACATGGGAACACCACCACCTGGAAATTCCCCTCCAAGCCACTCACCATCCTGACTTGGAAACATATCGGCGTTTCTTCATTGTCACTGGGTCAAAATCCTGGAACTCCCTCCCTAACAGCACTGTGGATGTACCTACACCACATGGACTGCAGCAGTTCAAAAAGGCAGCTCACCACCACTTTCTCAAGGGCAATTAGGGATGGGCAATAAATGCTGGCCTAGCCAGCGAAGCCCACATCCCTTGAATGAATAAAAAAAATGATTTACATCATTGCATCATGGGCTAATAAACAAGCGAAAGGAGATAATTAAAAACGCTTTTTCAGTAAAATAATGCCCCTTAATTGAAACAACTCAAAAGCAATAGTGTAAGTTTTGTTTTATAAAAGTACTCTGAAGTAATTAAAGGAGTTGTGTCACATTGCAGGGACAATAGGTGTGAGATAAGTAGGATCTTAGAACAGCCCAAGATGCCATCAACAGAAGTGAACCCAGCTACCAGTTTCCAAATGGTGGTTGATCACAGATCTGATATATTCCTTTCAAAAGCTCTACTTTTTGGATTCTTTATGGGATAGATTTTAGTCCTTACCACCTGGACTTTTAGTACCACCTGGGTAAAGAATATCAAAGATGACTCATCTTTAACACCCCCAATTTTCTTTCTATTTCTTTACAAATGAGATGAGGGTCCAAGGCAGGCTGAAAGGGCTTAGAACAAATAAATTCCTAGGGTTAGGTGACATTTATACCAGAGTGCTGAGAAAGACCATGGAGGAAATTTGTGAAAATAATTATGAAAAAGTCAGTGGACACTGGGGATACTAACAGACTGAAAACAATAGCGCCCAACTAATGTAGTGCCCATATTCAAAAAGGTGACTGAACAGACACAAGCAACTACAAACCTATTCAATTCCATGTAAAATAATGGAATTAATTATCAACAGTAAACTTGACAACAACCTAGTAAAGAGCAGTCAACATTGCTTCAGAAGGGGAAGATCCTGTTCGATAAACCGCCCTGATTTCATTGATGAAATGACAACCCAAGTGGACTTTGGTAAATCGTACCACATTGTTTCCAAAAGGAATTGATAAAGCTCACGTGAAAGGCTATAATTTAAGCTCGTAGGAACAGGACTAGGGATTCAACCCCTCAAGTCTGTTTGCCATTCAATTAAATCATGGCTGATTGCATGTCAACTCAATTTTCCCACCTATATCCCTTGATACACTTGCCTAATAAAATTCTATTGATTTTAATCTTAATATCCTGAATTGTCCCAGCATTCATTGCCTTTTGGGGAAGAGAATTCTAAATTTCTACTATCCTTCGTATGAAAAAGTACTTTCCTGACTTCCCTCCTAAATGACATGGCTCTAATTTTAAGATTATGTCCTTTGCCCTTGATTCCCCCATCAAAGGAAATAGTTACTTTGTATCTGCCCTAGAGAATCCTTTTCACATTTTAAACACCTCACTGAGATCACGCCTCTATCTTCTATAGTCAAAGGAATACAAGCCAAGTGTATGCAGCCAGTACTCATAATTTAACCTTGTAATCCCTCGTATCACCCTGAAGCCATCGTATTATTCAAAGCTGTGGGTGGAGGGAGTGGTGGTGGTCATGGTGAAACCTGGGAAAGGATAAGAAATTGGCTGAAGTGTAGAAAACAACAGATACTGATTAGAGGGGGGTTATGTTGAGGTGAGAGAAGTACTGAGTGGGGTGTCTTGTGTTCAATGTTGGGTCAATTTCTAAATTAGGTTAATGCCAGAACTAAATGCAAATTGGTCAAATTTTCAAATCAATCAAACTAGGAGGGAGACTAAAACCTGAAGAGCCTGATTATTACAAAACCAGTTAAGTAAAATGTGAGTGATCTAATCATTGGCAAAATTGAATGTAGTTGGATGTAAATAGCTGCATGAAGGAAGCAAATATGCGTCATACATGTAATCTATGAAATAGCCAAGGATGATGTTGAAAAAAACCTTGGAGTCTTCTTAGACTTGATGCCCAGTATATCAAACCAATGCAAAGCAGCAATCAATAAATGCAGAACTAGGTAGCCAAAAGGGTAGAATACAAGTCAGTGCTCTGGTCAGAGCAACACCTTGAACATTGTGAGCAGTTCTGGCGGCTGAGAAACAAGAAAGACATTCAAGACCTGGAACAGCGCAGAGAAGAACCACAAAGCAGATCGCCGGGCCTGGATTTTCACAACAATAGCGAGCCTTTCAGTCATTGAGAAGATCAAAATCCAGGAGTCCTGCACCCAAACACTGCACCTACCATTTTCTTCGGGGTGGGGTGGGATTTGCAATGAGTGTTTTGTGGAGGCAGCTGTCCACATAAAACAGCAACTACCTCCAGTCATGTCTGATCTTCATTAGCCAGGAGTGGGAAATACAATAGGTGGAATTTTATGGTCCCATTGTGGCGGGGGCAGGGCTGTAAAATGCAGCAAGCTGTTCAAAGCTCCATTAACTTTGGAGGACCATAAGATCCCGCCTATTGTGTTTCCCACTCCTGGCTAATGAAAATCAGACATGACTGGAGGTAGCTGCTGTTTTATATGGACAGCAGCCTCCACAAAACACTCATTGCAAATCCCACCCCACCCCGAAGAAAATGGTAGGTGCAGTGTTCGGGGGCAGGACTCCTGGATTTCATAAAATTCCACCCAATGTGTGCAGATTAGATCTGGGAGGAGTAGGTCAAAATTTTGTGGAGTCCTTTGGAGAGGTGGGTACCCCTTTTGGAGAGGTAGGATGCCCCTTTGGATATGGTCCCAGGGCACCTTTTGTAGAAGTCAAGTGTCCTTTGGAAGAGGTAAGGTGCCCTTTGGAATTGTTAAAAGTAGGCATGAATGTGCATAAAAAGTACATAAGCCAATTGGAACTGCCAAGAGAGCTATCAAAATGAACTGTCAAGTATCAAAAGGAACTGTCAAAAACAACTGGCAAAAGAAACTGTCAAAATATCAAGGCATTCAAAAATCCTGGTCTTTAAATCTTTGAAAAAACTTTGTGGTGTTAAAAAATAACTGCTTGCTATTTGACTGTCTGTTGACATAAACCTGGGGGTTATCACGACTGGATTAGTGCTGTGTGACTGATTTTACAACCTTCCATAATGAATAAGGAGATTTCATAGTTTGACTGACAGCTACAAGTGGTTATAGACTCTTTGAAGTGGAACTATGAACTCTAATGTTTGTTTTTATATGGGATTAATCACCTGAATTAAATGTTTATTTTTAATAAAGTATTACGTAATTGAAGGAATATAATTGTAGTGAATGAGTTTTTAATGAATGAGTGTTTTTTTTAATGAAGTCTGCAATAGACACTTAGAACTTTATTTTACTTAATCTCAGCATGGGTTCTGAGGTATGCCCATGGTGCACACTGGGTGAGTTGGCATGGAGGATATAAAGCCAAAAGGTGGTGGGCGGTGGGTGGTGGGGCATGGGTTGGCATGATTTGGCACGGTTTACATAGGGGATATAAAGGGCCCTGGGGTGGGTAAAGAGGCATAGTTTGGTATGGATGGTATGAGGGGCAATGGGTGATGAATAGAGGGCTATAGGTTGGCAAGAAGGGTATGAGAAGCCATGGGGGTGGGTGGAGGGCATGAGTGGATGGGGCATGGGGAGAGTGTGGGGGTTGAAGGGGTGTGAGGAGTGATGGTTGTTTTATGTTTTATTGTGTCTTTTTAAATTTCAACTGTGCCTGTGCACCGAGGTAGGCCTTCTGCCCACCTGTCTCCACACCCATCAGTCTCCGCACACATTTAAGGGTCGCTTGCCATGGGTCCCATTTTCACCCATCCCCCGGACCAAAAATACCTGACCTTCCAGGGCATTTTCTCCCCTGTTGGGTTTACGGAGCTGGGAATTGTCCCACCTCTGCGCTGCTGACCCAGGTGTGAAAATTCAGGCCTTAGTGTCTGTGAATTGAGTCAGGGGGAGAAACTGAAGTCCTATCAGTCTAGAAAAGAGACATCTGACAGGTGACCATATAGAGGTATGTGACGTATTTAAGGGAATGAAAAGATTAATCCAAGATATTACTTCAAAATAACCTATGGGAATAAGGCAAAAGGATGTAGCTTCAAACTAGTAAACTAGCAATTTTAGGACTGATATCAGGAAGTTATTTTTCACATGGAAAGCTGATCAACACTTCTGGCCAGAGTGGTGGAGGCAAAAGCTCACCAGGCATTTTAAAAAGTTAGATGCAGCAATGGAGGGTGGTATTTCTGAATGAAGATGGGACTGATTTTCCTTCCTCGGCCATAAGTATCTTGTGATCTTGTGAAAACCAGGTGGGCCCCATTAGAGATGTGGAATCCTCCCTGCACGATTTTCCTCTCTATACTCCACCCACACAAAGTTCAACATGCAGGTGGTAAAGGCCAAAAGCTACCTCTGTATCAAGTTTATGAATCTATAAATAAGATCACAACTTGCTTAGAAAACAAAGTCTTCAATTGGATGCAGTTAATTTTAAGGCATTTCAAAATGATTATCATAAATTGACAAAATGTATGATCTTATATACTTATGATGCCCCATCTGCTCACCCCACAGAGCAAGCGGAACAAACTATGGTACACAATGGAGAGGATCAAATGGCAAAGGACTGCCTACACAACACATGCTGGAAGCAAAGTCCAGTACAGAGATATTTCATGATAATCAAATAGTGATGCAGATGGGGAAACATGGTGAATTTCAGGGCAAGTAATGCAGGGCTAGAATAGTGGGGAGGCAATGAGCATCAAGCAGGTGCAGGGTGGAGGTCCATTATGCTGACTGCCCCCTTTGCACTGGAACAGACCTTAATGAGCCCAATTTCCAATGGAGTGTGTTATAACAAATGGACAGTGCAAGGTAGTACGAATAGGCAGCCATGTAATCGGTCAATGTGTAGAGATAAACACAGGGGTTTATGGCTGAGCACTATTCAGAGAGATTAGTAGCCACAGGAAGACATGTGAGTGTAACTGACACTGGGACTGCCAGGTTGCTACCTTTCTCAATTTTGAATTTTATTGACTTTGGGATTTTCATTGAGACAGGTGGGTTTTTGAAGTTTATGTTAACCAGCTCAGGAGAGAGGGCTTGTGAACCATGTGTTCTGGTGTCGAGAACCTTTTAACAGGCAAGTTTAAAAATTGCTGCCAACTTCACATGGGGCAGGATTTTTCGGTCAGCGTGCGGTGGTGGGCCCAACACACCGATGCATAAAATAATGCGTGATGACGTCGGGCGTATGTCCCGACCTCATCACACATCCCCGCGATATTTCATTCGGGGAGGAAGCGCGCCAGAGTTGGCTGCACGCCCTCCGAAATGTAAACAGCCTATTAAGGCCATTAACAAAGTAATTATTGTACTTGTTACCACTGCCCATACAACCTTAAGGTTGGCGGGCAGGCGAAAAGCCTAAGCGGCCTTTGCGTTTTTTAGGAAACCTCATCCTCTAGCGGGATGAGTCATCCTAAATCTTTTATTAAATAAATAAAAAAGTTTTCATAAAAATAAAAATGTGTCCCATCTCATGTGACACAGTCACATGAAGGGGCATGTTTAAATACATTCTTAAATCATTCATTTAATTATTTTAATATCCATTCAATCGCCCTGAAGCAGCTCTGTGCCTCAGGGAGATTGACGCGCTCTTTCGCACATGCCCCGACTGGCCTTAATTGGCTGCCCGCGTAACATGGCAGCGCAGAGCCGATCATGGGCAGCGATCAGCTCTGCGCCCACCCCCACCCAGCCTGCCCATCATATGAAAAATTCCGCGCATGTGATAATTAGGTGCTGTATGATCTTATAAGTATGTTTTTAATGTAGTGATTGAGTAATGATTGTTCTTAAAAAGTTGACTGAATGGGCAAAAATTTGTTGGATGGAATATAATGTGGGAAAATGTGAAGTTGTCCACTTGGGCAGGAAGGATAGAAAAGCAGAATATTATTTAAATGGAGAGAGACTGCAGAATGCAAGGAGCTGGGTATCCTGCATACGAATCACAAAAAGTCAGCATGCAGGTGCAGCAAATAATTAGGGAGGCAAATATACTGTTGGCCTTTATTGCAAGGGGGGTAGAATGTATGGCAAAGTTTGTGTGGGGAAGTACAGGGGCAGCTGTGTCTCATTCACATAAGTAGAGTTCGCATTGCAATTCTAAACCTTCTAACAACAGTAATAGTCAATCAATGCAACCTGAGCACTGAGAATCTCCAGAAGGTGAATAGTAACTGTAGCCCTTGATAGGATTTCTCAGGTATGTGTGGTCACACTGTAAAGGTTAAAGGAGTTGTTAATCAAAATCACATTTTAACATTTATTGGCATTAGCTAAGCTGAAACTTGCTCTTTAAGGAAGGTGAAAGGACATAGCTGTAAGGTACAAAGACTTGAGTTATATGAATTAAATTGTTGTTGATTATATGTCTACGATTAGGTACTGTACAGACAAAGCATTTAAATTTCCACTTATTTACTATTGGTAAAGAATTAACCTAGCGATGGATCTAATAATGGAAACCTACATTTATTTCAGCTCCCCCATCCCTGAACTACAAGAGGGAAGAATTATTTAAAAATTAATCTATTACTTCTTTGAACGAAATCACTAACTATATTAACTACCTAAAGCAGCTGCAGTCAAGAGGAAGACATAAATCTGTGGAAAGCCCTGGAGTTGCTGCCTCATGCAACCATCCATGAAGCAGACATCTATCAGAACAAACAACTGCGAAAAAGCAATTCTCATTCCTGAGAGAGATCTGTGTACTGCATGAAGAAACCCAACCAATTATCCCACTGTACAAGATTCTGAACAAGCAAGAGCTTTAGAAATATTAGATGACCCTGAAGAGTGCCCACCAAAGAGCTCGGATCACCACATGTAAAAATTAACAAGTTTTGAATCTTGTAGTGGAGTAGTTTATGGAACACATCTCCCTCTTCTAACTACACATGCAAACCACTTATTGTGGTCTACTTGCCTTGAGTTCCAAGCAGCTTTACAAAAAAGAGGATCTGTTTAGAATGTTTAATCATTAAATTTTCTTGATGCAGCAGTAAGGAGAAAGTGAAAAGAAATAAAAAACCTGATTTTAAAACTGTGTACACTACCCAGGGAAAAGACGTCAATCTCTTACTCCAGTAAGCTCATTGTTTTCATGTGCCACTTAAGAGCAGATCATGGATCCTGGGTGCAGGAGTGTGGGAAGAGTGTGGGGGTTGGTAGCTGCATATAAAGTTTAAAGTTTACATCCAAGTTCCTGTTCATTTATCTTTACCTCAGGTTGCAGCCACTCAATGTTGTATGGTGTTGGATTCAGTTTGATAGGTCTGGAGAAGTCTTCATAGTCATACATAGGTTAACCGTGGGGAGAATTTTCCCCATGTTGGGTGGGCTATGCCGGAGCGGGCGCAGGCAGGCGCAGACCCGATCGCTGCCCGTGATCAGGTCCTCGCCGCCATCTTACGCGGGCGGGCCAATTAAGGCCCGCCTAGCATATTTCTCGACTTCCGAGGATAGCAGGAGTGGGCAGGCGTGTACAGACCGCCAAGTCCAATGGCAACCCGATGGCCTGTTTAAATGAAGGCCTGGCAGCCTTTGAAAGGCTGCTCACAATGGCCGGGAGAAGAGCACAGCAGAGGGTTACTGTACATCACACAAGTCCGGAGGGTAGGCCTTCGAGGCAGGCCAGGCCAGAGGGTAGGCCAGCAGAGCAGGCCAAGCCGGAGGGTAGGCCAGCGGGGCAGGCCAGGCTGGAGGGTAGGCCAGGGGGGCAGGCCAGGCTGGAGGGTAGGCCAGCAGGGCAGGCCAGGCTGGAGGGTAGGCCAGCGGGGCAATGTACCCCTCATTTCTCCGACGAGAGCCTAGCTGCCCTCCTGGAGGAGGTGACAGCGCAGTGGGAGGTCCTGATTCCGAGGGACGGGAGGCGGAGGCCTCCCCACCTGACCAAACGTGCGTGGGATGAGGTGGCCGAGAGTGTGAGGTCCCAGGATGTGGGGCGGTGCACATGGGTCCAGTGTCGCAAAAGATTCAACGACCTCCTGTGCTCGGGAAGGGTGAGTACCATGTTGGCTGAGGTCATTTAATGCAGCCATCACCCTTTCCCCCTAACCCCCACCCGGAACTCTGAGTGCAATAACAGCATTGAATCCTTCACAGCATGTATCCCTCGCTGGGTGGGAGAGCAGATATTGCCCATGCCTAGCTCACCCTGACAGGGTTGAGCTAGGATGGGTTCTGCACCCGCAGCATGTGTGACACTGACACCCAGAGTATAGAATGGGGGTGAAAGTCAAGGATCTGCACCTAGGCCGAGTGCTGGAACTGGGAAGCATGTCAAAGTCAGGGTGCTAACTTGCTGGGAGGGGAGTTTCCAGGTGGCAAGGCACCAATCCATCTGCTGGTCTTTGTGCTCCATGTGTTTGTGCCTCCTTGCTTAGCAAAGTAACACCTTGTGGTGCCACATGTGAAGGAGGCAGCATTTGGGCAAGGAGGGGGTCAGCCCTGGCTTGTTTGGGTGAGTGTGCGGCAGCTGCGGGGTGATGAAGAACTGGAGCCCTGCAATGTCCCACTCTGGCTGGGTTGGCTGGGATGTGATGGGAATCCAGGTACAGGCTGGACTAACCAATGCTCTTCTGTCCTTTTCAGGAGAAGACTGCGCACAATTCCACAAAGCGGATGCGGACTGGCAGAGGCCAGGCCTAGTTGGAGATCCTAACATCTTCTGAACAGCAGGCCATGGATCTGGAGAGGCGCCATGCCCCCAGGTCCAGCAGTGGCGGTGAGGCTGGGGTGCCACAGGGAGGTATGTTTACCGAGCACTCAGGTCACCATGTGTGTCCCAGCAGCCATGGCACTGCTGAATGCTCAGTGATTGAAGTTAACAACATGGGGTGACCATTGATTATGGGAGGATGATCTGGGGGACAGGCATGCAAGTTGACATTGTCTGCACTGTAACTAATCAAATGTCCTTGTTCTTCCTTTCAGCATCACTGGAGCAGGGCCGGGAGGAGGATGCAGAGGGCCCACCTCTCACCCCTGAGGGCCCAGAGGAAATCAACACACCAGCGTCACACCATCTCTGCCAGGCAGGCACCAGCGCAGACACTAGCACCTCGGTGGGAATTAGATATTCAGCTAGTGTCCCAGGGCACGGCTGTGAGGGCACTTCACACTCGCCTGAGGTGCGGGCAGAGACAGAGAGTGCCCAGGGCGCCGGCAGTCGGGGGGGCTGCTGGGGACCAGGAACATGCTCGGTCGGTGGCTGATGATGGGCCTCTGGAGTCGGCCGTGAGTCAGCAAACGCTGGAAGTGCAGCAGGGTATGCGGGAGAATCTGGCAGAGATACATGAGGCTATGCGTGGCATGGTGCCCATGCTGGAGGAGACCACGCGGAGCATCACCGATACAATGAGCCTCTTGACTGTGTGCTATGTTTCCTCCATGGAGGGAGTGGTGACTCTTGTGGAGAGGCTCCTCCAGGAGAACAATCAGGGCCTCCTGGGGTTGCGCTCGGACTTGCAAGCCCTCACAGCGGCATTGACTCAGCTGGTCAGTGCCCATGTGGGAGATGGTTTGGGCACCAAGTATCCCAGCTCAGTGCCCATCCATCCACTGTGAGCAACTGCAGCAGCTGCCTGTCGTCTCTGCGGGCTCCTCTCAGGGCGCTCCGGATGAGGGCAGCAGCTACTCCGCCTCTCTGCCAGTGACCATGGCATCCAATGAGGCTGCAGCGATTGGGGAGAAGCCAGCTGTCGCACTGGCCACTCCCTCCCAGGCTGGGCCATCAAAAACTCCAGGGGCCAGAGGACGTCTGCCAAGGTAATCAAGGCCAACAGGACAGCACAGTGAGCAGGCTGTCTCAGATACCAGTGCCAGCGAGGGGACAGCACCTAGACGTGGCACCCATAAGTGTAAATTTAAGGCACCTTAGGCACACCATGGGTTTCTCACTGGTGCTTTTATGTTGCCCCATAGTAGTTTATTGAAGACTTGGTATGATGTGCAACACCTTTATTTTTTGGTTTATGAAGTTACATTTGTAATCTCAATAAATTTTAATATGTTGCCATGCCTCAGGGTGATTCCTTACTTCTATAAGTGGGCAGGAACCCATGATGTTATGAGTGAATTGTTTGACATTGAGCTTTATTGACAAGGGCCTTGGTTAATGTTACTATCCAGGCAAATTTAGCACCCAGGTATCGAGTATGGAGCCTGCAGCCCTGGAGGTCCATCTGTGTTGGGCTAGTTGAAGGTTCTTTGGATTAAAGCCTCCCGGATGTCCCTGCCTCCCTGAAGTATGCCCGGGTCAGCGTCTACCCCCTCAGTGTTCTCCTGTGCTGCTCATCCTTGGACTCACTGCTGGACTCATTGTTGCATCCAGAGCAACTGCGTCTACATCTTCCTCGTCCACTACATCGCCCCTTTCCAGCGCAAGAGTGTGGAGAGCGTAGCATGCAGCCACTATCAGTGACACACGATCTGGGGGTACTGGAGTGCGCCCCCTGAGCGGCCCAGGCATCGAAAGTGCATCTTGAGAAGACCGATGGCTCTCTCCACCACAGCCCTTGTGGAGCCGTGGCTCCTATTGTACCGCTCCTCAGCTTCTGTTCTTGGATGGCGGAGAGGCGTCATGAGCCACCTTCTGAGGGGATAGCCCGTGTGACCCAGCAGTCATCCATCCAGCCGAGCCGGAGCACTGAAGAGCCTCGGCACCTGGGAGTCTCTCAGGATGTAGGCGTCATGAGAGCTGCCTGGGTACTTTGCACAGACTTGCAGAATCTGCATCCTGTGATCACACACTATCTGCACGTTCATGGAGTGGAAACCCTTCCTGTTGACGAAGGCACCGGGCTCACCCGCTGGTGCCTTGATGGCCACATGTGTGCAGTCTATTGCACCCTGGACGCGGGGGAAGCCAGCAATGGCTGCGAAACCTCTGGCTCACTCTGTCTGGCTGGCCTCATCTGAGCGGTAGTGGATGAAAGTCAATGCACGCCTGAACAGAGTGTCTGTCACCTGCTTGACACAAGTGTGGACAGCTGATTGGGAGGTTCCGCAGAGATCACCCACCGACCCCTGGAAAGAGCCGGAGGCATAGAAGTTGAAGGCAGCTGTGATCTTTAGAGCCGCTGGCATGGGGTGCCCACCCACACAGTTTGCAGAGATCTCACGGCTTATCATCTGACAAATGGAGGTGACTGTCTTCCTTAAGAGATGAAGCCTCCTTCAGCACTGCACCTCAGACAGATTGAGATACTGCTTCATCGCCTGTATACACTGGCAGCAGGATAGTGGCATCTTCTGTGGCCCCTTCCGCCTTGGACTACCTCTTGGCCCTGTGCCCCTTGTGCCTGTGCCTCTCCTCTCAAAGGTGGCTCCCCTGGAGGCTGAATATGGACTTCTGGCCTCCTCCCCCTTCTGGCCCTCCATTCCTGCTCAGAGGAGGTGCCTCCAGTGGAGAGCACAACTCCCATTCCCAGGCTAAGGGAAGGCTTCCTGAAAGCTGCAGGCCCCAAAAATGATCTATGCTGTAGAGTCCTGACCTGGAGGCTTTCACTCCTGCCCAAGCAGCTGGTATGAGTTTTGAAGTATTCCTGCTCACACAGGCAAGTATCAGTAACTTTCACACTTAAATACCTGAAAGATAACATTAGCGACCCCACTTACCCCTCTTATCCTGCCCGTGGATGAGGTTTATACAAATGTCTCTATCCGCCTGCCCGTTGCGCCCATGCGAGGTCCTGAAGGTCACATGGGCCCCTGAAAATTGCAGTCAATTGCTGCCTCAAGGGCCTTAACTGGGTGATTAATTAATGGCGGGCATGCATCGGAGAACATCGCGCGTCTGCCCACCTAAATGTCATGATGGCACACGGTGACTTCAGGACACTCGTCCGACGTCACCGTGCATCATTTTACGCGTCGGCATGCAGGGCCCACCCCCGCACAGCAACGGGAAAATTCTGCCCTGTAAGTCTTTAGTGACTCTTAGAACTATTTACAAAGAAACAGTAAAGGATACAAGTTAGGAGCTATCTCCATGCTTGCTGGTACACACAGCTCTGTCCAACACCACACTGACCCTGGGTGCGTGTCATGTGCTCTCTTACATCACTATGTGAGCGGTACTGTACTCAGTCCCACATTAAGCTTATATGTGCCAGGCCCTTGTGCTAAACTCAGTCTTCTTATGTAGGATTTATCGACCAAAGAACAGCCCTTCAAACAAGGCAAAGAGGCAAATAGGAGATACAAATACAAATATGACTGAATTAACCTGGATTTTGCAGATGGATTATCGGGGTGAAAGGACAATATAGTCAAAGAGCTACATTTAAAAAAATACAAAATGGACATAATAGATCTTTAAGACTCGGATGTTTTAGGACCCTTTGCCCTAAAACACCAGAGATTGGCACAGCAATAAACTTCAGCAGACAGCAACCCTGTGCCATGGCCATTAGAAGGGAGGATGGAGGAATATACATTTTACAGAAGAACCAATTAAGACAGCACATTATATCACAGTATTTTGCTTTCAGGACCTACAAATGTAAATTGTTAAATTCAAAACCAGTCAGGAAGTACAAATAGGGGGGGACCATGGTTTACAGTTTTATCTTATATTGCTGATGACGGGAATTCTTTTAAAACCTTAAATTGTTTTAATAAATTACTGCCTTCGTGTCACAGAGTTTTTTTTTTAAGCTTCTGCTATCTTCTTTATACTTTCCAGACAAACCTTGCATCAAATAGATTACCCCGTCCTAACTCAGACTGGCATCCAACCTGAGATAAATAACATTGTTAGTTGAGGCCACTCTTTTTTTACTGTGCTTTTTCTCCTTTTATTGAGTCTATAGCAGTTGGGCAACCTGTTTCAAAGTCTCAAACTGCTGTCAGGCACGAGGAGATGCTTGAATGGTCAAATTAACTCTTCCGTCCTCCTCCAGTAACGAGATAACGAAGGTTAGGGTTAGGGATACCGCAGGTAGTGCTAGAATTATGCAGAACAGAAGGAGATTGTTCGGCTCATCGACATTGCCAACACTTTCTTCGAAAGAGCTTCCCAATTAGTCCTAATGTCCTGCTCTTTCCCAGTAACCCTGTAAATTTCTCCTTTGGCAGTGAACAATTACCAGTGAACCCACTTCCCATTGCTTCATAGTTAGGAATTTTGGATCCAATATGGCTCTATGGCCAGAACTGCAAACCTTCTCCGGACTGGGCAATGGTGAGTAAAATCTGTGAAAGTCCAACTTCTATCTACATATACCTTAGTAATTGGCAGCAGCAATTTCCATTTCAAACCAAGACACACTTTCCACATCATAGCAATCCTTTCTTTTTCCTCTTCTGGAGTTATGGCACATCCTTCAATTTCACAACTATCTGGGAAGTTACCTGAACACAAAAAGATTAAGAATGCATTGTTTAAGTACACTATTCACATTTTCACCCCAGTTTTCACTCCAGCTAAGACTGACACCGTTAAAGCCGCCGCAAACTACAGGGGGAATTTTAACTCTATCAGGAAGGGCAGGTGAATTAAATTCATAAAAACAGGAATTCACCCCTAAACCACCACAAACCCACCTACTTCAGTAAAAGTGGGTTGGTGGGGTGAGGGGGGTCAGACCAGTAACCTGCTTTCATGAGGCAGATGTATAAATTCAACAGCTGCGGACTCACATTCCCAGGGCTCAGGAAACCTGATAGCTGAAGGGAGGTGAGCATTGATGAAGAGTCATACAGACTCAAAACGTTAACTCTGTATTCCTCTCCACAAATGCTGTCAGACCTGCTGAGTTTTTCCAGCAATTTTCGTTTTTGTTTCAGATTTCCAGCATCCACAGTATTTTGCTTTTATTTTATTATATTGTTGGATCCAGCACTGCTTGTGGCCTAGGTGTGCTTCACCCATCCTCCCCTCAAATTAACCTGCTGCGATCAGCCACCATCACCCCCAGGCCCTCATGCAATTAGCAAACCTGCTCCCTGTGATCTCCAGAGTCCCTCCCCATGCACTCACGTCCCCTGCAATCTGATGTCTTTCCCTCTGCAATCTCCCCCGTCCCCACTGTGATCTCTAACCCTCACTCCACCCCAACCTCTCCTGTGACTCTCCAATCCCCAGCTGTGACCATACACAGTAAGCTTTCCAATCTGCCAGCCAACTAGCCTCTCAATCTGGCTGACTGCCCAGCAGGAAACTTTGCATAAGAGTTCAAATGAGATTCTGCCATTAAATTCGGCAGCACCTCTGCCTTTCCTGGCCTATGACAATTGCCTCCTTGCCCTCCCTTTCTCCCAATAATTATCGGGACCATTGACGCCAAAATTCATCTGCCACCAGCATCTGTGGACCACAGGCACACAAATAAAGATCAGAAACCTGCTTTAGTGTTAGACCATGTTTAATTTACAACGTAACCCAATCAGTGAGTGCAACAGACAGCAAGAGTAATGCATGTTTCAGGAATTCACATTGCAAGCTTCATTCTGGATCTTAGCCTACAATGGATTCATTCTGAAATAGAAATAAAGGAAAAGCAGAAATGACTCTGTGATCCATCAGGGCTGTGCCAAAAACTAAAAAGCTCTCAAATGGCTGCTCCCTCAAATGTTTATCCAACCAACTTTATTTTTCTTTCCAGACAATCTACTTCCATAGGCTCCCTGCAGTCCATTTCACATTCACATTTCACCCTCTCCGTGAATTGGTGCATCTAAACATTTTGGCCTGAATTTTACCTTTGGTGGCAGGGGCAATTGGCAGGCCCAGGAGCAGCTGGGAAACGGACCACCGACTGCGACAGCTCCCGACCGCGATTTCACACTGGCTGACCAATTAATGGCCAGCCGGCGTGAAACGCACGCTGAAAAGCTCAGCGCTGCAGGGTGGGGCGGGCGTGGGCGAGCACTGTGAGAAAGCTCCCTGAAGGCAGACAGCTGCCTCGGGGAGCTGCAGACCTGAAAATGCTAAACTAAAGGTTTAAAAACTGCAAAAAAATGTCCATGCATCACAATCGATCACCTGAAAATATAGCTGATAAAAGTGCTGCCCACAGATATCTATTTTTATTTTATTTCATAACGGAAATTTCATCCCGCGCTTGGATGAGGTTTGGTGAAAAATATAAAGGCCACCTGGCCGATTTGCCCGGCTGCCAACTGTAAGGTTGGACGGGCCACGAAAAATCAGAGACAATTGCGCCGTTAGTGGGCTTAATTGCCACCTTAATTGTCGGTGGGCGCACTTCCAACTCTTGCGCGTGCACTGCCAAGCGGAATATTGCGCGAGTGCGTGATGACATCGGGACGCTCGCCCAACATCTTCTCGCGCGATTTTACGCCTGATCGGGTCGGGCACGCGCCTGCCCGCAGGTTATAAAATTCAGCCCTTTGTCAACTTTTCTTCTCCCGAGCTTGATACTAGTTTTAAAGTTTGTGGCAATTTAAATTCTATTATCAGGGTTCACTGTACCTGCTTCTTTAAAAAAACTTGAAGAGTAACCTCCCCCCGCCCCCCACCACCGACCTTTCTCTTTTTCTCTGAAAACTATCCCGGGCTCCTTAACTTCACCCAGTAATGCCTTAAACTCCATATCAGTTTGGCCAACTTTTTCCGCACTGCCTTCGATGACTAAATTATAGAATTCTACACGACACTCAAGTTGTGGATAAACCAGTGCCTTGCAAAGATTTATAATCCCTTCCTGAGATTTATCTTCCATCCCTTTACCTTCCTTAAGGCTGCCATACATTGCACTGTTGGCCCAGATTTTCACAAAGCTGGAAGGGCTCTGGCGCCATAGCAAAAATGGATTCCAGGAGTCCTGCCCACGGAACCAGCACCCACCATTTTCAAATGGGAGCGGATTATTGTTTGCACATCCGCGGTTCATTTAAACGTGCAGCTGCCTTCAAACAGGTGCGATTTTCATAACTGGGATGTCCAAAACGTTACTTGTAGGCTTTAGACATTTGAAAAAAAGATCTAAAGCTGCTGGGGTTATTTGGGAAGATAAGGCACCCTTTTGAGAAATCCAGGTACCCCTTTGGGAGAGGTTGGTCACCCTTTGGGAAAGATCAGCTGTCCTTTGGGATTGTAAGGAGTAGGCATGAATGTGCGTAAAAATTAGCTCAGTGGAACTGTCAAGCTATCAAGTCGTTTAAATCCCCAAGCCCTTTAACTTTTTGAAAAAAAAACAGCCTGCTATGGCTACTTGCAATTTCACTAGCTGTTCACATAAGCCTGAGGGTTATCATGATAGGATTAGTGCTCTACGACTGATTCCACAACCTATCATTATCACAGCGTGGGGGAGGGAGCTGCAAGTTCACAGTTTGATTGACAGCTCCAAGTGGTTATAAAGTTTTTGATGTGGAGCTATGAATACAAATGTTTGTTTTCATATGAGATTAAGTACTTGAAGGAAATGCTTGTTTTTATAAGGGATTAAGTACTTAATGGAATTTAAATGTATTGAATTTTTTTCTGAATGAAAGTGTTTTTTTAAATACTGGAGTCTGCAATAGACACTTAGAACTTTATTTTATTTCATCTCATAATGGCTCCTGAGGTCTTCTCATGGTGGATACCGGGTGAGTTGGCATGGAGGGTGAAAGGGCAATGGGTGGACAGGGTTGATATGAGTTGGTGCTAAATTGGCATAGGGGCTATAAAGGGGCATGGGATGGGCAGGGATATGGGTTGGCATAAAAGGGATTAGGGACCATGGAGGTGGGTGAGGGCCATGAGGATGGCATGAATTGGCATGGATGGGGCATAGGGTATGTGGGGGTGAGGGGGTGTTTTCTTGTTTTTATTGTAACTTGGAAGAATCCCAGAGCACCGAGGTGGACCTTTTAAACAGCTCGCCTTGACACCCAGCAGCCCCTTTGGCTCCCGAGTCAGGCTTGTGGAGTTGGGAATTTTTCCAACTCTGCGCTCCAGGCTCCGGAGTGAAAATTTGGCCATTAGTTTCAGGGCAATATCCGTGATACCTACAAATCCCACTCTTATGTTGTGTCCTGTGGCCATTTAGTTTATGTTCCACCATTTCCCTTTCCTGGTCTGACCACCTTATCTGTCCACATTAAATGGAATTTGCCACTCACCAATTCATCTTCCCAACCAGTCCAGATCTTTCTGTATTTGGTTTACCTACTCCCTACTGTCTAAAACCCATTCCTCAATTTGGTATCATCTGAAAATGTCTGTTTCTGTCTCCAACTGCAAATCATTTATGTAAATTAAAAACAGCAATGTCACCATCACTGCTTGTGACCTTAAGTCATAATATCCAACTCTTAGCCCAACTGGAGTATTGGCACCCCATCATCACCTGATGGAATCTGTGCTCTTCCCCCTCAGATATACACTTCAAATTAGGCCACCAGACTTATGGATGATTTGATTGTCTGGCAAGGTATCCAAAAGCTGAAATGCTAAATATATCATGTACACAAAAATTACATTGTAAGTAGGGCTTTCATTCCCGCAAAGAACTCCAGTAATTTTTTAGACATGTCGTCCATTCTATAAATTCCTCCATCTCACTCTGCCCATACAGTACCTAACATGTTCCAGCCACCGTGTCTTTAACAAAGCACAGTCCATCATACAGCAGCCTTCCTTGATAGACGGTGGCTTTTTATTTGATACTGCCCATACCTTGGATAGTACCGAACTCTGGAAGTCCACCTCATACATATATGGACTTCACTGTTCATGCTCCTCTAATCTCAGCTTCGCCCACATGTCCTTGTTAAAGACTTGTTGCTGCTCCCATCCTGCTTAAATTCTCCTGTTGCCATTGACTGTGTGATATCTGGTGATCACTCCCTCAATTCCAGTTTAAAATAGAAGTAATTAACTTAACTTGAGAAAGCAATAAATTTGTGTGCTTTGTTTATTGTTGTCTAGTCAACAGATACCTATGGAAAATGTTGACTGGGAGTTATTGTGAATTACACTACTTACCACATGAACTTGCACTCAATTTAATGTGTGGTACTTTAATGCAAACGCTTACATTTTACAGATATGTAGAGTATCCAATACCAATAGCTCTTAGGGGAAATTTGAGAACTGTTTTCCCAAATGGACATTGCTGATAAGGAGCAGCACTAGATAGTGTTAGTTAGGAAATTGTGGGGCCACAACCTGCTACTTTTCATCCATTTAGATTAATGGATGGAAAATTATGAGTTCTGGGCCCAACATTTTAGCACTTACTGTGAGTGTGACTCCATTCTGGGTGTGCCCAGTTAAGAAATTAGCACTTATTTCTTTTAGCTGAGTGGAAGCTACCTCTAATCATGCATGATTAAAGCACTTTTTAGTTGAAAGTATGAGTGGAGTTGTCACTTGCTGCTAAATTGATGCGCTCAACAACATTCAAAGGAAATGTCGGCACTCTGGAGCACGGTAGCAACATATAGCTACATTGAATTTTTATTTCAAATGCCAAAAGGAAAGTGTAGACACTTAGTAGAAACAGAATAAAACCAACTTTCCAATTCTGTAAACAATGTATTTTTCTTGATTAGTGTCAGTGTGACTCAGGAGGTTGTACTCTTGCTTCTGAGACAGAATTTTGTAGGTTTAAGTCCCACTTCAGAGACTTGAGCACAACATCCAGGAAGGCATTCCCTGTGCAGCACTGAGGGAGTGTTTCAGATACTTAAACCGAGGTTCCATCTTGCCCTATCAGGTGGACATAAAAGATTGCATGACATTATTTCGAAGTGAAGGGGAGTTCCTCCCAATGTCCTAGCCAACATTTATCCATCAACCAACAATATTAAAATAAATTATCTGGGGGTATAGGAACAGGAGTAGATCATTCAGTCCTTTGAGCTGTTCTCCCATTCAATTAGATCACATCTGATCTATACCTTAAATCCATCTACTCTGTCTAACCTGTTGGCATAGAACTTTCGCTCTTCAGATGATCATACCCTGGAGGCACCCTCCCCCCAAGATGCGCTAAGGGATCTCTCGCAGGTCCCCATGCACTTACTATGCAGGAATTGCCTGGGAAATTTGGGCTTCCGATCGGCATTTCCCCCGCATCTGGAACCCTCTGAAACTCTAAGTTAAGGTCGGAGACTTCGAATGGTTCCGACTCACTTACCAGAATAGTTCCCCAGAAAAGTTAGAAAGATAAAAAATAGTTCTAACTCCTAACTAATTATATTACTGATGCCCCCCACAACACCCCCTCCCAACTACATCCCCTCACCCCCCGACCCCGACTACCTCAAGACCCAAGTCCCCCTTGATCCCCAACTAACCCCCTCACCTGATTCCCCCAAACCAACCCCCGACCCCCACAACTACCACCTCCAACCTGACTACCCCCGACTACCCAGACCCACCCTACCTTCCACCCAGACCCACTTAACTTCCTTCCGTAGCTTCTCAAAGTGGCTTTGGGACCTTCAAACTTACTGGAATACGCCAGCTAGTGTGGTAAAAAGGGGACGTGCTTTGGCTTTCCCTGATAATCCTGCACTACAAGGCGGACTCCGGGAACAGGTAGGCTCTGCATTTCTGAGGAGGCCCAGTTTGGAAGTCCATGAGAGAAATGCCTAGCTGCGGCGCAAGGTAAGTAAATAGGAGCAGAGTAGCAATCTGACAGTGACTGTCTCTACACAGAACCTTCGACCCATTATCTGATTAATATCTGTTTTTGCTGTTTGTAAGAACTTGCTGTGTTTAATTTGGCTGCCGTGGTTTCTCCATTACCATGATGACCATTTCAAAAGTACTTTATTGGTGGTTAAGTGCTTTGGGAGGTCCTGAGATTCTGAAAGGCGCTATATAAATGCAAGTTCGTTCTTTCTTAAGTCACACTGAAAGTTGTCTTGAAATTAGGCTCTATGAAAACAAGGGAACAAATACGTAGCTCAATCATATGAAATTCCCTTGTTTCCAATTGCAAAGAAGGCATAAGATTTTAAAATCAATGAGTTAGTGCCTCCATTAAAAGAACAGGTAAGGCAATATCACCTAATGTGCTAAGTATTTGTGCAAGATGTTCAAAGAACTTAATTTCAAGGTTTCTATATGATAAAAAGTCTGCTTCTTTTTAAATTGCCTTTTCACTCTACCTTTGAAGTGGCTTGTATCAATCTCAATGTGAGTTATTATGCCAGGATGTCCAAGCTTAAAAACAGCCCATTCATAACCAGGTACCTGTAAAACACCCTGATCATCTGCCTAGAAAGATAGAGTACAAATGGCCAAAATCAGTTGATATCATGTTTAGAAACAGCCATTTTATAAAACCAGCAGCGTATACACGAAACAGAGGGCGAAATCCTGTGAAGTTGCCGGGAGCAGGAAACGAGGTGGGCTGGAGACAAAAAGTCAGCTTCCTGACAGTGGGATGAAATTTGGGTATTAAATTGGCAGCGGATTGAGGGTCGATTGTGCTCCCTGATGGCAAGCGGAGGGAACCTCTTTAATACATTAGCATGTCATGCATGCTCACTAAAACACACTAAAGCTTCGCCAGATTAAATTCTACCTTTGGAATTAAGCACGCAGCAAACGTGAATCACGTGCCTTCAGATTCACGGCTGATTAAAGTTGGTGCGTAATAGGTGAGGTAGTCTTCCTCGTGCATTTGGACTGTGTAGAAGCTGCTTTTCTTGGACAGGGAGCTTTGCTGAACCAGCAGAGAGGAGGCTTTGGTGCACTGAGATTGGGTTGCGGCTGTGAAAGGGGAACGGGGCATGGCTGACCGAGGGGAGGAGGGAGGTGGCAGCCCTATGAAGGCTCATGGGGAACAGAGGGAGGAAGCTGGACTACACAGGGAAGGTCAATGTCTACAGGTCAAGCATGATTTTGGGGTGATCAAGGGTTATACAGGGAAGGTCAATGGTGATGTCCTGGGAGTTGAGGGTAATAGAGGGAAGGTCAAGGATGATATAGGGAGGGTTGCGGATGACAGATGGCAAGTTGAGGGTAATGAAACGCACTCCCAGTGTGATTTGGGCTGACCAATGGTATGGGAGAGAAGCTCTATGGTGAATGATCAAGGGTGATGGGGGTGGGTCAAGGGTCACTGAAGCCAGGGCAAGGGCAATGGAGTGACGCACTAGATAGGCCTGTGACACCCTCATGGCATCCAGATACCAGCCAGAATGAGACCACTGCAAGATCTCTTGATCTCCCTACAAAATGTCATTGCGTCAATGCCGGCAGATCCAGGGATTACAAACTCCTCACAAACTGCCAGGTTGATGCTGCTGGGTGGCAAGAATGCCATTCAAACATGGCACCCTGACCTTCGACCCATGAGGTAACGGCTAGGTAGGTGACTTCTTGCCTCTCCCTACCCCAAGATTGGCCGGGGTCCTTGCCTCTGCAAATCTAATAGGCTGGCTGCCACGCGATTATGCATGGCCAGCCTCTCTGACTCCAAACGGAAGTGCCGCGCATTTCCAAGCCCACCATCAGGACCCACGATGCGAGAAGAAGACTCCAGAGTAAATTGTAAAACCAAGCATCCTTGGATGGACTGTTTGTTTCCTACCTTTAATACTGGAAGTCTGTCCAATCTCCTGGCTGTTTCCCATCCATCAGACATAACATTGGATCTTCCAATGCCTTCAGTGATATGTTATGGGTTTTATAAAGTTTTGAATCGTCAGGTATTAAAAAGAGAAATTCAAGCAGAGAAAAGGTTATTTAATTTGCATTTGCTGAAAATGGTACAGGAGGAAGAAAATGGTTCGTCTAAGTTGTCAAGCAACGTTAACCTATAATATCGGTGGTTGGTCTGTTTCATACACACCATTAGAAAAATGACAGAGAAACTGCTGAGTGTACAAAAAATAAAATTTTGGCAACATTAAAAGCAATATATCATGGGAGAGTAGATATGGTTTCATTTTTATCAAATGTGTACTTAAAAAGTATATGCATGCACTTGTGATTAAATAATTTATATTATTGTTAATAGCATTGATTCTTCTTCCAACAATTAGCCAAATAAAATTGCATAATTTATTTTTAAAGTAATACCTTTAAAGAAACGGTGTAAGGTTCCTGTTATGCCTGACAAAACTGCTATGTTAAAGGCTATAGCTGCAAGTTACACATTCACTGCCTATTACTATTTTTAGGCAGTACAAAGTGCAGCAACTGATCTATGTGAGACTAACAAAAAGCTGAGGAGAGGTTGCATTGGCCTCATTTGGAAATTGGTTCCTTAATTGTTTTGGTGTGGAAAGTACCCTCAAAATGAATGAGGGAACTTTAAATGTATATACATTGTTAAATTGCATAAATTTATGCACACAACTTTAATGAAGCACCATAAAATAAGCGTATTGCAACCAATTACCTATAATGTTTTTAGGGTGTCCAAAATGAGCATCACTGTATCCCAAGCATACACCTCCATTGGTCATTGCAACCAGATCTATTGCCTGCTTCTGTGAAACTGCTGACCAATCTTTGTGGCCTATGCCATAAACCCTGAGTCGTGCAATCCCACCATCTGAAGAAAGAAAGCCAGGGATGTTAAATAATTCAATAAGCTAAGTCAGATAAATTAAAAAGAATGTTGCATGAGAAAAGAGAACCAAAACCTATTGTAACACAATAATTGCATAATGTAAACTACTTTGTCCTAACACTGTGCTTCCAGTGGTTCCTAAACATTCCTTTCTATCATTTATTCTAAGTGACACCTGGGGACCATGATCAGAGGAGGCGGTTGGCCCCTCATATTGTACAGGATGGTCATGGGAATTAAGCGGCCCTCATCTCATCCTGTTCTGAGAAGTGGCAGTAACGTGAAGTTTCATCTTCTGGGTAGCTTTGCCCTCTTCACCACCATCATCTCCCCATGTCACCCATTGCTATGATAGAGGCTAGATACTAAGAATGAGCGAGCATTACTCATTTGGGATTAAGGAGACTGAAAAGGAGTAGCTCTGGCTGTGTGGTAGTTCACAGGGATGCCAGCGTAACAACGTAGGTACCGAGTCACTAAACTAGCAAAAGCAAGTTGCCACCAATCTCATCATCTCCTACAGCAAGAGCTGAGTGACTCCCCACAAGCTCTGTGGCCTTCTACTCAAAGTGAGTAGGATTGGGGAAGTTCTCACTTAGTGCCCTACCTGTGATGGACATCAAGTACAAATTTGTTCCATGCAGAAGATGGAATAAATAAGGGCAGGGCTACCGGATGATGTGGGTGAAGGGAAACAACAAATTCAGGGTAAAAACAAAAAGCTAAAAGCTACTGCGGATGCTGGAAATCCAAAAAATTCAGGGTACATGGCTATTAAAATAGTGGAAGGGGTTTTAGAGTTTCTAATGTAAGTAACTTATGCTAGAGGAGCTGGGTAGCCATGGTGCTAGATGCTAAGTTAGAACCATCATTAAATAAACAGCATTGTGAAAGGTTATTTGTGGAAGTGTTACTTTAGCAGTCTGGAAAATGTGCTAGTGCCCTGGGTGGACAAGGATAAAAAAGCAGATGTGTCCAATTACTCTCCTAAGGGTGTGGAACTCTGCAGGACTGTTCCGCAGCACCAGGGTGAGGGAGTTAGCAGTCAGTGATACTTTTGGGTGGTTTGATCGTACTGACACTGGGGGGTCTCATATCTATTCACAGCCTCAGCTAAGTCCCATTAGTGCTTTTATTTTCTTATTATTTGTTATTTATTCCTGTTGGAGTTTTATGGGCCTAAAGGCTTTGAAATGGCAGTTTTTAGTAACGTTGCTGCATTTGTAGATAAGTTCTAAATCAAATATCTCTGACTGTCAATATTATATATGTAAATCATTGGAACAGAAATGTACATTTCATAAGTGACTCCCAAGGCTCCATGGTATGCACCAGTAGAGCCCATAATGTCGAAAATTCTTCTGTATCCATGATTTAAAGATTGTTAGGGTCCAAGTTTGGCATCTCTTGATCATTACTTCTGGATTTAATTTGTCTTCTCATTTCAACCTTGGTGATGTTCCACACCTTGATTCTCCTTGGTTCCTTCAAATTTAATAAAAAGCCATTGAATTACCTGGGTACATGTTCAGTCTGATGTGAGTCCATTGCCTCAGTTGCCGAGCAGGAAGATAATTGTGGCAAGTGTCAACATAGCCTGGTTGCAGGATTGTCATTGGAACCAACTCAGTCCAGGACTCTGGCAGCAACTACCATAGAAGGTATAATAAATATGAAAAAGTTGTAAAGTTTATTTTATTATTCATTATCTAATTTAGAGGATAAGAATCCAGCCATTTATAGCAAAGTATTCTTAAATAAAAATCAAGGAAAAAATTTTGGGAAGTGAGGGAGCAGGCGTGCCTCCGATCAGCGCCCCCGATCACCATTTTACGTGGGCGGGCCAAGTAAGGCCCGCCCAGCATGACGTCCGCCAGGAAGCGCTATGCGCTCCCCGTGTGGGCAAGGGGGGGATTCCCTCAGCTGGGAGTGCGCTCTTTCGTGCGTACACGTGAAAGAGCACACTGATCTCCCTGAGGCTAAGTGCTGCCTCAGGGAGATCTGCTCCAAATTAAAATTTGCAATACAAATGATAGAAAAATTTCCCTGACATGACCCCTCATGTGACACTGTCACATAAGTTGGGGCATGTCCATAACTTTTATTGAAACCTTGATTAAAAATGTACATACGCTCATGAAACCTCACCCCACCCGTGGATGAGGTTTCATGCTTTTTCTGAAGTCCACCAGGGCTCCCAGCCTGCCCGCCAATCTTAAGGTTGGACGGGCAGGTCCATTAATGCCTTTAATTAGTTTCTCAATGGCCTCAATAGGCCGTTGACAGATCGGCAAGAGTGCAGCTGACTCGGCTGCACCCCCAGCAGACCTGAAAATGGAAATGATGCGGGGTGACGTCGGGAGTTCCACCTGATGTCATCCCGCATTATTTTACGCATCGGCGAGCGGGCCCCGCCCCTACTCGCCGACCAGAAGATCCTGCCCCAAATTACGTTTCTAAGCTGTAATAAAGGCAGCTTCCAGTTGCTGCCAACATGGTTCTCAATTTATGTAAAATTGCCATTACTGGTCTCTTGTGTGTACAACAGTTAAATAGTGTACAGCCGCACAAAAAGTAAAGTAATGGCCTAGAATTTTCTGTAGCAGGGGATCTAATGGCATCCATCAATACTTAGGCTTTGTGCATGTTTAGGTTTTAACATTTTTTGTGTCCAAGTTGAACTGGTAATAGCGCAACAAGAAAAACAGGACACTTGGGACTTCAGTGAACAGGGCAGCCAATTATATATCTCCTTAACCTATGATATTAAAGGGTTCAGAAATACATAGCATAAGGATTGAAAAGGTGGGTAGATTACAGAGGGTGAATGTCAAATCAGGTACAGAAAGAAAAATAAAGAGAGGGAAACAAAGATTGGATTGAGAGAGAGAAGAAAGTGGCAGAAAGGAAAGGTTTACAAAAAAGCTAAACATTTTTACAATCAGTAGTAACACTTAATACCTGGAGGAATGAGACTCCATATTTGCAATAGTTAATTTTCAATGTCAGAGAGGTTGATGGTGCCAATTAACAATTACCATGTAGTTAAAAGGGTGTTCACACTTGTAATGACAAGACTAAACTTTTTGTGGTGCTTTTCTACATATCTATTGTGCAAATAAAGCAATTTTGTGATACTCAAGGAATATTAATGGTGAGGCAGAGGGAGATGTAATTTTTTGTGAAGCTAATGGTGGAGTAACACAAGTTGGACAACCCTTTTGGATATTTGAGTTTAATCACACATTTGCCCCTGGCCTGAAGTTGCTCTATCATTGATGCACTAATGAACGTCAATAGCCTCACCATTTTTATGACAGTAAATTCTGGCCCATTGATATTGTACTAATGTATTAGTGCATTTGTAAATTATAATCTTTCAAACTAATGGAATCACTAATAACCAGTGCCAATTTATTCAATGTTATTCATAAAAGTAAAATATATGGATGCATTTAATGAAATAGGTCTCCTAGAGCAAAGCTTCATGCAACTACCAGGAAGGAATTTAGGAACAATTTTCTGACTTTTATATCTGAATTCCTGATAGCATCTGAATTCCCATTAGGCACTGCCATCACCTAAAGCTCTTCACCAGGAGAATTGGAAAATTTACTCTATAATCTCTTAGTGATATACTTTCCTCTGTTTGCTTATTTTAGTAAGAAAAGGTATAGCCAAGTATAAAAGTTTCTGAGTTCTCATCATGAAAATGTACTTGGTCCACTGCTATAGCAATGGATGAAAAATCACAGATAGTGCAACCACAATCTACCTATCAATGCTAGGAGCAGGCCAGATACTTTAACGCAGATGAGATCTCAGAAAATCTACACTAGTGTTCACCACTTCATAGTCATGTAAATATTCTAACTGTAGTTTTTGAACAGATGTAAGTAAAGCCTTTAGTTATCCACGCAGGGACATTGCATTTCATCATCAACAAACCTTTCTGATGGCTTCAAAATCCTCCTCTGAAGCAGCAGTCCCCATCTTCTCCCCCCTTGAAGGCAAGTCTGGAACTTCATCTAGTCAATAAGAGATATTAAAGATGTGTCATTCCAACATCGCTGATGATTGTGCTTACAAATAACAGATAATGTGCAACTGACATCAAATGTGAGGGTATTATGACCAGTCCCCGGATGAGGTCCCCCGATTTGTTACCTTCCCAAATAGGACCCCAATTTTGTTCTGCTCCCGAGTGAGGAAGAATGAGCTGGCTCCCCTTCTTCATTCAACCTCCTCAATTAGTCGCAACAAGGTTAATTTAAAAGGGGTCCCTTCTTCCCGCCCCCTCCCCCCGTGGACACCTTTTCCCAGTTCAAATGTATTTATGTCTTAGAAGGAGCCAAATTAACAAGGCTTTTTTGAGTTAAAGAAAGACTAAGTTTACTAGTTACTAAAAACCCAAGAAAAAATAATAAAAACACAACACACATGCACACAGAAATGAGAAGTTGAGTCTAAATAAAAGTTCAAAAAGATATACAAATCAGTCTTTGGCTTGTCTGTGAGGAGTAGATGGTGAAACGTCATGGTCGTTAAGTTGGGTGATTCCAGTAGAGCTGACTTTGAAAGTTTAGTAGCTGGTTTGGAGACACTTGGTTCTGCAGGTTGGCTGAAGAAGCTGTCTTATTTCTTTTTTGATTGTGGCTTTGCTGACTTGCATCCAGCAACAGAGAGAGATAGAGAGAGATAGCCTTTTGCCTGCGAGCTGCATGGGTGCCTAGCTGATCTTTTTCTGCTTTGACTCTCACAGCACACTAGCACACTAGAACACTCGAACACTAGAACACTAGAACATTAGTACACTAAAACACTAGCACACTAAAACACTAGCACACTAAAACACTAGCACATACAGATCAGGTCTACAGCTAGCTTTTTAACCCATTTCCTTGTGTATTCCTGGAAGGGAAGAAAATAAACATCTTTCGCCCAGAGTCCATTTTATTTCAACTCAGACCATTTCCACATTCTGAGGTATAGCTCAACAAGAGATGGTTTGGATGTCTGCTGAGATGTGGCCATCAGTCGCCATTGTCTCCACAGGGGATTAAAGTTCAGTCTTTTGCATTTCATCTCTTCCTTTCAAGTGTCTCTGTCTGAAGTAGGTCTTGACACCTTTTTAGGTGTGACATTCCATATTCTCTTAGGACTAGTTTATCAAGTATAATCCACACAGGAATTTTCCAGAATGTGGTTACTTTACATTCTCAGCCATCTTTTGCTCACTGTCTTTGTTTGTATGTCTTTTTAAAAAGCACGTCTTCCTTAAAAAGTTCAATATGCCCATAAGTAATTCGGGGCTGTAATCCACTGTAGTTGACAGGGGTTATTCAGGAGACGAGTTAAAGAACACGGCTTGTGAAGGAAAATAGGACTTCTGGTTCACACATGCCCTGCAAGATGACCCTGGAGTAATAAAAAGATCTGGCCATCCAAGAGAAAGATGATATAGTTTCATGGACTGATTGTCCAGCTCTGTCACTCATCATAAATGCTCAACTCAGTGGCAAGTACATTTGAGGACTTAAAGATGGGTGTTGTAGCAGCAACATTGTGACATCCTGAAAGATCTTATGGGATGATAGCGAGTGATAATAAAGTTCTGCTTCAGTGTCGACCCTGTTGCTTGAGTTGGAAGGGCAACTCTAATCCACCATTTAAGAACATAATCGAGGCTGACAGTTTAATGTGCTATTAAGGGTGTGCTGCACTGTTGGAGGTGTCATCTCCTGGATGGGATATATTAAAAAGTCCTGATTTAATCTCTCAGGTGGATGTAAAAGATTCCGTGGAAGTGTTCAAACAGCAGCTAATTTTCCAGGGTCCTGGCCAACATTTATCCCTCAAGCAACACCATGAGCAAACAAGACAAATTAACTGGTAATTCATCTCATTGCTATTTTTGGGACCTGTGTGCAAATTGTCTCCTGTGAAACATATGTCAAAAGCAATTCATTGACTGTAGAGTGCTGTGGAATGACCTGCAGAAATAAGGGACACTAAATAGAAGCAAGTTGAGTTTACCTGATGGTTCTGTGAATCAAGCAAAAATATTGGTAAGGAAACTCCCCACAATGGTCGTCACAGCAGGAGTTCATGGTTTCAAGTGGAAAGGGTGTAAGGGAGGCAAAATATTCCTCAGAGGTACATTGGAAATATCAGAGTTAGTCTGAAAACCCTCCTCATAGCAGCCACCACATGCAAAAGCATGCAAAAAAACTGTCTTCCCACCCACTTAGGTCAGAAGTGCTATGTAGCTTGGGGTGGATGCTCAGGAGAGGAAAAAAATTGTTGTGAGGAACGGTGAAAAACTATTTCTAGTATCATTTTGCAGAACTGAGGTTTTACTTGAATACTGCTAAATGTTATACACTCTAAGAAGTTACTGCTTACTAACCAGCATTTAGGCATGCTGCTGCAATCGACACACGAGGAGTATAATTGCCAGTAAAGTAAGAAGTGTCTACATCAAATCCATGTATGACTCCAGGCACGCCCAACTTGATAACACACCAATCGTGACCTATAAAGTACAAACATAAGTGTATATCCAGAGAAGAAACTTTAATATATTAGAGGAAACAAAAGCAGCAACAGGAACGGACATGAAGCAAAATTTGAGGGATTTGGGTTTCCAACTGATGCAATCAATTGAATAGCCAGCATCAGGGGTAATATTATACATTCATGTATTTGCCTAGAATAAAAATTGGCAACTCCGAAGTCAAACTACCTGAACTGAGTACAATTGGGGGTAAGAATATATAGGGCTGAATTTCCCCCCCATAAGGGTGGAAATTGATGGGCGGGCGCGTGCGGACGTGCTTCCGATCGGAGGCACAGCGCCATTTTACGTGGGTGGGCCAATTAAGGTCCACCCAGCGTGATGTCCGCACGGAAGCGCTATGCGCTTCCCGTGCAGGCGGGGGGGGAATGCCTAAAATCGAGAGTGCGCTCTTTCGCGCATGTGCACGAAAGAGCGCACTCATCTCCCTGAGGCTAAGTGGAGATCACCTCTACTTTCAAAAATATTAAAAATAGAAAAAAAAAATTTCCCTTACATGTCCCCTCATGTGACAATGTCACATGAGTTGGGACATGTTCATAATTTCCAAAAAAACTATTAAAATTATAAAAACCCAACATGAAACCTCATCCCGCCAGTGGATGAGGTTTTATGTTTTTTCTATTGCCCGCCGGGGCTCCTGGCCTGCCCGCCGACCTTAAGGTTGGACAGGCAGGTCCTCTAATTACTTTAATTGCTCTGTCAATGGCCTCAATTGGCCATTGACAGGTCGACGGGCGCGCAGCTGATTTTGCTGTGCCCCCACCATCCTGAAAATTTAAATGGGGCACGGTGACGTCGGGAGTTCTGCCCAACATCACCGCACATCATTTTACACATCGGCGAGTGGGCCCCGCCCCCGCTCGCCGATGGTAAAATCCAGCCCATAAAGTGGTTCAAGTCTGATCAATTCCAATTCATAAATGAATATAATTTATCCCTGATGGAAATATACCTTGTTAAAGACAAATACTGCATGCACATTCAGCAAATAATTTACACTTGAGACCTAATTTTAACCCTCCAAAACAGGTGAATTTGAGTCAGGTAATAAGTAAAAATGTTAAAATCTGAAATAGGAACCAAATCTGCCCACTTCCAGTTTTAACATAAGCGAAACAAGAGGTGGGCAACCAATTCATCATCAGGAAGCTGGTCATTTGGTCAAAGTTTTAAACACGTGCAGTAGATTTGATTTTCTGGTAAGCCACCCACTGCATATGAGGCCCTGGCGGTGCTATTTGATTTAGAAAAATGTTACCATGTGCTCAATGGTCACAGGAATTCTGTTTTCAATTTTCCATAGAGCCTGTTTCGCCAAAGTGGTTTATGAGGAGGATAGGTTACAAAGTCACCAAAGCAAAAGATTTGGCCCACAAATTTGCACCACAACACAAGGGACATTTACATGATTGTAACACTGGTCCATAACTGATGGGACGGAAAGGCTGGATGAAAATAATAGAATTCATGTGTCCATCAGTCTTGGTATCAAAGATGAGCGTGGAGAGGCCAAGAGAACACAGAGTCAGAGAGGAAGTTGCCTTGAGAAAAGGGGCTTGTTCTGTCCTTAAGCTCTATATGTCAATGAAGTAGTAGGTGGGTTTAGCCAATGAGAGACAGACATTATGCTTTTTAAGATAGTCCAGTCAAATCTGGCAATGGATGACCAGGTCTGCCATACACAAGGTGCACTGAAGCCTGGAGTCCTCAGCCTTGAAAATCCAGGGGTGAGAAACCATGAAGGGTTGGCAGAAGAAAGGCAAGGGAGATGTTGAGCATGTCAATAGAGGCAGCAATGTCAAGGTGGATGGGGGACCAAAGGAGAGGAATTTAGAGATTCTGGTGGGTTCTGGTGAGGTAAATGTGGAGTCTTTTTTTTAGTAAATGGTGGAAGTTGAGGCTAGCGAGATTGTCAGCTGAACATTCTGAACATACTTAAATAACGATGGACAATCTAATTTTGTTGTACTGTACTGAAGAACTCAGGATTCAGATAATTCCAAAGGACAAGAATGTTCTCCAATCTCTTCAATCACTTTCTACCTTAAATATCCTGAAAAATTAGATTCATATAGTTTGGGACTTTACCTCATTTGTACCTTTCAAAACCATTACCCAGATACAAACTGATCCTAGCTAATAACTGTTGCTATTATTATTAGTTGTTGCATGATTAACTCCCTTCCATCCACATCTGACTTCACTGTAACACTAATATCCTCTGCCTCTTTCGATCCCCTCCAGCTTTATTCCCTCTTCTTTCTTCAAAGCACTGGGTTATGCCAGGGTAAAGCTCCATAAGTGCCAGCTATTTTCCAGTTTCTCACCCAGGTAACTATTCTTCATATGTGAGTCCATGTATTAAGTGTTGGTAGGCCTTTTTACCATGGAGACATCACAGACAAGCCCAATTCTTTCCTCGCCCAGAAGCACAAGTATACATTCTGAGTGGATTTATTTTTGTCCATTATCATGCCTCTGGTACTGCCCTTTGCTGTGATCAGCTTGCTCAACACAGACAAGGACCAAACACAGAATCTTTCTGGTTTGCATAGCTCAGTTCCACAATAACTAATGCAGTATCCATGCCCTCAAGGAGGAACAAACCAAAGCATTTACAGCTTTTAGCCATGAGAGAAGCCCCTTCTTATCTCTTTAATAAAGAGACCACCATAATAGGTGATGAGTATACATTTTTATATACTGCGCAGGTTGCTGTTTATGTCATGGCTGTTGTCCACGGTTTGAGTCAGCTGTGATTCAGTTGGTAATACTCTTGCTGCTGAGTCACAAGTTTCCAGGAACAAGTCCCACTACAGGGCTTGAGCACAAAAATCAAGGCTGACACCCCAGTGCAGTATTTAGGATGTGCTGCACTGCCGGAGGTGCCATCTTCCAGATGAGACATTAAATGGAGCCCCCATCTGCCTGCTTGGGTGAACATAAAAGGTCACATGGCACTATTTTGAAAAAGAACAGGGGAGTTATCCCCGGTATCCTGACCAATACTTATCCCTCAATCAACATCAGACAAACAGATTATCTGGACATTATCACATTGCTGTTTTTGGAAGATCACTATGTGCAAAATTGGATGCAGCATTTCCTGCATTACAACAATGACTACGCTTCAAAAGTACTTCACTGGCTGTAAAACGATTTGAGATGTCCAGTGGTCCTGAAAAGTGGTACATACATGCAAGTTTTTCTTTCTTTTTTTTTTCTTTAATGGAGTTCCTTTGTCATCTGTTTGATATATATACAATATTAAACGTGGCCATTTTTGCAGAATTCTAGTTTATATTTTAACTTACCTGGAATTCGTTTTCTCCTGGTTTCCCATCCATCCATCCATTTGCCAAAATTTGTAAAATCTTCTGCTTTCCATTGTGGTGCTTCTCGCTATAAAATAATTTGTTTTAAAATTTGATATACAGGAATTGGATGAGTACACTGCTTAAGACCATGGCCCAGGTATTCGACCATGGCCTATTTTGGGAGGAACTTCCCAATGCCAACCTAAGACCTCACTCAACCCCTTGGCCCCTTATAGTCCCCATGCAACTTAATGCTAACCCATGCCCTCCACCCACTTCCATGGCTCCTTATAGCCCCCATGCCAACTTAATGTCAACCCATCCACCTACCTCGGCAGTTACACCCTCCATTCTAACACACCCAGTATCCACCATGGGCAGATCTCAGGAACCATGTTAAGAACAAATAAAATAAAGGTCTTAAATATCTATTACAGCCTTTACTGTATTTAAAAAAAACTCCCACTCATGAAAGTCCATTCAAAACTTTTAAATCTCAACTGCTTAGTGCTTTATAAAAACAAACTTCTATTCATAACCCCACAAAGACAGCTAATCATTTAATAACCTCTTTGTCAATCAAAACTTGAACTTAGGATCCCCCACTGCCCCCTCATGGCTGAAATAATTATAGTTTGCTGAAAGCAGCCAAGCATTCAAAATGACATGATGGTAGCCCTGGGGGAAATGTCTACAAACGGTTATTGTAACTGCTAGAACACAGTTTGTTTTCAATTCTCATTGACAGATGCAGACTGTTCTTTTTTTTTTAAAAGCCTGGGGATTTAAATAACTTCACATCATGACAGTTCTACAAACTTTTTCCACCCTCAAGAGTACTTACATTTAGTATAAAAATTGGTGACTCCCATACTGCGGGATAAGGCCCTTGCTGCAGCAAAAATGAAGGCTATTTGAACTTAGCACACCCCATCCCCTTCCCCTACTAGCGAAGATGGGATCTGTTAGAAATGGGGTGGGACTTCTGACCTCATGACAGTTTTGGTTCAAACATGGGTAAAAGAGATGAACTCCAGAGGTGGGGTGAGAATAATTTGACGTGACGGCAGCATGTGACCGAGTGTGGCATCAAGGAGCCCTAGCAAAACTGGAGTCAATGGGAATCAGGGGAAAACTCTCCACTGGTTGGAGTCATACCTAGCACAAAGGAAGATGGTTGTTGTTGTTGGAGGTCAGTCATGTCAGTCCCAAGACATCATTGCAGGAGTTCCTCATGGTAGTGTCCTCAGCCCAACCATCTTCAGCTGCTTCATCAATGACCTTCCCTCCATTATAAGGCCAGGAGTGGGGATCTTTGCTGATGATTGCACAATGTTCAGCACCATTCACAACCTCTCAGATACTGAAGCCATCCATGTCCAAATGCAGCAAGTCCTGGACAATATCCAGGCTTGGCTGAGAAGTGGCAAGTAACATTCGTGCTACACAAATGTCAGGCAATGACCATCCCCAACATGAGAGAATCTAACCATCGCCCCTTGATATTCAATGGCATTACCACCACTGAATCCCTCACTATCAACATCCTGGGGGTTACCATTGACCAGAAACTGAACTGGGCCAGCCATTTAAATACCGTTGCTACAAGAGCAGGTCAGAGGGTAGGAATCCTGCAATGAGTAACTCACCTCCTGACTCCCCAAAGCCTGTCCACATTCATAAGGCACAAGTCAGAAGTGTGATGGAATACTCTCCGCTTGCCTGGATGAGTGCAGCTCCAACAACACTCAAGAACCCTGACTCCATCCAGAACAAAGCAACCTGCTTGATTGGCACCCCATCCACAAACATTCACTCCCTCCACCACCATCGAACAGTGCCAGCAGTGTGTACCATCTACCAGACGCACTGCAGAAACTCACTAAGGCTGCTTAGGCAGCACCTTCCAAATTCATGACCACTACCATCTAGAAGGACAAAGGCAGCAGATACATGGGAACACCACCATCTGCAAGTTCCCATTCAAGTTCCTCACCATCCTGACCTGGAAATATATTGCCATTCCTTCACTGTCACTGGGTCAAAATCCTGGAACTCCCTCCCTAACAGCACTGTGGGTGTACCTACACCACAGGGACTGCAGCGGTTCAAGAAGCCAGCTCACCACCACCTTCTAGGATGTTTAGGATTAATTTCTGCAGTGTTCTCCCCATTGTCCCCTATTGATGTTTTTCTGGGGTTTCCACAACTCACCACCATCTTCCCAAGGGCAGTTAGCGATGGGCAACAAACGCGGGCCTAACCAGCAATGCCCACATCCCGTAAATGATTTTAAAAAAAACTTCCAGGTTCCACCCACCAGTTTTAAAGGTCCGCAGAATCTTCACAATGCCGTGGAAATCTGGGCCAATTGCCCTTGGATCTGATTTCAAACCTAGCCAAACTAGGATGCAAGTCTCACCTGCATGAATCCTACATAAAATTAGTTTGGTTTTACTCAAATGGGGATGAATTTACACAGGGGTTCTCCAAATTAGCTGCCAAAACTTCAATGGATGAGCTGTGGAAACCCCAGAAAAACATCAACAGTGGATAACGGGGAGAAGCTGCAGAAATTCATCCTAATCATCCTAGTGAGCCTTTTCCTAATGGAGAATTGTGACACAGGTGAAATCTCACCTCTGTATTTGAAGGATTCAAGCTTGACATCACAGCTTAGCGCAGAATTTGCTGACATCCCAAGACAGAATTGAGAATATGTTGCATTGCCAGTTGTATTGTACTTCAGATAGGAGATGTCAAACTGTCGGCTTGTTCCAGAGATTCAAGCGGACATTGAAAGCCCCACAGCAGATTTTCTCATTAGTATTCAGACATATATCACTGCTCAAGCAGAATGCACAGACTAAAACTAGGGATAGTGAGATGGGGAGATTCACACACTTTTAATAGGGCCCACCTAATTCCCATATATTTACAACTGTGGATTAAAATCAGGCAGATTCCATTCCAGCACACAGCCCTCCCTACCAAATTTCCTTTGATGCAATCCACCTAGGTAATTGCTTTTATGTCTAACCACAGAAGTGGAAAATTATCCTGTTCCCCCACCCATATCACTACATGAAGGAGAGCAAAACAAAATCAACAATCGGGACAGAACATTGGGCCTCCCTCGTGTCAAGTTTGGTGATGGTGGGGGCATTTAGTCAGGCTGAAGGGTGGCGAGAGGGTACCCTGCCATCTTCTCGCCTAAATCCCAATTAAGTCCATGGCGGGAAGGCCCATGGATGGCCTTCCTGTCCCATCGCCAATTGAGGCCCTTAGGTGGGCAGTTAATGCCCAATTAAGAGCCTCATCCCACTACCACTGGTACTAACCCAGCGCCAGGTGGGGTGGAGTGGGGAGGTAGCTAGCCATGTAGGGAGCACACAAGCAAACCTGTGCACGGTTGCTTGCGGGTTCCCATGGCAGGGGCGTTCTCTCATTCAAAGGCACTCAGTGCTTGACCGAGGGACCTGTTATCAGGAAGGGAGGCCCCACTGGAAGCCACTCCCCTTGACTTGCTGCCGACCCCTCTCCTCCCCCTCCCCTTGATTATTCACCCCATAAGCCCACTCCCACCAACACTCACCTGTGGCCTGGGATTCAGCGACGATCCTAGGCCTCAGGCAGGTTTCATACTGGCAGCAGCCACCATCTCTCCTGTGGCACTGCTGTTCAATAGAGCTGTTGGCCTCTGATTGGTCGGCAGCTCTCAGCAGGTGGAAGTTCTAAGCCCAGGGTCCTGATCCCGAGGAAAGGCCCGCTGGTGGCCTGTGAAATGCCTGAGTGGAACAAGATGCAGCGTGCCTTCCCTAGAAGGGTTGTCGCTGGCTCTCCAGCCGCCACAAAGTTCAGCTCCAGATTCACTAGGCAGTCATCTCAGTGCATTTTGTAGAATCATGCTTAGCACACTGCATGCCTGTAATAATGCTCGTAGGAACAAAAACAGACAAAATGAAAAAGTAGAACCACCAGGGGAAAAATAATGCAAAAAATGGATGGAGCTAAGAAACAGGTGAAACAAACTTGCCAGAACAATGCTATCTCCTTTCCATGGTCTTTGTATACTTAGCATTACTGAGCAGTCATGGGCAATTATTTTATACGGGCATGATTCAGAAACAATGCTGAGCATCAAGACATTCGCAAATAAATCTCATAATAACAACAACAATCTGTCAAACTAGTAAAAAGTAATGTTAGGATTACACCAAGAGGTTTGCATGCTCAGAATGAACACCCAGCTATGGTGGTGGGGGCAAAAGCTATGGTAATATTTAGGAAACAATTAGATGCAGCAATGTGTAGTGCAGAATTGTCTGGATGAATGGATTAAGATGGCTCAAAAGGCCTTCCTCACCGGTGATATCTTGTGGTTCAGAACATTAGCTTTAGTTTGTTTTCCACATGATTGAAAAAAAAATTGTCACTTGGGAGAGACAACTAGATTTCTACTAATGAAGCATGGATTTCTAAAAGGTCCTAACCCCTACTAATAATGAGAAACAAGGTGAACTAGTTATAATGAAATATTCACCTAATTTGTTTTTCGTTGATAACAAGATCTTTGTAAGTCCTAAGGTAAATCCCCAATAAGATAGCTAGGGGCAAGATGAGGAAAAGCAGGTTGCATTACCTCTACCTTACACTGTAAGAAATTTCAGACACAAAAGCAAAATTGTGCAGATGCTGGAAATCTGAAAATATTTTATCTGAAGACCGTAAGGTATTTTATCATTGTACCATTGCACTTTTCATATATTTCATGGATCCAGGCTTACCCAAGAACATAATTTCTTTCCACACTACTTGTTACTATACAACATGGTGTGCTTAATTGTGTGTAAAAAATCTAATTCCATAACTGACAACTCTCAGTTAAGACCATAGCCAATCAGATTGTGGATGCTGATCACTCCACTGTTGCCAGATAAACACTTGCAGAGGATGATATAAAATGCATTCTAACTAAAAAAAAAGCACTATTCAATTACTTTTTTTAGTTTATAAGGTAGTCATTTTGCTTCACTCCAATGATGATTCACGTTGGCAAAAACAAATTTGTCCTCTAAACACCCACACTTATATGCAACATAAATCAAACATCCCACACTACGAGGAAAGAAACTGCTTTGGAGGGAGGTGTGCAGACTAGAGGCTTAGGAGCTGATTCATGTATAAATTATGATAATTTGTTGAACCAATGAGTGCCAATAAAGAACATTTGACAGAATATATTTCAATAATTAATTTCTATTGAGGTGTGAGTTAGCCGTTCATTACTGTATTAAGATTATTGGTCCTTGTTACTGGTTATAGTATATGAGAGGTTAATATTCTCAGGACAAAACAGGAAAGAGCCAGCCAATTTGATTTAGTGTGGAGTCCAATTGCCTGGTTGGGTATCAACGGGGATATTGTACATGCATCAAAGATTTTGTGGCTAGTTTCTGACAAACAAAGATTTGTATATAGGTGATTCTGAATGCTAATGTCAATCAAATGCACAGACATTGGAGTGGCGTGCATCTGCCTAGCGCACCACGTTCATGCGTAAAAATGACAGGGTAGGCAAACAAAAATTTTAAAAGAAACCTACCACTCATTAGCCAACTGAGGGCCATTCAGCTTAAATTTTGAACAGGCATCTAACTGTGGAACAGCCAGAAGCCTGGTTCAAATATTTAAAGTGGGGGCTGTATGCCAGTTGTAGTGCCCAGCACAATTTTCAGATATCTATGGAGGAGCATGCTCGTACGCACACTATCAAATCATATGAATGTCGAATGGCCTAACCAAAGGTCCTTGCAGGGATGATAGGAACTGCTCTCAATCGCCCATTAACAAGAACACTCCTCCTGCTCCCACAAAAATCTCCTGCCCCACTGCTGGCTGCTCAGTGGCCTCACCACTCCTAGGATTGCCACCCCCTCCTTAAATATTTAGCAGATCATTTGGCCCAACCAGTCTACTTGAGCATAGCCTCAGCTCAGCTTTGTGAAGGAGCTAGTGGATTTCCAACCACCACACCCCACCCCACACACCCCTCCACTAATGATGTACTGCCTGTCAGCTACTATTTGTTTAAATGGTCAAACTTTACTTTTCAAAGCTTCTGAATTATATGGGGTTTCTGGCTTGTTCCTCAAGCATCATCGGTGATGGAATACTATAAAGGACAGCCAAAATTATGTTATGAAATATCCTAGTTTGTTAAAGTAACTTGTTCTGCCATATCTTCAAAGAGTTTTAAAATAGGCCAGGGTGATTTTTTGAAACAAATCAAAACTTTAGGCATCCAAAATCTTGGGGGGCTGGTTAGCTGACAGCCATATCAGAGACCTGTGAGAAGGGGCTACAGCAATCATTGCCTGTCATCACTTTGACAGAAAACATCATGGCCAGGGGTTTGCCCGGTAAGAAGTAGTACATCCATTTTCAGGTTTAATACATGTTGATAGAAAGCTTAGGTAGACGTGTCTTAATTGATTTGATATGTATTCTGAGGGATGGTGATGTTTGTAACTTAGTATAGCTACACAGTTTTTTTATTGAATAGCTTGTGTTTGTTAAATAAGCTTATTGGTTTGCAGCCTTCATTTTAGTCTGATAGAGCATCTGCCGACCAAAGAATGTGGAATCATGTGACTGCACCTGATACATTCTAGTGAGCTGGTGTACAATGGTAAGGGTTTTCTATTTGAATCTTGAGCATCATTTACCTAGGTATTGGGCAGGTAAAGGCACAATCTGGACCTCTTGGAAGTGAGGTCCACAGACCAAAGTGGTTTCTGATAGAGAATTAGAGCAGAATATGTAGCATAAAACCCAGAAAATATAATATAGCAGGTACAATAACTACTTTCATACTTGTACTTTCACTCACAGCCAACAGGAGCTTCACAGGATCTGTATTTGTTTCATGCATCTCTGATCACTCCGTTAAGGTTTGTTGATTGGTGGCTAGAATGCATTACATAAGTTGACAAACAGAGGGCATTCACTCTGTCTACTTTAAGAAAGTGGCTCATAAAACAATGATGGAAATCAGCTATAAGTAGCAGCCATAGGTACCTTTGACCTCACTTCCTATGAGGAGGAAACCCTGGAACATATATGTGGTGATGGCGAACTTCCTGCCTATTTTACACCGTGCCTGACTTTCTTTTCCATTGCCTTCAACACTGGGCACTGCCAAAAACTAATTTCATCCCTGTTACCTGTCATTTCAATAGATTTTGAAACCCCTCATCCTTAGTACTGAAAATGCAGGGTAAAATTTGGCACTCTGCCAGGCATCTACACATGCTTAGTCCTTTTTTTGTGTGCTTCCAAGCTATACTACATTAAGACGCATGGTCACCTGAACCCTCTGCTTTTGGGCCCCGTCAGCATCTCCTCACTCATAAATGAACCTCAGCAGCTGGGGATGGGGGGTGGTTAGTGAGCCAGTGGGAGTACACAAGATGACACACGGAGAACAAGTGGGAATGTAGTGTCAGGTTGGAAAATGAGGAGGCAGTTACTGTTGGCTGAAATTATGACTGCAGCCATAGAAGCCTTGGGTGCAATGCAAGGAGCTGGAGTACATTCAAGGATCCCTCATGGCACCATTGATCGTATTGATACCATTCAGTTTGCTTTCTTATAGATTACTAGCTGAGCAGCACAAGAGCCTTGATATGCATACACTCCCATGACTATGCCATTTCTCAGGAGAGCAGTGCACACCAGCCCTCCCACCGGTTGAACAGCTGAAAGGAAGTTGCAGAGACAGGCTGCTCTTCCAGCAGCAAAGGAGATCCAGAGAGTTAAAAGCCCCACTTATGCTTCAGCTCCCCAGAAACAATAGCCAAATCCTTCACAAAAGGCTCAGAGACATGGCTTTTTAGTGATGGGCATATGAATGAATTGGAGGGGTGAGAAGTGGAATGGTTGGGTGTGTGATGGAGATGGGACTATTAATGCAGAAGGCAGACTTAATAATTATGAGAAGATATTCTGTATAGAGTCCCTTGCAGCTGACAAAAGATTTGTCCTCTGAATCCTTTTCATATTCTTGTTAATCATCCACCTGCTTCCCTTGTGAATCTCCCTCTACCACCTCTGGGCCATCATTGAAAAGGCCTCATTGCAAGTGATCATGCGGCATGTGACACAACAACAAGATCATTGAGAACTTAAATGTTTGAGATTACAAACCCAACCCAAAACCAGCTAAATGAAGCACACCTTCAGAACACCAATAGTCTGTTTAGCGGTGATTTTGGTGGCTCAATGGATGTTCTTGCATCAATTCTCAACTAGTATCCCAGGAAAACACGTTGTTGTTATCGTGCAGCTATAGCTGCCTTGATATCTCAGGATGCACACAGATGGTTCCCTTTCTAGTCAAAAAAAGGTAGTACGGTGGACTGCTTCAAAATGAATGCTTCCCAGAAAATTAGCATTTACGTGTACGATTTGGTGCTATTGATCTGAGCTAGGCTGAAATACAGTGAGTATTAACCTTTCCCATCGAGGAGTTTATCCAAAGCAGGTGCCATAACTTCTCATTCTTTCAAGAATGCTGCTGCTCTGTAAAATTCAAATGTTGTGTTGTGCTGGTGCTGAGGATATACGAGGAGGTTGATACATTGGTTAGCTCTAGTCAACAACACAGCTGTGACTTGCTTGATACTTCTTTGCACAGCTGATTAACATGTATTACTGCTGTTCCCAGAAGCAACATGAAATAAACCAGTTGCATAAAGATTCAGGGTAGTAGTGTCCTTTATAGCCATTGCAACTAATGGTACCCATGTTGAAACTGGTCTGCAGATCTGGTTCCAGTTTTTGGCGTATCTCCTTTATGACTTATAAAACACAGCTACCACACACACTGTTGTGCGTCAGATGGTGTTAAAGAGTGCCTCAGTTTATACATGGCTGTGAGCCAAGAGGATGCAATATGCCTTTAGTGCTGAGAGTGTGAATTTACCCTTATATAGCTACAGTGACTTAAGTAAGGTGGTGGACTGTGAAGGTGGTCATAAGGAACATGAGCAAATGAACGTTCAGGGGAAATAAACTGTTCTCTCACACCATGGATTAAAGATTCTATAGGAGGGGTAAATGAACTTGAAAACTTTTGGCCATGTCTCTCTTGGCACTCGCTCCCTCACTCTCATGGCCATTTAAGCCGAATTAGGCCATGTGGAACATATACATGCAACTTAACCTAGAACTGATATTCAAACCCTACATCATCACCAAAACCACTTACTTCCACCTCATCTTCAAATTCCTCCTTGACATTACAACCTCTTCCAGATTTTTGCCCCTTCCCACATTCTCCACAACAGTAAAAATCTTGAACAAAAACCTGGAAAAACTCAGCAGGTCTGACAGCATCGGCGGAGAAGAAAAGAGTTAACGTTTCGAGTCCTCATGACCCTTCAACAGAACTGAGTAAAATTAGGAGAGGGGTGAAATATAAGCTGGTTTAAGGTGGGGTGGGGGAGAGAGAAGTTGGGGGGGGGTGGGTGTGGTTGTAGGGACAAGCAAGCAGTGATAGGAGCAGATAATCAAAAGATGTCACAGACAAAGGAACAAAGAGGTGTTAAAGGTGGTGATATTATCTAAGAGAATGTGCTAATTAAGAATGGATGGCAGGATACTCAAGGTACAGCTCTAGTGGGGGTGGGGTGGAAAGACTGACAGGGCATTACAGGTATAGATTTAAAAATAATGGAAATAGGTGGGAAAAGAAAAATCTATATAAATTATTGGAAAAAACAAAAGGGAGGGGGGAGAAACGGAAAGGGGGTGGGGATGGAGGAGGGAGTTCAAGATCTAAAGTTGTTGAATTCAATATTCAGTCTGGAAGGCTGTAAAGTGCCTAGTCGGAAGGTGAGGTGCTGTTCCTCCAGTTTGCGTTGGGCTTCACCGGTAAAAATCTTGAACTGTCTCAAAAAAGCTACTGAGGTTAGGTCAATTAGAAATTACAAACTGAGATTGATAGGTTTTTGTTTGACAAGGGTACTAACCGATAAGGAACTAAACAGATCAATGGAGTTAAGATATAAAATCATCCATAATCTAATTAAATGGTGGAAATAGCTCAAGAGGTTGAATGGCCTAATCCTGTTCCTAAATTCATCCCTTCAACTCTGGCCTTCTATATGCCAGTGTTTCCCATGCCCTTACAATAGGTAGCAGTTCCTTCAGTCATCTCAACCCTGCCTAAATCCGCCATAAAACCTTCCAACTCTCCCTGGCTTCCATTTTTCCCCCCTTCTGTAAAGTGCCATGAGCCATTTTCTACATTAAAGGTGCTATTTAAATGGAAGTTATTATTGAGCAGAAGGAACCAGAGTTTCTGTACTTAACGTTTCCTCAGGACTTCAAGTAGTGTGTGAACACTGCATGCCAAAAAACGAAAAAGGGATTTCTAACAGACCAGTGTAGAAAAAGGTGGACATTTTTCAATCATTTCAAAATTCTGTCAAGGCACATGACTTGTGAGTCCTGATTTATAATATTTTTAAAGTTTTGAATCATACCCATGTTGTTCATATTGGCTGGGGTTTATTTTTGAACTTCATATTTTTCCTAGAATTATTTGTAGCAAAACACACATGTAAAAGCATTTCAATTTAAGAGCCTTGTTCACAAAGAATAGATGGATCACTTCAATTTACAGCCTAATTCACCACTAGCAAAATAAATTGAACCATTTGAAGCCTTGCACTCACCTTCAAAAGATTCTCTGCAGCTGCAAACCAATCATCTGTTGCAAACAGGACCTGAAAAATAAAAAGGTTGGATAGCACATTGGTCTTTTCCCATGGTACCCCACATAGAAAGTTTCTTACTTGTATCAAAAATTTTTATTTTTTTTGAAAAATATACTTTATTCATAAAATATCTGGAAGAACATTACAAAATATTTCAAAATCACCATCACAAAAGCACAATCAGATTCAACTTTTACACATGGAGCACGAGGTGCATCAATACAATCAATGAATATTTCAATCATTTCAATATGGTCAGTGCAGACAATCAGACAATGGTATTGGAATTATCAACATACATCATGTCGCACTCTGAGGTGCTTCTATACAATTATAATACAATTAGTATTCAATGCATACATTCATTGTGAGCCGTACAGCCCGAGGGGCTCTCAACAGTTCCCAGCCCCTCGGTGCACTATGGCAGAAAGGTCTTAGACAGCGACCTTTCCCCATTGTGCCTTTGCAGCGGCTGCCCCAAGCTTTAGTGCATCCCTCAGCAAGTAGTCCTGGACTTTGGAATGTGCCAGTCTGCAACACTCGGTCAGCGACAACTGATCAAAAATGGTAGACAATGAGCAGAGTTATACAGTACAGGTAGCTAAAGAACATATGCATGAGTCACGCTAGACTGTGCTCATACACATCAGTGTGAGGCATTAGAGTAACATTAGCAATGGCTTTGAAAAAGGTCGCCTGCCCACTATTGTGGACATTGATAAAGAGGAGAGTTTTGATGGCCTAAATGGAGAAGGACAAATGCACTAAAATCAGGAAAGAGAATACAAGAAAAATAAGCAGTCAAAAATTGACAGAACATGCAAATTTAGCATTCATTTTATTAGGTAACATATTTTTCTGTTATTTATTTTAATCCTGATTTTACCATTCTCCTATTGTTGGAAAACAATGGGAGTAATTTACAGCAATCTGAGATGTCAACATAATATTATCAGATTGCGACTATAATGTCATGTTCAGTAGTAAACATTATTATATAAACAATGACAAACTCATTTACATCATGCCATTCAAAATATCCTCATAAATTTTGAAATCCTATGGAGAGAATTTTATCCCCGTCAGGGGGCTTGTGCGGGGGTAGGGGCGGGCGGACACAGACCCGATCGGTGCCCCCGATTGGGTCCGTGCCGCCATTTTGCGCTGAGCACTCCCTGTGCAGGCGGGGGAGGGCTTCCCTGAGTCGGGATGCGTGCGAAAGAGCGCAGAAATCTCCCTGAGGCACAGAGGTGCCTCAGGGAGATAAGTTTTAAGTTTTAAAAGTTTTAATAAAGCAAAAGAAAAAATTTAAGACATGTCCCCTCATGTGACAGTGTCACATGAGCTGGGACATGTCAATGAATTTTAATGAAAAAATGTATTTAAATTATAAACCCTTCATGACAACTCATCCCACCTGTGGTTGAGGTTCCTTGGAAAATGTAAAGGCAGACTGGGCTCTTCGCCTGCCCGCCAACCTTAAGGTTGGATGGGCAGCTTTCTCAATAGAAAAACAGAATTGCCTGGAAAAACTCAGCAGGTCTGGCAGCATCGGTGGAGAAGAAAAGAGTTGACGTTTCGAGTCCTCATGACCCTTCGGCAGAACTGAAGTATAGTTAGGAGAGAGGTGAAATATAAGCTGGTCTAAGGTGGGGGGCGGGGGGAGAGAGAAGTTGAGGGTGGGGTGGTTGTGGGGATAAGCAAGCAGTGATAGGAGCAGATAATCAAAAGATGTCACAGACAAAAGGATCAAAGAGGTGTTGAAGGTGGTGATATTATCTAAGAAAAGTGCTAATTAAGAATGGATGGCAGGATACTCAAGGTACAGCTCTAGTGGGGGTGGGGTGGAAAGACTAACAAGGTATTAGTTGTAGATTTAAAAATAATGGAAATAGGTGGGAAAAGAAGAATCTATATAAATTATTGGAAAAAAAAGGGGGAGGGGGAAGAAACGGGGTGGGGATGGGGGGAGGGGGAGTTCAAGATCTAAAGTTGTTGAATTCAATATTCAGCCCGGAAGGCTGTAAAGTGCCTAGTCGGAAGATGAGGTGCTGTTCCTCCAGTTTGCGTTGAGCTTCACTGGAACAATGCAGGAAGCCAAGGACAGACATGCGGGCAAGAGAGCAGGGTGGAGTGTTAAAATGGCAAGCGACAGGGAGGTTTGGGTCTTTCTTGCGGACAGACCGCAGGTGTTCTGCAAAGCGGTCGCCCAGTTTGCGTTTGGTCTCTCCAATGTAGAGGAGACCGCATTGGGAGCAACGAATGCAGTAGACTAAGTTAGGGGAAATGCAAGTGAAATGCTGCTTCACTTGAAAGGAGTGTTTGGACCCTTGGACGGTGAGGAGAGAGGAAGTGAAGGGGAAGGTGTTGCATCTTCTGCGTGGGCATGGGGAGGTGCCATAGGTGGGGCTTGAGGAGTAGGGGGTGATGGAGGAGTGGACCAGGGTGTCCCAGAGGGAACGATCCCTACGGAGTGCCGCCAGGGGGGGTGAAGGGAAGATGTGTTTAGTGGTGGCATCATGCTGGAGTTGGCGGAAATGGCGGAGGATGATCCTTTGAATGCGGAGGCTGGTGGGGTGATAAGTGAGGACAAGGGGGACCCTTTCTCAATAGCCTTAATTAGTTAATTAATGGCCTTAACAAGCCTTTGATAGTTCGGCGGGCGCACAGCCAACTCCGCTGCGCGCCGGCCAAACTGAAAATCTAAATGATGAGCAGTGACATCGGGACGCACACCCAACGTCACCCTGCATAATTTTACACATCAGCAAGCAGGCCGCACCCCCGCTTGCTGAGCCAAAAATTCTCCCCTATGTCACAGTTTGATGCACTAACTGTCGGAAATTATCGGCAGTAATTTGATCCCAACCTTTCACTGCCAAACACATTATTTGTACTTCATCCTGATCATATATGTTAGCCTATGAATCCCTGCATTGGATTGCTGCTTCATGATGCATTGCAAGTCAATCAGCGTCTTCTATGAAATTAAGTGCTGAATTAATTGTTGGGTTGCGTAGTCGATTATTTCACCCACAGGAAGAAGTCAAATAAATTTCTTTCTTCATGTGCATTTTCAGCTTTGTGTTTTCCACATGCAATCACCTATGTTTGCCAATGAATCCTGACTTATGTGTGATAAAGCTGCATCATTCAGTAACTTAATAAATATTTAACTAACGTTATGAAAAGCCGATTACACCCAGAAATTACTTATGGATATATTGAACTTTTGAAGGAAGACTTGTGGCCATAATCTTTGGGTCGGCTTCCAGGGGTGGGCCCCTCTCGCCGATGTGTAAAATGACACGCGGTGACGTCCGGCGTGTGTCCTGACGTCACCACGCGTCATTCCGATCTTCAGTTCAGCAGGCATGCACCGGAGTCAGCTGTGCGCCCGCCAAACTGTCGAAGGTCTGTTAAGGCCATTTAAAAACTAATTAAAACGATTAACTGAGCTGCCCGTCCAACCTTAAGGTTGGTGGGCAGGCGAGGAGCCCAGGCAGCCTTCACATTTATCATGAAACCTTATCCACGGGCGGGATGAGGTTTCATGAAGGATTTATAAATCAAATACATTTTTCCATTAAAATTCATTGACATGCCCCAGCTCATTTGACACTGTCACATGAGGGGGTATGTCTGAAAATTTTTTTTCTTTCTTTATTAAAATTTTTAATAATGAAATTAAACTCCCTGAGGTAGCTCCATGCCTCAGGGTGATTTCTGCACTGTTTCGCGCACATGCAAAAGATGCAAATGACTGAACTTTAATCTCCTGTGGTTGCAGAGACAAAAGACTGATTACTGCATCTCAGCAATCATCTAAGATCTATCTCCTGTTGATTTATATCTCAGAATGTGTAAAATAGTCGGATATCAAAGAAAGCAGACTCTGGGCGCAAGGCATTTTTTCTTTCCTTTACAGGAATACACAGGGGAAAATGGGTTAAAAAGCTAACTGCAGAGCAGTGTGCTAGTGTGCTGTGTATGTGACAGCAAGAAGAAGACCAACTAGTCATCCTGCAGTTGCAAGGAAAGTCCCTCCCCTCCCTATTGCTGGAGGTAAGGCTCAGCAGAAGGAAATCGGGCAGGCTCCTCAGTCTGAGGAAGGAAATTTATTTGACTTCTTCCTGTGGGTGAAATAATCGATTACGCAACCCAACAATTAATTCAGTACTTAATTTCATAAAAGACACTGAGTGGCTCGCAATGCATCATGAAGCAGTTATCCAACGCGGGGGATTCATAGGGTAGCATATACGATCAGAATGAAGGATGAATAGTGTGTTTGGCAGTGAAAGGTTGGGATTAAATTACTGCCCGTAATTTCTGACAGTTAGTGCATCAAACTGTGACACAGGATTTCAAAATTTATGAGGATATTTTGAATGGCAAGTTGTATGAGTTTGTCATTGTTTATATAATAATGTTTATTACTGTAGTGTGCTGTGAATATGACAGCAACAAGAAGACCAACTAGTCATCGTGCAGTTGAAGGCAAAGCACCACCACCCACCCACCACCCACCCACCCCCCCCACCTCTCTCTCTCTCTCTCTCTATTGCTAGAGGCAAGGCTCAGCAGAAGACACAATCAAAAAAGAAATAGGACAGACTCTTCAACCTGCAGAACCAAGTGTCTCCAAGCCAACTGCAAAACTGCCAAAGTCAGCTCATCGGAATCACCCAACTTAACAGCTGTAACATTTTGCCATCTACGTCTCATGGACAAGCTAAAGGCTGATTTGTATATCTTTTTTAACTTTTATTTGAACTCAACTTCTCATTTCTGATCTGTGTGTATGTGTGTTGTGTTGTCTTTTTATTATTTTTCTCAGGTTTTTAGTAACTGATTAACTTACTGTTTCTTTGACTCAAGATTAACCTTGTTGCGGCCAACCAAGTGGGTTGAATAAAGAAGGGGAGCCAGCTCAGTCCTCCTCACCCAGGGGCATAACAAAATTGGGATCCTATTCAGAAATTCAACAAATTGGGGGGCCTCACCCGGGGACCCATCATAACACTGATATATGTAACATCGCTTAGCATTACCAAGCTGCTCAGAGTGTAACTCCAGTGATACTGCAGCCTATCCTAGTCTAGAGAGTAAGATATTTCTAACGGTTAGAAATACAATGCATTGTACCATTTTTTGGGCGTAAAGCAGACACAAAGCATACCAGTTTAGCAGTGGAATGGCCTGTGTCTAATCTGCATAGCCATTGGTTTTGTGGTTAAATCTGTGGGGCCCTATTTTTCAGACCACCCAAGCAGACATCTAAGAAAGGCATTAGGCACCTTGAATACTTCAATGAGCGACCACATCCCTGTTGAAGGACTCCTTTTCAAAACGTGTCCACGATGAGCCAAGCAGGCATCAAGCCTGCGCCAGACAGGATTCTTCACTGGACCCCACAAGCAAGTGTAAAAAATGTTAAAAAAGGCAAACTTTCAATGGACCAGGAGGAACAAGAATGCTCCCCCAATTCCACAAGTATTATTGTTGTCCTCCACACTGGAACCTGCACCAACCCTCCCCCAGGACCCATCTGTTGGCCCCTGCTGGGAAGGCAGGAAACCCCAAAATGACACTTGCTGTCTGCTGAGCTGCCTATGGAAACATGCCCAGCGCCAGAAGCTTCCACTGAATATGCTAATGACCCCAGAGAACCAATTTCAAAGAAGGACCCAGACAAATGTTTACCCTTAAATGGCTGAGAACTGTGTAACTGCGGCCTGAAAAGTAACATGGTAGTGACACTCAGTTCTCCAGAGTTAGCTAACTTTCATAAATGCTCATAGTCAAAATGCAAGTCTAGAAACACACGAGGATTGGGAGAGGAAAATCGCATGCCAGTTAAATTTAAAAGGATGGTGCAATTAAAATGGTGCATCACAGTTGAGGGAAATGAATTCTGAAAAGCTTTGGAGAGATTCAGAAGATAATTCATCCGACTGACAGCCTTTAGCAAAGCTGAAAAGGCAGGGAAGAAAATGAAGGAAATGGGGACTCTAACTGCAGGCATAATTTCTGCAGACAATCGACAGAGAAGCCCTTCACCTGAATCCCTAGTTGATGTCCCTCAAAGTGGAGATGCTGCATGAGGTGTCATTAAGAGATGTTAAGACTGTATCATGCCCACAAGAAATGCAGTCAAGTTTCATATCATAGCTGGCCATTACTGTACATAGCAATCTGAAATTATATTTGCAGCAAATGGTCCAGACCTGCATCTGACTCTCTGCTAAACAAAACCTTTAGGAAAGACTTCTTTATGGTTGTTCTCAGGTAAGTGAGCCAGTTCTAATCACAGGTTCTCCTAACCACCAATCTTCCACCCTACATAAACTTCCATATCCTGACTCACACCAAGTTCCATTCACCTATCACCCCTGCATTCGCTTACCTACATTGGTTCCTTGTCCAGAATGCTTCAGCTTTAAAATTCGCAACCTTCTGTTACAATTCTTCCATGACCTCACCCTTTCCCTATCTCTGTAACCTCGCCCAGCCTTAAAACATTTTGAGAACTCTACATTCTCTAGCTCTGGCCTGTTGTGCTCCTCTGATTTCCTACGGGCAGAATTTCACCCATGTCGGGCGGCCTTGGCGGGGGCGGGCGGGAGCGACCGGGAAGCCGACTGCCATCTGCGATCGAGGCCGGAAGGCAATTTCACACTGGCAGGCCGATTAAAGACCGCCCAGCGTGAAATGCGAGCATCAGTGCTGCCTTTGTGGGCAGGGGAGAGGAGGGCGAGCGGGGCAAGCGCAAACTTCACGCATGCACGCGAGTGAGCGCATCATAATCTCCTTGAGGCACAGAGCTGCCTCAGGGAGATGAGGAATTATAACAAAAAAAAAGAAAATAACAATGTGATGAAACATGTGCCCTCATGTGCCTCTGTCACACGAGCAGGGGCATGTTATTAATTAAATTTTCAAACATTCATTTTATTTTTATTTGCTTTTGGAAACCTCATCCCACCTCCGGATGAGGTTTCCAAAACCTTTTCGCTTGCCCGCCAACCGTAAGGTTGGAAGGGCAGTGAAAATTTTAAGTTAATTTATTGCTTAATGGCCTTAACAGGCCTTTTAATTGTCAGCGGGCGCGCTACCGACTCCTGCGCGCGCCCACCGACCGAAATATCGCATGACTGCGTGTTGACATCGACACACTCAGCCGACATCAACCCACGTCATTTCACGCTCGAGCAGGTGGGGCGCGCAACCGCCCAGCGAGTGAAAAATTTTGCCCTTTGTCTCTCTTTAAGCTCTAACATTAACCCCCTGGACATCTACACCTTGCTACCTCCCTCTCCTCCTCTAAGACACTCCTGAAAATCTACTTCTTTGTTCAAAGCTATTTTATCATCTGTCTTAACATGTCCCTCTGTATTTTGGTGTCAAATTTTGCCTGATAATGCTCCTATGAAGCACCTTGGGATGATTTGCTATATTAAAAGTGTGATATAAATGTAAGTTGTTGTTGCTGAGTCTTAGCAATATTATGGTTAGTGGCATTTTGGCAGGTGTAGCCGTTCAGGCAATACTGCCCTTTTAATCACCCTGGTAGGCCTTTGTTCATGCAGAATGACATACAATATTAAAAACTGTGATTGGAGCGACCTCTGAAGAACAGTTCAACATAGTGGTTAATCAGGCTTTTATATATAGCAGTGATCATTGAGGAATTTACTGTAGAAGCTTCCTTTGGTCAGAAGTGTCTATAAATCCTTGATTTCCATATTGCTCCCCATCCCCTGTACTGATGCAGGACAACACATATTGCAGCTGTAAAGCTCACCAGCATGCCTAGTTCCCAAGGTGCAATAGCGCATATTTCCCAGTCAGGTATTATTTGGGCTGTATTAACTCCTACCCAAGTGCTAGTGCACTAACCCAACCTAGTTTAGCATCGGGAGATTCGTTTGCATAATGTGAACAAGCTCCCAGTCCTGGTATAAATGATTCATTGCACCGAACAGAAAACACCAACGATCTGTATTGTCAATAATAGGTCCTTGCTTAACAAGCAGTGGGTGTTAAAATTAAGGTAGAATATTACTGTTCTTTTCTCCAAAGGCAGAAGATTCAGAATAACATTAAGGCCATCAACTGACGCAGCCACCATTTTCCCCATTTCTCGGCCCATTTTATTGCCAGCTTACAGAGATGCTGTTATAGAAATTGTGCCTCCTTTCTCCATTGCCATAATGGATATAAAATCTTTATAAGGACAAATTTCATGCATAATGGAGCATTTGATTTGACGTTCGGCAACCATTATATGTGGTTAGAGTGCCAGCTTGGCTGCAATGAATGTATGTAAACGCACAAGGTTTTGTGAATAAGGCTGTTGAGCTACAAGCACAAATAGTAGTGTGGGAATGTGATGTTGTGGCAATAATGAAAATGTGGCTTAAAAATGGTGAGGACTGACTGGGTGCTTAATGTACATGGATATAAAATGTTCAGAAAAGATAGAGAAGGAAGAAAGGGAGCTGGGGTGGCAGTACTGATTAGGGAAGGCTTTGTAGTGTTGGAAAGAGGGGATAACTTTGAGGGGGTAAGGATAAAGTCTATTTGGTTAGAGTTGAGAAGCAAAAAAAAGGTAAGATTACACTACTTGGGATATTCTATAAGCCTTCAAATAGTGAAAGAGAGACATGAACAAATCTGCAGAGGAACCACAGAGATGTACAAAACTATAGAGTGGTGATACTGGGGGACTTAATTACCCAAATATTGATTGGAAATATGTTAGTGTAAAGGGTAAGGAGGGGGACGAATTTCTGAAATGTGTTCAAGAGAACCTCCTTGATCAGTATGTTCTCGACCCCACTAGAAAGGAGGCATTGCTGAATCTGGTGCTGAGAAATGTGGTGGGCCAAATTAAACAAGTATCTGTGGGGGAACATTTAGATAAGAATGATCATTGTGTCATTTTAAGTCATAAGGTTCAAATTAGTTATGCAGAAGAGAAGGAACAATCTAATATAGAATTTCTAAATCAGAAGAGAGCTAATTTCAACGAGAAGGGATCTAGCCAGAATAAAATGGACTGAGAGACTGACAGGAAAAAAGGCAATGGAACAATGGGTGATCTTTAAGGAATAGATGCTTCAAGTAGAGGTAAGGGAGCTAAAAACAGGGATCCTTGGATAACGAGGGAGATAGAGATTATGATGAAACAGAAAAGGAGGGTGTATGATGCCTGTCAGGTGAATTCTTCAACTGAAAAACAAGTCAAATACAACGGGCAGAATTTTGCCCTTGATGGGCGGGCAGGCCCCAATGGCTCGGTGGTGGGCGGGCAGCCGATTGCCGCCGCCGAAACGGGCCCGGCCACCATTTTAAGTGGGCGGGCCAATTAAGGCCCGCCCAGCCGGCCGCCCGACGGGAAGCGCTATGCGCTTCCTGTGCGGGGGGAGGGATTCCCCAACTGTCAGAGTGCTCTCTTTCGCGCATGTGCACGAAAGAGCGCACTGCTCCCTGAGACTAAGTGCTGTCTCAGGGAAATCACTGACAGTGTTTCAAACTTCAAAAATAGAAAAATAAAAAAATTATTAACATGTCCCCCTCATGTGACAATGTCACACAAGATGGGACATGTTAATAAATATGACAAAAACTTTATTAAACTTTTTTAAAACAGACATGAAACCTCATCCCGCCAGTGGATGAGGTTTTATGTTTTTTCAGAAGCCTGCTGGGACTCCTGGCCTGCCCGCCAGCCTTAAGGTTGGATGGGCAGGGCCTTTAATTGGCTTAATAATCCTGTCAATGGCCTCAATTGGCCATTGACAGGTCGGCAGGCAGACAGCTGATTTCGCTGTCCACCCGCCTTCCTGAATATTTAAATGGGGCGGAATGACGTTGGGGGTTCCCCTGACGACATCCCACATCATTTTCGCATTGGCTAGCGGGCCCCACCCCCAGCTCGCCAACGGAAAAATTCTGCCCAACAGGTTGAGAGAGGAGATGAAGAGGAAAATAAGGCTGGCAAAGGGAAAGAATGAGAATAGAATGACAATCAACATAAAAGGGAAGCAAAAAATCTTCTACCAGCATGCAAACAGTAAATGGGTAGCAAGAGGTGGAGTGGGTCCTATTAGAGACAAAGAGGATGATGTATGCTTGGAGTGGCAAGGCAAGCTAGAATAATTAATGAGTTCTTTGCATCAGTGTTTACTAATGAAGAGGGATCTGACAAACTATCGGCAGAAGCAGAGATATTGGAGGCAAAAGATAGTGTGAAAATTCGAATGGAGGAGGTACTGGAAAGGCTGGCTATGCTTAGTGTAGATAAGTCACCAGGTCTGGATGGCTTGCATCTCAAATTGCTAAAGGAAGTTGTGGTGGAGATAACAAAAGGACTTGCCTTAATTTTTCAAGCTTGCTTAGATATGGGAGAAGATAAGACTGGAAAGTAGCAAATGTGACATCCTTATTCAAGAAAGGATGTAAGGACTGTCCTAGCAACTATAGGCCGGTCAGCCGAAATCAGTGGTAGCTAATGTTTTGAAATTCTTAATGAGGGAAAACAATCAACAGGCACTTGGAGAGGTTTGAATTAATTAAGGAGAGCCAGCACAGATTGGTAAAAGGCAGGTCATGCTTGACTAATCTAATTGAATTTTTGATGAAGCAGAAGAGAAGGTTGATAAAGGGACTATGGTGGATGTTGTCTATTTAGATTTTAAGGAAGCATTTGGCAAGGTACCACATAAAAGGCTGGCTGACAAAATTGAGGTTCATGAATAGGAGGGTCTGCATTCAATTGGATTTTTAAAAATGGCTTAAGGACAGAAAGCAGCAAACCGTGGTAAATGGTTGCTTTTTGGACTGGAGGGTGGTAGACAGTGTTCCGTGGGGTCAATGCTAGGATCACTGCCTTTTTTGCTATATATAAATGACTTGGATCTTGGAATACAAAGTAAAATTTCAAAATTGCAGATGATACCAAGCTTGGAGGAATGGCAACAGTGAGGAAGATGCGAATTGCATGCAACAGGACATAGATAGGCTAACAGATTGGGTGGAAAAGTGGCAGGTGGAATTTAACAAAGACAACTGTGAGGTGATGCATTTTGGCAGAAGGGCTAGGAAGAGGCAATGTAGATATATTGGCACAATTCTAAAGAGTAGGAACAGAGGGACCTGGGGGTTCATGTGCATTGATCTTTGAAGGTAGTTAGCAAAGCATATGGGATCTTGGGCTTTGTAAATAGAGGCATTGAGTACAAAAGCAAGGAAGCATACTGAACCTTTGCAAAAGCTCTGGTTAAGCCCCAACCAGAGTATTGCTTCCAGTTCTGGTTACCACACTTTAGGAAAGATATGAAGGAGCTTGAGAGGATGCAGAGGAGATTCACCAGAATGGTTCCAAGGATGAGGGATTTTAGTTACAAGGTTAGGTTGGAAAGTAAGGATGGGGTTTGGGAGATTGAGGGGAGATTTGATAGAGGTGTACAAAATTATGGCAGGATTAGATAAGGTAGACAAAGGAAAACGTTTCACATTAGCTGATGGTACAATGACTAGGGGATACAGGTTTAAGATTTTTGGCCAAGAGATGCAGGGGATTGTGAGGGATAATTTTTTACGAAGCAAATAGTTATGACCTAGAACTTGCCATTCATGAGGGTGTTAGAAGTGGAAACAAGGATTTTCAAAAGGAAATTGGATGGGCACTTGAAGGAAATAAACTTGCAGAGCTGTGGGGATCAAGTGGAGGAGTGGGACTGACTGGATTCCACCATGAAGAGCCAGCAAGGATTCAATGGGCCAAATGGCCTCCTTCTGCGCTGGAAATGACTCTATGGGCAAATATACTGCCCTCCCCTACGGTGAGTTTGGTGGTGGGGGTCATTTAATTAGGCAAGAGAGTGGCAGGTGGGGCCTCCACCATCTTCCTGCCTCCACCCTGATTAAGTCTGTGGCACGAAGACTCGTGGACAGCCTTCCCACCGAGTTGTCAACTGAGGCCCTTAAGTGGGCAATTAATGCCCAGTTGAGGGCCTCATCCTACTATTGCTAGTATTAACCCAGCAGCAAGCAGGGGGCACGCCATGAGGGGAGCACAAGAAACAAATCCATGCGGGGTTGCTTGTGGACTCCTGGGGGATCCCTTGTTCAAAGACACTCAGTCCTTGATCGAGGGCCCCTGCATCGGGAAGGGGTGCCCACTGAGAGCCAACTCCCGCCCTTGATGCTGACCACCCCCACCCTCCACGTCATTCACCCTGTGACCCCCACTCACCTGTAAATAATGCACACTGCAGCCACGGTATGCCAGTGGTGGAGAGAATGGACATATCAGCTAATTTAAGGAGATAATGTGATGAAACGAGTGAATTCACACTGGGAAAAAGATATGAGTGAGTGTGAGAGAGATACCTGAGAGTTTGATGAAGCCTGATCAGCCTTTAAAGTACAAGAGCTTGAAACTGAATGTATTTTTATTTTCTAGTATTGTCAAGGTATTGCTGGAAATGCATGCTTAATTATTGTTAATTATAGTTATTACTGTGTACTTAATTCCTATGAACATCAACGATAAATGTTTTGAATCCTATCACTTTGAGTAGTAACTTATAAAATTATATATAAGACCACCCATTCTCTAAGACCAGGTATGACTCAAGCCAGTGGAGATTTTTTCCCCAATCCTCACTGACTTCAATTTTGCTTGGGCTCCTTGATGCCACACTCAGTCAAATGCTGTCTTGAAGTCACCTCGTCTTTGGAATTAGATTATTTTATCCATGTTTGGATCAAGGCTGTAATGAGGTCTGGAGCCATGTGATCTTGGTGGAACCCAAATTGAACTTCAGTGAGCAGGTTTTGATGAGTAAGAGCCCCTTGACAGTACTGTAGATGACTCCTTCCATCACTTTGCTGATAATCTGAAGCAGACCAATGGGGTGTTAATTCACTGAGTTAAATTTGCCCTGCTTTTTGTGGACTGGTCATACCTCAGCACGTTTCCACAATTGTCAGGTAGACACCAATTTTCAACTGGAAAAGTTTAATGAGGGTGAGGTCACAGCTATTCCTGGAGTACGTTACATCACTACATCTAGAATGTCGTCAGGGCACATAGCCTTTACTATGCCCAGAGCATGCAGTCATTTCCTGATGTTACATATAGTGAATTGAATGAACTGAAAACTGGGAGTTGTGATGGTAGGGAGCTCAGAAACAGGGCAAAAAGAATAATTTGCTTGGTACTTTGGCTAAAAATGGTTGCAAATGTGTCAGCCTTGTATTTTGCAATCCACCAAACCACCCCCCACCACTGTCATGATAATAATTGATAGTAATAGTGAACTCCAGTATTAGATACTATACGGTGTTCTGTACTAAATAGGAGGTCACCTGACCTGGGGGGTTGAAGGTCAGATAGCATATGTCTTGATAGAATTCAGTAACTGCAGATATGTGTTTATGTTAGGAAAATGTGTTATTAATAAAGTTAGCTCAGCTACAATGTCGATGACCTGTGTGCATCATTGAAACAAAAAAAAGATATGCGGCGGGATTATCCACACCCTCCTGCCACCTTGATCTTCCGGTCCAGCTACAAGTCAATGGACTTCTGGCTGGGGCACCACTTCACCCGCGGCGGATCCCGGCCATGACAGGGCCGGAAAATCCCGGCCATGGAGTCAGAAGTAAACTAAACGCAACAATGACAGTTCTGAAACCACCGACAGAGCTCAGTTTGGAGGGCAATCTCGCCAAAAACTGGAGGAGGTTCCGGCAGCAATTCAAGCTGTACCTCACAGCAACGGGCAGCGATAAAAAAGACCCTCAGGTATAGTCTTCCATCTTTCTTCACGCAGCAGAAGAGTCCCTCGAAGTCTATAGCACATTCACATTGGAAAGCGATGAGAAACAAAATGACATGAAAGAAATAATGGAAAAATTCGAAGCCAAGTACAGCCCTAAGAAAATCATCACACATGAAAGATACCGATTTTTTACGTGCATGCATGGCAGTGACAACATTAGTCAGTACGTAACTGAGCTGAGAAAATGAGCTAAACCATGTGAATTTGGAGAGCTTAAAGAATCACTCATCCAAGATAGAATAATTTGTAGAATCGCAAATGACACTCTGAGAGAACGGCTTTTGAGAGAAGTTGATCTCATGCTGGAGAAAGCAATAAATATCTGCAGAGCAGCAGGGAAAATGAAACGCCAGATTAAACATATGACAAAAGATGATAAACCGCACACGGTCAAGCAGTTAGATGCAGTTAAACAGAAACAGCCCCAGGAAAGAACAAACAGATGGTCTGAGCGTAAAAAGAACAAAACTGCTACTAAAACATTTAAATGTAGCTAATGTGGAACAGAGCATTTACCATGTAGTTGTCCAGCCTACGGAAAGTACTGTAAGTGTGATAAACTAAATCACTTCACTAAGATGTGTAAATCAAAGGAAAGTGCACATGATTGCAGATGATGACACAGACACTAAAAACTGAACTTTTCATTGGTGCAGTAACAACAAATTCCAAAGAAGACGTATGGAAGGTTGATTTAAAAATTGCCAACATGCTGGTGGATTTCGAGCTTGACATAGGTGCACAAGCAAATGTCATTCCCATAAGCCTGTATTGTAAGATAAGCAAAGGAAAATAGCTAACTAAAACAAAAGTGAAACTGTCTACTTGTACAGGTGAAAAAATTGCAGTAGAAGGCAAATGCACACTTAAAGTGAACTACAAAAAACAGTATCAAGTACTTCCATTCATAGTGGTGAAAACTGATGCAAACCCCATTCTTGAAATCAAAGCTTGTGAAAATCTGAAGCTAATCAAGAGAATATTGACTGTCACCACTAGTGACATCCTGAGCAAGTATAAAGATGTGTTCCAGGGGTTCGGTTGCCTAAAAGGAGAATACACCATCAAGATTGACAAAACTTTGACACCCAAAATACACCCGCCCAGGAAAATACCAGTAATGCTGAAAGACCGACTGAAAGCAGAGTTGGACAAAATGGAGAAACTTCACATCATCAAGAAAATTGAAGAACCAACAGAGTGGGTTAATCCAATTGTAATTGTAGAAAAATCAGATGGGAATCTGTGAGTCTGTCTGGATCCCAGAGACCTAAGCCAGGCAGTACAAAGAGAGCATTACCAGCTGCCCACAGTAGAAGAGATCATGTGTAAGCTAGCTGATGCTAAGTACTATTCAGTCTTGAATGCGAGTTCAGGCTTCTGGCAGGTCAAGCTGGATGAACGCAATTCCTATCTCTGGACCTTTGACACACCATACGGACGATACAGGTTTTTACGCTTACCTTTTGGTATTAATTCAGCTCCAGAGGTGTTCCACAGAACAGCGAAGCAGCTGTTTGAAGGGTTAGAGGGTGTGGAAACCTATATTGACGATGTGCTGGTCCGGGGAGCCTCACGTAAAGAACACAACCACAGACTGAGGCAAGTGCTGGCCACAGCTAGAGAAAGGAACCCCAAGTTGAAGAAGAAAAAGTGTAAAATAGGTCTTCATGAAATCAAGTACTTGGGACATGTGCTAACAAGTGAGGGACTGAAGCCGGACCTGAATAAAATTGAAGCAGTTGTGAACATGCCAACCCTAGAATGTAAGAAAGACTTGGAGAGGATTTTGGGAATGGTGACCTATCTTGGGAAATTCATTCCGAACATGTCAGACCTGACAGCACCTCTCAGAGAACTCCTACAAAATAATATGGAATGGCACTGGGAACAAAGTCACCAGGAAGCTTTGACAAGTCTGAAGACAACACTGACCCAAGCACCGGTGTTAAAGTATTACGATGTCAGCCAGCTGGCCAAGATCTCAGTGGATTCTTCAAAGCCTGGCTTGGGAACTGTCCTGGCTTTCCGCTTCTGCTGTCTCAGTTTGAGCAGGTCCTGCATGCTGTAGCTCACTGGCTGTGGAAATAACAGTTGGGGCACAGTTGCAAACTTAGTTCTTAATCTTCTCTCCATCAGGAGCTGTGCTGGAGATGATCCAATGCCCTTTAACGGAGTATCCCTGAAATCCAGCAGAGCCAGGAAGGGGTCTGTTCCGTCCGCCTTTGCCTTCTTCAACAGGCGTTTTGTATGGCCTGGAATGCGAGCACAATCGGTGAAATGGTGAATGCATGTGCAGTGTGCCAAGAGGACAGTAAATCGCAACAAGAAGAACCATTTCAACCACACAGTGTCCCAGAGAAGTTCGGGCAGAAAATTGGAGTGGACTTGTTCACATTTGACAACAGTGAGTACCTACTAGCAGTAGATAATTACTCAAAGTTTTTTGAGTCTGCGCTGCTGAGAAATTATAGTAAGAGCATCACTGTAACAAATTATTTAAAATCAATTTTTGCTCGCCATGGCATACCTAAAGTGCTCACCTCAGATAACGGTCCGCGATTCTCAGGCACTGAGTTTCGCAAATTTGTACAAGACTGGGAGTTTTGCCACACTACGCCAAGTTCCAAATATCCATAATCCAACGGAATGGTGGAGTGTACCATGCAGACCTTAAAACACCTGTTGAAGAGGGCAAAGGCGGGCAGAACAGACCCCTTCCTGGCTCTGCTGGATTTCAGGGATACTCCATTAGAGGGCATTGGATCATCTCCAGCACAGCTCCTGATGGCAAGAAGACTAAGAACTAAGTTTGCAACTGCACCCCAACTGTTATTTCCACAGCCAGTGAGCTACAGGGTGCAGGACCTGCTCAAACTGAGACAGCAGAAGCAGAAAAAGTACTTTGATCAAGGCGCCCAACCTGAACATGGGAGAGACAGTGAGGATTCAGCATGAAGGGATCCAGAATCCTGCTGTTGTCACAGGAATCACAGGAGAACCAAGGTCTTACATAGTGCAGACTCCAAACGGACAACAGTATAGGAGAAATCGGAAATTATTGCGGAAAAGAAATGAAACACAACCCTGCTCTGAACTAGAAAGTGTAAGTGAAGATCAAAAACGAGAATGCACCAGTGAAGCAACAGGAAACCAAACAAAGCCTAAGAGTCCTGAAAACTATCCAAGGGGTGATAGTGACACAGAGCTGGAGAAGGCCCCTTGTCCTTCAAAATCACCTCTGACACCATTCAGAACATCCAGTGGAAGAATTGTGAAAAAAACAGAGATACAGAGATGAGTAAAAGACAAAAAGACAGATCAAAACAGTGTCAGAAAGAATAGATAAAAGACTTTGTGTACTTGAGTTGTATAAAAGTTTTTTTTTTAAAAAGGGGAATGTCAAGATCATCACTGGTTGTGATAGTCGATTCCAGTAGTAGATACTATATGGTACTCTGTAGTAGATAGGGGGTCACCTGACCTCAGCACCGAAGGTTAGACCTCACATTTATTCACATGCCATGCATTTGTCCACCCACTCAGCTTGTCCAAATCACACTGAAGCATCTCTGCATCCTCCTCACAGCTCACCCTCCCACCCAGCTTTGTGTCATCTGCAAATTTGGAGATATTACATTTAATTCCCTCATCTAAATCATTAATATATATTGTGAATAACTGGGGTCCCAGAACCGATCCCTGCGGTACCCCTCTAGTCACTGCCTGCCATTTGGAAAAAGACCCGTTTATTCCTACTCTTTGTTTCCTGTCTGCCAACCAGTTTTCTATTCATCTCAATACACTACCCCCAATCCCATGCGCTTTAATTTTACACACCAATCTCTTATGTGGGACTTTGACGAAAGCCTTCCGAAAGTCCAAATAAATCAGGAAAATGTGTTATCAATAAAGTTAGCTCAGCTACAGTGTCAACGGCCTGTGTGCATCATTGAAACAAAAAACAAAAAACACCACCTCCAAAGATTCACAAACAGAACAAAAACAGAAATACCTAGAAAAACTCAGCAGGTCTGGCAGCATCGGTGGAGAAGAACAAAGTTGACGTTTCGAGTCCTCAAGGCCCCTCAACAGAACTAAGTAAAAATAGGAGATGGGTGAAATATAAGCTGGTTTAAGGTGGGGGGAGGGGGGAGAAGTGGGGGAGAAGGAGGGGTGCGGTGGTTGTTGGGACAGGCAAGCAGTGATAGGAGCAGATAATCAAAAGATGTCACAGGCAAAAGAACAAAGAGGTGCTGAAGGTGGTGATATTATCTAAAAGAATCTGCTAATTAAGAATGGATAGCAGGACATGCAAGGTACAGATAGCTCTAGTGGGGGTGGGGTGAAATAAGACTAAAAGGGCATAAAAGGTATAGTTTTGTCATTAGTCATCTCAATTTCTCTGCTCCTCTCACCCATTCTAATCTGTCTCTCTCTGAACTTACTGCACTCCGTTTTCTCAGGTCCAACACTAACATTGTCATCAAACCCGCTGACAAGGGTGGTGCTGTTGTTGTCTGGCGCACTGACCTCTACCTCGCGGAGGCTGAGCGTCAACTCGCAGACACTTCCTCCTACCTCTCCCTGGACCATGACCCCACCACTAAACATCAAGCCATTGTTTCCAGGACTGTCACTGACCTCATCTCCTCTGGAGATCTTCCTCCCACAGCTTCCAACCTGATAGTCGCCCAACCTCGGACAGCCCGCTTCTACCTCCTAACCAAAATCCACAAAAAGGACTGTCCCGGCAGACCGATCGTGTCAGCCTGTTCCTGCCCCACGGAACTCATTTCTCGTTATCTTGACTCCCTTCTCTCTCCCCTTGTCCAGTCCCTTCCCACCTACATCCGTGATTCCTCTGACACCTTACGTCACATCAACAATTTCCAGTTCCCTGGCCCCAACCGCCTCCTCTTCACCATGGACGTCCAATCCCTCTACACCTCCATCCCCCACCAGGATGGTCTGAGGGCTCTCAGCTTCTTCCTCGAACAGAGGCCCGAACAATCCCCATCCACCACTACTCTCCTCCGTCTGGCTGAACTTGTTCTCACACTGAACAATTTCTCCTTTAACTCCTCTCACTTCCTCCAAATAAAAGGTGTGGCTATGGGTACCCGCATGGGCCCCAGCTATGCCTGTCTCTTTATGGGGTATGTGGAAAATCCCTTGTTCCAGTCCTACTCCGGCCCCCTCCCACAACTCTTTCTCCGGTACATCGATGATTACTTCGGTGCTGCTTCATGCTCTCGTCAGGACCTGGAAAAATTTATTAATTTTGCTTCCAATCTCCACCCCTCCATCATTTTCACATGGTCCATCTCTGACATTTCCCTTCCCTTCCTTGACCTCTCTGTCTCAATTTCTAGTGATAGACTGTCCACCAATATCCATTACTAGCCTACCAACTCACACAGCTACCTCGAATACAGCTCCTCACACCCCGCTTCCTGTAAGGACTCCATCCCATTCTCTCAGTTCCTTCGCCTCCGTCGCATCTGTTCTGATGACGCTACCTTCAAAAATAGTTCCTCTGACATGTCGTCCTTCTTCCTTAACCGAGGCTTTCCACCCACTGTAGTTGACAGGGCCCTCAACCGTGTCCGGCCCATCTCCCGCGCATCCGCCCTCACGCCTTCTCCTCCCAGAAACATGATAGGGTCCCCCTTGTACTTACTTATCACCCCACCAGCCTCCTCATTCAAAGGATCATCCCCCGCCATTTCCGCCAACTCCAGCATGATGCCACCACCAAACACATCTTCCCTTCACCCCCCCGGTAGGGATCGTTCCCTCCGTGACACCCTGGTCAACCCTTTCATCACCCCCTACTCCTCAACCCCCACCTACGGCACCTCCCCATGCATACGCAAAATATGCAACACCTGCCCCTTCACTTCCTCTCTCCTCACCGTCCAAGGGCCCAAACACTCCTTTCAAGTGAAGCAGCATTTCACTTGCATTTCCCCCAACTTAGTCTACTGCATTCATTGCTCCCAATGCGGTTTTCTCTACATTGGAGAGACCAAACGCAGACTGGGCGACCACTTTGCAGAACATCTTCGGTCTGTCTGCAAGAATGACCCAGACCTCCCTGTCGCTTGCCATTTTAACACTCCACCCTGCTCTCTTGCCTACATGTCTGTCCTTGGCTTGCTGCATTGTTCCAGTGAAGCTCAACGCAAACTGGAGGAACAGCACCTCATCTTCCGACTAGGCACTTTACAGCCTTCCAGACTGAATATTGAGTTCAACAACTTTAGATCTTGAACTCCCTCCTCCATCCCCACCTCCTTTCCGTTTCTTCCCCCTCCCATTTGTTTTTTTCCAATAATTTATATAGATTTTTCTTTTCCCACATATTTCCATTATTTTTAAATCTATACCTTTTATGCCCTTTTAGTCTTATTTCACCCCACCCCTACTAGAGCTATCTGTACCTTGCATGTCCTGCTATCCATTCTTAATTAGCACATTCTTTTAGATAATATCACCACCTTCAACACCTCTTTGATCCTTTTGTCTGTGACATCTTTTGGTTATCTGCTCCTATCACTGCTTGCTTGTCCCTACAACCACCCCCCCTTCTCCCCCCCACCACCCCCCCACTTCTCCCCCCAGCTCCCACCTTAAACCAGCTTATATTTCACCCCTTTCCTATATTAACTTAGTTCTGTTGAAGGGTCATGAGGACTCGAAACGTCAACTTTGTTCTTCTCCACCGATGCTGCCAGACCTGCTGAGTTTTTCCAGGTATTTCTGTTTTTGTTTTGGATTTCCAGCATCCGCAGTTTTTTGTTTTTATTCACAAACAGAATGTGGGCTCTAGGCTGAGGGAGTGCTGCATTGTCAGAGGTGCTGGGATTTGCATGAGACATTAAATTGAGCTCTGTTCAATTAGATGTCAAAGATCCCATTTCACGTTTGAAGAACTGTAGGGAATTTCCCCAGTGACATGTCTAACATTCCAAACATATATTAGTTCGGTCATCCATTCATTTATTTGCTGTTCATGGGATTTTCTTGTGTGCCAACTAGTTGCCACACTTCTCTCTATAACAAGATTAACTACACTTCCAAAGTAATCCAATGGTTTTAAACCACTTAGAGAAATTAAAGTTCTGATATAAATACAATTTATTTACTTCTTCATTCCACAAAGTCCTTGACAAGTTAATGAGTGCCAATGCAAGCCTACCTTTGCTCCTGTTGTTTCACAAGCCAGGTCATTCAACTGGACAAAGTCTGGAAGCTTCACTATGTTTTCCTGGATCGGACGAGCTGCCATTGTTCAATCAGTTCTCACAGATTAAATGTTGCGTTTTCTTCCTGATTGTAATGTTCTTGACAAATGAAACTATTGCAGGAAAACACGAAGCAACCTTTTCTGTTTGTAAATTATATACTTGAATTAATCCAAGGTGAAAAACAATATTACGATGGAAATATTTTCCCTAAAGCTCAGCACTTGTAGTATTGAATACATTAAATATACAATGGCACTTGGAGTATGCAAGTTATGCATTTGACATACCACTTTTCCTTTGATGAGCCAATTTACACCCTCGCCACCCAGCTAATAACACAGATCCTTATGTTAAGGTTGCACTAAGTACCTGATCTTTGTTGTGCGGGTATTAGAGTTGAACCAAGGCCCTTCAGCAAAGGGAAGTGACACCACTGGGGAATAGAGTTCCACCAACTAATGACCCTCTGAGAGAAAAAAATTCTCCTCTTATTCCTTAGATCTATTATTTTTAAATGCTGTCCCCTAGTTTTAGTCTCCCCCACAAGTGGAAACATTCTCCCTATCAAGTCGCTTCAGGATCTTATATGCTTCAATAAGATCACCTTTCATTCTTCTAAACTCCATTCAGTATAGGCCCAGCCAGTTCAACCTTTCTTCTTAAGGTAAGCCCTTCATCCCAGGAATGAGTCAAGTGAACCTTCTCTGAACTGCTTATGATTGAATTATATCCTTTTTCAAAGAAGATGACCAAAACTGTACACAGCTCTTCAGATGTGGTCTCACCAACACCCTGTACAGCTGCAGTAAAACTTCCCTAATTTTATATTCCATTCCTCTTGCAATTATTGCCAACATTCTATTCGCCTTCCTAATCATTTGCTGTACGATGTGCGATGGCACAGTGATTCATGTTCCAGGACACCCAGATCTCTCTGTACCACTGAATTCTGCAATCGCTTTCCATTTAAATAGCATACAGCTTTTCCATTTGTCCTGCCAAAATGGACAAGTTCACATTTTCCCACATTATACTGCATCTGCCAAATTTTTGTCCACTTACTTAACCTATCTATTTCCCTTTGTAGACTCTTTACCTCCTCTTGACAACTTACTTTCCTACCTATCTTGGTGTTATCGGCAAATTTAGCTACCATACATTCAGTCCCTTCATCCAAGTCATTGATATAGATTGTAAACAGTTGAGGCGCAGCACTGATACCTGTGGCACTCCACTAGTTATCGCTTGCCAACCTGGGAAAGACCCATTTATCCCTTGATCCATGCTAATACATTACCCCCTACATGTGCTCTTACCTGGTGTAATAACCTTTAATGTGGCACCTTATTAAATGCTTTTGGAGATCCAAGTACACAAGGGTTCCCCTTTATCCAACCTGCTTGTTTCTTCCTCAAAGAACTTGAATAAATTAGTTAAACACGATTTCTCTTTCACAAAACCGTGTTGATGCTGCCTGATCCCATGATGATTTTCCAAGTATCCTGCTATAACCTCCTTAATCATAGATTCTAGCAATTTCCCTATAACACATGTCAGGCTAACTGGCTTATAGTTCCCTGTTTTCTGTCTCCTCCTTTTCTTGAATAAAAGCATTACAATTGCTATTTTCCAATCCACTGGGACCCTTCCAGAATCTGAGGAATTTTGGAAGATTAGAACCAAAGCATCTACTTCCTCTGCAGCCACTTCTTTTAGGTGTATATCACTCTCTGTCCACTCTGTGTATTCAGATGCTGCTGTCAGATTTTTGTAATTACCTCCCTAAATTGCACTGTATCTCCATCTACCTCCTCATTTAAAAACCTTCAAAAACCCATCTCCTCGCCAAGTTTTAATCGCATCTCATTCCCTGGCACTAAACCATTTTTTACATCTATCTGTGAAGCACCTTGGAATTTTTTTTATCTTAAAAGGTGCTATCCAAATGCAAATTGTTTCACCCTACATTGTGCACTACCTTGTCACCTTTTTCCTAACTACTTCACAGCACTGTATATGATTAAATCTTTCCACTATTTGTTCACACGTTAACTGATGCATTAAATTGCTTTCATGTAGTGGCCCTTTATAGGCTAACGAGCGATATCTTTTAGCAATCAACGTTCCAGCATGAATAGATTTTAAATGGGCATTTCTAACTTCCCATATGAATAGACATTTTTAATTTGTTTAAATATGGCAAATCTTAAAACAAAACAGAAGTAACAACATCAAATACTTCAAATGTTAAAAGGTTACTAAAGATAACAAAAGTTTATAAAAAGAAAATTTCATCACAAAATACTACTGAGCCTAATAGTTTGTTTTATTCTGATTTATACAATTTAAATTACGCTAACTCCAAATTTACATTTATTTGGAGTATGCAAGTTATGCATTTGACATACCACTTTTCCTTTGATGAGCCAATTTACACCCTCGCCACCCAGCTAGTGACTTTGAAATGCAAAAATGCTGCAGCCTGCTCAACTGCCCAAATGTAAAACTGCAGAGTGAACTTATAATCATGCAGTCACTGACCTCGAGCTGCATCATCATGCATTGCAAACCATGCAAAATGGGAAACAGACTACAGGTCTGCACTTCATCAGTTTTTCTTAGTCAGTGACACAATATGCATAATTAAAATTCCTTGCTATCCACCTTTGACGTGAGCAGTTTTCGAACCAAGTCTTCAATTAATACTGCTGTAGGTAGTACTGCTCTATGTGACACAGGCACTTATGCAAAGACCTTACTCATCCCACCCTGACTCAACCATTGTACATAAGAGGATTCCTGAGTTCCACAATACAGGATAAAAATTTAAGTCGCACAATTTAGAAACTCACCACTAAATGTCCAGTGAGGTTAAAGCAGCAAAATCACTGTGCTACAGTTCTTCTGAGATAACTTATCATTTTTAAAACAGGGGACCGATGATCCACATAATACCCAGCATATCTAGTGTAAAAAGACTTCGGTTTAAAGTTATGAAACTTATTCCTGAAATGGGAAATGGAAAAGGGGTGGGATTGGAGAAACTGAGGGAGAAGAGAGTGGCAATTTATAATCAATAATATACTCATTCTATAACGTATTTGAAATAACTACATGCTTCATAGAGAGCAAAAAAAGGTTTGCTTATTTAAGGAGAGGGAAAGGGTCAGGTTGGCGCTGCTTTGTTGTCAGTGGTGGTGAGGGTGGATGGTCCTGTGCTTTGGTAGATTTGAGGATAGTCTGAGGGAGATGGAAAAACTGAAGTGGGAGTCATGGGGCGGAATCGTCCCAGATTTGCACTGAGTGCGGTAGTGGGCTGGCAAAACATTGGCCGCAATGGCGGCTTTTCACATCGAATCGTCCCAAACCCACCGCATCAGTTATGCATTCCCGGGAAACACACCATTTCCATGGCAGGCGGGATCTCATTCGTCCGCCATGCCATCACCTCGCCGCTTCAGCACGCCGGGCGCCATAGTTGAAGTGCAGCCATACACACACATCTCAGCGCTTCCAGCCCACAACTACTGCAGGGAAGGTGTCTACAAAAGGCAAAAAGACTGCAGTCCCCAGGTTTAATGATGCGTCACTGGGATGCCTTTTGGATGCTGTGCAGTGTCCTCTACCCTCGTCCTGGCTGGGCAGCGGCATCACCAATCCAGCATGGCAGGCGGTGGCAGTGGTGGTCAGCACGAATGCCTTGCCAAAGGACAGCCACCCAGTGCCACCACAGGATGAATGGTTTCATCCATTCTGTTTGGTTAATTCACTCTTCTCATCACTCTCAACACTCACACTCACAAAACCATCACACATCCACAGTGATCTCACACCTCAAGGGACAACACCACTAACTCTCACACACACCCTCACATCTCCATCAGGCTCATATCCTCTGGAGCTCACGTCCTCATCCCGTCCATGTCTCCGCTCACTACACAAACATTCCATGCAGTGCCATGTGCCCTGCTCACACTCTCTCCATCTGTTTTCACGCAGGCTCACATTAGCAGGGAGAGGTCCCAGACTGGGGGTGGACTGGTCCACATTAAGCCCCTCACTCACTTTGAGAATCGTGCCATCGCGCTGACTGGTGAGGATGTGGACCGTGCCTGCGGTGATGGTGCAGTGAACACCCACTTGAGGATCCTGCATCACATCATGCCTCTCTCAATGCTACTGTGAGTGCTCTCTCTCCTACTTTTAACTCTACTGCCATGCACTAATTATCTCTACTTTGGTTCACAGGGAGCTCTGCCAAGTGACCGACACCCTCAGCCAGCCAGTCCCTCAGCTCCACCCACATCCTCATCTCCAGCCAAGAGGACACCTCCTTTGAAGAGCTGGAAATAGGCAGCCTGGGAGATCCTCACAGCGCTTACCCACAACCTCCACCAGTGTGGACACACACCTCGGTGGGACCAAGATCTAGAGTAGGCTCGCTTCACAATCTGGTGGTCACGCATGGACATATATCCGCAGCAAGAGGAGGCAGGTTCAGCCGAGCTCCCAGGCACTCAGAGGACTGCTGGGGAAGAGGCACCTGTGAGGTTTGAGTCAGATGACAAGCCTCTAGGTTTGGCCTTCCAACTCATTCTGGAGAGTCAGCAGAAGGCGGGGGAACATCACACAGAGCTATTGGAAGCCCTCAACAGAGTGGCACATGAGTTAGAGGAATGTGTCTGCCTGCTCACTGATGCAGTGTTGCCCACATGAGCGTGCATGGAGGCCATGAAGACCCTGGTCCAGCAGAATGCAGAGATACGTGCAGACCTGCACTCCATAGTGGGAGCCATGTGTGAGTTCCTGCAATGGCAACACGAGAGGGAAACAGGGCACCTCAACACCCCTCCAGGTGCTCCTTCCCCTCAACAAGTCAGGTCAGAGCCCTCGGGCACCCAAAGGGAGGAAGGACAGCAGCTGGACACCACAGGTCATCCACTGAGGAATCTCAGAGGCTGTCCTCTCCCTCCAAGTCCCTTTGCCTATGAGCCCCTCAACCTCATGCTCTGTCACCACAGAGGGAGCAGCTGGCCCACGAATGATCCTGGAGAGAAAAGCATATGTGTGTCAGGGCCTTTCAGAGCCTCATGCAAGCACTCACTCATGCAGGTGAATCATTTACATATCACACTCACCTCAATGTCCTGAGCATTTCGAATGCTGCCTGCTGGGGTTCACTTTCAGTTGTCCATCTGAGCTGACCTGAATCTCCACCCAACCAATGATCACACTCCCATGCAGCACCTGATCTCGCCCACTACGATTGTCATTTCACATTCAATTTGGACAGCATGGTCTGGATTTGCTTTTTTGTGTGCTCTCCTGTCTTTTCCCCTCCCCCAGTCACCCATTTCTTTCCCCCATCACAGTTGACCACACCCGTCAGTATCACCTACCCCTTCTACCTCCTCTCCATGACCTACCAGCCACAACCTTTTTCCTTCGGGGATGTCCAGGTGAACGTGCATGTTCCCTTCCTTCCTGAAAATCCCACCACCATCCACATTAAACTCCCCAACCTCCTCCTTCACAACACCCAGGGTCTATGCCTGCCTCTGAGGCCCCGCCAACCACCCTCGCTGTCCCTTCTATCGTTACTGTCAAACCTTCACCCTCCCACCCCACCACCTCACTCTACCCTTTTCACAATTCCTTCATACCATGTCCACCCTCAGCATAGACATATCAGACCCCTCCCTTGCACGTTCACCTGCCCTTTCCCCTCCTCTGGGCCCCTGCCGCCAGGAACCACTTCCCCTCCCCCACCCCACTTAGTCCCTCCTCCTTCCTGACTCCTTCCTACACCCTTACTTCTTCCACCACCCTTAGTCCATCCCCCCTCCCAGCTCCTTCCTCCAGCCTTACCCCTTACTCCAGTTTCACTTCTTCCTCCAGCCTTACTGCTTCCCCCTTCCCGACTCCTTCCTCCACTCTTACTTCTTCACCCTTACTCCATCCCCTCCCTGCACTCCTTCCTCCCCCTGGACTCCCTCCCCTCTATGCACTTACCCCACCCCACCACCGCTCCCCTCATACTCCACCCCCAACTATCAACTGCCACACCAATACCTTCACTGCCCCCTCCCAATCTCACCCCCCGACACCTCTTCCTTTCCCATCCGATCCAAGACCTTCCTCTCCCAACCCCTCGACGACCATCCGTTGCGAGCACCAACGGTGACTTTCCAACTTCTGTGAGCTGCTTAATAGCAGAGCCACGTCCATGAGAAACCACCCAGTATTTCATGGATGTTCCTCCAGTGTTTCGTTGCTGTTGGGGTGTAGCATCTTCTGCTCCTCAGCTGTCCACAATGCGAGCAAGGCGCTGGCCGGTAAGTCCCGATTTCTGAACGTCACAATTGTCAATTAGTGTTTTACACCGGCATGTTTTCCCGCCGATGTGAGTGGATGATCCAGCGGGGGGATGAGTCTGGTGGGCTGGCGTTTCAATGCTACACTGACGTATTACAATGAGGTTCCCGGCGTCCGATGGCGATGAACGCCACGGCGCGGACAATCGCAAACTGGTTTCACCATGTCATGTAACCGACTACTGGCCTTTTTGCCACAACATCTGGTCACACCACTGAAAACGCCTGATGCCAACAGGCACAGGCAATCCCAACCATGAGTTTGATATGTTGCAGCATGACTGGGGGAGTTTGACGGTGCTGCAGTGAGATTTCTGCAGTATGACAGTGCTGCAGTGAGCCTGGTGGATTTTGATGGTGCTGCAGTGAGGCTGGTGGAGTTTGACGATGCTGCAGTGAGGCTGGTGGAGTTTGACGATGTGGCAGTGAGGTTACTGGAGTTTGACAGTGATGCAGTGAGGTTTCTGGAGTTTGACAGTGATGCAGTGAGGTTTCTGGAGTTTGACAGTGATGCAGTGAGGTTTCTGGAGTTTGACAGTGATGCAGTGAGGTTTCTGGAGTTTGACGATGTGGCAGTGAGGTTACTGGAGTTTGACAGTGATGCAGTGAGATTTCTGGAGTTTGACAGTGATGCAGTGAGCATTCTGGAGTTTGACAGTGGTGCAGTGAGGTTTCTGAAGATTCACGGTGCTGCAGTGAGGGTTCTGGCATTTGACGGTGCTGCAGTGAGGTTTCTGGAGTTTTACTGTGATGCAGTGAGGTTTCTGGAGTTTTACTGTGATGCAGTGAGGTTTCTGGAGTTTTACTGTGATGCAGTGAGGTTTCTGGAGTTCTACGGTGTGGCAGTGAGGGTTCTGCAGTTTGACGGTGCAGCAGTGAGATTTCTGGAGTTTGACGGTGCTGCAGTGAGGTTTCTGGTGTTTGACAGTTCTGCAGTGAGGTTTCTGGAGTTTTACTGTGATGCGTGAGGCTCCTGGAGTTTGACGATGGTGCAGTGAGGCTGGTGGATGTTTACGGTGCTGCTGTGAGGTTTCTGCAGTTTGACGGTGCTGCAGAGATATTTCTGGAGTTTGATGGTGCTGCAGTGAGTTTTCTCGAGCTTGACCATTCAGCACTGTGGCTTCTGGACTTTGATGGTGCTGCATTAAGGCTAGAGGTTTCTGGAGTTCTACGGTGCTGCAGTGAGGTTTCTGGTGTTTGACGGTGCTGCAGTGAGGTTTCTGGAGTTTTACTGTGATGCGTGAGGCTCCTGGAGTTTGACGATGGTGCAGTGAGGCTGGTGGATGTTTACGGTGCTGCAGTGAGGCTGGTGGAGTTTGCTGGTGCTGCAGTGAAATTTCTGGAGATTCACGGTGCTGCAGTGAGGCTGGTGGAGTTTGACGGTGCAGCAATGGAGTTTCTGGAGTTTGACGGTGCTGCAATGAGGTTTCTGGAGTTTGCTGGTGCTGCAGTAAGGTTTCTGGAGCTTGACGTTGTTGCAGTGAGGATTCTGGTGTTTGACAGTGCAGCAGTGACATTTCTGGAGATTGACGGTACTGCTGTGAGTTTTCTGGAGTTTGACGGTGCTGTAGTGAGTATTCTGGAGTTTACAGTGCTGCAGTGAGGTTTCTGGAGTTTGACGGTGTTGCAGTGAGATTTCTGGAGATTGACGGTGCTGCAGTAAGGTTTCTGGAGTTTGATGTTGCTGCAGTGAGGTTGGTGGATTTTGACGGTGATGCAGGGAGGCCGATGAAGTTTGAAGGTACTGCAGTGATGTTTCTAGAGCTTGATTGCAGAACTGTGGATCCTGGAGTTTGACGGTGATTCTGGGAGGCTGATGAAGTTTGAAGGTGCTGCAGTAAGTTTTCTGAAGTTAGACAGTACTGCAGTGAGGCTGGTAGAGTTTGACGGTGCTGCAGTGAGGTTTCTGGTGTTTGACGGTTCTGCAATGACGTTTCTGGAGTTTGCTGCTGCTGCAGTGAGGTTGGTGGATTTTGACGGTGCTGCAGTGAGGTTTCTGGAGTTTGACGGTGCTTCAGTGAGGTTGGTGCAGTTTGTCGGCGCTGCGATGAGGTTTCCGGAGTTTGACGGTGCTGCAATGAGATTTATACAGCTTGACCATTCAGCACTGTGGCTTCTGGACTTTGATGGTGCTGCATTAAGGCTGATGGAATTTGAAGATGCTGCAGTGAAATTTCTGGAGATTCACTGTGCTGCAGAGGGGCTGGTGGAGTTTGACGGTGCTGCAATGAGAATTCTGGTGTTTGACGGTGCTGTAGTGAGGTTACTAAAGTTTACAGTGCTGCAATGAGGGTACTGGAGTTTGATGGTGCTGCAGTGAGGTTTCTGGAGCTTGACGGTGCAGCACTGTGCTTTCTGGAGTTTGATGGTGATGCTGGGAGGCTGATGAAGTTTGAAGGGGCTGCAGCGGGTTTTCTGGAGTTTGATGGTGCTGCAGTGAGATTTCTGGAGTTTGCTGCTGGTGCAGTGAGGTTTCTGGGGTTTCATGGTGTGGCACTGAGGTTTCTGGACTTTGACAGTGTTCAATGATGGTTCTAGAGTTTTACTGTGCTGCAGTGAGTTTTCTAGAGCTTGACGGTGCTGCAGTAAGGTTTCTGGAGTTTGACAGTGTTCCGTGATGTTTCTAGAGTTTTACTGCACTGCTGTGAGTTTTCTAGAGTTTGGCGGTGCTGCAGTAAGATTTCTGGAGTTTGATGTTGCTGCAGTGAGGATGGTGGAGTTTGCTGGTGCTGCTGTGAGGTTTCTGGAGTTTGACGGTGCTGCAGTGAGATTTCTACAGCTTGACTATTCAGCACTGTGGCTTCTGGACTTTGATGCTGCTGATTAAGTCTGGTGGAATTTGAAGATGCTGCAATGAGGTTTCTGGAGTTTGATGGTACTGCAGTGAGGCTGGTGGAGTTTGCTGGTGCTGCAGTGAAATTTCTGGAGGTTCACGGTGCTGCAGAGGAGCTGGTGGAGTTTGACGGTGCTGCAATGAGGTTTCTGGAATTTGACAGTGCTGCAGTGAGGTTTCTGGAGTTTGACGATGCTGCAGTGAGGTTTCTGGAGTTTGAAGGTGCTGCAGTGAGGTTTCTGGAGATTGACGGTGCTGCTGTGAGTTTTCTGGAGTTTGACAGTGCTGCAGTGAGTTTTCTGGAGTTTACAGTGCTGCAAAGTGGGGTCTGGTGTTTTCTGGTGCTGCAATGTGGGTTCTGGAGATTGACAGTGCTGCAGTGAGGTTTCTGGAGTTTGACGGTGCTGCAGTGAGTTTTCTGGAGTTTGATGGTGCTGTAGTGAGGTTTCTGCAGTTTGACGATGCTGCAGTGTGGTATATGGAGTTTGACGGTGCTGCAGTGAGGTTTATGGAGATTGACGGTGCTACAGTGAGTTTTCTGGAGTTTACGGTGCTGCAGTGAGTATTCTGGAGTTTACAGTGCTGCAGTGAGAGTTATGGAGTTTGATGGTGCTGCAGCGACGTTTCTGGAGCTTGACGGTGCAGAACTGTGGTTTCTGGAGTTTGATGGTGATTCTGGGAGGCTGATGAAGTTTGAAGGTGCTGCAGTGAGTTTTCTGAAGTGTGACAGTACTGCAGTGAGATTGGTGGAGTTTGACGGTGCTGCAGTGCAGTTACTGGAGTTTGATGGTGCTGCAGTGAGGTTTCTGGAGTTCTACGGTGCTGCAGTGAAGGTTATGGTGTTTGACAGTGCTGCAGTGAGGTTTCTAGAGTTTTACTGTGATGCGTGAGGCTCCTGGAGTTTGACGATGGTGCAGTGAGACTGGTGGATGTTTACGGTGCTGCGGTGAGGTTTCTGGAGTTTGACAGTGCTGCAGTGAGATTTCTGGAGATTGACGGTGCTGCAGTGAGTTTTCTGGAGTTTGATGGTGCTGTAGTGAGGTTTCTGCAGTTTGACGATGCTGCAGTGAGTTTTCTGGAGTTTGATGGTGCTGTAGTGAGGTTTCTGCAGTTTGACGATGCTGCAGTGTGGTATATGGAGTTTGACGGTGCTGCAGTGAGGTTTATGGAGATTGACAGTGCCACAGTGAGTTTTCTGGAGTTTACGGTGCTGCAGTGAGTATTCTGGAGTTTACAGTGCTGCAGTGAGAGTTATGGAGTTTGATGGTGCTGCAGTGACGTTTCTGGAGCTTGACGGTGCAGAACTGTGGTTTCTGGAGTTTGATGGTGATTCTGAGAGGCTGATGAAGTTTGAAGGTGCTGCAGTGAGTTTTCTGAAGTGTGACAGTACTGCAGTGAGATTGGTGGAGTTTGACGGTGCTGCAGTGCAGTTACTGGAGTTTGATGGTGCTGCAGTGAGGTTTCTGGAGTTCTACGGTGCTTCAGTGAAGGTTATGGTGTTTGACAGTGCTGCAGTGAGGTTTCTAGAGTTTTACTGTGATGCGTGAGGCTCCTGGAGTTTGACGATGGTGCAGTGAGACTGGTGGATGTTTACAGTGCTGCAGTGAGTTTTCTGGAGTTTGACGGTGCTGCAGTGAGTTTTCTGGAGTTTACAGTGCTGCAGTGTGGGTTCTGGAGATTGACAGTGCTGCAGTGAGGTTTCTGGAGTTTGACGGTGCTGCAGTCAGTTTTCTGGAGTTTGATGGTGCTGTAGTGAGGTTTCTGCAGTTTGACGATGCTGCAGTGTGGTATATGGAGTTTGACGGTGCTGCAGTGAGGTTTATGGAGATTGACGGTGCTACAGTGAGTTTTCTGGAGTTTACGGTGCTGCAGTGAGTATTCTGGAGTTTACAGTGCTGCAGTGAGAGTTATGGAGTTTGATGGTGCTGCAGCGACGTTTCTGGAGCTTGACGGTGCAGAACTGTGGTTTCTGGAGTTTGATGGTGATTCTGGGAGGCTGATGAAGTTTGAAGGTGCTGCAGTGAGTTTTCTGAAGTGTGACAGTACTGCAGTGAGATTGGTGGAGTTTGACGGTGCTGCAGTGCAGTTACTGGAGTTTGATGGTGCTGCAGTGAGGTTTCTGGAGTTTTACTGTGATGCGTGAGGCTCCTGGAGTTTGACGATGGTGCAGTGAGACTGGTGGATGTTTACAGTGCTGCAGTGAGTTTTCTGGAGTTTGACGGTGCTGCAGTGAGTTTTCTGGAATTTACAGTGCTGCAGTGTGGGTTCTGGAGATTGAAGGTGCTGCAGTGAGATTTCTGGAGTTTGATGGTGCTGCAGTGAGTTTTCTGGAATTTGATGGCGCTGTAGTGAGGTTTCTGCAGTTTGACGGTGCTGCAGTGAGGTTTCTGGAGATTGGCGGTGTCACAGTGAGTTTTCTGGAGTTTACGGTGCTGCAGTGAGGCTGGTGGAGTTTGATGGTGCTGCAGTGTGGTTTCTGGAATTGACGGTGCTGCAGTGAGGTTTCTGGAGTTTGATGGTGCTGCAGTGAGGTTTCTGAAGTTTTACTGTGCTGTGTAAGGCTTCTGGAGTTTGACGATGGTTCAATGAGGCTGGTGGAGGTTTACGGTGCTGCAGTGAGGTTTCTGGAGTTCGATGATGCTGCAGTGAGATTTCTGGAGTTCTACTGTGCTGCAGTGAGATTTCTAGAGTTTGACGTTGCTGCAGTGAGATTTCTATAGTTTGACGGTGCTGCGGTGAGTTTTCTAGAGTTTACGGTGCTGCAGTGAGATTTCTAGAGTTTGACGGTGCTGCGGTGAGTTTTCTAGAGTTTACGGTGCTGCAGTGAGATTTCTAGAGTTTGACGGTGCTGCAGCGAGGTTTCTGGAGTTTGACGGTGCTGCGTGAGTTTTCTGGAATTTGATGGTGCTACAGTGAGTTTTCTGGAGTTTTCTGGTGCTGCAGTGAAGTTTCTGGAGATTAACGGTGCTGCAGTGAGTTTTCTGGAGTTTGACGGTGCTGCAGCAAGGTTTCTGGAGATTAACAGTGCTGCAGTGAGGTTTCTGGAGTTCTATGGTGCTGCAGTGAGGTTTCTGGAGATTGACGGTGCTGCAGTGAGGTTTCTGGAGTTTGCTGGTGCTGCAGTAAGGTTTCTAGAGCTTGACTGTGCTTCAGTGAGGATTTTGGAGATTAACGGTGCTACAGTGAGGTTTCTGGAGATTGACGGTGCTGCAGTGATGTTTCTGGAGTTTTACTGTACTGCGTGAGGCTCCTGGAGTTTGACGATGGTGCAGTCAGGCTGGTGGAGATTTACGGTGCTGCAGTGAGGTTTCTGGAGTTTGATGGTGCTGCATTGAGGTTTCTGGACGTTGCCGGTGCTACAAAGATATTTCTGGAGTTTGATGGTGCTGCAGTGAGGTTTCTAGAGCTTGACCATGCAGTACTGTGGCTTCTGGACTTTGATGGTGCTGCATTAAGGCTGGTGGAATTTGAAGATGCTGCAGCGAGGTTTCTGGAGTTTGACGGTGCTGCAGTGAGGCCAGTGGGGTTTGCTGGTGCTGCAGTGAAATTTCTGGAGATTCACGGTGCTGCAAAGGGGCTCATGGATTTTGACCGTGCTGCAATGAGGTTTCTGGAGTTTGACGGTGCTGCAGTGAGGTTTCTGGAATTCGACGGTGCTGCAGTGAGGCTGGTGGAGTTTGCCAGTGCTGCAGTGAGGTTTCTGGGGTTTCATGGTATGGCAGTGATGTTTCTGGAATTTGATGGTGTTCAGTGATGTTTCTAGAGTTTTACTGTGCTGCAATGAGTTTTCTAGAGTTTGGCGGTGCTGCCGTAAGATTTCTGGAGTTTGATGTTGCTGCAGTGAGGCTGGTGGAGTTGACGGTACTACAGTGAGGTTTTCTGGAGTTTGACAGTGCTGCGATGAAGTTTCTGGAGTTTGACGATGCTGCAGTGAGGTTTTCTGGAGTTTGACGATGCTGCAGTGAGGTTTTCTGGAGTTTGACGGTGCTGCAGTGAGGTTTCTGGAGTTTGACGGTGCTGCAGTGAGGATTCTGGTGTTTGATTGTGCTGCAGTGAGGATTCTGGTGTTTGACGCTGCTGCAGTGAGGTTTCTGGAGTTTGATGGTGCTGCAGTGAGGTTTCTGGAGTTTGACGGTGCTGCAGTGAGGTTTCTGGAGTTTGACAGTGGTGCAGTGAGGTTTCTGGAGTTTGACGGTGCTGCAGTGAGGATTCTGGTGTTTGACGGTGCTGCAGTGAGGTTTCTGGTGTTTGACGGTGCTGCATTAAGGCTAGTGGAATTTGAAGGTTCTGCATCAAGGTTTCTGGAGTTTGACGGTACTGCAGTGAGGCTGGTGGAGTTTGTTGGTGCTGCAGTGAATTTTCTGGAGATTCACGGTGCTGCAGTGAGGTTTCTGGAGTTTGACGGTGCTGCAGTGAGGTTTCTGGAGATTGACGGTGCTGCAGTGAGGTTTCTAGAGTTTGCTGGTGCTGCAGTGAGGTTTCTAGAGCTTGACTGTGCTTCAGTGAGGATTTTGGAGATTAACGGTGCTGCAGTGAGGTTTCTGGAGTTTTACTGTACTGCGTGAGGCTCCTGGAGTTTGACGATGGTGCAGTGAGGCTGGTGGAGGTTTACGGTGCTGCAGTGAGGTTTCTGGAGTTTGACGGTGCTGCATTGAGGTTTCTGGATGTTGCCAGTGCTACAGAGATATTTCTGGAGTTTGATGGTGCTGCAGTGAGGTTTCTAGAGCTTGACCATGCAGTACTGCGGCTTCTGGACTTTGATGGTGCTGCATTAAGGCTGGTGGAATTTGAAGATGCTGCAGCGAGGTTTCTGGAGTTTGACGGTACTGCAGTGAGGCCGGTGGAGTTTGCTGGTGCTGCAGTGAAATTTCTGGAGATTCACGGTGCTGCAGAGGGGCTCATGGATTTTGACCGTGCTGCAATGAGGTTTCTGGAGTTTGACGGTGCTGCAGTGAGGTTTCTGGAATTCGACGGTGCTGCAGTGAGGCTGGTGGAGTTTGCCAGTGCTGCAGTGAGGTTTCTGGGGTTTCATGGTATGGCAGTGATGTTTCTGGAATTTGATGGTGTTCAGAGACGTTTCTAGAGTTTTACTGCGCTGCAATGAGTTTTCTAGAGTTTGGCGGTGCTGCCGTAAGATTTCTGGAGTTGATGTTGCTGCAGTGAGATTGGTGGATTTTGACGGTGCTGCAGTGAGGCTGGTGGAGTTGACGGTGCTGCGATGAAGTTTCTGGAGTTTGACGATGCTGCAGTGAGGTTTTCTGGAGTTTGACGGTGCTGCAGTGAGGATTCTGGAGTTTGACGGTGCTGCAGTGAGGATTCTGGAGTTTGATGGTGCTGCAGTGAGGATTCTGGTGTTTGACGCTGCTGCAGTGAGGTTTCTGGAGTTTGATGGTGCTGCAGTGAGGTTTCTGGTGTTTGACGGTGCTGCATTAAGGCTAGTGGAATTTGGAGGTTCTGCATCAAGGTTTCTGGAGATTCACGGTGCTGCAGTGAGGTTTCTGGAGTTTGCCGGTGCTGCAGTGAGGTTTCTGGAGTTTGCTGGTGCTGCAGTGAGGTTTCTAGAGCTTGACTGTGCTTCAGTAAGGATTTTGGAGATTGACGGAGCTGCAGTGAGTTTTCTGGTGTTTGACGATGCTGCAGATACGTTTCTGGAAATTGACGGCGTTGCAGTGAGATTTCTGGAGATTGACAATGCTGCAGATACGTTTCTGGAGATTGACGGTGCTGCGGTGAGTTTTCTGGAGTTTGACGATGCTGCAGATACGTTTCTGGAGATTGACGGTGCTGCAGTGAGGGTTATGGAGTTTGTTGGTGCTGCAGTGAGGTTTCTGGAGATTGACGGTGCTGCAGTGAGTTTTCTGGTGTTTGACTGTTCTGCAGTGATGTTTCTGGAGATTGACGATGCTGCGGTGAGTTTTCTGCAGTTTTATGGTGCTGCAGTGAGGTTTCTGGAGTTTGACGGAGCTGCAGTGAGGTTTTTGGATTTTGCTGGTGCTGCAGTGAGAGTTCTGGAGTTTGACGGTGCTGCAGTGAGGTTTATGGATTTTGCTGGTGCTGCAGTGAGGGTTCTGGAGTTTGACGGTGCTGCAGTGAGGTTTCTGCAGTTTGCCGGTGCTGCAGTGAGGCCAGTGGAGTTTGAAGGTGCTGCAGTGAGGTTTCTGCAGTTTGATGGTGCCGCAGTGTGGTTTCTGCAGTTTGACGGTGCTGCAGTGAGGTTTCAGGCAGCTTGGGAGTGGTGGGTGTAGAGTTTGACAGTGTTGGGGGCGGGGCCGCCAATTTTTCCCATTGCAGAATCATTCAGTCCATGCTGGACGGGGCTGTTCTGTCGCCCCGGTTTATCCCGGGAGAAGGTGCTGCTGCATGAGGGCGAGCGTCAACAAAGGTATGGAAGGTACCAATAAGTTATATATTCCAAGTTCCAGTGGGAGCACTTTAATAAACTGAGTTTAATAAACTTTAATGAACAGAATTTACCTGGAGACGGCAAAGATGACGGAAGCCGGGCGATTGGATTAACTCACAGCTGCCCTTAGTGCCCTGGCTGGGTAAATACACTTAGTGTTCAGGACGGGTAATTAAACCAGATGCCAGATTTACACCAACAACATTTGGGAATGTACAGCTTCCATAATTTTGGGGGAGGGAAGTTGACACTAAAAAATAAGGAGATTTAAACTTTGATGGGCAGGAAGTGAAATTTTAACAAGATACAGGTCAACTAAAAATGATACTGGTGGAAAATTAGGTGATAGTTCCTCCCAACATCCCCTTGCTATTCTCCTTTCCATCCCTTCCATATTATCCTATTGCTGTCCCATTCTATCTGTCCTCTCTTGATGCTCTCTATATGTCATAGAGCCATAGAGTTATTATTAATCACTGCCGCTCAAGACCTCGAATTGATGCTTTCAAGTTTCAGCCTGTATCTCCGCCATCTATCCTCCCCCTGTCATTGTTCCCTTTTCATTCCTACAGTTCACCAGCCACCTCCCCCCACCTTGTGGCCCCATGTCTCCTTCTTTCACAGAGTCACGAAATGGTTGCAGCACAGAGGGTGACCTTATGGCTTCATCCCCCTTGTTGAACCTTTCATTTATCTGCCTGCTTTAGGCTAAAATAATTTAATGCTTAGGTAGGCCAAAATGGCATGACTGGAGACTCAAATGGGTCAAAATGGAAAGAAAGAATTGACTTTAATTTCTATAACACCTTTCCTGACCTCAGGGTGTCTCCATGTGCTTCATAGCCAATGAAGAACTATTAAGTGCAGTAACTATTGTAGTGCAGCAACCAAACTGTACGCAGCAACGTCTCACAAATGACGATAAATTAAATGACCAATCTATTTTAGTAGTGTTGGGTGAGGAATAAATGTTGGCTATTGCATCATAAGAACTATTTTGCTCCTCTTGAACAAGTGCCATGGGATCCTTTACACCCACACAAGATGATTGTAGGATGGCCATAGGGCCTCTTCCTTCTGGTGTACACATTCAATATTATTGAGTGCTATCAATTTTAAATCCTGGTGTTTATTAGACTATTCCAGTGTGCATTTTTGTTAAATTCCTTCTTCATGTCACAATAACAGTTTTGCATTTATTTAGCACCATCAACATTGAAAATGTTCCAAGGCACTTCACAGAAGCTTAAGAATGTCTAGTCAAAGGAGGGGAGATTATGAGGCATTACCAAAAGTTTGATGGTCTTAAAGGAGAGGCGGAGGTTGAGAGATGCAGGGGTTTAGGAGAGACTCCCAATGGGAAACAGGTGGCTAAAGGCAAGGCCACCAATCCTGTGTTGAAAGGAAAGCGGAATGCATAAAATCCATTGTCATCGGAAATGGAGAATGTCAGGTTGGGAAAGCAAGTGTAAGAGTGGAGGAGGCAAAAGAAAGTAGAAGGGGAAAGATCAAGGGCAAATAATTTAATCAAAGGAACTGCAATGGTGCTCTTAACTGTTCTTTACTCATGACAAATTTCACAAGTTGGCCTTTATTCCTTATGTAAGTAGAAACAATATAATTGAAGCTAAAGCAAAATAAAGCTCCAGAGGGTGGAAATCTGAAATATAAACACAAAATCATGGAAACACTCAGCAGGTCAGGCAGCATCTGTGGAGAGTGCAAATGCATTAACGTTTCAGGTTGATGACCTTTCATCAGAGCTTTTCTTGTATCCAGTCCAGGTGTATGCAAGAAGTACCAGTAGAGTGGCCTTGGATAATGGAACAGCAATCACGTTTTGCAGAGAGTTGGGTTTTATAACCATTGAGGGGGAAAATAGATGTTTGGTACAAAAGTGGAAAGTGATTCTTGGAGGCGACTTGAGCAATGGAGGGGGTTTATGAGGTTCATTTGTGATTAAAGGAGTAGCGAGGCCAAGATTGTTGACAGATGAAGAATTAATAATGGGGCCGGCAAATATAAGAAGTAACAGCAGTTAGTTGAATGTACAAGAGACACGAAGAAGTTCCTTCTCTGAAGGAGTTCAAGAGACAATATTACATTTTATAAAGCACAAAATACTGTAGCATTACATAGGGTTTCATAAGAAATACAGCACATAAACAGGCCATTCTGCCCTAACAGTCCATGCCAGTGTTTATGCTCCACTCGAGTCTCGTCCCATCTTTCCCCATCTAAATCTATCATAACCATCTACTCCCTTTGTTACGAGGATGTGCTTTCTTTTTTAAAAAAGATACAATTTCTAATTTTTCTTTTTCTGGCTGGATTTTAAAAATAAATTGAAATCCTCTTAAGACAATGGAGGACTGCCAGATGGCTACAATACGCATGATTGCATTCCACCAAGTGGGATGAAACAGAACAGACACTCAATCCCCTGGGGAGCATGAAAGACCCCCAACTCCTGCTGGCTTTACACTATCCTGAAACTTTTCAAGGTTTCTGAGATGAAACATCAAAGTGTAATTACCTGTTCTAAAAACAATGACTGTAGCAGACAGGGATTAATTGAATTTCTCTGGAATATGCAGCCAACAGCCAGCAGGGTAGTTCAAGAGATTGTGTTACCAAGCAGAGAGAGAGAGATCAGAGATCAGAATGCTGTACTGAAACAGGCTGCAAAAAGCATGTGGTTGTAACACTTTCTCACTCATATGCATTTCTAGTTTTCCGTTAAATGTATTTACACTATTCACTTCAACCAATCCATGTGGTGCATAGTTCCAGATTCTTTGGGTGAAGAAGTTTCTTTTGAATTCTCTATTGGAATTTTTGCATCTTACATTAATGGCTTTTAGTTTTGCTTTTCCTCGTGGGAGGAAATATTCTCTTTGTATCCACTCTATCGAAACCATTCATATTTTAAAGACTGCTATTAGGTCAAGCCTCAGCCTTCTATTTAAGTTCCCTATGCAGTGTAATAAATATTAGTGTATTATGTAAGACCTACAGAAAAGAAAAAGTTTTATTTCCAATTTGAGATAAGTAACATGGCAAAAAAAGCATTTTAGTTCATTACCATATTCAGTATATGTTTCTTTAGAATTTATTCTACTTTGCACATTTTATTTTATCCAGCGATACAAGTCTAAAGGACATTATAGATATATATGTTAAAGTCAATGATTTTATTATTCCACACCCATTATAGTTAGTGTTGAAATGCAGCTCTAGTGAAAACATGAGGTGCTATAGTTATGTATTACTTTTAGATTACTGTCGTTCTTTTGCCTGGATTATTGTTTATTGCTAAGAGATAGCACAAGCAGTCAAGGCATTTTAGTGTCTACAGGGATTACCTTCACTAGATCACATCAACTGAACCTGGGTAACTTAATATAAAAATGACAGCTATGTCCTATCACAGTACTAAATATTTTTAATATTAGTGGTATCAGAAATTGGCAACATCAGTAGCATTAATCACAGTTGAGGCCAAATTACACAATGCCAGAAGTACATTGGTGGTAAGAAAGGTAGCAGAGAAACCAGGTTTGTCAACACTTTTTACAGCATTACCAGAGACTACACCCAAAGGATAATGGGTCTATAAAATGAACTTGTGTTAATAAAATCAGTGAGATATTTTCTTTACACAGAAATTAACATCTGACCAGTGGTAACCAGATACATCACATTGTTCAGAAGGTTATAATAAGATAGTACAGGTACATAATGCAAGGGAACAGACTCAACTGGAGGAGGTTCCAGAAACGATAAGACTTTTAATTTCCTTTCAGAAGGCCACCCTGGACATTCTTGTCTATATCTGCATTCAAAGAATAGGGAAGTTGAAATCATAGGTCTCCTGCCAGGCACAGGGTCCGTATCATTCTGCTTTTGCTATGTCTCATTCTCCTTCCCACCTGTTGACACAACCTTAATCACAAAAACATTAAACTCTGTTTGAAGCTATCTTTTGGAGCCATCCTTCAAACACATGTACTTCTCCTGTTGTTTGGCTCCTGGAAGAGCAGCCCACTAGTACTGCCAGTGATCCTGAGCAAACCAGTGCCTCACAGCAGCTGACATCACTCTCACCAATAGACACACACCAGAAGAGATAGCACTGCTGAGTGCAGTATACATGGGAAAGGGCAAAAGTGGGTATTAGACCAGGGTGCTAAATATTGGGAATAAATTTTAGAAATACTTAATTGGAGAAAGCTAAATATTGGGAGAATCACAACCATTATTTTTTGCCACATCCCCAACACAAACTCCATTCCCTAGCTACCGACTCCATCCCTCTTCCTGGCAATGGCCTGACGTTGAAGCAAACTGTTTGCAACCTTGGTATCATTTTTGATCTTGAGGTGAGCTTTCAACCACTGCCATTCAATCATCATGACCACCTATTTCTATCTCAATCACAATGCCCAACTCAACTCATCTGCTGTTGAAACCATCATCTGTACCTTAGTTACCTCTAAACTTGACTTTTCCAATGCACTCCTGGCTGGCCTCACATTCTCCCCAAACTTGAAGTTGTTCAAAACTCTGCTGCCTCATTCTAAGGCCTAGACCCATTCACCCATCAGCCCTGTGCTTGCTGGACTATATTGGCTTCTGGTTAAGCATTGCCTAGATTTTAAAATTCTCGTCATTGTTTTCAAATCTCTTCATGACCTTTCCCCTCCCTATTTCTGCAATCTCCTCCAGTCCCATAACCCTCTGAGAAATCTCCTCTAAATCTGACAACTTCAGCATCTCTGATTTTAATTGTGCCATCATTGGTGGCCATGCCTTCCGCTGCCAAGGCCATAATCTCTGGAATTCCCTCCCTAAACTTCTCCACCTCTATACCTCTCTATCCTATTTTAAGACACTCCTTAAAAACTTTCTCTTCACCTGCCTTAATATTTCCTTATGAAGCTCAACATCAAATTTGGCTTTATATTGCCCCCGTGAACCACCCTGGTACATTTTATTACATGAAAGGCACTGTATAAGTACAAATTGTTGTTGTTGATGCTGGCCATATAATGTCAAATGTTCCTTTTGCTTTGTAAATTACAGTAGTGCAGATAAATCAGATAGTGATGCCAGGCTGCTGCTACTAATTTGTGGGAAAGGAGATGGAAGTTGGGTTTACTGAACAAGGCATCAGTCACTTGTGAGATACATAAGTGGGCACCAAATTGGATGATACTGCAAATGATCTCCATGTCATTCTGCAAAGAGAGAGGCAAGACAGTCAAGGGAGAATGTGGCTCTAACTGCTGCAGCAGTACAATCACAATGATGGAAGTGTCCTTGAAGCAAATGGTGAACCAAAGCTTCAGTCATTGTCAAGTAGTTGTTCCTGAGCCTGCAGACATGGTGCTGGCATAATGGCAGATACAGATAGCTCACCTCTGCTGTCCCCAAAAAGCATACTTTGATCTTCTTTGTCCTATTGCATGAAATTCTTTGATAGGCTCACTTTGAAATAAGTGGAAAACGAGGTCAGCAAAGAACAATTTCTAACCCCTTATGTCTTGCATAGAATGGCGAGAAAAATAACAAAAGTACCTTTAAGAGTTTGCTTTAATATTCATTTTAAATGGGCAAGGAATTGTGTTTGGCCCAAAGCAGCAATTAATAGCTTGTCATTTACAGTATTCAAAAATAAATCAAAAGGCTAAATTGATATCAAATGAGGAAAGAGAAATTTAAGCAACAAATGAGTGTGGGTAATTTTGTTTCTGTGAGATAGTGTAAAATAGAATGTCAGTTCAGTCACCCATGTACATCTCGCCCAATTTTTATTTCTATTGACCTTCCCCTTTTCCCCTTTTTACAGTATCATCCAAAGTCTAATTATTTCTAGCCTTGTTCTCTGAAAATATAAAGCACAAGAAAGTGGTTCTGCTAAAATTCAATATATTTATCCTAATTGTGCTGTATACCTAAGAGCATGAGTGAAAAATGAGATTTATACAAAAACTCCGGTGGCTTTAATCATTCCCACGTTGAGGTATCATAGCTTTTAAAACGAATACTAATTTATCCATTGTGAATGCGGAATAATATCATGCTACAACATCAGGAGTTGACTGAATTAAGGTATATCTTTATCAAATTCACAGACAAAGTACATTGTAATATGACAGGTGACATCATTCCAACCCCCAGAAGATACCATTTCCGCACAGTCTTCCTCCTCATAGGCATTGTTTGGCTCTCCATTCCGCCACTTGTTGAACGTCTGCAGGGGCGACCCATCTGTAAAGACAAACTGGCCTTCCTCCTCCAGGTCATTAACACCAATGAATACTCTGCTGAGGCCGGCTTCGCTGATGTACGAAGCAATGAGGCTATTGGTTGCTTCATCTTTTGGCATTATAAGAAGTCCTCCTCGGTCACGACAATACTCATGGGCATCTGTGTACCTCTTCTCTTCCTTCACCAGGAGGTAAATCTTATTTTCTACCTCTCGTACTCCAGCAACAGCTGCAGGGGAGGGCAGTGCTGAAAAGTGAGCACTTTGATTTCTGTTATATTTAATAAGATATAAGCAGCTTTATAAAGACACATTTCCCCATGCAGATTATGATTTAAGCTGGCATGCCTACTCCTGTGTCCTTATGGAGGAGAAATATCAAAATGTGTACATGTATTGGATTTGGGTATAAGGGCACAATATAAAATATAGGGAGTGTGATTAGTGCAAGAGTACTACAAGTGATTTCAGGAAGACGTAAACAGGTTAGGTTAGGTTAGATCGCTAGATGTCAGACAAAATTTAATGCGGTGAATGTGAGATGATACATTTTGAGAGCAAGAATGTGGAGAGAATGTACATATTTAAGACTTTAAAGGAATAGAGGAGCACAGAGACTTTGCCACATCTTGCATTACAAGAGAACACTTCAAAAATGCTTCAATGGCCATAAAATGCTCTAGGAATTCCTGAGCTTGTGAAATTAGCTATATAAGTACAAGTTCAAGTTCATTATAAACATAAATCTTTAAATATGGAAGAATAAGTTGATAAAGATGTAAAACCAGAGGATTGTTGGACTTTTTATTAATTGGCATATAAAAGCAATAAAGTTATAGTCAATCTATTTGAATCATTTGCCAGGATTTTCTCTTCGGTGTGTGGGGCCCGCCCCCACACGCCAATGCATAAAATGACGTAGAGTGACGTTGGGCGTGCATCCCGACGTCACCGCGCATCATTCCGATCTTCCATTCGGCAGGCACGCACCGGAGGCAGCTGTGCGCCCGCCGAACTGTCAAAGGCCTGTTAAGGCCATTAATCAACCAACTAAACAAATTGTCAGGGCTGCCCGTCCAACCTTAAGATTGGCGGGCAGGCGAGGAGTCCAAGCAGCTTTCATGTTTTGCATGAAACCTCATCCACGGGCAGGATGAAGTTTCATGAAGGATTTATTAATTAAAAATTTTTATGAAAATTCATAAACACGTTCCAGCTCATGTGACACTGTCACATGAGGGGATATGTCTGAATAATTTTTTTTTCTTTTTTACCCCAACTTTACAACTGCACTTAATCTCCCTGCGGCAAAGAGCTGCCTCAGGGAGATTTCTGCACTCTTTCGCACACATGCGTGAAAGAGCACAGGCCCCGACTCTCCCTCCTCCCCCCGCCTGCACAGGTAACGGAGTGCTACCAGGTGCGCATTGCCCTGGGTGGGCTTTAATTGGTCCGCCCACTTAAAATGGTGGCGTGCAACCAAACGTGGGCGATGATCAGCTCTGCGCCCGCCCGCTCCCAACCGGCCCACCCGACGGGGAGAAAATTCTCCCCATTGTTTAGGCCATGGTTAAGGAGGATCTGCAGAAGAAATTCTCCAAGATAATATTACAGATGAGAGGCGGTATAGTTATGACAAGAAACTGGGTTCTTTTCATTAGACCAGAAGGCGGCTAGAGGAAAATCTGATGCAGATATTAAAAATTATGAAGATTATTTTTTAAATAAGTCTGGAAAGATCGTTTCTACTGGTCAGTGAGCTTGTAACTAAAGTGTACAAATTTAAGATCATCACCAAAGAAGAAAGGGAGAGATTAGGAGATTTGTTAAAATTATGCACAGAACATAGTTAGGACACGGAAACCTTATCAGAAATAATGTGGGGTTAAATTATTAATGACTTTTAAAATAAATAATTATTTCAAAAAAAGGTTAAAATGAATGCCACTAAATGGATAGCTCTTTTAAAAGAGCCAGGACGAATGCAATGGGCCAAACAGTCTCTGTTCATGTTGTAAAATTTAATAATTTTATGATTTAAATCAGGATGATCTAAATATCTCTCCACTTCCCCTAAATTTCATGGCCAAGAGTTTCAATTATTTTGCACTGAAGTCAGCAAAACTATCGCAAAAGATGACTTAATTGCATAAGCACATTTATTATGCGTAAATTAAGTTCCCACCGATCATTAACGTTGGTTTAAAAAAATCATGCTGGTAGCTGGTTCCACCCACAAAACTGGCCACACCCCCAAATCAAATTAATGAGCAAGCTGATTGCGCCTGTTTGAGGAGGCTTTTCAAATTAAGCTCTTTTTTGAATGCAAACACTAGTCACATGTTTTAAACATTTTTTTTTACATATGAAATAATATTTAATTTAGTAAGGAACTGACTAGGGCAAAATGAAACTAGTAAATGATTTGGTATAAATATTTTAAATAATTTTTGATGATTCAAAATTAGTTTACTCACAGGTGTGGTGGACTGAACACATTAAAAATGTTTATTTTCAACTGCTTTAATAAAACTGCACAAGATTACCACCATTAAACATATGATTGAATATCTTTTAATGCAAGGAAAAAATAAATAATTCCATTCTGTTCACTGCTCAAAGGCATTGGCTCATGGAAAGTTTTACACTGTTATCACGCAAATGAATTTTGTGGAAACTTGATCTCTAACTTCACTTCAGGAAAACAGAGCAATTTCAAGCACAATTTGTGTCCATATTGTCAATCATGCCCAAAGCAGAAACACTAACCCAATATATTTAGCAATTGTACAACTTCCTGTTGAGCATGATACCTTAAAACAAATGATTACTGCTTTAAATACACATATGCCTGCACTTTGCAATCGTTGCAGTTTGAAAGATTGATGACTGCTCTAGAAGGCAAAGTAAATATCATCTGACAGTAAGAGGTGAAATGTTATTGGCATTTTAATGTTAAAGCGAAGAGGTCTTAGAATGAATGATCAAACTTACCATTTTTAATGAAATTGAGTTCGTTTGTTAACTGTGTCACAAGAATGTCCATTTCTCCAATTACCTTTCTCAGTGGGCCGCATTCACAGGGTAAGCCTGAGGAGATTGTACAGGACATTACTTAGAGACAGAATTAAAGAAACAGACTTGACATAAAGCAGGGCTATACCCAATAGAATTTCCAATAACTCTACCTGGATCTCCGTTTTCCCCTTTTGGTCCTAGATCACCAGTCTCTCCTTTGTTTCCTGATAAATTAAGAAATAAGAATTTGAGCTTCTCAGTTTCTACCAAGAGCTAAAACCTCATCCCTTAGTATCAACTTAATTTCTGCTGAACTCTCCCCTTAGCTTTGACATAGAACATTAAGAGCTATCTGGAAAGCAAGATGGTGAAGGATAGTATTAGAGCCAATATTTACTAAATCTTACATTTATTTGCAAAGTGAAATATTACAAGCATTCACCTCCTAACTCAAAACACCCCAGAGTTTTAATATTGTCTCATTATATGTGCTCAATTAATGGCCTCCACCTGCATATAATTAAACAAAATTGACAAATAATTAACACTTGAAGTGCCCATTGTATCCCACCTGTGGTCTAATCAGAGTTTGAATATAACTAATATTATAACTGTTAAAATATTTATATTATTTTTAAATCACATGTTTGTACATGCCTGCTATCCACAAAATTTTATATCATGTTTTCAAATTTTCCAATAATTTTCTAATTATTTTGTTCAGTTTTATAATGGAAAGGCTCTTTCTAAGCTAGTCACAAAGTAATTCTACCTTTTCACCGGTACTGGTGCTCTACCACCCGAGTTTTAAATTTTCTGGTTCCTCAGCCTGTGAAACCAATAAGCTCCAAACAACTCCACTTCTCTGCTTTCCAATTTCTCTTCGTTTTTCTCTTTAACTATTAATAATCATATAAAATTAAAGTATTTTAATTCTAATACAAACTGCCCAAGGTTTACTGACTAAATTGACCGACAATCATGGATAATGCACACCAGAATTACCCCACGTCTTTACTTTAATCAGGCCAAAATATACAGCATGCAGACAATAAATGCAATGGCTAAATAACTGACTTTTTCCCCCAGACAGGGAGCATTTCACGCCAGGGCCAAATTTTAAACATTCTGGTTCAAGCTACCCCATGATTTTCTGATCAAAAAGTGGAACAACTTGGGAAATAGGTGATAGGTGCTCGCAATGGGTATGCATCTTTGCCAGAATGATAGGCTTTTAATGTTACATATATCTCTTTATTTAAACATGGTATATAGGCCAGAAACAAAAAATTGCCCCTTTAATTAAAACATTTTCAAACACGTGCAACTCCTATGATGGCTCAATTGGTGCACAAACTGTCCAGCTTGGAACCAAGCCATACACACTAGGAAGGCTCATGATCTAGTCTAACCTTGGCTGGGATTGTAGTAACAGAGCTCCTATCAGCTCAGTTTTGTTTAAAGAGATGGTGGGAAAATCAGCAAAGATATGCTGTTCAGTAACCCTTAGAGGGAGTATGTTTTCCTCTATAAATGTTGGGTGAGGCAGGAGTGGGCTTGACTGTGACACCACAGAATGCCTGCTCACAAATGGCGAATGGGCATTTGGGTAAGGTACCAAAGAGCAGCCAGTGTCTACAGAACCATACTGTACTTGTGAGGAGGAGGGGAGAGAAGAAAATTAGGTGGTGAAAATTTCAAACAAATGATAATCGGACCTAATGCACACAATTAAAAGAATTGAATTAAATGGTATTTTTATTTATTTAAATGTATACAATACTTATTATTGATAGACAGGAGCTATAGTTATCATGTAAATAATTCCTTTTTTATTTTTATAGAGGGAAATCGTCCTGTGTAGGATGATAATGTACCTATTTTAGTGCATCAGCTGGATTGGTTCCAAAGCACCAGAAGCCTTCTGGTATCTCAACAAAGCAACCATTATTCATGGCTGAACTTAACTAGTAAGTGGAAAAAAAATCATTCAGCGACAGACAGCATCCCAAATGAACCCACTCCCTGCCCTTAATTTCACAGAATTTGCTTTTAAGCAAGAATCACCGTAGGATCAGGAAAACTCTGGCTGATATTTCTTCACCCTAGTATGGGAACAGTGGGGTTGAACATAGCACCAAGCTGCTGATTAAACTGAAATCGACTCATTCAGTATTGACCAGGGGGGTCAAACCTGTGACTTTTCCAGTCTATATTTGTGATAAACTTGGAGAGCACAGGATGGGTTTCTTGTAAGAAACAGTGAACTTTATTAACAGACTTCAGAGGACACTACATGCTTGTTCCAAGACCAAGGCTAAAAAGCCCCACCCTGAAGATTCCCCACGCTTAGGGCTGATTGGTCTATACAGTCACATGATCCCCATAACAGTAAGAAATGGTTTAATTTACAATCATTACATTCCTCCCCCTTTACTTTTGTTTTACCACCCTCTTATTCACAAAACATCTTAACCCATATTATATACAATTCTATACAGTTCATGCCACTATAAATTTAGTCTTTGAGGAGGTTTTCGGATTCGGGTAGAGTGATGCAACTCTACAACTGGAGGTTCTTCCATGGGATTGACTTGCACAGGAACTGCAGCTTCAGGGACATCCCTAGGCAATGGCAGTTCAGAATTATTTACTTCAGCAGAGACATCCAGTATGTCTATTCTTTGTCGATCTGGCACCTCAGGTGTCGAAGTTTCAACTTTGATTTCAGGTGGATGAACTGGTTGTTAGAGGGTTTCTCGGCTTCTGAGGTGATCCACACGTTCCCTAGCAATCCTGTTTTCCACTTCTAACTGATAAAATAATGTTTGTTTTTCAGAGACGGTTGCACCAGGGACCCATCTCAGTCCAGTTGCAAAATTTCTAACAAAAACTGTCTCTCCTACAGTAAACTCTCAACCTTTACTGTGAACGTCATGATTCACTTTGACTCCCCCGATTTCTCTCCACCTTCCACTCTAAATTAGAGAATACTAGACTCAACCTTGTACGAAGTCGGTGCTTCATTAACAACTCTGAGGTGTTAAACTTGTGGTCGCATGAAGAGTTGTGCAATGGCAGGAATCTTGAAATTTGTGTTCCCTCTGATAGTTTCTTCATGCTTGTTTTAAAGGTTTGTACTGCTCTTTCTGCCAAGCCATTAAAGAAGGGATGGTACAGTGCTGTTCTGATGTGTTAAATCCCACTTAGGTCACAAATCTTTGGAATTCAGTGCTAGTGAAAGCCGTACCATTGTCTGACACAATAACTTCAGGTAAACCATGAACACTTAAACTCTGGTGAGGTTTTTCAATGGTTGCAGACGAAGTGGTGATCTCACTTCAAACACGTCCATCCATTTGGAATGTGCGTCGATAATCATCAGAAACATAGTACCTAGAAATGGACATACATAATCTGTCTGTATGTAGTCTAACACAAGGTCAACCAGGCCATTCTCACGGATGCAGCAGGGCTGAAAAGGGGAACTTCTGCTGTTGCTGGTACTGGAGACAGTGTTTCACCATTTTTTTTATATCACTGTCTATACCTGGCCACCAGGTATAACTTCATGTGAGCATCTTCATTTTTGAAATACCAGGATGCACACTATGAAGTTCTTCTAATAGCGGTTCTCTTCCTTGGACAGGGAAAACAATTCTTGCTCCCCATAATAAAATACCATCTTGACAACTCAGTTCTGATCTACATACAAAGAATGGTTTTAATTCCTCACGAACTTGAACATTTGACCATCCTTGTAATACTTGTTCACGGACTCTTGCTAAAATTGGATCCCAATTCGTCCAATCTTTATCTGTTTCACACAGACTGGTGAAGAGTCCAGGAAATTTAACGCAAGTATTGGTGTGGTACTGGAGGTGCTGGTGCATGTGTAATACTATCTGGCAAAGGGAGATGACTGAGGGCCTCGGCATTTGCTATATGCACACCCAGATGGTGCATAAAAGTGTACTCGTATGCCAACAAAATCAAAGCCCATCTTTGAATTCCAGCAAAAGGTATCAGTGGGATACCTTATCTTCAATAAACAATCCTAACAGTGGTTCGAGATCTGACACCATGGTGAAGTGTCGACCATGTAAATATTGACAGAACTTCTTTACTCCAAATATGATAGATAAGCCCTCTTTTTAATTTGCAAGTATCCTTTCCCAGCTGCAGAAAAGGTTCTGGATACATATTCCTTTGGTCTTTCACATTTGACTTCTGTTTTTTCTTCTTGTGTTTGCCACTGGATTTTGTCTCACTTTTCATTTTGATTCCACAGTCGGCCGAATTTCTCCCCGGCGAAATCTTAACTTGGTTCAGTTCAGGGGTTGAGTTACCATTTGCATCTTGGAAAGTTCCATAACTTTCCCTTCTAATGCTTTCTTCGGTCTCTCTTCTGTAACTTTTGGCTTCCTCTTGGAACATTGAACGTTGTTTGTTTTTTTTCATCCGGCTGTATCTTCAGTTGGTTCAGAGTGGCACTGCATTTGTTTAGCCTCTTTTCATGATTTTTCCATGGGCCCAACCCTGACCTGAGGGATCCTTGCTTCCTTTGGTTCCTCTATCTCATTCCTAAAGACAGCATCATATTTCCTTATCAACTCAGGATTTCTTCTTGTCCTGATCTGAAAAATTTCTGACCAGTTTTAGTTTGATTTCCTTCAACCAATCACGGCCCAGAAGGCTAGGTCCTTCTCCAGTTGCAACAACTATTAGCAGCTGAACCGTCTGTTGCCTGTATGATACAAGTACAGAGGTACAGCCTTTCACCTGTGTGGCTTCTCCTGTGTATTTTTTTCACTGAGCAGCAGTTTTCCCCAAACTCTATGGCTGGGTACCTTCTCGGAGGTATTTAAAGATGTGTTCTCCCACCACTGTGAGTGATGCTCCTGTGTCCACCTCCATGAGCAGAGGCTTTCCATTTACTTGAAGTGTAACAGTGATTGGTTCAGTTTTCCTGGCCTTCAGATTGTATAGGGAATAAACGTCAGGCTCTGTAACTTCTGGCTCTTCTATATTGTGCACTCCATTTAGCTTGACCTGATGTCTGAATGGCTGTCTTGGTCTGGTCCCACACTGTTCAACAATATGCCCTTTTTTGTGGTGGTAGTGGCATCCTGCCTCTTTAAATCTACAACCTTCGGGTGCATGATTTCCCCCACAATAGTAACACTTTAACTTCTGGATTACTGGTGGGCTGCCTCCAGCATTTCTTCTTGTTTTTCTAGCGGTAGGGGCCGTGTCCTGCTTCACTGTAGCCTCCCTGATCTTCGCTCCACGCCCGGCGGCAGATTCCCGTCCTAGCTACAAAACGGCGCCATGTTTCACACTCTACAGAGCCTCCAAGTCCCTCTCAGCACTCTCCATTGCTACCGCTGTCTCCATGGCGCGCTTCAGGTCTATCTCAATTCTGCAAGCAAACGGCGCTGAATAGCGACATTGTTTATGCCGCAAACTAAACAATCTCACAACGCGTCGTTTAAAGTATCACCGAAGTCATAGTGCTCCGTTAACTGTTTTAACTTTGCGATGTGCATTGCATGATCATAGAGGGTTTAGGCTGAAAGTGTCCCTTCACAAGGTCTACTAGCTCTGTGAAGGATCTGGAATGTGGTGCGTTCAGAGCCGTCAATCTATGGATTAGAGTATAGGTTTAGCTCCAGCAGACACTTAGGAGAATTGCCTCCTGTTTCTCCTCCGTCGTTATTTCGTTAGCTACAAAGTAGAAACCCAATCGCCCAATGTATTGATTCCTCGACTGATGAATCGGACAGTTCTGATGAAAGGTCACAGACCCAATACATTAACTTAGTTTTTCTCTCCACAGATGCTGTCAGACTTGCTGAGTATCTTTCTGTTTTTATTGCAGATTCCCAGCATCTACAGTATTTTGCTTTTGCATTCAGGGAGCCATTTTTCCGACCTCAAATCATAACCGATTACTTCGATTGCTTAGTCGCAAATCATTGGATTCCGTTAATGTATCCAGGGTAGGAGAGACAGGCTAATTAATTTGGATTAGTTAAGTGGTTCAAAATAATGGAGGCTAAATTCGATCGTCCCTGAAAGCAGAGGCAGGACTCACTATGCATGATTACTGTATCTGTTCAATGTCATGCAGCTCACATGCCAACTTTGTGCTGCCTGATCATTTGAATGATTGCTGCAGGCAGGCAGCATTAACTGTGCTAACCATTGATTGCGTGCATCAGGACAGGGCCCAAAATTCTAACTTGTTAGCAAAACTTAAACCAGCCTGCACTGCTTAAAGCTAGACTGCACCTTTTAAAGTGGAGGTGCAGTGTGGTTGGAGCAGATGTTGGCAGTCATGCAAGAAGTAAATCTGACCTGGGAAATGGCAAAGAATTGCACAACACAGGAGAGAGCATGCTCCAAGTTTTTCAGAAGCTGCATTAAAGGCGTTGGTGGAGGAGGTGGAAAAGAGGAGAGGTATCCTGTGTCTGCTGAGGCCCAGGAGGCCCTTCCAATACATGCTCAGAAGGCAATGGGAGCAGATAGCCATGCAGGTCAATTCCAGGACTTAAACCCTGATGATCTGCATCAGCAATGCCAGCAGAAATACTATGACCTCACAGGAGTCATCAAGTTCAGTGAATGCATCTTAAAGTGCCATATGCTAACAACTGCACCACTATCCCACACACTTCTCAGTTCACTACACTGCCATCACTCAACTTCTAACAATTTACCAATCAGGACCTCTACCTAATATATAATATATATATGCTTCACCTTATCCTGCCACACTTAGCACTGCTGCAAGCCTCACACCCACATCTCACAGCTTACACACACAGCCATTAAAGATGACAGTATCCTCATACCTAAGCCATCTTTGCACATCCCCCTTCCCTTCATCCCACATTCTCTTTGGATTTACCACCACAACCTTACCCTTGTGCCTTTTTCCTTTCAGATACCCAAGGAATACAACCTGGCCAGACAGTGGATGAACCACCCCCCAACCTAAAGAAGAGAGTGATGAAGATGCACTTGATTTCACAGTCGCAGTCACAAGCTCAGATACTGACACTGTACGTAATTTAGATGACAGCACAGAGGTGGGGCATAGAGTATGAGTGGGCTGCAGCCAGGCCAGGGGACAAGAATAGAGCATATGCCAGCTCACCGGAGGGCTCTGCTGCAGAGGACTCAGATGAACACTTCAATGGGGCAACCTACAGAAGAACTGTGATGAGTATGCACAACAAAATGCTGGTATCTGATGAAAGGTCATCAATCTGAACTGTTAATCCTGTTTCTTTCTCCACAACTGCTGCCTGACCTGCTGAGTATTTCTAGCATTTTCTGCTTTGTTTTTCCCAGATTTCCAATATTGCTTTTATGTTGAAATGTTTGGTGCATTGGGAAGCCTGTGGTCAATGTCAAAGAACATGGAAGAGTTCAGCACCAACTTGGTACAGGGATTTGTGCAGAGCTTGGAATCTATTCTTTCCGACATGGAAGTAGTGGTCAACTCCATTCACACATTTATGGACCCAACCATGACGCAGTGCCTGATGGCTGACGTCACAGTTTCCATTGCAGCACAGGCAACAGCCAATTAATGTCTTTCATCAATCATGCTGCAACCACTAGGGTAGCACTATTGCATAAGAGCACTAGAACAGGCAAAGACACATGGAAGACAGGCTAACAGGGAACAGAGGAGGGTTATTAGTTGACTTATTCATGCAACATGCATGATTTCACTTATATTTTGATTGGAATGTTTATTTTGTGGTGGCTTTTATTTTTGCATTGTGACCACGCAGACACCTTGACAGTCATTGACAAAGAAAAGACTAAGGACTGTTGGTGAATAGAGATTTCAGGTTGCAATTACTGATATTGCTCTCAGATGAGTTCATTATAGACAAAGCAGCCAGAAAGAGGCTGTCCAGGTTGCTTTCTCTTTTCTTCTTCTTCCTCATCCTTATGCTGCTGTTCCTCCTCCTCACGTTCCTCCTCTTCAGCTGTTTACCGTTTAGCTGATGGCAAGCAATGTCCTCTCATGATGGTGAAGCTGTGCAGCATACAGCAGACCATGATCAATCTTGACACGCACATTGCTGAGCACTGTAGGGCTTCTTCAGAGCAGTCTAGTCAGCGGAAGTGTTGTTTCAGCACACCAGTCGTCTGGTGTATCACACTTCGTGTGGCAGCATGGCTTACACCGTATGCAGTGCTGAGTGCTCGAGTCCCAGCTATTCATAATATAAATCAATGATTTGGATGAGGGAACCACAGGTAATATTTCCAAATTTGCTGATGACACGAAACTTGATGGGAATATGAGTGGCGGAGAGGATGTTAAGAGGCTTCAAGGCGATTTAAACAAGTTGAGTGAATGGGAAGATACATGGCAGATGCAGTATAATGTGGATAAGTGTGAAGTTATCCACTTCGGTAAGATAAACAGAATGGCAGAGTATTATTTAAATGGTGATAGATTGAAAAATATTGATGTACAAAGGGATCTGGATGTTCTTGTACACCAATCTCTGAAAGCAAGCATACAAGTGCAGAAAGCAGTTAAGAAGGTAAATGGTATGCTGGCCTTCATTGCGAATGGACTTGAGGAAGGAACAAGGATGTCTTACTGCAGCTGCACAGGGCCTTGGTGAGACCACACCTGGTGTATTGTGTGCAGTTTTGGTCTCCTTACTTAAAAAAGGATATACTTGCCATAGAGGAAGTACAGCAAAGGTTCATCAGACTGATTCCTGGGATGGCAGGATTGTCGTATGAAGAGAGATTGGGTCAACTAGGCCTGTATTCAATTGAGTTTAGAAGAATGAGAGGGGATCTCATGGAAATGTATAACATTCTGACAGGGATGGACAGACTGGATGCAGGGATGATGTTTCCTCTGGCTGGGGGTCTAGAACAAGGGGTCACAATCTCAGGATACAGGGAAGGCCATTTAGGACTGAGATGAGGAGAAATTTCTTCACTTGGAGGGTGGTGAACCTGTGGAATTCTCTACCACAGAAGGCTGTGGAGGCCAAGTCAGTGAATATATTTAAGAAGGAAATAGATAAAGGCATCAAGGGGTATGGGGAGAGAGCGGGAGAATGGCATTGAGATAGAGGATCAGCCATGATCATATTGAATGACAGAACAGGCTCGAAGGGCTGAATGACTTATTCCTGCTTCTATTTTCTATTTATGTTTCTATGCTGCACACGCGTACTTGCATTGCACACCAGAGTCATTAGCCATGTCTTCAGCAGACAGCCCTTGTCACCCAGTTGCCACACTTTAGTTTGCCATGGTGGCTCAAATGCAGCTGGCAAAGGGGACAATCACAGAATGAAGGCATCATGGTAGTTTCCAGGATATCAAGTATTGACCTGCATGATTTGCTACCTATGGTCGCACACCTTTCGAACACTGAAGAAGTGGAATTCATTTCAATTCCAGTATAGGGCAGAGTTGGCATGAGGTGCCTGCAAAGCAATGTGATTGATGTTAATAGTGCCATACACCGCGATTGACCCTGCAATCCTAGCAAAGCCATGTGCTCGCTCAATCTGCTTCTCAGTGAACAGAGAGCCTCATTGACCTGTTTTATGTACGATTGACCCTGCAATCCTAGCAAAGCCATGTGCTCGCTCAACCTGCTTCTCAGTGAACAGAGAGCCTCATTGACCTGCTTTTGTAACAGTGGATGTTGCATTAAAGGGATCATCAACTACCTACAAGTTACTCAAATGCTGGTTGATTTCTTCTGGCTGTTTCTATGATTCTACAAATATTTGGTGCTTTCTATAATTGTTTCAAATTGTAAAAGTCTACAGCAAGTGGTGTGGCAGGAACTGAAATACTTTTTGGTTATTGCAAGGCTTCTGCACAAACCAGTTCTTGCAGACATGAATGCACTAGTAGGCATTGCCCTTGAAATATAGCAGATATGGAGAATGAACAGAGGCCTCGCAGAGCAAATCAAGCTGGTGGAAGAGGGAGGAGGGCGGAAAAGGCACTGATGGGAGATATTGCAAATATCTCCAGCTTGGAAGGAGCCAAACACACAAGTTCATCGCCACAGTCACCTTCATAACCACTGGCAATGCAGTCATTGTCCTGCTCTGGTTGCTGTAGTGGCTGCAGCAGGTGGCAGGTTTCCATGTGGATGTCCTTACTGAAGTACAAATGGCTCATACATTGTTCCTCACTGAGATTCAGGTAGCAGAATTTCCCCCTGAATGATCTGGGCAGAAATGGCCTTCTGACAAAAGGTTTTCTTCCCCTCCTTTCTCTTCCAGCAGTTTGTCCTGCTCTGTGTGACCTCTGATCATTCTCCAAGTCATGCTCTATTCCAAGGGGAATGTCTACCAGTGCAGCCAAGGCTTGGAGCAACTGGTTTGTGCACAAACGCTGAAATCAGCAAGAAGTCCTTCAGCACCTGCCACACTACTACCTGTAGACTTTTGAAACTTGAAACAGCTATACAAAAGCACCAAACATTTGTAGGATCATAACAACAAGGGTGTATCAATCAATAATTAACCAGTAAGTAATGGGTGATCCCATGGTGGGATGGGGATATTTCCTATTGCTGACCACATGTTGAGTTATTCTAGGTTAAAAGAAGGCATTAGCTGGAGCTCCAAAATGGCATTTATGATGTCAGATCAGTATGGTACACTGATTGTCGTCAGAATCTGCCTGCTCTGTATTCTTCAAGCCAACATTCACTCCGCAGGATATAACACCCTCACCAATATGAAGTCTGGCATGATTCACCCGACAAATGTTTTCACATGCTGCAACCCTATCTTGAACACCTAAAGGCAATTGTAATGCTCAACAATTGCACAAATGATCCCAATTTCTCGACCAGTCACTTTGATGGGGGTAAAACAATGATTAATGATGGAAAATATGAGACGACAATGTTATATCATAGAAAATTCTGTTTGGCAAGGAGTTTCATAAAATCCACACAGCTGCTTAGTTGGACTATGCGCCAATTTTTTTTTTACAAAGAGCAAATAGAATGTTAAAGTACCTTTTAACCCAGCTGGGCCTATTTTTCCAGGGCGACCCATTGTACCCTTTTGGCCTTTTTCACCAATAGGTCCTGCAAAAAACAAAAAAGAAATTTGTAAATGGTTCAACAAAATCTCTCCGACTATTTTATTTCATATAACTTCATGAGATTACTCCCAAGACTTTCAGAAATGTTGATTATTACCAAGAACACTTGTTTTGTGGTTTTCAAGGAAATAGACATATGGGAAGTGTAATCTCCAAGCAATAAAAATTAATTCCAACTTTGTCTCCATAAATCTACAGGACTGGCTACCATTCCCCACACAATTTTGTCAAACATGCATGCACGCAAGGAAGTTAAGCTAGACAGGTGATTCACTGAAATGATGAAGATAAATTACAAAAGCATATGTGTGGTGGAGGCAGGTTCAATCAAGGCATTCAAGAGGGCATTAGATGATTATTTGGATAGAAACACTGTGCAGAGATACGGGGAAAAGGCAGGGCAATGGCACTAAGTCATAAAACTCATTTGGAGAGCCGGTCCTTCTGTGCCATTAAGATTCCCTGATCCTGTGATTCATATGTGGAGATAACCAGAAATTGTGTAGTTGAATATGATCTAGATTGATTTGTGAAAAATTAGCAGCAGTTGACATTTTGGTATTAAGTCCAATCGAAACTTTTCTTGTAGGCTCGTGAGCTTCTTTAAGTAAAGCAACAATATTGGCAAAGCTAAAAGCAAAAAACTACAGATGCTGGAAATCCAAAACAAAAACACCTGGAAAAACTCAGCAGGTCTGGCAGCATCTGCGGAGAGGAGCACAGTTAACGTTTCGAGTCCGAATGACCCTTCAACAGAACTAAGTAAAAATAGAAGAGAGGTGAAATATAAGCTGGTTTAAGCGGGGGTGGGACAAGTAGAGCTGGATAGAGGGCCAGTGATAGGTGGAGATAACCAAAAGATGTCACAGACAAAAGGACAAAGAGGTGTTGAAGGTGGTGATATTATCTAAGAAATGTGCTAATTAAGGGTAGAAAGCAGGACAGGCAAGGTACAGATAGCCCTAGTTGGGGTGGGATGGGGTGAAGGAATCAAAAAAGGCTAAAAGGTAGAGATAAAACAATGGCTGGAAATACATTTAAAAATAATGGAAGTAGGTGGGAAAAGAAAAATCTATATAAATTATTGGAAAAAAAAGGGGGGGAATCGGATAATATCACCACCTTCAACACCTCTTTGTCCTTTTGTCGGTGACATCTTTTGGTTATCTCCACCTATCACTGGCCCTCTATCCAGCTCTACTTGTACCCCCCCCCCCTCCCCCACTAACCAGCTTATATTTCACTTCTCTTCTATTTTTACTTGGTTCTGTTGAAGGGTCATTTGGACTCGAAACGTTAACTGTGCTCCTCTCCACAGATGCTGCCAGACCTGCTGAGTTTTTCCAGGTATTTTTGTTTTAATATTGGCAAAGCTGTATTTTTATTTCCCATCCCTAGGTACCCTAAGAGGTGGTGCCCCATGGTGCCATATCTTTGAAATGCTGCACCCAGCAACAAGTGAAGGATTAGTGATACATGGCTAAGTCAGGATGTTGAGTAAATCAAAAGAAATTGGAGTTGATTGTGGCCAATGAATGGACCTGTGCTTTAACTGCTCTGTTTTAACTAAAATTATATAGTACAATAAAGAAAATGAATATAGTCAAGTGAGAGTGATTTAACATCTCTCCAGTGGCAGACTTCAACACATTGTTAAAAAGTAGCAAAAGATGAGGTTTGAACTTTTGTTCCAAAACGTTGGAGGTCCTCACAGATTTAAACAGTAATTTTCAAAAACTGACATTTGATCCACAAATACAAATAAGTATAAACACATGGAACAACCAGTTAGTCATTGAATTCATTCTCTGGCTGAACTATGTTAGTGTGTGACCTCCTGTCCTTTATCCTAAACAAAGGCCTGACCACTTGCAAGCAGTGATCATTAAAACAAGCCATGTTGTAGTTGGTGAGCTAATGACAGCTTGAAGATTCATTTATGTCCATGTGACATGTAGTGGCTGTTAAGCACTGCTTGGGTGGTACAATCAAGAAACAGACAGCTTGTGGGAAATTGTTCATTTTCTAAATTCAGAAGATCATGATGAATTCATTATTTTCAGATTAATCAGGTCAGAACAAGCATATTTAATGTCCCAACCTCATAACACTAATATGTAGAATTCATACTCAATTAAAATAGATAGTCACAATAGACTAAGTGCTCTACATTTCAATATTAACTTAAATTTACTTTAGTTATAAATATAATAACCACAGCAAGGATGCCATTTTCGGCAAGGCCTTCTACAGGCACTAGGAAATAAGGATGTTATAGAGTTGAGTTTCCAGGCAATATTTCTTGGTGGAATCATTGAACTTTATTTTCAACACAGCAGCAACGGCTACATGTATGCATCTAATTCTGTATCTAAAGAAGCACTCTCTCCTAGAGGTTCCCTGCGCTGCTAACCTACTGGTTTACACAGATCATGTGATCTTACAACACAGGATTATTCTGAAAGCTAGTCCTGCATTTATAAAAAATATAATTACTATATTCCTCCTCCTTTAAGTTTTCTGTATATTTTGTATTTACAAGGATATTTAGCCCATGACATTACAATATTTACACAGATCTTGAAATAACAAGTTCAGTCTTTCAAGTGGGGTTTCCTGATCCAGGTGGAACATCGTAGCTCCACGACTTCCAATTCTTTGACAGGAACCAAATTCTCTGGAACTGCATTATCAGGTACCTCATTAGGCACTTGCAGTTCAGTGTCTTCCACTCCGACAGAGACATCAGTATGTCTATCCTTGGTTGAGCAACTTCAACAGGAACCACAGGTTCAGCAATGGTTACAGGTGGAACATCATTTTGTTGGGGCATCTCCCTTCTTAAATGATCCACATGCTTACCAGTGATCTGGCCCTTCACTCCCACGTGGTACAACAATGATCCATTCAACAGAGCTTACTTTATCAGGTCCTTACTTTACTTCGGTCCTCCACCGAAATTCCTTACATATACTGCTTCTCCAACAGAAAATTATCGCTCACGGCTATGCAAATCATGAGTTGCTTTTTGGTTCCTTGACTTTTCTCCACCTTCCCCTCCAAATTAGGAAGTACCAGGCTTAATCTTGTTCGAAGATGGTGCCTCAGCAGTATCTCTGCAGGTGTTGCACCTGTCGTGGTGTGAGGGGGGTGTTCTGTAGTGAAATAGGAAACGAGCAAGTTTAGTTTCCAATGATTCAACTGTTAACTTTTCATTCCCACCTTTTATTGTCTTTTTGGAACCTTCTTCCTTTTCGCCGCCTTCTTTCTACCACAAAGTTTAGTCTCGACCTTTTTAGCTTCACTGTCGGCCAGACTTCTCTCAGGTGAAATCTCAGCTTGTCTTAGTTCGGTAGTTGAGCTACCCATGATTTCACTATCTACTCGGATCTTGGAAAGTTCTACGACTTTTGCTTTCAAGGTCTCTTTAGCTTCATTCAACTGATTCTTCAGCTCTTCTGTCTCCTTCTTGTATCTGTTGACTTCCTCCTGGAAACTTGAACATTGCTGTGTCTTCCCTGCCAACTGGTTCTTCAGTTTGTTCAGAGTGACGTTGAATTCATCCTGTTTCTCTTCGTAACTTTCCGGAGGCACAAACTTTGACCTGAGGGATTCCTGTAGTGTATGAAGGTCTTTCAACAGGTTTTCCTTTCCTTTGTGAAGCTCACTCACTTCATCTTGAATTCTGTCATTCAGCAGGGTCTCCTTGGGTTTCTTCTGCTGTTCTTCCATGTCATTGTTTAAGACAGTCTTCATTTCTTCAGGTTGCTGAATGGTTACACATTCCTTTTTCATCCTGTTGCAGTCTTTGGACTCTCCAGGCTCTTTCTGAAGTACCTGGTCTTGTTCCTTTTCCAACTCAGGAACTCTTCCTACCTTTTTTTGAAATCTCACTGGCCAATCAAGGTTAATTTCCCTCAACCAATTTTGACCTAGAAGGCTTAGTCCTCTACCTTCTAGTACCATCACAGGTAGTTGTGCTGTTTGGTGTCTATAATAAACAGGTAGTCTGGTGATACCTTTTACCTGGATTTCTTCACCTATGTACATTTTCAACTTGGCAAAGGTTTGTTCCAAATTTAATTGCCGATCACCTTTATTTAAATATCTGAAAGTGTGTTTCCTATTACAGTGGTAGAAGCACCAGTGTCCACTTCCATTTTTAAGGGTTCGCCATTCACTTGCACTGTGACAGTAATTGGCTCTGTCCTCCCAATTCAAGTTGAATAGTGAATAAATGTCAGAATTGAAAACAAAAACAGAATTACCTGGAAAAACTCAGCAGGTCTGGCAGCATCGGTGGAGAAGAAAAGAGTCGACGTTTCGAGTGCCAGACCTGCTGAGTTTTTCCAGGTAATACTGTTTTTGTTTTGGATTTCCAGCATCCGCAGTAGTTTTTTGTTTTTATAAATGTCAGAATTGGTTGTTTCTGGCTCTTCTACACTATACACTTCATTGGACTTCGTTTGTTGACTGGAAGCCTGTTTAAATCTCACTTTGCAATGTTTCAATATGTGACTTTTGTGACAAAAGTAACACTCCACCTTTTTAAATTGGCAATCATTAGGAGTATGATTATTTCCACATCAATAAAAATTAGTTTTCGACTTTGCCGCTAAGCTGTTTCCTCTAAATTTTCAGTTAGCGGGGTCTGTTTCCCACTTCACAGCAGACTCCCGGCTTTTCACGCCACTTTCGGCTGACCGTTCCCGCCCAACTAGGAAAACGGCGCCATTTTGCGCACCTTGAATCGCTTGTGAATCCCTTACAGCGCTTTCCATCGCAAGTGCTATTTCTAACGCTTTCTTAAAATCAAGATCCACTTCAGCCAGCAATCTTTGCTGAATAGCATCCTCTTGCACGCCACAGACCAAATGATCCCTGAGCATGTCATTCAGGGTTTCACTGAAATCACAATTTTCCATTAGTTGTTTAAATTTCACCCCGTAGGTAGCAATGGTCTCTCTCAGGGGCTCTATTCCGTGAATTGAACCTGAACCTCTGCATTGTGACTGAGCACATGGGTTGGGAATGGCCCTTAACCAGGTCTACTAATTCACTGAAAGTCTTCGAATCTGGGGCACTGGGGGCTGTCAAGCTTCAACTTAAACTGTAGGTTTTACTCCCACAAATACTCAGGAGAATCACTCTCCTCTTTTGCTCCCCGTGATTTTGTTGGCTTGAAAGTAGAACACAAGATGTGCTATATATGGAGACCAGTCATCTGTGGCTGGCTCAAAGGGATCGATTCTGCCAAACTGTGGCATCTCAGACGAATATATCCTCCTTTCTTTTTGATTATCTTAGATACTCAAAATCGCTGGGACAGCACGGATCTGGTTTATCCTTGTCGCCAGTTTGTTACAGAGTTGAGTTTCCAGGCTACTCTTCTTGGTGGAAACTTTGAACTTTACTTACAAAACAACAGCAGCTACATGTGTGCATCTAACTCTATAACTAAAGAAGAACTCTCTCCTAAAGGTTCCCCCGTGCTGCTAACCCAATAGTTTACACAGATCATGTGATCTTACAACACAGGATTATTCTTAAAGCCACAGTCCTACGTTTATCAGAATTTTAATTACTACAAAGGAATTGGTAAGAAGTTAATTTCTGAGCCTGTGGGAATGTGGCACAGGAATTTACAAAAACACATTTGTGGTAAATGGGTAATACCATTAAGCATAACTCGAGTTCCAATATGGAATTCTTGTTGATTTATTTTCTTATTCTATCGGACGATAAGAACAAAAGTAATTTATTCACCACCTGAAGATTGGTCTCAATTAGATCATGGCTGATCTACACACAAAATCTATTCACCCACCTTAGCCCCATGACCCCTTGATATTGTTATTTAACAAAAAGCTATCAATTTCAGTTTTGAAAGTGCCAATTATCCCAGCATCCACAGGCCATGAAGTTTGATAACATGCAAAAATGGGTGCAGGGATCATGATGCATAATTAACATGTGCCCATTGCTTTCGATGCAAACAAAATGCAAGCTGCCTGCTCATTTCAATGATTGTAGAGCACAATCACCACTAAGTGCACTGTTGAGTGGTTTCACAGCTGAATATAGGGTGCAAAATCGTGAGGTGCTGGTAGGTGTTGAAGATAGCCTGTATGTCTTAAAGGACAAAGCAGCTTCATTACTCTCTGAAGGCTGTCTGCTCAGTTGGGAGGATGGCTTCCAAAACCAGTTTCACACAGTTAATTATAAGCAGTTAGAAGCTCATGGGATTGCGAGCTGGTTTTCCTGGCTTTAGAATAGCAATAACTTTAGAATGATGCCAGACTTCAAGGATTATCCTAGTGTCAGCAATGCTGGACTGGCATGGCACATATTCTTTACTGCAGATACGCAGGCTATTTCAGGAAGTGGGGAGTTGACGATGACATACATGTGGTCTTCCTTTGTGTGTCACTTCATCGAGAGCTTTTCAGCTAATGTCAAGAAAATGACCAAATGCCCAAAATTGGTCTCTTGGTCTGCAGAGCTTGAAAGCATCCATCAACAATTTCTATCAATTATGACTTGTACCTAACAGTCATAACTTCATCTCACGCTCACACACTTAGCACTGCTACCATCCTCACATTAGTGTCTCACAGCTTGCATACAATGTCAGCTATTCAACCATGATGGTGACATCACCCAACACTATGTACCGTACTCATTGACACACTTCTCTTGCTCTTGCAGGATAAGATGGAAGAAGACCAGAGGCAGCAGCAGTTAACTGAGGAGGACAGGCATAGCTACCTGCCCTTTTCCCACTGAAGGAGACAGTGGCCACCATTATTTGAGTGGCCATGACTGAGGCTGTGGACATGGGCAAGGCTGAAACCAATGAAGGCCATCATACCTAATTCTTCTTCTCACATCCCACTTCCCCCTCATCTCACAATCTCTTCCAATTTACAAGCTACAGATAGGGAAAGTATACACCATTTGCTTCTCCCGCCCCCATCCCATCTGGCCAGGTAATAGTGGAAAAGAAAGAGGTGGAGAGTAATAAGACCATGATGAAGAAGAACCCCCATGACTTGATCGCACACTTGTAGTGTTAAATATTAACACTGTGTATATTTTGGAAGATGGCTGAGAGGCACAATCTGAATTTGGTGACACACCAGGCATGAGAGGCCTGTAGAGAGAGCAGTAGTATAGGTGTTAGCTGATGGGTGCTATCCAGGAGAGTGACTTGGTACAGAGGTTTACGCAAAGCATGAAACCCATCCACTCCAGCATGGAAATGGTGGACAACTCCATAAGAATATTTGTGGACCCAAGCATGATCAACATCTGATGACTGATGTCTCAGCTTCCATTGCAGCAGAAGCCAGCCAACATCTGAATGCTGTCTAGCAAACTCAGATGGAAGTCATGAAAGCTCAGACTGAGGTCATGCAAGCTCAGCTTGCTGCCTTCACAGCTGCAGATACCAGTGTTCAAAGGGGCTTGTAGGGAGTCACAGCAGTCCAGTAATTTGTCCTCCAAAACATTGAAAGGATTGCTGAGGCATTGCCCCCGGCAGTGGCAGTGGCATCATGGAGCACAAACCTAATGTCCGCTCTCAGGATGAAGCCAGTGGTCTGCATACCACTGCCATATCTGCCAGTGCCCTTGCTGTTGCCTGTCAGCTAGTCAGCCTAAAATGCTGCTGCCCATTCCGAGGCGGCAAAGTATGAAGCTGGCCTTTTGGGACCAGAGCTGCTCAATATCACCTGGCTAGGCTGTCTGCAGTTCCCCACGCCCCACTGAATATCAGCAGTCGCCCATCAGTCATGTTGCAGCCACTGGTTTAACACTGCAGTGCAGCTCTAGGACTGATAAAGGCATTCCAAATGGAATGGGAGTGCCTACTAGTGCACTGGAGAGCCTCCTGGTTCCCTAAGGATATAGGATGCCTCTCCTCCTTTCCACTTCCTTCACCAAGGCTGCAATGCAGAGTCCACAAGCCTTGGAACCTACTCTCTTCCATGCTGTGCGTTTCCTCGGTGTTTCCCAGGTCAGAGTCACTTCATGCATAAGTCTCATGCACCTCTCCATTAAGCTATGCTGGCCAGCCACTTGCAATCAACAGCACAGTGAGCACTGGGAATGTTGAAATCATTGATAGGAATGAGCAGGCAGCATAAATTGGTGTGTTGCCTGCATCAGAATCAACAGTTGCAGTGTCATGCATTGCAATCCCTGCAACTATTTTTGGAGGCTATCAAATTTAGCCCCCACAATATTTTGCACTTTGCTCACAATATGTTGGCTGAATTATTAAGTAGCAAAATGGATACATTGGAGGAAAAAAATGAATATGAGAGAGGCTGAACTAATGCAGAAATTATAACTATCTCTTAGAACTAGAACCTGGGCAGACTGGTGAACCCTTGAAAATGAAAGCAATCAATTAAACTTTCTACAGCTATAACATACATTAACTTTCAATATTAGCATTTTACAAATCATTTTATATTATACAAACAAGTCACCTTTCAATGTAGAATTTATAATTGTAGAAAATCTTGTTTTAGTCACCTGGTTGTCCAACTGGGCCAACTTTTCCTAGCCTTCCAGGCTCTCCTTTCTCCCCCTTTTCCCCAGGTTCACCTGTAACACAATATAAAGTGACAGCATCACCCTTGTTGGCAAAACAGCTACAGAGAAATAATACACTTGTGTGTGTAAATAGGATCCTCGCCATTCACTGACCCAGGTGAAATTCAGGGATCATTACCAAGCGGTGCATAAGTGGCAATCTCAGTCTGAGAGATCAGAAACTAGCTGGTATTGAAACAGGCAAAAATGTCATATATTCACTGTTGCCTGTTCCCAATTATTTTGCAATTATTTCCACAGCAGAAGTGCAATCTATTACCTGTGTGAAACATTGGGATTACTCACATATTGACAATATATTCTGTACTACACTAGATATAATTATCACATTGGAATATAAACTGTGTTGCTTGTATGTTATACTGTAATTATTATCATTTATTGAAAATGTAATCTGCTACCTGTACATTGCAGGGTAATTATCACATTAGGAATTAAATTATTAGTGCTTAAATATTAGATTTTAATTATAATCACAAGCATCATGGAACAGATATCTTAATATCACCTCAGCCAGCTGATATAGAAACTCGCCAACCGGGCTCATACACCTAAACAACAATAACCATTTTACAGACCTTGCCAATGTGAAGAACAGGCTATTTGTTTTTAAAAAAAGGACCTTAAAATTTATTTTTTATTTTGTCTCTCCAAAAATAGTCCAAAGATGCCACAATTATCATTATGCAAAGTACTTTCCTGTACCTTCTCATTCTACTCAAAATTATTTCTTCATTTTCACTTCAAACTTCATATTCCTGTCATGCTGCTAGTCGCAAGCTCTGTCACTCTATTCAAGTGAGCAGTTCCACTATCTCAGCTGTTATCCTCTGTATAATCTTGTTCCCAGCTGGAACCCATTGAATTAACATTTGAGGTATCACGCTCCATATAATATAATGGCCATGCCCTGACCATTGCACTCTTCTCACTGTACATGTTCTAATACTGTGTACAGACTACTCTCTCATTTCAGTGTTGGCAACTCTGTTCTCCGAGTTGCTACACAACATACTCAAGGATATCATCAAAGGTAGTATTCGGACTGAGTTTCTCTGAATTAAACTGAAAATAATAATAGCTGTGAAAGAATATATGGTGGCGTTATAGACCACCGAACAGTGAGAAAGAAGCAGAAAAAGACATTTGTGGACAATCCAAATAGGTTCGCGGAAATAATACGACTGGAACAATGCTTCAAAAGTAGACTGGCACGATAGTAACAATGGTCAAAACGGGGAGCAGTTCGTGGAGTACATTCAGACAGTTTCCAAAGTCAATATGTTATGAGGAAATCAAGGAACAGGCTAGCTGCAAGACAATGATAAGAGATCATTACTGAACACTTTGAAAGCCATGAGCTAATTAGGGATAGTCAATGTGAGTTTGTAAAGGATAGGTCATGCTTCTCTAAATTAATCAAATTCTTTAGGGAAATGATTGAACATATTTAGAAAGGAAATGTAGTGGATATGAAGTATCTACACTTTAAAGAAGCATTTAATAAATGCTACATAAGAGAATTTTTTTCAAAGATTAAGGAAATTAAGGGTAATGGTGACATGGATAAATGGATCCATGTAAATGAATGTTTCTCAGACTAGTGTCTCATAAGGATGTGTTAAGGCTCCTTGCTCCTCCGTGAGTACAAATGGTTTGAGCATGGGAATAAAGAGATACAATTTAGCTGTTCCAGAAAATGCTGATATAAGAGGCATAGCAAATGCTGAGGAAGAAAACAGGAGGACAAATGCAAGTTAGGTAAATGGACATAACTGTGGTAAATGTAGTTTAATATAATCATGCATTTTGAGGAAACAAACAGAATGGGAATATAACCTAATTAGGTGCCATTCTCAATGGAATTGAGGGACAGACGTGGGTAACATTTTTAAAAGCAGAACTGTAGGTAGTACATTATAAAGGCAAGAGACGATGGTAAATCTATTGGTTAGTTTTGGGCACACATTCATAGGAAGGATATTGAAGCCATTGAAAAGGTGCAATGCAGATTTACTAGGGTGATTTCTCTAGCCTGAGAAACATTTCAATTTTCATTGCATCTACTGCATCTCCCTTTACTTGATGCATACATTCCCAGATATATAAACCAGTTGCAACTCCTCACGATCTCCACTTTCCTCAGATTAATGAGCTTCAAATAAAGCCATTAATTTTTTAAATGGACCACCTATCAAAGAAGGTTCCTGAAGCACTGAGTAGTGTTTAAACAACAGGTACTCTTTCATACCTTAAAAAAATGAAAGAAATTCTAAGGGAATTTATTTTGTTCATAAGCATTTCCACAATGTCTGTCTTATAAAAATGTGTTTTAATACTAAAATAATACTCCTTCTTTCTTGTAACTGTAAAAGTGCTATTCAAGAGAGAAACGAGAGAGAGAGAAAGGGAAACTAGACCAGTTAGCCTGACATCAGTCGTGGGGGAAATGCTTGAATCTGTTATTAAATGGAAAAAGAGCACTTAGAAAATCATTGTACAATTAGGAAAAACCAACATGAAAGTGAACTCATATTTGAAAGATCTTTTCGAGCTTTTTGAGGATGTAAGTAGAAGGGCAGATAAAGAGGAATCGGTGAATGCAGTATGTCTGGGTTTCCAGAAGGCATTTGGATAAGGTGCCACATGGAATGTTGATGCGCAAGATAACAGTTCATTGAGATTGGGATTAATATGTTAGCATGGATCGAGGATTGCATAAAGAACAGAAAGCAGGGAGCAGGAATAAACAGGTCATTTCCAGGTTGGCAAGCGGTTTACAAATGGGGTGGCACAAGGATCAGTGCTGTACGTGGTCTCAAATACATACTTGTAAATCTATATTAATGACTTAAATGAAGGGACTGAGTATAATGTGTCCAGGTTTGCTGATGATACAAAGCTAGGTGGGAAAATAATCTGTGAGGAGGACACAAAGGCTTGAAATTTCGCTCTGAAGTCAGGAAAATTCCTAGCTCTGCAAACCTGACTCGGGAGAAAGTGCCCTGGACAGTTGGATTTTGATTCTTGGGCGTGCAGGTGATAACTGGAGTTGGGTCCACCGGCTCCATAAAGAGTTCGGAGGCAGACACCGGGGCTGCTGGGTGCAGAGGCTGGCTCTGCGATTGGCCTGGCTCAGTGATCCGGGGCTTTGTCCCAGTTTTAGAAAAGCAATAAAACATCCCTCCAGCCCTCACCCCTCACTCCCCCACACACTCCTCATGCCCCATCCATGCCAACGCATGCCCTCCACCCACCCCAATGGCCCCCATACCCCTCATGCCAACCTATGCCCCTCCACCCATGGGCCTTTATAGCCCCTATGCCAGCTTAGTGCCAACTCAAGCCCCCCATCCACCACCCTTTGCCCTTATACCCTCCATTCCAGCTCACCCATTTCCCACCATGGGCAGGCCTTTCAACCCATGTTGGGATGGAAAGAAATAAAGTTCTTAAGTGTCTATTGATGAATTCACAATTTTTTTAAAAAACCCTTTCACTTCAATTATCCTTCAGCTAAATTCCTTATAAAAACAAGCATTTGTATTCATGGTCGCTCTTCAAAGACTTTATAAGCACTTGGAACTGTCAATCAATCTGTGAACTGACAGGCACCCTGCTGTGATAATGATAATGTGAAATCAGCCATGCAGCACAAATCCTATAATGCCAGGCTTATGTCAACACACAGAGTGAAATAGCAAGCACTATTTTTTTTAAACTGCAGTTTTTTTTCAAAAAATTAAAAGCCAGGAGATTTAAATGCCTCGACAGCTTTACAGTTCCCTTGACAGCCTGACAGTTCCAACCACTAGGTGGGTGGTGCATCTTTGTAATTCTCTACTTGAGGGCTGTAGAAGCTTAATTATTGAGCATGTTCAAGACAGAAATCGATAGATTTCTGGATACTAATGATCTCAAGGGTTACGGGGATGGTAAGGAAAAATGGCTTAGAGTTAGATGAACAGCCACAATCTGTTTGAATGGCAGGGCTGGCTCAACAGGCCAAATGGCCTATTCCTGCTCCTATTTCCCATGTCCTATGTCCCTAATCAGCTTAACAATTCCAATCAGTTTACCCACTTTTTATACACATTCATGTCTACTTTTAACAATCCCAGAGGGCACTTAATCTCTCCCAAAGGGCACCTGACGTCTACCAAAAGGCACCTGACCTCCCCCAAAGGTGTCCCTAGACCTATCCAAAAGGGTACCCTGGCTCCCCAAAGAACTCCTTCTCCTGAAAGGTCTAAAGACAACAAGTCATGTTTTAGACATCCCACTAGCAAAAATTGGATCTGATTGAAGGCAGCCACACTTTTACATGAACCACAGATGTGCAAACTACAACCTGAATTTATTCCCTCCCTCGCTGGTGAAAATGGTAGGTGCTGGGTTTGTGGACGGGACTTCTGGATTCGGGCCTTTGGCACCATTTTGGATAAGCTGGAGACCCTCTTTGTCATGACGAAAATTCAGGCCAAAGTGTCTGCAAAGGGATGTAAATATGTTATCTGAGTGAACAGGAAGGTCCATTTTAGTAGGAAGAATGAAAAGAAGCATATTATTCAAATTGTGAGAGATTGCAGGGCTTTGAGATGCAGAGGGTTCTGGGTTTCCTAGTGCATGAATTACAAAAGGTTAGTACACAAGCACAGCAAGTAATTAGGAAGGCTGATAGAATGTTATAATTTATTGCGAGGGGAATTATATACAAAAGTAGAGAGGTTATGTTTCAGTTTTACAGGACAATGGTGAGACTACATCTGGAGTGCTGTGTACAGTACTGGTCTCCTTTTTTAAAAAAAGACGTAAATGCATTAGAAGTAGTTCAGAGAAGGTTTGCTAGACTAATACCTGGAATGGGTGGGTTGTCTTATGAGGAAAGGTTGGACAGGCTAGGCTTGTATCTGCTGGCATTTAGAAGAGTAAGGGGCAACTTGTTTGAAACATGTAAGATCCTGACGTGTCTTGACAGGGTGGATTTGGAAAGGATGTTTCCTCTTGTGGGAGAATCTGGAACATGGGGTCACTGTTTAAAAATAAGGGGTTGCCCATTTGAGACAGAGATGAGGAGAAATTGTTTCTCTCAGACAGTTGAGTGTCTTTGGAACTCTGTTCCTCAAAAGGCAGTGGAAGCAGAATCTTTGATTATTTTTAAGGCAGAGTTAGATAGATTCTTGATAAGCAAGGGGGTGAGGCTATCGGGGGGTAGGTGGGAATATGGAGTTGAAGTTACAATCAGGTCAGCCATGACCTTATTGAATGGCGGAGCGGGCTCAAGGGGCCGAGTGGCCTGCTCCTAATTCATATGTTCGTATGCAGATGGAGGATAATGTGTGGAAATAAGAATTTTCAATTTGATGGGAAGAATGGAAAAACTGAATATTGTTAAATGATGAGAAACTACTTAATGTTTGTATTCAGGGGTATTTGGATGTTTTTGTACAAGAAAAGTCCAGCAAACAATTAGGGAGGTAAATGTTATGTCGGCCTTTATAGCAAGGGGGTTGAAGTACAAGAGTAAAAAAGGCTTGCTGCAATTGTTTAGGTCTTTTGAGCAGCCCACACCTGGAGCATTGTGCACAGTTTCTGAATTGTACCATATGCAGGATGCAATGAAGATTCACAACATTGATTCCTGAAATGAGAGGATTCTCCTTTGAGAAGAGGTTCAGTAGAAACGGCCTATATTCTCTTGGCTTTAGAAGAATGAAAGATGATCTCATTGCAACATTTAAGTTTCCAAGAGAAAGGTAGATGCTAAGACCCTGTTTTCCCCTGACTGGGGATTCGAGAAGTAGGATTCATAGTCTCAGGATAAGGGATCAGGTGTTTAGGATTGAAACAATTCAAAGCATTAATAATCTTTGGAATTCTCTACCTCAGAGAGCTATGGATGCTCAGTCATTAAGTATATTCAAAGCTGAGATCAACTGATTTTTGGACTCTGAGAAAATCAAGGCAAATGGGGAGGGGGCGGGCAAATAGAATTGAGATTGAAGATCAGCTGTGATTTATTAAATAGCAGAGCAGGCTTGAGGAATCATATGGCCCTCTCCTGCTTTTCATGCTCTTTCTCCCATTTAAAAAAAAATCCTTTGACTTCTTGATTCAGTGTCACTTTTCCTTACGCCCATCTTTGAAGCACATTGGAATATTTATTACATGGAAGGTGCTATATAAATGCAAGTAGCTGTTTTTGTTCCATCTACTATTTTGGTTCTCCTTCCCTCCAGAGCCAGTGATGTTACTGTGGGGCAGGAGGTATCAGTGTCCCTATAGTGGCTCTGTTTATTTTAATGAGGTCTGCAATTTTGGATTGGACAGGCCTGAAAGCTAGTCCTGAGCCTCTCGCATTAGCAGTAAGGTATATCATTACACAAATTAAATAACTTGCTTAAATCTAAGTTATTGACCTACTTCATCTTTTAAGAACATAGATCATGTCCCTTTTCAATCTTTTTTTCTGTAATGAAACAAATTCAGCTTCATAACTATCTTTTCATAACTTGAGCCCTTAGTTTTGGAATCATCCTTTTTGAAAAGCAATGAAAAGCAGGGGAGTTATTTCTGGTGTCCTGGCCAATATTTATCTCTCAATCAACATCAGAAAAAAAACAGGTTATCTAGTCATTATCACATCGCTGTTTGTGGGAGCTTTTGACCGCATTTGGCTTGTGTTTCCTACAATACAACAGTGGCTGCAACTTCATTGGCTATAAAGCATTTTAGAAACATAGAAACATTAAAAAAATGGGCAGGAGTAGGTCATTCGGCCCTTCGAGCCTGCTCCACCATTCAATATGACCATGGCTGATCTTCTATCTCAACGCTGTACTCCCGCGCTCTCCCCATACTCCTTGATGCCTTTAGGGTCCAGAAATCTATTTCCTTCTTAAGTATATTCAGTGACTTGGCCTCCATTGCCTTCGATGGTAGAAAATTCCACAGGTTCACCACCATCCGCTGGCCGTGAAAAGTGCTGTATAAATACAAGTCTTTTTTTTTTCCTTTTTTGAAACAAATTCAGTTTCTACATTATTTCATTATAGCTTGAGCCCTTAGCTTTGTAATTATCCATCTTGCTCTTCTTTGAACTATTTCTCAAAGTATTGGTGTTCTTTTAAAGCGAGAGGTGTCAGCTGTGACTCAGAAGTAGCACTTTGACTCTTAAGCACATGATGGGCTGACACATCATTGCACTGCTGAGAGGGTATTGACATTTTGGAGGTGCTGTCCTTCAGATAAGGCACTGAACTGAGGCCCTGTTTGCCTGTCCAACAGCTTGTAAAAACAGCTCATGGGACAATGTGAAGTGCAATGGGTTCTCCTGGAATTCTGCTATGTATTCCTCTCTCAACCAACACAACCATTGTTGTTTGTGGGTCCTTGCCCTGCACAAACTGATCACTACTTGTGCCTACGCAATAGTTACTACACCTCAAAAAATAATTAATTGTCTATGAAGACTGGAGATTTCCTGAGAATGTGGAAGGTGCTGTGTAAGGGCAATTTCTTTCTTTAGAGTGAAAAAAGTGTAGTAATATATTCTGTGAGTGATACAAGGTTAAAACAAATTTTGATTCATAATCAAAGCTGCTCAAGATACAAATTAATATTTGGTTACCCATCCAGGAGCTTCATATTGATTGGATATTTTCAAAGTATAATTAGTAAACTTACATCTACTTGTTTTTCCACTTTGCAACAGATATCACTTCATGATGCATGCATATTTCCTGATCCAATTTACATTAGCTTATATTTGTTCATGATAAAATTCAATAGCCTTTCCCTAGTCTGTCACTTATTGGCTCAGAGGTTTTGGAATGCTATCAATTTCCCTTCGCCTAATTACCTGGCTTATGAGGATCAGCAAATTTTATTTTGCTGATGGAAAGGGAACTTAAGGTAGGGATAGTGTTGCCAATTGCGTTCAGTGACTGCTGGTTTTGTAATTCTGTAAGTGTTAGATTAGAACAGTATTCTGTTCAACTATGTGCCTCTACCTGGCTCTCTCCACCCACAATGACAAATAGCCTTCAGGGTCCCCTTGAAAATGACTAGTTGAGGGTGAGCTGGATGGAAAGAGTCAATGGATTCAGGAAACTAAAGGAGAAAAGAAGAAAAAAAACCTTCTACTTTCATCTCATTCTTACCATTGGACTGATTGCTTTACCTCTGGGATATTGAAATCTTCCACAAATTTTGCCTTTTCAATTCCCCATGCTAGCATGATATGAAGATGATTGATAGTCTTCCTTAAAACTCTATCAACATGCTAGAGATCAGATGGAAAATCAGGAAAGAAATGAATTCACATAGCACAGGGACATTGAAGTGATATTGAGGTGAGAGTGACTGCCCTGGACATCAAGGCAGCATTTGTCAGAGGGAGGTCATGCCTAACAAATTTGATTGAATTTTTTGAGGAGGTGACCAGGTATGTAGATGAGGGTAGTGCAGTTGATGTAGTTTATATGGATTTCAGCAAAGCCTTTGACAAGGTCCCACATGGGAGACTTATAAAGAAGACAAATGCACATGGGATACAGGGTAATTTGATAAGGTGTATTCAAAATTGGCTTAGTTGTAGGAGGCAGAGGGTGATGACAGAAGGATGCTTTAGTGACTGGAAGCCAGTGTCCAATGGCGTACCACAGGGATCTGTGCTGGGTCCCATATTATTTGTCATTTATATAAATGACATAGATGACTATGTGGAGGTTAGGATTAGTAAGTTTGCGGATGACACAAAGATTGGCTGGGTGGTTAACAGTGAGGTTGAGTGTCTTGGGCTACAGGAAGATATAGATGGGATGGTCAGATGGGCAGATAAGTGGAATTTAACCCTGAAAAGTGTGAGGTGATACACTTTGGAAGGAGTAATTTGACAAGGAAGTATTCAATGAACAGCATGACACTAGGAAGTTCTGAGGAACAGAGGGGCCTTAGCGTGTGTATCCATAGATCTCTGAAGGCAGAGGGGCATGTTAGTGGGGTGGTGAAAAAGGCATATGGGACACTTGCTTTTATCAATCGAGGCATAGATTACAAAAGTAGGGAGCTCATGTTGGAGTTGTATAGAACCTTAGTGAGGCCACAGCTGGAGTACTGTGTGCAGTTCTGGTCGCCACATTATAGGAAGGATGTGATTGCACTGGAGGGGGTGCAGAGGAGATTCACCAGGATGTTGCCTGGGATGAAACATTTAAGTTATGAAGAGACGTTGGATAGACTTGGGTTGTTTTCGTTGGAGCAGAGATGACTGAGGGGCGACCTGATCGAGGTGTACAAGATTATGAGCAGCATCGACACGGTTAGGGAGCAGCTGTTCCCCTTAGTTTAAGGGTCAGTCAAAGGGGGCATAAGTTCAAAGTGAGGGGCAGGAGGTTTAGGGGGTATGTGAGTAAAAACTTTTTTACCCAGAGCGTGGTGACAGTCTGGAATGCACTGCCTGGGAGGGTGTTGGAGGCGGGTTGCCTCACATCCTTTAAAAAGTACCTGGATGAGCACTTGGAACATCATAACATTCAAGACTATGAGCCAAGTGCTGGTAAATGGGATTAGGTAGGTAGGTCAGGTGTTTCTCATGTGTCGGTGCAGATTTGATGGGCCAAAAGGCCTCTTCTGCAAGTGTGGCATCAAGGAGCCCTAGCACAACAGGAGTCAAAGGGAATCAGGGGGAAAACTTTCCACTGGTTGGAGTCATACCTAGCACAAAGGAGGATGGTTGTGGTTGTTGGAGGTCAGTCATCTCAGCTCTAGGTCATCACCGCAGGAGTTCCTCAGGGTAGTGTCCTAGGCCCAACCATCTTTATGCTGCTTCATCAATGACCTTCCTCCCATCATAAGGTCAGAAGGGGGGATGTTCACTGATGATTGCACAATGTTCAGCGCCATTTGCGACTCCTCAGATACTGAAGCAGTCCATGTCCAAATGCAGCAAGACCTGGACAATAGCCAACCTTTGGTTGGCAAGTGGCAAGTAACATTCACACCACATAAGTGCTAGGCAATGACCATCTCCAACAAGAGAGAATCCAACCATCGCTCCTTGATGTTCAATGGCATTACCATCACTGAATCCCCCACTTTCAACATCTTGGGGGTTACCATCGACCAGAAACTGAACTGGACTAGCCATATATATACTGTGGCTGCAAGTGCAGGTCAGAGGCTAGGAATCGTGTGATGAGTAACTCACCTCCTGACTCCCCAAAGCCTGTCCACCATCTACAAGGCACAAAGCAGGAGTGTGATGGAATACACCACACTTGCCTGGATGAGTGCAGCTCCCACAACACTCAAGAAGCTTGACACCGTCCAGGACAAATCAGCCCGCTTGATTGGCACCACATCCACAAACATTCACTCCCTCCACCACTGATGCACAGTAGCAGCAGTGTGTACCATCTACAAGATGCACTGCAGGAATTCACCAAGGCTCCTTCGACAGCACCTTCCAAACCCATGACCACTACCATCTATAAAGACAAGGGCAGCAGATAGATGGGCACCACATGGAAGTTCCCCTCCAAGTCACTCAACATCCTGACTTGGAAATTTATCATCATTCCTTCACTGTCGCTGGGTCAAAATCCTGGAATTCCCTTCCTAACAGCACTGTGAGTGTACCTACACCACAGTGGCAGCAGTTCAAGAAGGCAGCTCACCACCACCTTCTCAAGGACAACTAGGGATGGGCATTAAATGTTGGCCCAGCCAGCGAAGCCCATATCCTGTGAATGAATAAAAAAAAATTTTTCCCTGTTTGCGTGACAGCAAAAAAAAAGATATGTCTACCTGCTGCCAGAGGCAATTAGCTCATATTCTTTATCAGAATAACCTTCGAGCACCAATGTATTGTCACCTCTGAGGAGGCAGTAATGATAGCATCAACGTCAATAAATTTACAAGGGCATCCCCAGTGGCTAATGTCATCTTTAAATAATAAACTGTGAATTCACATAAATTGTGAATTTTCAGAATGCCATATGTGACAGATCTCAGTTGTGTTAGTTAAATTAAATTTATCATGTGCCACTCCTTTCTCCAAATCTCAAATACTACCACTCTTTGATTATATGTGTGCATAATCATCACCACAGAAGATTTACCATCATACACCTTGTATACGAACATGCATGGCAAAGCCCTGGAAACTGAACAAGTGTATATTAGGTAAAGTGCATCTAGCATTAGCTGAGCCACATAAGTAATATCGACTCATTACAAAGTTGATCTTAAAGAGTCAGCTTCACACTTCTAATTATAGTAGCATGACTGGTGTGTCTCACCACATATAGTGGATTCGAGGATCTTGTGATAGCTCTGCATGAACAACTGGGGCTAAGTATTTTGAATTCACCAAGAAAAGCTGGTCTCTCTCCTATTAGTACTGCAATTTATACTTGATTTTTAATACTACATTTTTACACGAATGTGACAAATATCAGCTATAATAGCAACATACCCTTTTTCCATCCATTTCATTTCCTCCTATTCTTACCTGAAGTTGCTGCCTTACATTAAGAATTGGTTTCAACCAAACTCCATTATCTTGCCCAGTGGCCTTTTCTCACAGGTGTAACCTGATAATGAATGTCAGCCGTGAGGCGTATTACAGTTGAACACAATCTTGTCCCCAACCACCATCCATACACATTGGCTCTCATTGGATAGTGATCAGGGGTGGGCTGCAGCAGCTTTATCACCTCTACTGCTGCCTTGGCTAACATCAACTAACTCAGCACAGATAAGGAACTGCTTTATCTGTACTGCTTAGTTCGCAAACGGGTATTGGATTTATTAGATAAGTCATCCAGTAGTCTCCATCCACCTTCATTTGTTGCACCCTATAAAAACTCTGCGCCACGGCTTGTTTAGCACCCAACAAGATATAATGGCATTAAATGCAGTGCTAATGCAATTTAATTTAATTTAGTGAGAAGTGCAACAGGAATAAAATGCACTCTATATACTTGAAAAATCGCAAACTTTTAAACTGAACATGCAACTACCTTTCAGACCAGGGACTAGGATCTGTACTGAGCATGATTCATCCGCTATATGTTGAGATTCTCCAGATCTGAGCAAGGACAGGAACAGCAGGCCAATTTGGAACAGAAGTAAAAACAGTCCACTGTTCATAATGTCCACAAAAGGTTCATTGACTCCTAAAGACACAAATTCTTTTATAAATAACTATCACAGTACTGAGATGAAACAAACACATTTTTTAACTCGTTAAATACTAGTAGTGTTTAAAATATCCCTACACACTCTCCTGCTGTCTGCAAGCTCATTGTGTTAAAAGCAAAATTCTCAGCCTATTCTCTCTCCTATTCTTACTTCATCTTCCCCCACTAGTCCTCAAATCTGTAGTACACTTTGTTTGTGGTTTTCTTTATTCTGTCAATCTTCAGGTTTTTATTTTCCAAGTTTGGTGTTCTCTAAACCCTGATATTCTTCAGTTGTGAAAAACCACCTGATCTGCGTGGGCGGCAGAGGAGTTTGGGGCTCAGTTATGCCAGGTTTTTAACCCCATTTCTTTTAATTAAAATTCTGTCGCAAGTGGTCATGTGAGCTTCTTGCACTTGGCCCCCTCTGTGCTGACTTCACAGCACATGGAAGGACAAGTGAGGTGATGTCATCCACCAGCATTCCCGCCAGTTCCACCACCAACACAGAAACCACCCCCCAGCCTACCTCTTCCCCTACCCACCCCCCAACCTTGCCCCAATGCTAAGTGTTCCTGCATAACATGACACAGGCAGACGTTTCACACCACTCAGGGCCGTGCCAATAGCAGACTACCACAGGAATGTCTAGGGCCTAAAGACTACTTCTGAATTTATCTGATCATAATCTATTTCAACCAGTGTCGTGTGTGATGGGACTACACATTGACTTTTCCATTTATAAAGTATAGTCAAACTGGTTAGTAAATAACATTAATAGAAAAATGATAATGCCCAAATTCAAAGTGAGTCTATCAACTATAAATCAAACAGGCCGAATACTTGAGTTTAAAAATTCTACAAATAAAGCTAGAACATATTTTTAGCTATTTAAGATTACGGTCAGGATGACATTTTGCTGCTTAAAATTAATCCAAGTCCTCTAGTTCTCAAAGTGTTTTGAGCAGTTCATGAAAAAAAAGCCTATCACTGCATAACTCCAGTTCTTGGAAAATGGTTAATATTTTAGCATTGCCCAAATTCCAAAGCATTTTAAGAGTTAATTGATTCTCATTTAGAGCACTCTAATACTGTAGACAGATCTTCACTAACTGCTGAAATAAATCTGTTTGTCCTTACATTCTTCTGCTAATGTGCTCCCTCCCCCTGTCTTCTAACAACCAGGAACAAGGACTGTCCTTTGGAAATTAGTATTGCAGATATTTAGCAAACTATGGAACCAAAAGCAGACTGGAAACTCCTCTTACCTTATGATGGAAGACAGAGCAGTGAGCAAGGAATCATCCTGAGCCTTCTCTCCCATCACACAGATGAACTTTATTGCTGCTCTTGTTTACCAATGTTTGACAGTTTTTTAGGTTGACTCGTTAATATAGCCAGCCCAAGGAACCAGTTCAGCAAATCAAAGAGCAAAATTGTAAGCATGACCCATAAAAAACATCCTGTTTGACAAATGTCAGCTGGGAAGTTTGCAGCTGTAAAATGAGTCTATGGGAAAATCCAAGGCAGAATAGCACCAAAAACAATCTTTGATATGTGCTTTTTTTGTTTTAAACTTCAAACACGATATTTTTTGATTCAATATCAAACTCTTTCCATTGTACGCACAACTGGCTTTTGCAATATGAATAGGAACAAACTCTCAGTGATTTCCCCTGTGGCATAATGTTCAAGCTGAATTTATTTTCTGTTGGGAAAATTACCAAGGATTTTACTGACATTTTCTTGGCTTTTCATGGTGCAAAGTTAACGTAACGTTATCTGGATTGAACCACTGTTTTCCCTAACATCTTATGTTTATGTTTTTTTTTTCCCATGGTAACATTTTCAGCACTCCCAGATCATGGTCAAGCTTAGGTTGTTTGTTGAATAGCTGTTCCTGAAAGTCATTTGTTTCTTTCCATGTATACACGCAGAAATAAAACTTGTAATGAGTGTGCTAAGAAGTCTAGGAATACAGGACTCCATTTTCAGATTCTCAGATGCTAAAGAACCTCCCTTTCTTTGAAACATTTAAAAACAAATGCACTCCCTATATTGAATGTCCCAGTGGAAAACAAAAACACAGTGCTCTATAATACTGGGCATAAAAGATAATAATAACAGGGTGGAATGTTAAAACTCTAAGCCTATTAATTTTCTGTAAATGGTTTTAATTTGCTAGATTCAATTGAATAAATTCCATTTTTTTTTTAGTCAAAATCTCCTATCTTCCCTAGTCAGCTAGAGATTTAAATCATCGCTCAGTCTAAAACTAAACCACTCAGGCTAAACAGTTCTTAGATTGATTCGAAGTCTGCGTTGACTTCTCACATTTGAAGTACTACAATTGACTTCGGCAGCATGAGCTACAGTGAGGAAAAATAATTGAGGGTTTCTGCTTCTGGTCACTATCCAGTGATCACCTGCTGAAAAGTAACACGCTGATCAAACTCAACTGTAATGTCCTTTACAGTCAAATGGCCTGCTGATATTCATTGTCTAGCCGCAGATGAAGATTAGGGAAGGATATCTGTGCAACAGCAACCCAGCAGGAGTCACTAAGCAGGGGAGAAGAGAGGACAAAATGAGAAAAATAATGGAAGGATTTTTTTTTAAAAGAATGAATGCAAATGGTTTTACTTCATTTCCCAGAATGCTTGGCATCTTCCTCATCTGTCCGGTACAGTACTTTATGAATACATATGAGAAAAATAACAAGAAAATTGTATTTCTCATTGAGGAGAAAAATAGTTTGTAGGGAAATCAGTTCAGTAATGAACAATTTTGTGAAATCACAGGACAATAATTTATATAAAAGCTGCTTCTGTTGTACAGTAGGGGATTGCCTTACCTGAGATAAATGGAAGCAAAGATGGATTTTTCTTGCTGTAGGATTATAGGTCATTAGCCAAGTAATTCACTTACACGGGAGGAAGTTAAGAAAGACTTTCTGAGATGAAGGGCGGACTTTTCCAAGCCCGCTGGTGGCGGGCATGATAGGTGGCGTGCGCAAAAAATATGCTGTGACCTTCTTTAAGACGGCGTGAAGGCAGGTCGCGATCTTCCGCTCAGCCCGCCGATGGCGGGCCACATTTCCCGTCATCGGTCAGCGAGGAGCTAATTGTGATACATTAGCATATAATTAAAAGACCATCCCGCCAGGATCTTGGAACCCCACCATATCGTCCATCCATGTCACCGGGAAAGCACCCCAATGTGTTTCACAACAGCACACAGGCAACGTGCATTTGGCAGCCTTCACTTTGGGGGAACTGAGGTGAGTGAGCAGCAGCGTTCTCCACAGCTCACCTGTTGTTTACAGGCCTCAGGGGCGCCGGGGAGGGGGCAACTGATGCCTCGCCCCAGAGGTGACTGTTGAGGGCAGGGGGTGTCCAGACGCAAGTGCTGGCCAGCCTCGGAGGCGACTGCTTAGGTTGGAGGGGGGGGGGGAGGGGGGGGGCGGCGGTAGTGTACGGGGTCCTGTGCTGGCCAGCCTCGGAGGCCAATGTCAGGATCATGGATCCTGGTAACCTAGCTATATGCCTGATGGCCTAAAGAGACCATAGAAGACTGACCAATTCCAGAGGCTCATCATCTGACTCGGACTCAGCAACGTTCTGGCCTCCAGCAGTCCTCCGAGTGTCGGGGACCTGGGAAGTCCCTGCCTCTGCCTGCTGTGGATCAGAAAGTGCGGTGTGCTCACCAGATTGTGATCCCGAGGCTACTCTAAACTATGTCCCATCGAGGTGTGTATCTCTGCGCTGGTGAAGGGTGTGGGTGAGCGCTGTGACAGGACTTCAGGGAGCGTGCCTCCAAATTCCACTTCAGAGGTTTCTTTGAAGCTTGATTGGAGGCCCTGGGCCATGGACTCTGTCGGCTGTTTGGCAGATGTGCCTGTGAAAGCAAGGGGAGATAATTAGTGCATGGTAGTGGTCTGTGAAAGTGGACACATCACACAGCATGGTTGTCTGATGAATGTTACACTGCTGGATCCTCACTTGGTAGAGCAGGGACGACCTCACGGTCAACACAGGACTGTTCCCGGTCTTTGCCAGCCAGCTGGATGACTCCGTTTTCGAATTGTCAGAATTTTGATTTCTGGCATCCCTCCACCTGTCTGTGACCTTTCCCTCCTGTTGTCAGCCAGTTTGTCCTGCACGGATAGAGATGGGGAGAGTGCATCAAAATGCCTGCTGGGGCCAGATGATAAATATGCCTGGCCTGTGTGTGTGGTGAGTGATCCCAAGGATGGAATGAGGGCAATAGCAGTGTGTGTGAGAGAATGAATGGTGATGTGCCTTGCACTGGCAGTGAGTGAGGGCCCTGTGGATGTATGGTGGGTTTGTGAGTGTGAGTTGGGAGTGATGAAAAGAGAGTGACTTACCCTGGCGGAACGGAGGAGATCGTTCATCCTTATGCGGCACTGGGTGGCTGTCCTCCTCTGCAGGGCGTTTGTGCCGATCGCCGCAGCCACCGCCTCCCAAGCTGGGTTGGTGACTTTGCTGCCCATCCTGTGGCCAGAATGGAGGTAGAGCACATCCCCGTGGGCCTCCACGGCATCCAGCAGTCGCTCGAGGGACCTGTCGTTGAAGCGGGGGGGGGGGGGGGGGCTGTCGTCTTTTTTCCTTTGATGGCCATGTCTCCCGGACAGCGGTAGTGAGCTGGTGGCAATGAGCACTTTGCTGGTGGCTGCCCTTTAAAGATGGTGGCCAGCGTGATGCAACAGTGGGGTCATGGTAAGAGGGCGAATGAGAGCCCACTCACCATGGAAACGGCATGCTTCAAGCGAGTGACTAAATAACGAGGCGGGTTCGGGACAATACGTTGTGAAAACCCGCCATTTTTGTCAGCGGGTAGGACTCCATTTTACCCACCCGCTACTGCACTTGGTGCAATTCTGGGAAAATTCCATCAGAAATATGTGACTGAGTACCATTACAAATTGTCCATAATCAATGCACAGTTACAGTTGCATAGAAACTGAACACCCTCCTGTGTAGAGCACACATTCCACACATCTCTGCTCATAAAGATTATCTGACATTGCAAACAGCACTCCTAATTGGTTAGGCGCTCTGTGACCAGGCATGGGAGGATTTCATTATTTTTCCTTTTAGGTGAATTTTTCAGTTTTCATTTTTGTCCGACTACGCTTCCACATCCCGACTTCGGGTGTTTTTCTATGTTAATAGTGCCATATAAATGCAAGTAGTTGTTGTTGTTGGAACTCACCCACTGAGATATTCTCAGGCTTGATGATAATTAATTTTATAAAATCACTGAGCTCCATAATTTGTATATACAAATGTGACTGCACCGTTAAGAGTTTAAAATGAATTGCATGTATCTGATTTTGCTGTGAATCCATAAACAAAGCAAAGAAGCAGTGAGATTGACGATGAGCACTTAATTTGTTAATTAATAATTTATCTTCCCATCTGGCCTTGAAAACTGTCCTTCCAAAGGTGGGGGGGGGGGGAGGCGCGGAACAGTTTCTTTTTTTCCCTAACCTTTTCTAATGCCCCTAAAAGCTGGCTGCCACTGACTGCCAATGCTCGACTCTCCGCTCTCCAACTTTCCTCTCCCCACAAGAAAACACCACAGCCTTTCAGCACCTTGAGCCAGCTGAGCAGGTCAGGAATTGGTCCAGCACTCATCCATCATTCCGCAGCTCTGAATCTTTGGACTTCTCTACCTCAGGTCATCAAGTATATTCAAGACTGAAATCGATACAATATCTCAACAATAAGGGAACCAAAGGCTAAAGTGAGAGCAGAAAGGCGGAGATAAGATAGATTGGCCATTAGGCCTATTCTTGCTTCTATTTCTTATGAATAATGCAAAGTAGTTTTGGATATACATCACTGCATTTTAATAGCATGCTTCATGGCTTCAGGGTTGCGCACAGCCAGTGAAAAAGTTTTGTGCAGCCACTGTTGTAACAAAGGGAAAGCTGACACTTCAAGGCAGGATCACAGTTGCCTATGACGTCTGTATGATTGAAGAACCTGCCAATACTCTCATCTTGAGCTCATATACGATGGGATACCACTTGGCGATGTATCAAGGACTGAGAATGGGTGGAATCATCCCAAATCTGCACGAAGAGCGGAACCGGCAGGAGAAACGGCGTTTTACCTGTCGGCTGCGATGGTGGCTTCTCACACCCAAGCCCGCCACATTAATTATGCATTCCCAGGAAACATGCCGTTTCCATGGCAGGCAGGCTCTCATCCGCCTGTCACTCACTGCTTCATCACCCCAGGCGCCACATTTAAAGTGCAGCCCCGGCACGCACACCCTCTCAGTGCTTCCAGCCCATGTCATGCAAAGAAGACATGGCCCCAAAAGGCAAGAACACTGCAGCCCCTCGGTTTAATGATGCATCCCTCGAGCACCTTTTGGACACCATGGAGGCCTGCGTGATGTCCTCAACCCCGCTCTGGCCCCAGGATGGGCAGCAACATCACTAATCCAGCATGGGAGGCGGTGGCAGCGGTGGTCAGCGCCAATACCCTGCAAAAGAAGACAGCCACCCAGTGCCACAAGAGGATGAATGCTCTCAACTGTTCCGCCAGGGTAAGTCACTCTTCTCATCATTCTCAACTCACACACTCACAATTCTATTGTACATCCACAGGATCTCACACCTCAAGGGACAACACCACTAACTCTCACACACACCCTCACATCTCCATCAGGCTCATATCCTCATCCCATCCATGTCTCCACTCACCACACAAACATTCCATGCAGTGCCATGTGTCCTGCTCACACACTCTCTATCTGTTTTCATGCAGGAGAAATCTGCTCACATCAGCAGGGAGAGGTCCCAGAGCAGAGGTGGAATGGCCACATTAGGCCCTTCACTCAGTTTGAGGAGTGTGCCATCGTGTTGACCGGTGAGGACGTGGGCCATACCTGCAGTGAGGGTGAGGTCAGCGGCGAACACCCACGAGGATCCTGCACCACATCATCCCTCTCTCAATGCAGATGCAAGTGTTCTCTCTCCTGCTTTTGACTCTGTCATGCACTAATTATCTCAACTTTGGTTCACAGGGAGCTCTGCTAAGCGACCGACACTCTCAGCCAGCCAGTCCTCACCTCCAGCCAAGAGGACACCACCTCCATTGAAGAGTAGAAATAAGCAGCCTGGAAGACCCATCACAGCACTTACCCACACCCTCCACCGGCGCAGAGACACACACCTCGGTGGGACCTATATCTAGAACAGGCTCGGGTTCACAATCTGATGGCCACCACACGGACACATGTCCACAGTAGGAGAAGACGGGTTCAGCTGAGCTCCCCGGCACTCAGAGGACTGCTGAGGAAGAGGCATCTGTGAGGTCCGAGTCAGATGACAAGCCTCTGGATTCGTCCTTCCAACTCAACCTGGAGAGTCAGCAGAAGGTGAGGAAACATCACGCAGAACTGTTGGAAGCCCTCAACAGAGTGGCACATGAGTCAGATGAGTGCTTCTTCCTGCTCTATGATGAAAGAGGTCTCCAGTGGGGAGGATTGCAGGTGCCATAGAGACCCTGGTCCAGCAGGACATGGATATGCACACAGACCTGCACTCCATCACAGGAGCCATGGGTGAGTTCCTGCAGTGGCAACACAAGAGGGAAACAGGGCACCTCAACATCCTCCCTGGTGCTCCTTCCCCTCAAGGAATCAGGCCAGGGCCATTGGGCACCCGGAGGGAGGAGAAGCAACAGCTGGACACCCCTGGGTCATCCACTCAGGAATCTCAGAGGCTGTCCACTCCTTCCAAATCCCAATTGCCTGTGACCCCCTCAACCTCGTCCTCTGTCACTGCAGAGGGAGCAGCTGGCCCACAGAAGGACAGCCAAAGCAAGCCGGGGCCTCCAAGGCCTCGGCTCTCCAGAAGACCCATGCTGAAGGCATCAGACGCAACAGGGCCAACCACTGCACAGGCTGTCTCCACCCTTGCTGTCGATGTCAGGACAGCAAGTATAAATCTAAGGCGTTCAAAAGTTAAGAAATTCTGGTCACAGTTGGTTACACGGGTGAACACATTTTGTCACTTTACATTCTGGAAATATATTCACTTTCACTGAATAATGTGTAATGGTGTCTTTCAGCTTCATTGACAGGCTTCGCGAGTTCTCCCACTGTATCCCCCCCATTAGCAGTTCAGCTGCATGCAGCCTGCCCACAAGTGATTCTGGAGGGAGAAGTGTGTGTGTGTGTGTGGCAGGGCCTTGTGGAGCCTCGTGCCAGCACTCTCCCACACAGGCAGATCCTTCCCATATCACACTCACCTCAATGACCTGAGCATTTTCAATGCTGCCTGCTGGGGTTCACTTTCAGTTGTCCATCTGAGTTGACCTGCATCTCCACCCACCCACTGATCGCACTCCCATGCAGCACCTGATCTCACCCACCACAGCTCTCGTTTCACATTCGATTTAGACAGCATGGTAGTGCTACAGTTTTTCTTTCGCTCCCCCATCCTTTCCCCTCCCCAGTCACCCATTTCCTTTTTCCCATCACTATCGAATCTCCTATAAACTCCTTCCACCTCCCCTCCATGACCTACCAGCCACAGCCCTTTTCTTTCGTGGATGTCATGTGAACATACACATTCACTTCCTTCCCGAAAATCCCACCCCCATCCACATTGACCTCTCCGACCTCCTCATTCCCGCCCCAAGGGTTCGTGTCTGCCTCAGGGTCCCCACCAACCACCCTCACCTTCCCTTCTACCGATACCATCAAACCCTCACCCTACCGCTTCACTCTGCCCTCAGTCATTCTCACTATTCCCTCGTACCAAACCCACCCTCAGTTCACTCCCCAGGAGGCAGTCATGGATTCATCAGAGCCCTCCTTTGCACGCTCACCTGGACATCTTCCCCTCAGGACCCTTTACCTTTTTGGAACTCCTTCACCCCCAGAACTCCTTCCCTCCCTCAGATTCCCCCCAACTTAGTCCTCCCCCACCCCCCCACCCCCCACCGGACTCTGTGCCCCCCCTTGCTTCTTCCCCCCTCCCCACTCCTTCCTTCCCCCAGACTCCTTACCCTCTCCACACTCATTCCCCTTCACCTTCCTTACACCTACCTCCCCAATTGCCATCTTCTCCCCCATTAACCCTCCTCCCCTCCCAACTTCCCCCAGACACCTTCGTTCCCCCCCTCCCAGTCTCAACCCCCCGATACCTTTGTTTCCCCACCCCCCACCACTCCAACCTCACCCCACCCCCCCCGCCGGAAAACCTTCATGACCCCCTCCCTACCTCACCGATACCACTTCCTCTCCCAGTTGATCCTGGACCTCACCCTATTGTCCACTCATGCCACTGAACACACCTGACACCAGTGGGTACGGAAAATTCTGCCAAATGTCTTTTAAAAAGGAAGGTGGGGAAAGAAGGGGAAGCAAAAAAAAAAACAATTTAATTTAAAAAATGAATTCCTTTTAAGGCATTTACAAATAGATGGAAAAATAGGAGGAAAATAGTACAATCGTGGTCCAGTACAGATCAATTCCTCCAGATAGTTCAATCTCACCTACATCAGTATCAAACCTATACTGGAACAAGGATGTAGTATTATGAATATACAAGGTGCACAAAGATTTGGGAGACACAGACAACACTATAGTACAGGCGATGCCAGAGTAAGAAGGAGTGCAATAAGGTTTACAATGCATGTGTATAAATACACAATTAACATGGTAAATAAGGTTGGTGCAGATAACCACATGGGTTATAAAGTTGATATATATATATATATATATATATATATATATAGTGATAACAGAAATTTGGCTCAAAATAGGGTGGGACTGGATGCTAAACATTCCTGGATACAAGATGTTCAGAAATGACCAGGAAGGAAAGGAAGAGGGGTGGTATTGATTAAGGAGAATATTACAACACTGGAGAGAGAAGACATCCTAATGGGGTCAAGGACAGAATCTATTCAGTTAGATTTAAGAAACAAAGAGGTACTGGGTGTATCCTTAGCCTGCGAATTAGTGGGAAAGATATAGAACAGCAAATTTTCAGGGCAAATATAGGGAAGTGCAACTAGCTTGGAAAACAGTTGTGATAATGGGGGACTTTAATTTTTCTATATAGACTGGGGTAGTAATAATATAAAGGGCAGAGAGGGAGAAGAGTTTCTGAAATGTGCTCAGGAGAATTTTCTTAACCAATATATTTCTGACCCAAAGGGGAAGGAGGCATTCCTGGACATGTTGCTGGCGAATGGTAGGGGTGGGGTGGGGTGGGGTCAAGTGGGTCAAATGTCAGTAAGGCAACATTTAGGGAACATGATTGGAAATTTTAAATTAGCTATGGAAAAGGGCAGGGAGAAATCCAGAGTAAAAATACTTACTGGAAGGAAGGCCAATTTCAGTGGAGTGAGACCACTTCGGGCCCAGGTAAATTGGAACGCAGGAAATAGGAGCAGTAGGCCATTTGAGCCCTCAAGCCTGCTCTGCCATTGAACTAAATCATGGCTGATCTTCTACCACAATGCCATTTTCCTACACTATCCCCATATCCCTTGATGCTTTTAATATTTAGAAATCTATCAATCTTTGTCTTGAACATACTCAATGACTGAGCCTCCACAGCCCTCTGGGGTAGAGAATTCCAAAGTTTCACCACCTTCAGAGTGAAGAAATTCCTCCTCGTCGGAGTCCTAAACTGCCTGCCTCTTATTCTGAGACTGTGTCCCCTGCTACTAGAGCCCCCAGCCGGGGAAAACATCGTTTTCGCAACTACCCTTTAGATCTTGGAAGAACTTTGTATGTTTGAATGAGATCACCTCTCATTCTTCTGAACTCTAGAGGCCCAGTCTTGTCAATCTCTCCTCATAGGACAATCCCTCCATCCCAGGAATCAGTCTGGTGAAACTTTGTTTCACTCCGTCTATGGCAAGTATATCATTCCTTAGGTAAGGAGACCAAAACTTTGCACAATGCTCCAGGTGCAGTCTCACCAAGGCTCCATATAATTGTAGCAAAACTTCTTTAGTCCTATACTCAAGTCCTCTTAAATTAAAGGCCAACTTACCATTTGTCTTCCTAATTGCTTGTTGCACCTGCATGTTGGCTTTCAAAGACTCGTGAACAAGGACACCCAGGTCCCTTTGGACATCAACACTTTCTAATATCTCACCATTTAAGAAATACTCTGCATTCCTGTTTTTCCTGCTAAGTGAATAACTTCAACTTTTCCCACATTATATTCCATCTGCCATGTTCTTGCCCACTCACTTAGCCTGTCTAAATCTCCTTGAAGCCACTTTGCATCTTCCCCACAACTCTCATTCCCACATAGTTTTGTGTCATCAGCAAACTTGAAAGTATTATACTTGGTCCCTACATCCAAATCATTGATATAGATTCTGAATAGCTGGGGGTAAAGCACTGATTCTTGCAGCACCCTAGAATCAAAGATTGGCAGGCAAAACAGTAATGCAGCAAAGGGCTGCCTTTAAAAATAAGATGGTGTAGATATAGTTGAGGTACATTCCTACAAGGGGAAAGGTAGGACAAACAAAATCAGAGCATCCTGGACGATGAAAGAGATTAGAGGATAAGGTGAAGCAGTAAAAAGGATAAGATAGATATTAGGTTGATAGTACAAGTGATAACCAGGCTGAGAATGTTCAGCAGGGAAGTGAAAAAGGAAATCAGAGGGAAGGAGAGAGCATGAGAAGAGACTGGCAGCTAACATAAAAGGGAATCCAAAGTCTTTCAAAGGCATATAAACTATAGAAAGGTAATAAGAGGGCTGGGCCGATTAAGGATCAAAAAGGGGATTTATACATGGAGGCAGAGGGTATGCCTGAGGTACTAAATGAGTATTTTGCATCTGTCTTTATCAAAGAAGGAGATGCTGCCAATGTCATAGTGAAAGAGAAGGTAGTGAGATACTAGATGGACTAAAAATTGGTGATGAGGCGGTATTAAAGTTAATAAGTGACCAGAACCATCTCCTCAGTGGAAGGTAAGGAAGCAAGAATGGAAATTGCAGAGGCACCAGCCAGAATCTTCCGATCCTTCTTAGATAGAGGGTTGGTGCCAGAAGACTGGAGAAATGCAAATATTACACTCTTGTTCAAAAAAGGGTGTAAAGATAAACCAAGCAACTACAGATCAGTCAGTTTAACTTTGGTGATGGAAAAGCTTTCAAAAATGATAATCCAGGACAAAAAACAATTACTTAGTGTGGATTAATTAAGAAAAGCCAGCAGATTTGTTAAAGATAAATCATGATTATCAAACCTCGTGACTCCTCAGATGCTGAAGCAGTCCATGTCCAAATGCAGCAAGACCTGGACAATATCCAGGCATGGGCTGACAAGTGGCAAGTAACATTCTCGCCACACAAGTGTCAGGCAATGACAGTCTCCAACAAGAGAGAATCCAACCATCGCCCCATAACATTCAATGGCATTACCATCACTGAATCCCCCACTTTCAACATCCTGGGGGTTACCGTTGGCCAGAAGCTGAACCAGAGTAGCCATATAAATACTGTGGCTATAAGAGCAAGTCAGAGGCTAGGAACCCTGCAGCGAGTAACTCACCTCCTGACTCCCCAGAACCCGTCCGCCGTCTACAAGGCATAAGGCAGGAGTGCGATGGAATACTCCCCACTTGCCTGGATGAGTGCAGCTCCCACAAACTCAAGAAGCTTGACACCATCCAGGAGAAAACAGCCTGCCTGATTGGCACCACATCCACAAACATTCACTTCCTCCACCACTGACACACAGTAGTAGCAGTGTGTACCATCTACAAGATGCATTGTAGGAATTCACCAAAGATCCTTCGACAGCACCTTCCAAACCCACAACCACTACCACCTAGAAGGACAAGGGCAGCAGATAGATGGGAACATCACCACCTGGAAGTTCCCCACCAAGTCACTCACCATCCTGACTTGGAAATAGATCACTGTTCCTTCACTGTCGCTGGGTCAAAATCCTGGAACACCCTCCATAACAGCACCATGGGTGTACCTACACCACATGGACTGCAGAGGTTCAAAAGGACAGCTCACTACCTTCTCAAAGGCAACTAGAGATGGGCAATAAATGCTGGCCCAGTCAGCGAAGCCCGCATCCTGTGAATGAATAAAAGAAAAACAACTGTGTGTGTTTTTGGTGAGGTTAACAGAGATGGTTGATGAGGGTCACGCAGTTGGCATGGTGTACATGGACTTCCAAAAGACTTTTGATAAAGGCCACATAACAGGCGTGCCAACAAGTTGAAGTCCGTGGAATAAAAGGTTTAGTAGCAGCATGGATACGAAGTTGGCCGAGTCACAGGAAATATAGTGGTGAATGGTTGTTTTTCAGACTGGGGAAAGATATATGGTGGAGTTCTCCAGGGGTCAGTGCTAGAGCTACTGCTTCTCTTGATTTATACTAATGACTTAGATTTGGGTGTACAGGGCATAATTTCAAAATTTAAAGATGACGCTTTATGTGGGCTGTGAGGAGGTAACTTATAGACTTCAAGGGGATGTAAATAGACTTGTGGAATGAGTAAGCATGTGGCAGGTGACGTTTAAAACAGTGTGAAATGATATATTTGGGTAGGAAGAAGGGAGATGGGCAAAATAAAGGGTAAAATTCTGACAAGGAGACCCAAAGGTACATGTGCACAAATCTTCGAAGATGACAGGGCAGGTTGAGAAAATGGTAATAAAGGTAGACAGGACTTTATACATAGAGGCATGGACTACAAAAGCAAGGAAGTTACAATGAACCTTTATGAGACACTGTTTCTGCCTCAACTGGAGTAGTGTGTCCAATTCTTGGCAGCATTAGGAAGGATGTAAAGTCTTGAGAGAGGATGCAGAAAAGATTTACGAGAATGCTTCCAGTTATGCTGGGCTGTTCCTTTTAGAGAAGGTTGAGAGGAGACTTGATAAAAGTATTTAAAGGCATGAGGGGACTAGACAGAGTAGATAGAAATTGTTCGCGTTGATGGAAGGGTCTGGAATGCACCACTTGAGTGTGCAATGGAAGATGATTCAATGGTGGCTTCCTAAAAGGGAATTGGGGGAAGCACCAGAAGAGGAATATTTTAGGGCGACAGGGAAAAGGGGAGGGAATCCTTCTGGCAGAGCACCGGCATAGTCCCAATGAGCCGAATGCCTCCCTCTGGTTTTTAAACCATTCCATAGAAAATCTTCCAAAAACATTTACAGTAAAACGTGTTATCCAGCACTGTACCAACCAGCACACTCTAGTAACCAGAATTGCTATGTTGGGTTTATTTTTGGCTGGAGATGTCTCTCGTCCCTCAGAAGCTGGTGCTAACACCTGTTGCTGAGAGGTTATGCTCCCTGTCAGTGCCACTCTCATTCAACCGCTAATAATTGTGAAACTCTCAGGTAGTTATCTTTGCAGGCCTGCCCTCACTCCAGTCTCAGCCTGCCACTGTTCTTGCAGCACCACATTCCCTTGGCGCCACTCACTCAATTCGCACATGCCCACACCTCTCAGAAGACCTCAACACCTGCATCACTGCAAGATCATCCAGCCACTCACTGATTGGACAATATCAGGAGCTTTCTGCTTGGATTAAAAGGTGGAATTCACCTTACATCATAGTTAACCAGCACTTTTGATGAACCGGTACCACCCATACACAGAACATGTCAGATAACAGGAATTTTACTGTAACTTACGGGCGAAATGTGGAAAACAAATTGATTTTTAATATTTTTGTCATCTTCACTTTTTCTGCATAATTACTCTTTATATTAGCACGGCAAAAGCAAGTGCTGAAAATTAACTTTGACGAAATTAGGTTTCTTCTCAAACCAATAAAATTATTAAAGCTAAACTTCAAAGGGCTGCATTAGGAAACTCTACTTTCTTGGCCCTCGTTGACATTGCCCACAAGATTCATATGAGAATACTAGAACAAAATGAATCATGATGTGCAATGGAAATGATGAAAGAGCTGAGGGCATCGGCCAGTCAGAGGCACCAGATAGGAGTCACAAATGGGAACTTTGACTGATAAAGAACATTTTCATGTGTTTGTCTAGAAAGAAGATCAAAAGAAAATAAATTTTTAGACAGCATCAGGCATAATTTTCATCTGAAAATGCACGTATAGAACCAAATCTTAAAATGAAGAAAAGTTCAGGAAGATCATGGGAACAAATCAACAATTTGAATAAGAATAAAGATTCACTGATTTTGAATTATTGTTAAATGTAGTAATCTATTATTAAAACTAAAAATGAGGGCCTGTAAGGCAGGTAGGTTCATTTTACACGATAAAGGTTTAAAGTTTAAGAGGATAACTTTTCAATTACAGAATTCACCTGCGGCCGTTCACCCCTGCTCTCAGCTTCAAACATTCACGGACGTTTTGTCTGCCGGCTGATCTACCAATCACAATACTTGCTTTTCTGCTCTATTCCAGATTTATTCTCAGGGGGCTCGGTTACACAACACCTCTCACGAGGTTACGTACAGCTTCACTTACTTATTTTATGGTTGATATGTGGTGACAAACTGGAGACCATTGAGAGGCAGTGAAATGATCCAGTACCCTAAAAATTATAGTAGCTGTTGAAAAGAAAAATGAAACCATTACATACATAGCCAGAAAATGTGTCCGAAGATATAGAAAATAAACTCAGTCTGCAAAGATGGTGCAAGTGGCACTGATAATGCATTATTGAGAATGGCCGCCTGAGGGCACTATTGCATACAGGGAAAATCACTTATTTTTACCAAAGATGTCTCTGAAAGAAATATACTAAGCAGCATTTTGTTTTCCCATTAGAGATAGCTGGCTCCTCCCTATTTCTCATCTACATGCACCTAATCTTCACATTCCTTTCAGAAATGCCTTCTCAAAAAAATGACATTGATTGTTTTTCCATGATATTGCTGCTCTTTAGTTAAGATTGCACTGGAGAGAGGTGCTGTAAATCATGGCTCAGTTGGTAGTAATCTCACCTGAGTCAGAAGGCTGTGGGTTCACTTTTCACTCCAGCACTTGTCCATGAAAGTCAAGACAGGCACTCAAGAGCACTACACTGTCAGAGTGGCGGTCCTTTGGATGAGATGTTACACTGAGACCCCGCCAGCCCCCTCAGGTAGATGAGAAATAGGAGGGAGCCAAGGATAGATCTTTGGGGAACACCAGAGGTAACTGTGCAGATGCGTAGAGAGAAAATATTGCAAGTGACGCTCTGAATATTATCAGATAGGTATGAAACATTGTGGGGATCAGAAGAGGCTGGCTATTCAGTATTGAACTGCTTACCTCCTAATACCACAAAGTCTGCATCACCCACAGGGCTCAAGTCAGAATGTGATGCAATACTCAGATAAATAAAACTAATAAGTCTCAAAACCAGTGATGTCTTGGACAGCAAAAAAAAACACTTAATACTGTCTTATCCAAGACAGTAGTTCACTTGATCCCCTCATGTCATTTGATTCAATATTGCATGCCCTCTCCAAGCAGGGCACTGTGGCTGCAGTTTTCAAAATGCACTGCAGCAGTTTGCCAAGGCTAAAAGAAAAAGACAGATATGTAATTCTATGGTACCTTTCAAGGTCATAAGACATCCTAAAATGTGGCAGCCAATTTGCACAAAGCAAGCTTCCACAAACAACAAAGTCATAATGCCCAGATAGCCTGTTTTGTGACGTTGATCAAGGGACAAATATTGGTCAGGGCACAGCAGCTAGCTTCTCTGCAAGTGCCATAAGATCTATGCCCACCTGAGGGGGCTGGCGGGGTCTCAGTGTAACATCTCATCCAAAGGACCGCCACTCCGACAGTGTAGTACTCTTGAGTGCCAGTCTTGATTATTATGCACAAGTGCTGGAGTGGAAAGTGAATCCAAGCCTTCTGACTCAGGTGAGATTACTACCAACTGAGCCATGGTTTACAGCACCTCTCTCCAGTGCAATCTTAACTAAAGAGCAGCAATATCATGGAAAAACAATCAACTTCGAATTTCTGCCACAAAACAAATAATGCAATAATAAACACAACTAATAATCTCTGGAGTGCTATCACAAGGATTGAATAATTCAAAATGAAGACCCAACACACCATCTCAAGGCAATTAAGAATGACCACTAAATGCAGCCTCATCACCATCGCTCACATCCCATTTTTTTTTTTAAATTCCATGTTCAGGATTTATTCATTACATAGTACTAGTTTTTCATACAGCTGAGAGTGGAAAAATGGGCAGGGATCAATCTCCATCCAATTAGCAATCCATTTTTCTTTTAGTCAACTTTTAAATCGGCATCAGAAATCCCCAATTATTTGCAGTCCCTCCTCTACATATATTGTATCAACTACTAGGTTTTGCTACCAACATTTTTTTAATATTCCATATGCTGCCTTACAGTAACATCTCCATCATCCCTTATAAAGATGATTCTGGAGAGCTCTCAACCAAACTATGCAAACCATCCGAATCCACAAAATGCTAATGAAGCACTGCCTGGTTGGAAAATCTACTCCAACATTTGGATTCAATTATTTGTATTTGTACAAGAAGGAATACAAATACCTTTTTTTTTAAAACCCCTTTCAAGAGCCCTTTGTAATACTTTGGAGTGTAGGTACAGTTTGGCAGAGTGCAGGGTTAGGGGGTTGGTGGCTATAGTACTGGCTCAGCAACTCAAGAGATCATGAGTTCAAATCCCACGATGAAAGTTATGAAATTGAATTTTCTGTAAAATTTTTCTGGTAATTTGTGGGCTGACGACCAGAAAAACAGGCATGCCAAATCATTGCAAAATCCTGACTGGGTTACTCTCAGAAACTGCAACCTGCCACTCCAGGTCCACACTACATGGGGTAACTAGGGACAGGCAAAAAAAAAAAACAGCCTGATCACGATCATCCACATCCTAAGAATTAAAATAGGTAGCCAGGATCAATTTGACAGCATCATTTTCAAATATGTATTGAACAGTCAATTCAAGTTGACTGTGCACAATGCATTCATTCCCCAACCACTGCCAATTCTTTCCTCCTTTCTCTTGGTGCCCCTCACCAGGAATATCACATTTTACTTCTCCGCCTCAAGCATCAAGAACACCCAAGCCACACTTACCTACAACCTTGTGCCATGGGTTACTTTCTTCATTAAAGTTGCTATAATCATGCAAATTATTGGAACCCAAGTCAAAGCTCTTCATGTTTATGGCCCTCTAGGCTACAAAGCCGAAACAACTATTCCCATTAATTTAAATGTTAACAAAACTGGCATTCTGATTTGAGATTTTTCCCAATGTAACAGTGCCAAGAAAAATTCTTTCCAAATCTTCAGGTTTATATTATGCAAAACAATCACTTTTCACTGTAAACCTACATCTTGGGCACATAAATCATTCATCTTTCGAGAGCTTCATAAAGGAAAAACATTCTTCAAAAAGGAAAGCAAAGCATATATGACATCTCAAGCAAAGTACTACTGAAGCTGGAAATCAAAAATAAAAACAGAAATGCTGGAAATTCTCGGGTCAGGCAGCAGCTGAAGAGAGTGAGTGTTAATGTTTCAGTTCAATTACCTTATCAGAACGGAGAGAAGGAACATAATAGGTTTTAAACAGGGGCAGGAACTGGAAGAGGAGTGGGGGGGTGGGAAGGAAAGGTCTGTGATAGGGTGGAAAGCAGGACAAGATGTTCCTTGAGCTCCCATTGAGTGTCACTGGAACTGGGGCTGTATGATAATATGCAGCAAAGTGATCCACGAATACAAAAAGCTTCCACTTGGGTAGGGGACGTAGGATAGAAAGGTCAGAATGGGACAGAGAATTAAAATGATAAGTGACCTCAGAAACTCAAGAGTCACAATTGTGGACTGAATATAGAGTTCAGTAAAGTTATCACATCTGCATTTAGTCTCCCCAATGTAGGGAGCACCACAAGGTGAGCAGCAAATGCAGTACACTATATTGAAAGTACAAGTAAATAGCTATTTCACCTGGAAGGAGGGCTTGGTGCCTTGACTTGCACGGAGAGGTGCAGTGGAAAAAATAGCAGACATTAGGGTTACTATGGAGGCGGCCAGGGTATCGCAGGGGGGATGGTTAGTTCAAAATGCTGAAAGTGGAAGATGTGCGGTAGTATTATGTTAGAGGTGATGGAGCATGATTTGTTGAACATGGAGGCTGCTGGAGTGGAAGGTGAGCAGAAAATGGGACCCATCATGCTTCCGGGATAGGGGGTAAAAGGGCGAGTGCAGAAGTATGAGAAATGGGACATACAAGGCTGAGTGCCCCATCCACCACAGTGGAGGGAAATCATCAATGATAAAAATGGAAGAAATATTGGAAGCACTGGTGTGGAAGGCAGCATAAATCAGAACAGATGTGACAAGAGTTGGGAAAAAAGTGGAAGAATTAAATACTGTCCTTACAGGAAGCAGTATGGAAATGTATTCAATGTAACTGTAGAGATTGGTTGACAGCATATCCCAAAAAAGAAAAAAAAAAGGGATAGGGAAGTCAGTGAGAGTCAGAAGTACTGGGGTGGAAATTGGAAGCAAAGTTAATGAAATTTTTCAGTTCCAGTAGGAAGCAGCACCAAATCAAGGTACCAGAAAGAGGCAAGGGAATATATCAGTGGGACTGGAACAAAGAATGATCCACATATTCCATGAAAAGGTAGGTATAGTGAGCTCCCACAACATATTTTATTTGGAGGAAGGTAGTGGAGTTAGAAGGACAGGATGTTCAATGCAGTATCAGGTTCAGCCAGGCAGAGGAGGGTAGTGGTGGATGGGGACTTGCAGCTGAGAAACAGAACCTAGAAGCCATTGAGAGGATGATGGAAGTGTAAAGGAACTGAACGACCATAGTAAAAAAAGTTGATGGTATGGGGCAGGAAAGTGAGGGTGAGGGAGGGCACAGGTGGATGAGGAGTTGCAGTTATAAATTGGAATAAACCAGACAAGGGGAGGAAAATTAACATAGGAAGAATCAAGTCCTTCTTCAGTGCCACCTTTACCTGCCAAGGAGAAAAACAGGTCCAGAGGTGTAAGTGGTTGCAACAGAAGCATTATCAGCACCTTCTGTCCATGAAAATGAGTGTGGTGGTTAGCACCTTAAGTTATTGAAATTTATGTCGAGTTTGTGAAGGGTTGGAAGGTGCCCAAACTAAGATTACAAGTTGACATGCTGTTCATCAAGCTTCAAATGGAACAGGTTGAGAGCAGAGGCGGGGGGGCGGGGGGGGGGTAAAAAAATAGTTAAAGTAACAAGCAACTGGAAGCTCAAAGTCCCATTGCAGACTGAACAGAAGTGTTCGACAAAGCTACCACCCAGAGTTTGGTCGCCCCACTATAGCAGCGAGCACACTGTGGGCGGTGAAATAGCTCACTAAAGCAAAATATTGCCGATTCACCTGGAAGGAGTTTATGAAGATCTGGACAATAACAATGGAGATGAAAGGGCAAGTATTGCATTTCCCACAGAAAGAGGGTGATGAGTGGAGCAGGCTATTGCAGAGGGAATGACCCCTTTGGAATGCTAAAACGATGGGAGATGAAGATGTGCTCAGTAATGTCATCAAATTGGAGATGGCAGAGGCTAATCTGTTGAATGTAGTGGGATGGACAGAGGACCTTATTGTGGTTCTGGTGAGGAGCGAGTTTAAAAGTGCAGGAAATGGAACATGAGCCCCACAGTGGAGGAAAAAGAAAAGTGCCTGAAGCACTGGTGTGGAAGATGGTACTCTGAGAACAGAGACACAGAATGCAATGCATTACACTGTGACTCATAGCAAATCATCCTACGATTCTCTGAACCCATCTAAATTATTCCTATCCATCATCATTAACTTTCTAGCAGTTCAGTTGAACCCTATCTGTTTCCAAATACACTAAACTTTACAATGGAAGAATGACCACTCAAGAGTGAATAAGTTTCAGCTCCTAAAGCAATTATACACAAGTCACTGTTTTCAGGGGACGAAAGCAAAAGGGAGAGTAAAACTTGCCTGAAGTTTTCTCAAATACTTTGTTACAACCACCAGTCATAATATGCCCACGTATACTTGTGCGAATGTCACAAAACTGCTCCAAATTGTGCTGTCTGCATTAGTACCAATGGCAAAACATTAGATCCTCAGAACCTAGGAACTGAGGGTGAAAGCCAATGCAGAAACATCACCTTAATAGACACTAGCATCAAAATGGATGCTAGAGATCTGACATAAAACAGAAAATGCGAGAAAAACTCAGGTCTGGCAGCAATTGAAAAGGGAAACATTGAGTCTAATACGATTCTTCTTCGCAACTAGCATCCTTTTGTTTGGGGCTTAAACAAAACAGAGTAACTACATTCATTACGGCTGACAGGAATACACAGTTTTTACATCTCGCTCACTTTGCAATTGACCTTTGTATAACAGAGCTATTGAAATGTGCAATATCTAGAACAAGACTCTTGTTTCAAACTGGAAGCCTTACTCTTGAAATCCAGCCTTGGGCTGACAAGTGGTGAGAAACATACATGTTGCACAAGTGAACAGGCAATAACCATCTCCAACAAGATATTCAACGGCATTGCCATCACTGAAACCCCACCAACTTCATCTTTGGGTTCAAAATTGACCAGAAACTTAACTGCATGAGCCACAAATACTGCATTTTGTTTTTTGTTTTTTTAAGTACATACTTTGCATTACATGAACATGGAAATGTTCCTCTTGGGAGTTAAAATAAGTTGAAACCAAATGCAACCAGAATGAACAGAAATTAATTCAATTAAGGAGAGGAACCAAACATCTTTGCAATCTTAAAAACAAAAGTACAATTACAAAGAGAAATATGACCAATTTTTTTTATTTAAGCCATTCTGTACAATTTACAGTTGGAACTCTGGGAATTCATATACAACATCTTTGCCAGTTAGTTTCTTGTAGACAGCAGAAAATGTATCCACCTAGAAAGGAAAAAAAATTGTACATCAGATCCCAAAACAATTAGTTAAAAAAATTAAAATATGCGAGTTTAGTTCTGTAGGAAATTCTTTCAGAAGCCTTTCCTCATGTCTCCTGTACAAAATAACAGCAGTGCTGCACCCAAAGCGATTAACTAACATTAGTTGGCACTGAAGGTACGTTATGTACTTTAAGGAATGAAGAACTGAAGAGATTCCTAGTAGCTTAGCACTTGGGCTTAAACACATACTATTGGTTGGTAGCTTCCAAATAGTGGTAACCCTCCTCGGTGTAGATAGAGAAAGATTGGAGTGGTGGGGATGGTTTAAAGAACACAACAAAGGTCTCTCAGATTAAAAAATGTAGGTAGAAGTTCAGAACCAAGTCAACTGTAACATATTTGGTAACCAAATTCCTGAGAATGGTAAAGTATTGTGGACTTGTCTAAGACTAACCAGCCAACCTAACAACAGTGGCACCTGAATTAGTAGACCAGTCACTGGAAATAGAATCCTTCCTATTCCAAATAACACTAAAGCATTAATGGACAGTACAGCTCAGGCAATAAAGTTAAGAAATGATCTTTTCTTGAAGCCGAAGAGGTTTAAACTAGTTAACCTTCACAAACTCATGCCTTGACCCAGTAGAGTGTGTCCCCACAATGGAGGAAGTGCATACTCCTTACTGGATATACAGAGTGGATATAGATTTCTCTAGCCCAAACTGGAGCTGAGGTGTTTCTGCACATTAGGCTAGCCTGGCCCAGGCACTTGGACTCCTTCCACCTGACAGCCCAAGGTAACACCTACTTGTGTTTATATAGCACCTTGCCTTTATAACAGAACATTTCAAGAAACTTCATGGAGCATTTGACACAAAGCCATATTAGGTGATATTAGGGCAGATGGTTAAAAGCTTGGTCAAAGAGATGGATTTTAAGGAGTATCTGAAGGGGGAAAGAGGCAGAGATTTAGGGAGAGAATTCCAAAGCTTAGCACTTATGTAGTTTAAGGCACAGCCAATGGTGGGGCATGCTTATGGGGTCAGAATTATATGAGCTTTGTGGAGCTGGAAAGAGATTACAGAGCTAGAGAGGGTGAGGCAATGGAGGAATTTGTAAATAATGAAGTGTTGCTTGACCAAGAGCCAATGTACACCACTAGCACAGGGGTGATGGTTGCGGGAGGCCAGCCAGGAGTGCACTGAAATAGTCAGGCCTAGAGCTAACAAAAGTATGGATGATGGCTTCCGCAGCAAATGAGCTGAGATGGAATGAGGTGATGTTACGGAAATGGAAGTAGTGTTGGCAGAGACAGGTGGTCAGCCACTCATCTCAGGGTCAAATATGACACAAAGGTTGTGAGTAGTCTGGTCCAGCCTCAGGCAGTTGCCAGGAAGCTGGACTGAGTCAGCAGCTAGGAAACAGGATTTGTGGCTTTGGTCTGCCCAATATTTAACTGGAGAAAATTTCAACTCATCTAATACTTGATGTCAGATAAGTAGTCTGGCAGTTTAGCAACAATGGAAGGATTGAGGAGGTAGAGCTGGGTGACATCAGCATATGTGAAAACTAACCATCTTTTTAGATCATGTCGCCAAGGGGTAGCACGTAGATCAGGAATAAAGCAAAGCCCACTCCGCACCACAACATTTAAGCTTCAGTGTTTGGAACTCAGTCAAAAAGACTGCATTTAATAGAAAATTCCACGGTTCTAGATATTCAAAATATTTACAAAACTCACCATCTTCAAAGTAACTTTTTCCAAGTTAATTTAGATGTGTAAAAGGTGTCACAGTTCTGCTCATTCGTAATTTCCCCAACCAAGAGCACACACTATAAATATTCAGCTGGACACCAGGTGATTTTTTTTTAATTAAATAAAGACAGTATCAGTAATCAATAATGGTTGTGTCTGGTCTCTCAAAAACTCATCTGGTTCACTAGTACCCTTTAGGGAAGGACAACTGGCATGCATGTAATCTGGCCTATATAATTTCAATGTGATCCCAATCTCTTTTAATATGTGACTTAAGGGCAGTTTAGCTGGCTCTGAACTAGCCTAGTGAACAACTGAGTTAAGGGAAATTAGGGGTGGGTTTGCGAACATCAAATGCCTCCTCAGATTGACACAGTACATACATTTGTGGATGCCCACATTAGGAGGTTTCAAATTAAATATCAAGTGAGTGTCAGTAAGCACAGGTTTCAATAGTAGAAGAAACTAAACAGAATTCCTTGCACTAGCTATAAATTAGAACAGGGGATCATTGGAAGACATGTCAAAACTTAAGGCTATTTCTCATAAATAACAAATAGTGAGGAACTGCACAAGTGTGGTGCACCTGCATTTCTGGGTTTACATGGAACTCACTTTGTGTTCTACATTGTTCTGTTGTGCTTTGTCCAAATGAACTTTGATGAGCCTTGTACCATCCAGTTTCACACGAATTCTCTTGCCCACAATTTCACTAGGGAAAACCAAGTCTTCAAGAATAGCATCGTGCACTGCAGTCAACGTGCGGCTGGAAGTGAAAAATTGGATTTGTTACAAGTACAGAATTTGATGAAAAATTCAGTTTAAATTAACTTAGCAGTAAAAAGTTAAACTGTGATATTAAGTTAATATCAGTCGTTTCTTCAGTATTCTGTACCCATTAACAGCTAAAACCATTATGTATCTTTGTTCGGCACTCTTGGGGATAACTTGCACCAAGTGCTGCGCTGAACCTGCAGCTAAATTGACAGCAAATGAAGATTTACAGCTTTAAACTGAGTTCATGAACCAGAAAGGGCTCACAAGCTCAGATTCCAGTCTCAATTTTCTGAATTTTATCAACCATGCTGCAACAGGTTAATAGAAGAGCTTCTCCATATGCTTTTCTTTGGATAGTTGACAGAGAATTTTGGACTGAGGATCAATTATTTGCAAGATGCCCCACAAAATTTGAAAATCACTGCTTCAGCAAGACTAGATAGGATACTTAAGGCAATACTAATGCCAATTGAATATTTGGTCCTCGGTATTACCAATTGAAATGTTTGTAAAGAAAACTTCAAACACTGAACTTCTTCCTTGACATTAATGCCTAGAAATGACCCTTGCCATGGACAAGTTAAATGTTTGGCCATCATTTTCTGGAGCATACATATTACAGGAAGCCAGCTGCCATTCACACACAAGAACCTAAGAAATAGAAACATGGACTATACGGCTGCTCAAGCCTGCTTTGCCATTCAATACAATCATGCCTGATCTCTGGCTTCAACTCCACCTTCCCGACCCCTTATCCCAATTGTATGTGTGTGTGTGTGTGTGTGTGCGCGCGTGCACATACGCTTGTCTGTGTTCTAGATTCCCCAGCCAGGGGAAACAAGCTCGCAGCATATACCCTGCCAAGCTCCTTCAGAATCTGGTGTGTTTCAATGAGGTCAACTCTCACTCTTCTGAACTCCAGAGTAAAGACCTAAATTACTCAATCTCATCATAGGTCAATCCTCTTATCCCAAGAACTGATCTAGCAAACCTTCACCGTACTGGCTCCAAAGCAATTATATTGTTCCTTAAATACGGAGGACAAAAGTTGCACACTACTCCAGGTGTGGTCTCACTATAGCCACATACAACTGCAGCAAGGCCTCCTTATTCTTATACTCCAAGCCCCTTGCAATAAGGCCAACATGTTATTTGCCTTCCTAATTGCTTGCTGTACCCAAGTTACTTGCACAAGCACCCAAGACTCTGAGCATCAACATTTACAGTTTCATGCCTTTTAAAAAGTATTGTGCTTTTCTATTCTTATGACCAAAGTGAATAATCTCTCATTTTCCCACATTTATACACCATCTGCCATTTTGTTGCTCACTCACTTAACCTATATCTCTTTGTTGCTAGTCTGTATCCTCTTCACAACTTACACTTCCACCTAGCTTTGTATCACCAGCAAACATACAATATTCATTGTCCCAGTCATTAATATTGATTGTAAATAGCAGAGGCCCCAGGGATCCTTGCAGCACTCCACTAGTCACAGCCTACCAACTTGAGATGTCCCATTAATGTGTACTCTTTGCTTCCTGCCCATTAACCAATCCTCTATCCATGCTAATATATTACTGCCAACACCACAAGCCCTTATGTTGCCTATCAACCTTAAGTGGCACCTAATCGAATGCCTTTTGGAAATCCAAGTATACTACAGCTACTGGTTTCCCTTCATCTACCCTACTAGTTAATCTCCTCAAAGCTAATAAATTTGTCAAACACAATTTCCCTTTGGTAAAACCATGTTGCATTTATCTGATCATACTATGATTTTCCAAGTGCATTGTTAAAACTACTTTAATAATAGATGCCAGCACTTTCCAGATGACGGATGCCAGGCTAACTGGCCTGTAGTCTGTGTACTCTCTACCTCCTTTCTTGAAACCAGTATGACATTTGCTAACTTTCAATCTGCTAGCACTGTTCCAGAATCTAGGGCTCTTTTGGAAAATCATAGCCAGAGAATCCTCTATCGCTGCAGTTTTCTCTTTTAGATCTGTAGGATGTAGACCATCAGGTCCTGGGGATTGATCAGGTTTAAGTTTATCCTTTAAGTTTCTCCAGTACTTTTCCCTCTAGTGGTATTAGTTACATTAATTTCCTCAGGCTTTCTAGCACCTAGGTTACCCTCCATTTCTGGTATGCAACATGTGTCTTCTACGATGAAGACAAAATAATTTGTTCAATGTCTCTGCCATTACCTCATTACCCTGAGCTTTGCCCATCTCAGCTTCTATGGGGCCGATGTTTACTTTAGCTACTCTCTTTTCATATAGTTGTTAAGGCTCTTACAATCTGCTTTTGTATTCCTCACCAGTTTGCTTTCATGGTCTTTTTTTTTTCTTTTAATCAACTTTTTGGAGGCCCTTGGCTGGTTTCTAAAGCACTCCCAATCCCCATTCTTGTTACTAGTCTTTGCAACCATACAAGCTTCCAAAACACTTTATCCAAGATATTCTTCCCCTGCAGCTAATATGGAACCCATTTAGCACCTTACCTACTTGTTTGCCTTCTGGTTAGTACATTGCGTTCGCGGTGATTCTTTGAGAAAGCTGCTCAATTAATCCCACTTTCTTCACGAGCCAAATCATGGCATCTAAACTAAATTTCCACATTTATACAAAACACACAAGTGTTGTATTGGGTACATAGTGTAGATCCATATCCATGCATTCCGTGAAACCGAACATGCAACCAGCAGCCTTAGAAATCAATGACCTAACCCAACTCACCCCATTATATCCACCTGTATCACACTTTTTGGGAAACAGAGACTGCACCTGTGGTCTACTCTGTTCTTCTGATAGCTTTCCCCATCAATCTATAATATGGTACCAAACGTTGTGCCAAATAATTATCTCTGCTGTGCTTTTTCATTCATGTAAACAATTTTAAAAAAGGAAATTTACCTTCTGGGACGCTTCTGCTTGTTCTTGTTTCTACTTTTTCTGGTTGGTTTTGGCAGAATTCTCCTCTATAGAAAAAAAATAGCATTAATTTTAATAAGTTCATGTCAGGAAGGCTAGAAATACAGGCCAAATTTCACAGCAAGTTCAAAATTTGATCTTACCTGTGCAATGAAGACAACATGTTTACCACTGAATTTCTTTTCAAGCTCTCGCACAAGTCGCACTTGGATCTTCTGAAAAGACTTCAGTTGGGGTACTGGCACAAAGATAATGATTGCTTTTCTGCCACTGCCGACTTCAATTTCCTATTAAAAAGACAGCCATTTTAAAAATTCTACTCAAATATTTAGAATTGAACACAGTGAAACCTGAAAAAACAAGCTGACAGCACCGCACCCACCCCACATTAAGCAGAAGAACATTGATAAAAGTATTTTCCCTAGAACAGTGTACTTTTGCAAAAGAAAAGCACTAATTGGAACTTTACCATCAAACTATACAATATACATGTGAGTAAATGCATCTTCACGTTTATGCTGTAAAATTTTTAGTTATAGGCAAATTTGTAAATTAGTTTGAATAAGATGTTTAATTTGGCAATTGGCTGTTCTGCTTCATAATTGATATTTAATACAAATACTGCAGAACAATTAATCTAAAGAATAGGCTGCAAAAGCATAGTTGCCAGACACAGAATTTATGCAATAGGCCTCTATTTGAATTGGGTTTACTCTTACTTTGCCACCTCTGCTCTCGAATGCATTGACACATGGCCATGCTGCCAGCTACCCTCTGGTAATTTACAAATTGGCTAAGCCTCATGCATGGGCCCCAACTTTGAATGTGTGGCAGGCTATTTTATGTAAGAGCATCATCTGAGTTGATTGGCTGAGAGGCAGAAAGCAGAGGGTGTTGGTAGAGGAATGTTTCTGTGACTGGGAATCTGTTTCCAGTGGGGTTCAGCAGGACTCGGTGCTGGGACCATTGCTGTTTGTGGTGTACATAAATAATTTGGACTTAAATGTAGCGGGTATGATCAAGAAGTTCGTGGATGACAAGAAAATTGGTAGGGTGGTAAATAGTGCTGAGGATAGTCAGAAACTACAGGAAGATATCAATGGACTGGTCAGGTGGGCAGAGCAGTGGCAAATGGAACTCAATCTCGAAAAGTGAGAGATAATGCACTTTGGGAGGGCTAACAAGGCAAGGTGGGAGGGCTAACAAGGCAAGGGATTACACTATGAATGGTAGGACCCTGGAAAGTACTGGACATCAGAGGGATCTTGGTATGCATATCCACTGATCCCTGAAGGTAGTAGGGCAGGTAGATAAGGTGGTTAAGACGGCATATGGGATACTTGTCTTTATTAGCCGAGGCGTAGAATACAAGAGCAAGGAGGTTATGCTGGAACTGGATAAAACATTGGTTAGGCCACAACTGGAGTACTGCGTGCAGTTCTGGTCACCACATTATAGGAAGGATGTGATTGCTCTGGATCATGCAGTTCTGGTCACCACATTATAGGAAGGATGTGTTTGCTCTGGATCATGCAGTTCTGGTCACCACATTATAGGAAGGATGTGATTGCACTGGAGAGGGTGCAGAGGAGATTTACCAAGATGCTGCCTGGGCTGGAGGGTCTGAGCAATGAGGAAAGATTGGATAGGCTGGGGTTGTTTTCCTTGGAACAACGAAGGTTGGGAGGGGACCTGATGGCGGTGTATAAGATTTATATGGGGCATAGATAGGATGGATAGGAAGGCACTTTTTCCATTAGTAGAGGGGCCAATAACCAGGGGCATAGATTTAAGATAAGAGGTATAAAGCTAAGAGGGTTGAGGAGAATTTCTTTCACTGAGGGTGGTGGGTGTCTGGAACGCACTGCCTGAAAGGGTGGTTGAGTCAGAAACTCTCGTAACATACAAGTAGTATTTAGATATTCACTCAAGTTGCCATAGCCTCCAGGGCTATGGGCCAAGCACTGGAAAATGGGATTAGTGTAGTCAGATCTTTGTTTACTGGTGCGGACACGATGGGCCGAACGGCCTCCTTCTGTGCTGTAAACATCTATAAGTCTATGTATATTGCGTTGAATGGAAGAGAACTTGCCTTCAAAAATCACCTTGAAATATAATAAAACATCCCCACCCATTTCACTAAAGATTTAACCAAATTTGAAATGCCCAAAAATATCTGAGTAACAGTATAAAGAGTCTGGAGCTAAATCCAATAACACTTAAAACGGGTGTGAGGATCACAATGCCTGTAGATTGCAATGCTGCTCATTTCGATTATTTCAATGTCCAACTAGTGATTAAGCAGCTAGCACCAGTTAAAGCTAGCCTGCATAGTTTTAAAGGGGAATAAACACAGAAAATGCTGGTCAATGCCAAGGGCCTGGATACCGTGCCAAAAGAAAGTCAATTAACCTCTCACAATCGGTTACGGTCAGTGAATGAATCTTCAAATGCCATATCCTGCCAACTGTATTATTAACCACAGGCATTGCTCAAATTGTCCCCTACCAACAATCTCTATCAATTAGGACTCATATTTTACATTCTAATGCTTCACCTCAGCCTTGACACTGTTGTAAAGCTCATACCCATATCACAGAGCTTGCACACATCTATTCAACCGTGAAAGACACATCATCCAACAGATTGCACAATGCTCACTGGCACACTAAGCTATATGGCAAAATTTCATTTATAAATTGTTTGGAATATTTAATGCTGGCTTTTATTTTTGCAGCAACTGAGCAGACATCATGATGTTAAGTTGACGGAGGCAAGGTCAGGCATTGGGCTGTTGGTGAATGGGGAATTAGGGTTTCAATTACTAGTATCGCACTCTGGAGTTCTTCAGAAATAGGTTGCCTCCTTTTCTCTTTCTGAGCTGCTTGCTATATGGCTGGTGGCAAGGGTTTTCTGCTCATGATGACAAAGTTCTGCAGCATATAGTCGACTACCACAAATCCTGTCACCTGCTCTGACACGTACTGCAGGACTCCTGCACAGCAGTCCGGGCAGCAGAAGTATGTTTTCCACTTGTCAGGGGGCTGCTGTATTTTGTGTGGCATCATGGCTTTCATCGTATGCAAGCTGCACACTTGGTGCACAACGCATGCACACATCACTAGCAATTTGGTCAGCAGCTAGCCGCTGTGGTCAAGTAGCTACACTTATTTGCTTGTGTTTGTGGCTCAAATGAAGCTGGCACAGCAGACTGCTGCACAATGAAGGCATAACACCCCCTATCAGGATACCAGGTAATGACTGCATGATTTACTGCCTCTGGTCTCTCATCAATGATGTTGAGGGAGTGGAAGCTCTTTCAGTTCCAGTAATAGGGGAGAATTGATTCAAATTAAATTTAGAAGCTCACTACCTAGATTCCTGCTGTCCAGCATGAAAAAACCTGAAAAATTAAGGCCAAGATATCAGCAGAAACCACTTGAGGACTCAATTAAGACTTCCAAAGAGAACAGTCTATATTCACAGGTCCAACAAAACAAATAATGAATATGATAAACAGCATGCAAACCAAGATGTTTGCTGCAAAATATTTCTGTGCCAATCAATGCAGCAGTTTGATGCTGGAATCATTTGTGAAAGTCAAAATCCTATGAACAGCAGTCATGTTCTGGTTTTGGTCCAGCAAACCAATCTGCTACATTTCGACAATACCTTGGGCAGCTCCTCAAATTTTCAATTTCTGGTGCAGTAGAGAAAGGAATCAGATTTTCCCAACTTCTTGCTAATTAGCTGTTGGATAGTTTTGCATCTGTTTGTCATTTGACACTTAGGATAATGTTCCAGAAAAAGGGGAAAACTCACCCAATGTACCTGAATACCTGACAACAGAAACTTAAACTTCCTAATATCGCACAGAAAAAAGGCCATTTGGCTCTAACAGGACATGCTGGTGTTTATGCTCCACTCAAGTCTCCTCCCATCTTTTCTCCTCTAAACCTACCATCATAACCATCTATTCCCTTCTTCATATGCTTGTCTAGTTTCCCCTTGAATATATCTTTACTGCTTGCTTCAACCACTCCCTGAGGTTGAGAGTTCCACATTCTTACAACTCTTTGGGTAAAGGAGTTTTTTCTCCTCTGAATTCCCTATTGGATTCCTTGGCGACCATCTTATATTGCTGGCCTCTAGCTATACCCTTTCCCACAAGAAGGAACAATCTCTCTGCATCCACTCTATCAAAACCACTCATAATTTTAAACACCTATTAGGTTACCCCTTGGCCTTTTTAATGACATAAAATTACAACAATATCAGTATTGAAACCGCCCATAGTGAGCTCGCTCTTGATGGTTTAAATCCCAAATGGAATAACAACAAACCAAACCAAGTCCAGTGGATCAGTCAGCTCTCACTCCAACTCCCTACAAATAATGGCTATTTGGAAGATAAAGGGCAACCACAATTGTAGAATCATACCCTCACAAAGGAGTGACATCTTCAGGAAAATAGGGAACGAAATTAGGGAACACAAAAAAAGCCACAAACCACAAAGTGACCTCAACGACAAATATG